>NC_134410.1:30107912-30753745 GCF_038048845.1 Mixophyes fleayi
AGCTTGTAACAAATCTAGGTTTTGGCATTTCTTAAAGCTGAACAATATATTGTTCTCCCATAATCAATCAAAGAAATTAAATCTTGTATCTTTTTGCTTCATCTAAAAGCAACTCGTTACAAAATATTCCTTAAGAAAAGACTGCTAAGTTGTTAGCACTTCACTTGGATAGTGGTTCTGGTACACTTTCCAAAGGTATGTGTGATATATTGTGGAAGAATCTATTTCCTTCATCTAAATGCAACTCTGCTAGAAAACGTTCCTCAAAAAAAGACTGCTAAATTGTAAGCTTTTTACTTGAAGTGTGCTTTTGGCACTCTTTCCAAATATCTCTAAAACAGCTGGGGAAGACCGCGTGGCCTAATGGATAAGGCGTCTGACTTCGGATCAGAAGATTGAGGGTTCAAGTCCCTTCGTGGTCGGGAACATTTCTTTCCTCATGAACTTAAACTTACCAAACTCTGTTTTAATTGACTCCATGAGAGTGTTGCAAAACATTTACATTTCAAAACTTGATTTCGACCAAAATTTCAATGAACATACTCAAGTCTTTGAAAAGTCTACATGCATATTGGCACAATATGTTGAGTTATCTAATGCTTTCTGTTTTTCCCTTTATACATTATTTTGCACAAACATAATCCTATGAAAAACTGGTCAAGATGTATAATTTCTGAAAACAAGTCATAGGATTTTAGTTCATTCGTGGTCAGCAAAAGTCATCCTCCTTTGATTAAAAAAATATTCTCTCATAACTTATTGAATAGCTGACGTTAGTGTGTGCTGCATATGGCTTAAAATCAACATAACTCAAGGTTTTTACATTATGGCAGAGCTAAGCTCGGAATAATTGTCATGTGCAATTCTTAGAATCAATTAATTATAATAGTCACATTTATCCTTTGAGGAGTACAGTATTTTCCATCGAGCCCTAGAAAAAATGATCAAAAATGGGTCATGAATATAAGTCTCCAAATGGAGGCCATAAAATATTGTTTCATGCATCCAAGATGGAAAACAAAACATTCAAGTTCAGGAAAAAACAAGGACATCCGATCACCAATGTTCAGGAAGAATTGCCATTAAACTTAGAGCCCTAAACCACTCAGTAGATTTTATAGCTTGCTTAACAGAATGTAAAACTATTACCCAGTTAAGTGAAAGCTTGTAACAAATCTAGGTTTTGGCATTTCTTAAAGCTGAACAATATATTGTTCTCCCATAATCAATCAAAGAAATTAAATCTTGTATCTTTTTGCTTCATCTAAAAGCAACTCGTTACAAAATATTCCTTAAGAAAAGACTGCTAAGTTGTTAGCACTTCACTTGGATAGTGGTTCTGGTACACTTTCCAAAGGTATGTGTGATATATTGTGGAAGAATCTATTTCCTTCATCTAAATGCAACTCTGCTAGAAAACGTTCCTCAAAAAAAGACTGCTAAATTGTAAGCTTTTTACTTGAAGTGTGCTTTTGGCACTCTTTCCAAATATCTCTAAAACAGCTGGGGAAGACCGCGTGGCCTAATGGATAAGGCGTCTGACTTCGGATCAGAAGATTGAGGGTTCAAGTCCCTTCGTGGTCGGGAACATTTCTTTCCTCATGAACTTAAACTTACCAAACTCTGTTTTAATTGACTCCATGAGAGTGTTGCAAAACATTTACATTTCAAAACTTGATTTCGACCAAAATTTCAATGAACATACTCAAGTCTTTGAAAAGTCTACATGCATATTGGCACAATATGTTGAGTTATCTAATGCTTTCTGTTTTTCCCTTTATACATTATTTTGCACAAACATAATCCTATGAAAAACTGGTCAAGATGTATAATTTCTGAAAACAAGTCATAGGATTTTAGTTCATTCGTGGTCAGCAAAAGTCATCCTCCTTTGATTAAAAAAATATTCTCTCATAACTTATTGAATAGCTGACGTTAGTGTGTGCTGCATATGGCTTAAAATCAACATAACTCAAGGTTTTTACATTATGGCAGAGCTAAGCTCGGAATAATTGTCATGTGCAATTCTTAGAATCAATTAATTATAATAGTCACATTTATCCTTTGAGGAGTACAGTATTTTCCATCGAGCCCTAGAAAAAATGATCAAAAATGGGTCATGAATATAAGTCTCCAAATGGAGGCCATAAAATATTGTTTCATGCATCCAAGATGGAAAACAAAACATTCAAGTTCAGGAAAAAACAAGGACATCCGATCACCAATGTTCAGGAAGAATTGCCATTGAACTTAGAGCCCTAAACCACTCAGTAGATTTTATAGCTTGCTTAATAGAATGTAAAACTATTACCCAGTTAAGTGAAAGCTTGTAACAAATCTAGGTTTTGGCATTTCTTAAAGCTGAACAATATATTGTTCTCCCATAATCAATCAAAGAAATTAAATCTTGAATCTTTTTGCTTCATCTAAAAGCAACTCGTTACAAAATATTCCTTAAGAAAAGACTGCTAAGTTGTTAGCACTTCACTTGGATAGTGCTTCTGGTACACTTTCCAAAGGTATGTGTGATAGATTGTGGAAGAATCTATTTCCTTCATCTAAATGCAACTCTGCTAGAAAACGTTCCTCAAAAAAAGACTGCTAAATTGTAAGCTTTTTACTTGAAGTGTGCTTTTGACACTCTTTCCAAATATCTCTAAAACACCTTGGGAAGACCGCGTGGCCTAATGGATAAGGCGTCTGACTTCGAATCAGAAGATTGAGGGTTCAAGTCCCTTCGTGGTCGGGAACATTTCTTTCCTCATGAACTTAAACTTACCAAACTCTGTTTTAATTGACTCCATCAGAGTGTTGCAAAACATTTACATTTCAAAACTTGATTTCGACCAAAATTTCAATGAACATACTCAAGTCTTTGAAAAGTCTACATGCATATTGGCACAATATGTTGAGTTATCTAATGCTTTCTGTTTTTCCCTTTATACATTATTTTGCACAAACATAATCCTATGAAAAACTGGTCAAGATGTATAATTTCTGAAAACAAGTCATAGGATTTTAGTTCATTCGTGGTCAGCAAAAGTCATCCTCCTTTGATTAAAAAAATATTCTCTCATAACTTATTGAATAGCTGACGTTAGTGTGTGCTGCATATGGCTTAAAATCAACATAACTCAAGGTTTTTACATTATGGCAGAGCTAAGCTCGGAATAATTGTCATGTGCAATTCTTAGAATCAATTAATTATAATAGTCACATTTATCCTTTGAGGAGTACAGTATTTTCCATCGAGCCCTAGAAAAAATGATCAAAAATGGGTCATGAATATAAGTCTCCAAATGGAGGCCATAAAATATTGTTTCATGCATCCAAGATGGAAAACAAAACATTCAAGTTCAGGAAAAAACAAGGACATCCGATCACCAATGTTCAGGAAGAATTGCCATTAAACTTAGAGCCCTAAACCACTCAGTAGATTTTATAGCTTGCTTAACAGAATGTAAAACTATTACCCAGTTAAGTGAAAGCTTGTAACAAATCTAGGTTTTGGCATTTCTTAAAGCTGAACAATATATTGTTCTCCCATAATCAATCAAAGAAATTAAATCTTGAATCTTTTTGCTTCATCTAAAAGCAACTCGTTACAAAATATTCCTTAAGAAAAGACTGCTAAGTTGTTAGCACTTCACTTGGATAGTGCTTCTGGTACACTTTCCAAAGGTATGTGTGATAGATTGTGGAAGAATCTATTTCCTTCATCTAAATGCAACTCTGCTAGAAAACGTTCCTCAAAAAAAGACTGCTAAATTGTAAGCTTTTTACTTGAAGTGTGCTTTTGGCACTCTTTCCAAATATCTCTAAAACACCTGGGGAAGACCGCGTGGCCTAATGGATAAGGCATCTGACTTCGGATCAGAAGATTGAGGGTTCAAGTCCCTTCGTGGTCGGGAACATTTCTTTCCTCATGAACTTAAACTTACCAAACTCTGTTTTAATTGACTCCATCAGAGTGTTGCAAAACATTTACATTTCAAAACTTGATTTCGACCAAAATTTCAATGAACATACTCAAGTCTTTGAAAAGTCTACATGCATATTGGCACAATATGTTGAGTTATCTAATGCTTTCTGTTTTTCCCTTTATACATTATTTTGCACAAACATAATCCTATGAAAAACTGGTCAAGATGTATAATTTCTGAAAACAAGTCATAGGATTTTAGTCCATTCGTGGTCAGCAAAAGTCATCCTCCTTTGATTAAAAAAATATTCTCTCATAACTTATTGAATAGCTGACGTTAGTGTGTGCTGCATATGGCTTAAAATCAACATAACTCAAAGTTTTTACATTATGGCAGAGCTAAGCTCGGAATATTTGTCATATGCAATTTCTAGAATCAATTAATTATAATAGTCACATTTATCCTTTGAGGAGTACAGTATTTTCCAGCGAGCCCTAGAAAAAATGATCAAAAATGGGTCATGAATATAAGCCTCATCATCTAAATGCAACTCTGCTAGAAAACGTTCCTCAAAAAAAGACTGCTAAATTGTAAGCTTTTTACTTGAAGTGTGCTTTTGGCACTCTTTACAAATATCTCTAAAACACCTGGGGAAGACCACGTGGCCTAATGGATAAGGCATCTGACTTCGGATCAGAAGATTGAGGGTTCAAGTCCCTTCGTGGTTGGGAACATTTCTTTCCTCATGAACTTAAACTTACCAAACTCTGTTTTAATTGACTCCATGAGAGTGTTGCAAAACATTTACATTTCAAAACTTGATTTCGACCAGAATTTCAATGAACATACTCAAGTCTTTGAAAAGTCTACATGCATATTGGCACAATATGTTGAGTTATCTAATGCTTTCTGTTTTTCCCTTTATACATTATTTTGCACAAACATAATCCTATGAAAAACTGGTCAAGATGTATAATTTCTGAAAACAAGTCATAGGATTTTAGTCCATTCGTGGTCAGCAAAAGTCATCCTCCTTTGATTAAAAAAATATTCTCTCATAACTTATTGAATAGCTGACGTTAGTGTGTGCTGCATATGGCTTAAAATCAACATAACTCAAAGTTTTTACATTATGGCAGAGCTAAGCTCGGAATATTTGTCATATGCAATTTGTAGAATCAATTAATTATAATAGTCACATTTATCCTTTGAGGAGTACAGTATTTTCCAGCGAGCCCTAGAAAAAATGATCAAAAATGGGTCATGAATATAAGTCTCCAAATGGAGGCCATAAAATATTGTTTCATGCATCCAAGATGGAAAACAAAACATTCAAGTTCAGGAAAAAACAAGGACATCCGATCAACAATGTTCAGGAAGAATTGCCATTAAACTTAGAGCCCTAAACCACTCTGTAGATTTTATAGCTTGCTTAACAGAATGTAAAACTATTACCCAGTTAAGTGAAAGCTTGTAACAAATCTAGGTTTTGGCATTTCTTATAGCTGAACAATATATTGTTCTCCCATAATCAATCAAAGAAATTAAATCTTGAATCTTTTTGCTTCATCTAAAAGCAACTCGTTACAAAATATTCCTTAAGAAAAGACTGCTAAGTTGTTAGCACTTCACTTGGATAGTGCTTCTGGTACACTTTCCAAAGGTATGTGTGATAGATTGTGGAAGAATCTATTTCCTTCATCTAAATGCAACTCTGCTAGAAAACGTTCCTCAAAAAAAGACTGCTAAATTGTAAGCTTTTTACTTGAAGTGTGCTTTTGGCACTCTTTCCAAATATCTCTAAAACACCTGGGGAAGACCACGTGGCCTAATGGATAAGGCATCTGACTTTGGATCAGAAGATTGAGGGTTCAAGTCCCTTCGTGGTCGGGAACATTTCTTTCCTCATAAACTTAAACTTACCAAGCTCTGTTTTGATTGACTCCATGAGAGTGTTGCAAAACATTTACATTTGAAAACTTGATTTCGACCAGAATTTCAATGAACATACTCAAGTCTTTGAAAAGTCTACATGCATATTGGCACAATATGTTGAGTTATCTAATGCTTTCTGTTTTTCCCTTTATACATTATTTTGCACAAACATAATCCTATGAAAAACTGGTCAAGATGTATAATTTCTGAAAACAAGTCATAGGATTTTAGTCCATTCGTGGTCAGCAAAAGTCATCCTCCTTTGATTAAAAAAATATTCTCTCATAACTTATTGAATAGCTGACGTTAGTGTGTGCTGCATATGGCTTAAAATCAACATAACTCAAGGTTTTTACATTATGGCAGAGCTAAGCTCGGAATAATTGTCATGTGCAATTCTTAGAATCAATTAATTATAATAGTCACATTTATCCTTTGAGGAGTACAGTATTTTCCAGCGAGCCCTAGAAAAAATGATCAAAAATGGGTCATGAATATAAGTCTCCAAATGGAGGCCATAAAATATTGTTTCATGCATCCAAGATGGAAAACAAAACATTCAAGTTCAGGAAAAAACAAGGACATCCGATCAACAATGTTCAGGAAGAATTGCCATTAAACTTAGAGCCCTAAACCACTCTGTAGATTTTATAGCTTGCTTAACAGAATGTAAAACTATTACCCAGTTAAGTGAAAGCTTGTAACAAATCTAGGTTTTGGCATTTCTTATAGCTGAACAATATATTGTTCTCCCATAATCAATCAAAGAAATTAAATCTTGAATCTTTTTGCTTCATCTAAAAGCAACTCGTTACAAAATATTCCTTAAGAAAAGACTGCTAAGTTGTTAGCACTTCACTTGGATAGTGCTTCTGGTACACTTTCCAAAGGTATGTGTGATAGATTGTGGAAGAATCTATTTCCTTCATCTAAATGCAACTCTGCTAGAAAACGTTCCTCAAAAAAAGACTGCTAAATTGTAAGCTTTTTACTTGAAGTGTGCTTTTGGCACTCTTTCCAAATATCTCTAAAACACCTGGGGAAGACCACGTGGCCTAATGGATAAGGCATCTGACTTTGGATCAGAAGATTGAGGGTTCAAGTCCCTTCGTGGTCGGGAACATTTCTTTCCTCATAAACTTAAACTTACCAAGCTCTGTTTTGATTGACTCCATGAGAGTGTTGCAAAACATTTACATTTGAAAACTTGATTTCGACCAGAATTTCAATGAACATACTCAAGTCTTTGAAAAGTCTACATGCATATTGGCACAATATGTTGAGTTATCTAATGCTTTCTGTTTTTCCCTTTATACATTATTTTGCACAAACATAATCCTATGAAAAACTGGTCAAGATGTATAATTTCTGAAAACAAGTCATAGGATTTTAGTTCATTCGTGGTCAGCAAAAGTCATCCTCCTTTGATTAAAAAAATATTCTCTCATAACTTATTGAATAGCTGACGTTAGTGTGTGCTGCATATGGCTTAAAATCAACATAACTCAAGGTTTTTACATTATGGCAGAGCTAAGCTCGGAATAATTGTCATGTGCAATTCTTAGAATCAATTAATTATAATAGTCACATTTATCCTTTGAGGAGTACAGTATTTTCCATCGAGCCCTAGAAAAAATGATCAAAAATGGGTCATGAATATAAGTCTCCAAATGTAGGCCATAAAATATTGTTTCATGCATCCAAGATGGAAAACAAAACATTCAAGTTCAGGAAAAAACAAGGACATCCGATCACCAATGTTCAGGAAGAATTGCCATTAAACTTAGAGCCCTAAACCACTCAGTAGATTTTATAGCTTGCTTAACAGAATGTAAAACTATTACCCAGTTAAGTGAAAGCTTGTAACAAATCTAGGTTTTGGCATTTCTTATAGCTGAACAATATATTGTTCTCCCATAATCAATCAAAGAAATTAAATCTTGAATCTTTTTGCTTCATCTAAAAGCAACTCGTTACAAAATATTCCTTATGAAAAGACTGCTAAGTTGTTAGCACTTCACTTGGATAGTGCTTCTGGTACACTTTCCAAAGGTATGTGTGATAGATTGTGGAAGAATCTATTTCCTTCATCTAAATGCAACTCTGCTAGAAAACGTTCCTCAAAAAAAGACTGCTAAATTGTATGCTTTTTACTTGAATTGTGTTTTTGGCACTCTTTCCAAATATCTCTAAAACACCTGGAGAAGACCGCGTGGCCTAATGGATAAGGCGTCTGACTTCAGATCAGAAGATTGAGGGTTCAAGTCCCTTCGTGGTCGGGAACATTTCTTTCCTTACCAAACTCTGTTTTAATTGACTCCATGAGAGTGTTGCAAAACATTTACATTTCAAAACTTGATTTCGACCAAAATTTCAATGAACATACTCAAGTCTTTGAAAAGTCTACATGCATATTGGCACAATATGTTGAGTTTTCTAATGCTTTCTGTTTTTCCCTTTATACATTATTTTGCACAAACATAATCCTATGAAAAACTGGTCAAGATGTATAATTTCTGAAAACAAGTCATAGGATTTTAGTCCATTCGTGGTCAGCAAAAGTCATCCTCCTTTGATTAAAAAAATATTCTCTCATAACTTATTGAATAGCTGACGTTAGTGTGTGCTGCATATGGCTTAAAATCAACATAACTCAAAGTTTTTACATTATGGCAGAGCTAAGCTCGGAATATTTGTCATATGCAATTCTTAGAATCAATTAATTATAATAGTCACATTTATCCTTTGAGGAGTACAGTATTTTCCATCGAGCCCTAGAAAAAATGATCAAAAATGGGTCATGAATATAAGTCTCCAAATGGAGGCCATAAAATATTGTTTCATGCATCCAAGATGGAAAACAAAACATTCAAGTTCAGGAAAAAACAAGGACATCCGATCAACAATGTTCAGGAAGAATTGCCATTAAACTTAGAGCCCTAAACCACTCTGTAGATTTTATAGCTTGCTTAACAGAATGTAAAACTATTACCCAGTTAAGTGAAAGCTTGTAACAAATCTAGGTTTTGGCATTTCTTATAGCTGAACAATATATTGTTCTCCCATAATCAATCAAAGAAATTAAATCTTGAATCTTTTTGCTTCATCTAAAAGCAACTCGTTACAAAATATTCCTTAAGAAAAGACTGCTAAGTTGTTAGCACTTCACTTGGATAGTGCTTCTGGTACACTTTCCAAAGGTATGTGTGATAGATTGTGGAAGAATCTATTTCCTTCATCTAAATGCAACTCTGCTAGAAAACGTTCCTCAAAAAAAGACTGCTAAATTGTAAGCTTTTTACTTGAAGTGTGCTTTTGGCACTCTTTCCAAATATCTCTAAAACACCTGTGAAAGACCACGTGGCCTAATGGATAAGGCGTCTGACTTCGGATCAGAAGATTGAGGGTTTGAGTCCCTTCGTGGTCGGGAACATTTCTTTCCTCATAAACTTAAACTTACCAAGCTCTGTTTTGATTGACTCCATGAGAGTGTTGCAAAACATTTACATTTGAAAACTTGATTTCGACCAGAATTTCAATGAACATACTCAAGTCTTTGAAAAGTCTACATGCATATTGGCACAATATGTTGAGTTATCTAATGCTTTCTGTTTTTCCCTTTATACATTATTTTGCACAAACATAATCCTATGAAAAACTGGTCAAGATGTATAATTTCTGAAAACAAGTCATAGGATTTTAGTTCATTCGTGGTCAGCAAAAGTCATCCTCCTTTGATTAAAAAAATATTCTCTCATAACTTATTGAATAGCTGACGTTAGTGTGTGCTGCATATGGCTTAAAATCAACATAACTCAAGGTTTTTACATTATGGCAGAGCTAAGCTCGGAATAATTGTCATGTGCAATTCTTAGAATCAATTAATTATAATAGTCACATTTATCCTTTGAGGAGTACAGTATTTTCCATCGAGCCCTAGAAAAAATGATCAAAAATGGGTCATGAATATAAGTCTCCAAATGTAGGCCATAAAATATTGTTTCATGCATCCAAGATGGAAAACAAAACATTCAAGTTCAGGAAAAAACAAGGACATCCGATCACCAATGTTCAGGAAGAATTGCCATTAAACTTAGAGCCCTAAACCACTCAGTAGATTTTATAGCTTGCTTAACAGAATGTAAAACTATTACCCAGTTAAGTGAAAGCTTGTAACAAATCTAGGTTTTGGCATTTCTTATAGCTGAACAATATATTGTTCTCCCATAATCAATCAAAGAAATTAAATCTTGAATCTTTTTGCTTCATCTAAAAGCAACTCGTTACAAAATATTCCTTATGAAAAGACTGCTAAGTTGTTAGCACTTCACTTGGATAGTGCTTCTGGTACACTTTCCAAAGGTATGTGTGATAGATTGTGGAAGAATCTATTTCCTTCATCTAAATGCAACTCTGCTAGAAAACGTTCCTCAAAAAAAGACTGCTAAATTGTATGCTTTTTACTTGAATTGTGTTTTTGGCACTCTTTCCAAATATCTCTAAAACACCTGGAGAAGACCGCGTGGCCTAATGGATAAGGCGTCTGACTTCGGATCAGAAGATTGAGGGTTCAAGTCCCTTCGTGGTCGGGAACATTTCTTTCCTTACCAAACTCTGTTTTAATTGACTCCATGAGAGTGTTGCAAAACATTTACATTTCAAAACTTGATTTCGACCAAAATTTCAATGAACATACTCAAGTCTTTGAAAAGTCTACATGCATATTGGCACAATATGTTGAGTTTTCTAATGCTTTCTGTTTTTCCCTTTATACATTATTTTGCACAAACATAATCCTATGAAAAACTGGTCAAGATGTATAATTTCTGAAAACAAGTCATAGGATTTTAGTCCATTCGTGGTCAGCAAAAGTCATCCTCCTTTGATTAAAAAAATATTCTCTCATAACTTATTGAATAGCTGACGTTAGTGTGTGCTGCATATGGCTTAAAATCAACATAACTCAAGGTTTTTACATTATGGCAGAGCTAAGCTCGGAATAATTGTCATGTGCAATTCTTAGAATCAATTAATTATAATAGTCACATTTATCCTTTGAGGAGTACAGTATTTTCCATCGAGCCCTAGAAAAAATGATCAAAAATGGGTCATGAATATAAGTCTCCAAATGGAGGCCATAAAATATTGTTTCATGCATCCAAGATGGAAAACAAAACATTCAAGTTCAGGAAAAAACAAGGACATCCGATCACCAATGTTCAGGAAGAATTGCCATTAAACTTAGAGCCCTAAACCACTCAGTAGATTTTATAGCTTGCTTAACAGAATGTAAAACTATTACCCAGTTAAGTGAAAGCTTGTAACAAATCTAGGTTTTGGCATTTCTTAAAGCTGAACAATATATTGTTCTCCCATAATCAATCAAAGAAATTAAATCTTGAATCTTTTTGCTTCATCTAAAAGCAACTCGTTACAAAATATTCCTTAAGAAAAGACTGCTAAGTTGTTAGCACTTCACTTGGATAGTGCTTCTGGTACACTTTCCAAAGGTATGTGTGATAGATTGTGGAAGAATCTATTTCCTTCATCTAAATGCAACTCTGCTAGAAAACGTTCCTCAAAAAAAGACTGCTAAATTGTAAGCTTTTTACTTGAAGTGTGCTTTTGGCACTCTTTCCAAATATCTCTAAAACACCTGTGAAAGACCACGTGGCCTAATGGATAAGGCGTCTGACTTCGGATCAGAAGATTGAGGGTTTGAGTCCCTTCGTGGTCGGGAACATTTCTTTCCTCATGATCTTAAACTTACCAAACTCTGTTTTAATTGACTCCATGAGAGTGTTGCAAAACATTTACATTTCAAAACTTGATTTCGACCAAAATTTCAATGAACATACTCAAGTCTTTGAAAAGTCTACATGCATATTGGCACAATATGTTGAGTTATCTAATGCTTTCTGTTTTTCCCTTTATACATTATTTTGCACAAACATAATCCTATGAAAAACTGGTCAAGATGTATAATTTCTGAAAACAAGTCATAGGATTTTAGTCCATTCGTGGTCAGCAAAAGTCATCCTCCTTTGATTAAAAAAATATTCTCTCATAACTTATTGAATAGCTGACGTTAGTGTGTGCTGCATATGGCTTAAAATCAACATAACTCAAGGTTTTTACATTATGGCAGAGCTAAGCTCGGAATATTTGTCATGTGCAATTTGTAGAATCAATTAATTATAATAGTCACATTTATCCTTTGAGGAGTACAGTATTTTCCATCGAGCCCTAGAAAAAATGATCAAAAATGGGTCATGAATATAAGTCTCCAAATGGAGGCCATAAAATATTGTTTCATGCATCCAAGATGGAGAACAAAACATTCAAGTTCAGGAAAAAACAAGGACATCCGATCACCAATGTTCAGGAAGAATTGCCATTAAACTTAGAGCCCTAAACCACTCAGTAGATTTTATAGCTTGCTTAACAGAATGTAAAACTATTACCCAGTTAAGTGAAAGCTTGTAACAAATCTAGGTTTTGGCATTTCTTAAAGCTGAACAATATATTGTTCTCCCATAATCAATCAAAGAAATTAAATCTTGAATCTTTTTGCTTCATCTAAAAGCAACTCGTTACAAAATATTCCTTAAGAAAAGACTGCTAAGTTGTTAGCACTTCACTTGGATAGTGCTTCTGGCACACTTTCCAAAGGTATGTGTGATAGATTGTGGAAGAATCTATTTCCTTCATCTAAATGCAACTCTGCTAGAAAACGTTCCTCAAAAAAAGACTGCTAAATTGTATGCTTTTTACTTGAAGTGTGTTTTTGGCACTCTTTCCAAATATCTCTAAAACACCTGGAGAAGACCGCGTGGCCTAATGGATAAGGCGTCTGACTTCAGATCAGAAGATTGAGGGTTCAAGTCCCTTCGTGGTCGGGAACATTTCTTTCCACATGAACTTAAAATTACCAAACTCTGTTTTAATTGACTCCATGAGAGTGTTGCAAAACATTTACATTTCAAAACTTGATTTCGACCAAAATTTCAATGAACAAACTCAAGTCTTTGAAAAGTCTACATGCATATTGGCACAATATGTTGAGTTATCTAATGCTAAGGCAAAAACTCTTTCTGTTTTTCCCTTCATACATTATGTTGCACAAACATAATCCTATGAAAAACTGGTCAAGATGTATAATTTCTGAAAACAAGTCATAGGATTTTAGTCCATTCGTGGTCAGCAAAAGTCATCCTCCTTTGATTAAAAAAATATTCTCTCATAACTTATTGAATAGCTGACGTTAGTGTGTGCTGCATATGGCTTAAAATCAACATAACTCAAGGTTTTTACATTATGGCAGAGCTAAGCTCGGAATATTTGTCATGTGCAATTTGTAGAATCAATTAATTATAATAGTCACATTTATCCTTTGAGGAGTACAGTATTTTCCATCGAGCCCTAGAAAAAATGATCAAAAATGGGTCATGAATATAAGTCTCCAAATAGAGGCCATAAAATATTGTTTCATGCATCCAAGATGGAGAACAAAACATTCAAGTTCAGGAAAAAACAAGGACATCCGATCACCAATGTTCAGGAAGAATTGCCATTAAACTTAGAGCCCTAAACCACTCAGTAGATTTTATAGCTTGCTTAACAGAATGTAAAACTATTACCCAGTTAAGTGAAAGCTTGTAACAAATCTAGGTTTTGGCATTTCTTAAAGCTGAACAATATATTGTTCTCCCATAATCAATCAAAGAAATTAAATCTTGAATCTTTTTGCTTCATCTAAAAGCAACTCGTTACAAAATATTCCTTAAGAAAAGACTGCTAAGTTGTTAGCACTTCACTTGGATAGTGCTTCTGGCACACTTTCCAAAGGTATGTGTGATAGATTGTGGAAGAATCTATTTCCTTCATCTAAATGCAACTCTGCTAGAAAACGTTCCTCAAAAAAAGACTGCTAAATTGTATGCTTTTTACTTGAAGTGTGTTTTTGGCACTCTTTCCAAATATCTCTAAAACACCTGGAGAAGACCGCGTGGCCTAATGGATAAGGCGTCTGACTTCAGATCAGAAGATTGAGGGTTCAAGTCCCTTCGTGGTCGGGAACATTTCTTTCCACATGAACTTAAAATTACCAAACTCTGTTTTAATTGACTCCATGAGAGTGTTGCAAAACATTTACATTTCAAAACTTGATTTCGACCAAAATTTCAATGAACAAACTCAAGTCTTTGAAAAGTCTACATGCATATTGGCACAATATGTTGAGTTATCTAATGCTAAGGCAAAAACTCTTTCTGTTTTTCCCTTCATACATTATGTTGCACAAACATAATCCTATGAAAAACTGGTCAAGATGTATAATTTCTGAAAACAAGTCATAGGATTTTAGTCCATTCGTGGTCAGCAAAAGTCATCCTCCTTTGATTAAAAAAATATTCTCTCATAACTTATTGAATAGCTGACGTTAGTGTGTGCTGCATATGGCTTAAAATCAACATAACTCAAGGTTTTTACATTATGGCAGAGCTAAGCTCGGAATATTTGTCATGTGCAATTTGTAGAATCAATTAATTATAATAGTCACATTTATCCTTTGAGGAGTACAGTATTTTCCATCGAGCCCTAGAAAAAATGATCAAAAATGGGTCATGAATATAAGTCTCCAAATAGAGGCCATAAAATATTGTTTCATGCATCCAAGATGGAGAACAAAACATTCAAGTTCAGGAAAAAACAAGGACATCCGATCACCAATGTTCAGGAAGAATTGCCATTAAACTGAGAGCCCTAAACCACTCAGTAGATTTTATAGCTTGCTTAACAGAATGTAAAACTATTACCCAGTTAAGTGAAAGCTTGTAACAAATCTAGGTTTTGGCATTTCTTAAAGCTGAACAATATATTGTTCTCCCATAATCAATCAAAGAAATTAAATCTTGAATCTTTTTGCTTCATCTAAAAGCAACTCGTTACAAAATATTCCTTAAGAAAAGACTGCTAAGTTGTTAGCACGTCACTTGGATAGTGCTTCTGGCACACTTTCCAAAGGTATGTGTGATAGATTGTGGAAGAATCTATTTCCTTCATCTAAATGCAACTCTGCTAGAAAACGTTCCTCAAAAAAAGACTGCTAAATTGTATGCTTTTTACTTGAAGTGTGTTTTTGGCACTCTTTCCAAATATCTCTAAAATGCCTGGAGAAGACCACGTGGCCTAATGGATAAGGCATCTGACTTCGGATCAGAAGATTGAGGGTTCAAGTCACTTCGTGGTCAGGAACATTTCTTTCCACATGAACTTAAAATTACCAAACTCTGTTTTAATTGACTCGATGAGAGTGTTGCAAAACATTTACATTTCAAAACTTGATTTCGACCAAAATTTCAATGAACATACTCAAGTCTTTGAAAAGTCTACATGCATATTGGCACAATATGTTGAGTTATCTAATGCTAAGGCAAAAACTCTTTCTGTTTTTCCCTTCATACATTATTTTGCACAAACATAATCCTATGAAAAACTGGTCAAGATGTATAATTTCTGAAAACAAGTCATAGGATTTTAGTCCATTCGTGGTCAGCAAAAGTCATCCTCCTTTGATTAAAAAAATATTCTCTCATAACTTATTGAATAGCTGACGTTAGTGTGTGCTGCATATGGCTTAAAATCAACATAACTCAAGGTTTTTACATTATGGCAGAGCTAAGCTCGGAATATTTGTCATGTGCAATTTGTAGAATCAATTAATTATAATAGTCACATTTATCCTTTTAGGAGTACAGTATTTTCCATAGAGCCCTAGAAAAAGTGATCAAAAATGGGTCATGAATATAAGTCTCCAAATAGAGGCCATAAAATATTGTTTCATGCATCCAAGATGGAAAACAAAACATTCAAGTTAAGGAAAAAACAAGGACATCCGATCACCAATGTTCAGGAAGAATTGCCATTAAACTTAGAGCCCTAAACCACTCAGTAGATTTTATAGCTTGCTTAACAGAATGTAAAACTATTACCCAGTTAAGTGAAAGCTTGTAACAAATCTAGGTTTTGGCATTTCTTAAAGCTGAACAATATATTGTTCTCCCATAATCAATCAAAGAAATTAAATCTTGAATCTTTTTGCTTCATCTAAAAGCAACTCGTTACAAAATATTCCTTAAGAAAAGACTGCTAAGTTGTTAGCACTTCACTTGGATAGTGCTTCTGGCACACTTTCCAAAGGTATGTGTGATAGATTGTGGAAGAATCTATTTCCTTCATCTAAATGCAACTCTGCTAGAAAACGTTCCTCAAAAAAAGACTGCTAAATTGTATGCTTTTTACTTGAAGTGTGTTTTTGGCACTCTTTCCAAATATCTCTAAAACGCCTGGAGAAGACCGCGTGGCCTAATGGATAAGGCATCTGACTTCGGATCAGAAGATTGAGGGTTCAAGTCCCTTCGTAGTCAGGAACATTTCTTTCCACATGAACTTAAAATTACCAAACTCTGTTTTAATTGACTCGATGAGAGTGTTGCAAAACATTTACATTTCAAAACTTGATTTCGACCAAAATTTCAATGAACAAACTCAAGTCTTTGAAAAGTCTACATGCATATTGGCACAATATGTTGAGTTATCTAATGCTAAGGCAAAAACTCTTTCTGTTTTTCCCTTCATACATTATTTTGCACAAACATAATCCTATGAAAAACTGGTCAAGATGTATAATTTCTGAAAACAAGTCATAGGATTTTAGTCCATTCGTGGTCAGCAAAAGTCATCCTCCTTTGATTAAAAAAATATTCTCTCATAACTTATTGAATAGCTGACGTTAGTGTGTGCTGCATATGGCTTAAAATCAACATAACTCAAGGTTTTTACATTATGGCAGAGCTAAGCTCGGAATATTTGTCATGTGCAATTTGTAGAATCAATTAATTATAATAGTCACATTTATCCTTTTAGGAGTACAGTATTTTCCATAGAGCCCTAGAAAAAGTGATCAAAAATGGGTCATGAATATAAGTCTCCAAATAGAGGCCATAAAATATTGTTTCATGCATCCAAGATGGAAAACAAAACATTCAAGTTAAGGAAAAAACAAGGACATCCGATCACCAATGTTCAGGAAGAATTGCCATTAAACTTAGAGCCCTAAACCACTCAGTAGATTTTATAGCTTGCTTAACAGAATGTAAAACTATTACCCAGTTAAGTGAAAGCTTGTAACAAATCTAGGTTTTGGCATTTCTTAAAGCTGAACAATATATTGTTCTCCCATAATCAATCAAAGAAATTAAATCTTGAATCTTTTTGCTTCATCTAAAAGCAACTCGTTACAAAATATTCCTTAAGAAAAGACTGCTAAGTTGTTAGCACTTCACTTGGATAGTGCTTCTGGCACACTTTCCAAAGGTATGTGTGATAGATTGTGGAAGAATCTATTTCCTTCATCTAAATGCAACTCTGCTAGAAAACGTTCCTCAAAAAAAGACTGCTAAATTGTAAGCTTTTTACTTGAAGTGTGTTTTTGGCACTCTTTCCAAATATCTCTAAAACGCCTGGAGAAGACCGCGTGGCCTAATGGATAAGGCATCTGACTTCGGATCAGAAGATTGAGGGTTCAAGTCCCTTCGTAGTCAGGAACATTTCTTTCCACATGAACTTAAAATTACCAAACTCTGTTTTAATTGACTCGATGAGAGTGTTGCAAAACATTTACATTTCAAAACTTGATTTCGACCAAAATTTCAATGAACAAACTCAAGTCTTTGAAAAGTCTACATGCATATTGGCACAATATGTTGAGTTATCTAATGCTAAGGCAAAAACTCTTTCTGTTTTTCCCTTCATACATTATTTTGCACAAACATAATCCTATGAAAAACTGGTCAAGATGTATAATTTCTGAAAACAAGTCATAGGATTTTAGTCCATTCGTGGTCAGCAAAAGTCATCCTCCTTTGATTAAAAAAATATTCTCTCATAACTTATTGAATAGCTGACGTTAGTGTGTGCTGCATATGGCTTAAAATCAACATAACTCAAGGTTTTTACATTATGGCAGAGCTAAGCTCGGAATATTTGTCATGTGCAATTTGTAGAATCAATTAATTATAATAGTCACATTTATCCTTTTAGGAGTACAGTATTTTCCATAGAGCCCTAGAAAAAGTGATCAAAAATGGGTCATGAATATAAGTCTCCAAATAGAGGCCATAAAATATTGTTTCATGCATCCAAGATGGAAAACAAAACATTCAAGTTAAGGAAAAAACAAGGACATCCGATCACCAATGTTCAGGAAGAATTGCCATTAAACTTAGAGCCCTAAACCACTCAGTAGATTTTATAGCTTGCTTAACAGAATGTAAAACTATTACCCAGTTAAGTGAAAGCTTGTAACAAATCTAGGTTTTGGCATTTCTTAAAGCTGAACAATATATTGTTCTCCCATAATCAATCAAAGAAATTAAATCTTGAATCTTTTTGCTTCATCTAAAAGCAACTCGTTACAAAATATTCCTTAAGAAAAGACTGCTAAGTTGTTAGCACTTCACTTGGATAGTGCTTCTGGCACACTTTCCAAAGGTATGTGTGATAGATTGTGGAAGAATCTATTTCCTTCATCTAAATGCAACTCTGCTAGAAAACGTTCCTCAAAAAAAGACTGCTAAATTGTAAGCTTTTTACTTGAAGTGTGCTTTTGGCACTCTTTCCAAATATCTCTAAAACACCTGGAGAAGACTGCGTGGCCTAATGGATAAGGCGTCTGACTTCGGATCAGAAGATTAAGGGTTCAAGTCCCTTCGTGGTCGGGAACATTTCTTTCCTCATGAACTTAAAATTACCAAACTCTGTTTTAATTGACTCCATGAGAGTGTTGCAAAACATTTACATTTCAAAACTTGATTTCGACCAAAATTTCGATGAACAAACTCAAGTCTTTGAAAAGTCTACATGCATATTGGCACAATATGTTGAGTTATCTAATGCTAAGGCAAAAACTCTTTCTGTTTTTCCTTCATACATTATTTTGCACAAACATAAACCTATGAAAAACTGATCAAGATGTATAATTTTTGAAAACAAGTCATAGGATTTTAGTCCATTCGTGGTCAGCAAAAGTCATCCTCCTTTGATTAAAAAAATATTCTCTCATAACTTATTGAATAGCTGACGTTAGTGTGTGCTGTATATGGCTTAAAATCAACATAACTCAAGGTTTTTACATTATGGCAGAGCTAAGCTCGGAATATTTGTCATGTGCAATTTGTAGAATCAATTAATTATAATAGTCACATTTATCCTTTGAGGAGTACAGTATTTTCCATAGAGCCCTAGAAAAAATGATCAAAAATGGGTCATGAATATAAGTCTCCAAATGGAGGCCATAAAATATTGTTTCATGCATCCAAGATGGAAAACAAAACATTCAAGTTCAGGAAAAAACAAGGACATCCGATCACCAATGTTCAGGAAGAATTGCCATTAAACTTAGAGCCCTAAACCACTCAGTAGATTTTATAGCTTGCTTAACAGAATGTAAAACTATTACCCAGTTAAGTGAAAGCTTGTAACAAATCTAGGTTTTGGCATTTCTTAAAGCTGAACAATATATTGTTCTCCCATAATCAATCAAATAAATTAAATCTTGAATCTTTTTGCTTCATCTAAAAGCAACTCGTTACAAAATATTCCTTAAGAAAAGACTGCTAAGTTGTTAGCACTTCACTTGGATCGTGCTTCTGGCAAACTTTCCAAAGGTATGTGTGATAGATTGTGGAAGAATCTATTTCCTTCATCTAAATGCAACTCTGCTAGAAAACGTTCCTCAAAAAAAGACTGCTAAATTGTAAGCTTTTTACTTGAAGTGTGCTTTTGGCACTCTTTCCAAATATCTCTAAAGCACTTTGGGAAGACCGCGTGGCCTAATGGATAAGGCGT
The DNA here is from genome assembly GCF_038048845.1 of Mixophyes fleayi. Lineage (NCBI taxonomy): Eukaryota > Metazoa > Chordata > Amphibia > Anura > Limnodynastidae > Mixophyes > Mixophyes fleayi. Next base: position 30,127,679 of record NC_134410.1, read on the forward strand.
CTGACTTCGGATCAGAAGATTGAGGGTTCAAGTCCCTTCGTGGTCGGGAACATTTCTTTCCTCATGAACTTAAAATTACCTAACTCTGTTTTAATTGACTCCATGAGAGTGTTGCAAAACATTTACATTTCAAAACTTGATTTCGACCAAAATTTCAATGAACAAACTCAAGTCTTTGAAAAGTCTACATGCATATTGGCACAATATGTTGAGTTATCTAATGCTAAGGCAAAAACTCTTTCTGTTTTTCCTTCATACATTATTTTGCACAAACATAAACCTATGAAAAACTGGTCAAGATGTATAATTTCTGAAAACAAGTCATAGGATTTTAGTCCATTCGTGGTCAGCAAAAGTCATCCTCCTTTGATTAAAAAAATATTCTCTCATAACTTATTGAATAGCTGACGTTAGTGTGTGCTGCATATGGCTTAAAATCAACATAACTCAAGGTTTTTACATTATGGCAGAGCTAAGCTCGGAATATTTGTCATGTGCAATTTGTAGAATCAATTAATTATAATAGTCACATTTATCCTTTGAGGAGTACAGTATTTTCCATCGAGCCCTAGAAAAAATGATCAAAAATGGGTCATGAATATAAGTCTCCAAATAGAGGCCATAAAATATTGTTTCATGCATCCAAGATGGAGAACAAAACATTCAAGTTCAGGAAAAAACAAGGACATCCGATCACCAATGTTCAGGAAGAATTGCCATTAAACTTAGAGCCCTAAACCACTCAGTAGATTTTATAGCTTGCTTAACAGAATGTAAAACTATTACCCAGTTAAGTGAAAGCTTGTAACAAATCTAGGTTTTGGCATTTCTTAAAGCTGAACAATATATTGTTCTCCCATAATCAATCAAAGAAATTAAATCTTGAATCTTTTTGCTTCATCTAAAAGCAACTCGTTACAAAATATTCCTTAAGAAAAGACTGCAAAGTGTATAGCACTTTACTTGGATAGTGCTTCTGGCACACTTTCCAAAGGTATGTGTGATAGATTGTGGAAGAATCTATTTCCTTCATCATGGAAAGCTTAGTCATGGGAAGCAGATAGGGCGAAACGTACGTCGGGTCACGTGTGACGCGTGATGTCACACACCCGGAAGTGTGAACCCAGTTAGCGGAGCCAGCCGCGATCGTGCCAGACTCTGTCTAATCTTGCAGTTTATTTAGACTGCTGCAATGCGCCTTGTTTAGGGTTTATTTTAGTATAATACTATCCTACAATAGGAGGGTGACTAGAAGGATTAGTCCTGATGGTCCCTCAATACCGCTAGTCTCACTATCAGCATGATTATAGGCAGAGCCGATCCATTTTACAATACAGCAGATATGTTTTAGAGGAGAATCCTCTGTGGTCACGATAACAATAACCCCTCTCTTTCACATATTATATGAGAGGATATTATCTATTTATATATCAATTTGAGCTACCAATCTTAATCGTTGGGACTATATGTATAGATCCCTAATTTTCTAAGAATCTACATTAGTCAGGTTATTAACCCTGACTTTTGGAACTATATACATACAGACCTAAGTTTCCCTCAATATCTGTGTTAGACTATAACACCCTAGCGGCTTTAATAATTATAACCCTTAGAAGCGCATTTCTATTAGAACTACTGTTACTTAATTCAGAGTGGACACATTTGCTGGCTATATGTGAAACACAATGTATCAATGAATGTATGAAATTTAATCTTTATCAACTGTGCCATTTTGAACCTAACTGATACAATGTTTATACTTATGGGTATTTTCCCCAGTCAATTATAAGTGTCACAACTTTGTGACCACCGGCTTCCCGGAAGGGTATTTTTAACTATCTTTATGACTTGTCTTTATTTTTCATCACCTCTTTATTTTAATAAATTCGCCTAGTCTGATATCCGATATTTGTCTAATTTTTAATAATAATCATTAATAAAGTTGATTTTATAAAACCCTTAGGGACAGGAGTGCCCCACACACTACTTTTTTCAGTTGATGTCTCCATCAATTGATTCCCTTTATGTTCTAGATTCGTCTAGTTTAGGGAGCACCCCCTCATATAATATAATATATGATATCTATTGAGGTTTGTCCTTGCTTTAGAGCGGATTGACAAATTTTTGTAAAACATTTTTTTTTTTTTTTTTTTAAATTTTTTACTTCAGTTTCATTTCAGTGAACATGCTCCATGTGCCGGGCAATTTTTAAGAGGTGCTTCTCAAAGTACAGGCAGTACTGCTTTTTGTTATACGCCCTGGAGCTATCACTGTTTCTGGATAGCGTTTTGACAGACAGCTCGTGGTCTCTCTGTCCCTAAAACACAGCTGCCAGAAGGTTGAGAATGGTTGTACATAGAACTCATCCTTGGGTACCTGCACTCTGCTGTGCTGCTGGGCAACGGGGCATCACCGCCTCATCTCCACTGCTCTCTGGGCTATAGTCGGAGCTACCGGTGGGCTGTGTCCTGCTTCACTGTCCCCACTTTACCTTCAGCAGCGGACGGATTCGACTGTGTCTTTACCCGCTTGGTTTCTAAAGGGCCGACAGGCTGCAGTCACTTCCTCTTCCTGCTCCTGCTATACATTTGGACAGTATACTGGCCTCTGATGGTTGGATGCACGCACACTCTCACATCCACAATGGACACACGCACACTTTTGTTCCGACAAATTTGATTTGCGGGGACATGCCAGATTTTTATGCTGAGCACATCAGCAAGCTCCTCTGCTTTGATTAGCCTTGGGAAGCTTTGTGGGTACATCAATTTTTGTCCCCACTATGACTCAGGTCCCCACAGTGTTGGTGTGTAAACAGCTCAATGTCCCCACAAGCATATGAATGCAAGTACACACATACACACACACACACCCACACAACCGAAATCTGAGATATATACACTCATACACATATATGTATAAGAAATATGATTTAAAAGGCCTCTCATTCAATTAGCCACATTAATTATCCCTGATGAAGCCACAAACCAGCAAAACATGTAGTATTAAGCAGATTAAACATCACTTTGCACAGAAAGCCTTCTCACTGGATCCTCCAGTTCGTGTATGCAAAAGCCGAAACATCATCAACCCAGGAATCCCTGCTCAAGCGGACTGCAAAGCTGAACATCAAAGATTTCATAACAGCAATGTGACCTGATCAGTCACCCACCAAGCAGTTTGGTGAGAAGCACACTCCATGCCATGCTTACACACAGAGACAGAGTATTGGTAAGACAATGTCCTCGACTGAGCATTTATTGATTCATTCTAGTTGCCGTCTGTTGCTTACAATTTATTTAATCACAGCCATCACTACTAGAACTAATAGGATTCAATTAACCACAAATTTATCAGTGCTCTGGACTTGTAGACTCAAAAGGGACATATCCAATTGTCGGCGGAAACACCGAAAATCTCGCGCTCCGTGCACTATTACCGTTATTACGGTAATAGTTTATTACGGTAATAGTGTGCGTAAAAAATGTTATTACGGTAGTTTTCTCGCTTGATTTCAGCTTGCTGCTCCCTGAGCCGTGAGCTGAAATCCAGCTTACTGTTACCGTAATAACGGTATTAGTTTTAACGCGGCGGGGAATCGGAAGAATTGAATATGCCCCAAAGACTTGTATTTAATCTTATGTCCTACAAGCACACACATGGACATTAAGAACTTTTGGACATTTTTCTTAGCTTCCAAGTTTTTAATTGGACCAGTCTAGAAGTCACTTTATTGTTGTTTCTATTCGCAACTTTGTGTTTTTGCTTTTTGTTTTTTGTTATTGTTCTCTAGATGTTGTACAAGATTTGAATATATGACATATGTATATTTTATTATTATTATTATCATTTATTTGTTAGGCGCCACAAGGTATCCGCAGCGCCGCACACAGTACTAACAGTGGACTATACAGGGTGAAACCATACAGAACAATGAACAAAAAGTACCAATACTTCAGAAACTCCGGCCAGTCATATGCAGTAAAGAGGGAGCGGAAGACCAGGTATGGAGACAGGAGGGGAGAGGGCCCTGCTCATACGAGCTTACATCCTAGGGGAAGGTAAACTGACCAGGCACAAGAGGAGCCAGTTGATGCAAGAGGAGAGAAGGGAGGACGAGCTAAAGGGAGGAGATGGGGGTTAAGTAGATGGTTGGTAGGATTTGAGGAAGAGGTGGGTTTTGAGTGCACGTTTGAAGGAGCACAGAGTAGGAGAGAGACGGATGGAACGAGGGAGGTCGTTCCAGAGAAGGGGGGCTGCATGGGAAAAGTCTTGGATTCTGGAGTGGGAAGAGATGAAAAGAGTGGAGGAGAGGCGGTGGTAATTGGCTGAGCGCAGGGAGCGGGCAGGAGTGTGAATGGAGAGGAGGTTAGAGATATAAGGGGCAGTAGAGTTGAAGAGAGCCTTGTAAGTGGTGGTGAGGAGTTTGAAATGGATTCTGTAGGGGAAGGGGAGCCAGTGTAGGGCAAGGCAGAGAGGGGAGGCAGAGGAGGAGCGGCATGAGAGGAAGATGAGTCTTGCGGCCGCATTGAGTATAGAGCGGAGGGGGGAGAGTGGGGAGTGGGGAAGGCCAATGAGGAGGAGGTTACAATAATCGAGGCGGGAGATGATGAGTGCATGGATGATAGTTTTGGCGGCATCCTGAGAGAGAAAAGGACGGATGCGGGCGATGTTGCGTAGTTGTAAGCGACAGGCTTGGGCAAGCAAATGAATGTTGGGGCAAAAGAGAGAGAGGAGTCGAGGGTGACACCCAGGCAGCGAAGTTGGGTGACAGAGAAGATGGTGGTGTTATTGACGACAATAGAGAGATCATGATGGGATGGGAGTCTGGGCGGAGGAAAGACAATGAGTTCAGTTTTAGAGATATTGATTTTGAGAAAGCACTCGGACATCCAGGAGGAGATGGCGGAGAGGCAGTCGGATACCCGAGCGAGGAGGGTGGAGGAAAGATCAGGAGAGGAGATATAGAGTTGAATGTCATCAGCATAAAGGTGATACTGAAGACCGAAGGAGGAGATGAGAGCACCAAGGGAGGAAGTGTAGAGCGAAAAGAGTAGAGGGCCAAGAACAGAGCCCTGTTCTTGGCCCTCTGCATAACAACTCTCTGTGTGTCCTGTGTGTCCTGTGCATTTGAGATACATGCATGCTATTATTTGCCTACCTTTGTGCACATCTGTACATTGCATCCCTTGTCAACATAACAACTACACCTAAAGTGCGCTGAGACTGTTTTCTACTTTTGTGCAATTTATTTATAAATGTATGGTTATACAATTAAACATTTTATTTCTGCATTTGCTATATCTAATTGCTTTGAGCTTTGAGAGGGAATTGCTTATATGTACTTTAGTTTTAATTTAAACAGCACAGAGGGAATTATTGTTTTTTTAAGTCACATGCCATGTATTAACAAAGGACCTAGTTGTAGAATATATCTAAGACATGTATTTACAATTATAACAATTGCAGGCATTCCAATTACACACATGCCATCTGTCAGAGTTTTATAATACCTGTGCTAGGTAGATTATATTATGTAATTTGCCAGGAATCATTTTTATAAAAATTATTGGAGTGACATATACTATTTAAATAATATTTTCACAACTTTCTTCTGATTATACCTTATATAGTGTACATGGTAAGTAACATGTAAAACAGTTAATTCTTTTTTTACAGAAAAGTTTGAACACCAGGTGCAAGAGGTTAGTAACCTTTTAGGACTAGATTTTATGTAGGTTAGTCCACCCAAAGCTGAATTTCAACTTTTACTTGGAATTAAATATTTTTGCTCTTGTAAAGCATAAACTGGAGAATGAAAGCCTGATCTAAATAAGTAGAAGGTTGCTAAATCTCTTTCTAATTTGTATAGAATGCTACAGGAACTAAAAAGCATAAATTCCATAAAATAATGACTACCCATGACAAGTCCTCTTGGATTTAAGGGAATTGTATGATATTTCAATCATTTTGCTTGCCGATACAAGCTGGACAATGAAACAGAAGAATGAAACTATTGTCACAGAATTCTATCTTTTAGGTTTCTCTTTGTTAACTGAATTGGGAATTTGCCTATTTGTCATGATTTTTATTATTTATATTGTGACCATCACAGCCAATATCTTCATTATTGCTATTGTTATAACTGAAAGACGTCTTCACAAGCCCATGTACTTCTTCATTAGCGGACTCTCATTCTTAGAGATCTGGTATCCATCTGTCACTGTTCCCAGACTGCTGTGGTATCTCTTAACAAAAGAGAAATCAATTTCTATGGCTGGTTGCATGACTCAGTTTTATTTTCATTTCTCTTTAGGTACCACAGAAAGTTTCCTTCTTACCGCAATGTCTTACGATCGATATGTGGCCATTTGCAATCCCATGCACTACTTAATTAGCATGAGCCCTAAGACTTGTACCAAATTGTTACTGGGATCCTGGGCAGGTGGTTTTATTGTGATAGTTGTCCTATGTTTACAGATAGCAAATCTGTCCTTCTGTGATGGGAATGAGCTTGATCACTATTACTGTGACTTTGCAGCACTAATAAAGTTGTCCTGTACTGAAACCTCAAGCATTGAAATGTTATTTTTTGTTTCTTCTTGTTTTGTAATATTGGGATGTTTTCTCTTAATTGTTATCTCTTACACCTATATCATCAGAACAACCATGAGGTTTCCCACTTCTTTTGGGAGACGCAAGACCTTCTCAACCTGTGCATCTCATCTAATTGTTGTCTGCCTTTTTTATGTTACCAATATTATAATGTTTGTCCGACCCACCACTGCTGACTTTTTTCACTTAAATAAAACAGTTTCTATCATTCCATCAGTGGTGACTCCTCTTCTGAATCCAATTATCTACACCCTACGAAACCAAGAAGTGAAAGAGGCTGTGAAGAAAGCATTACAAAAAGTGACCTTTAAACAGCAAAATAATGTCACTATATTTCTAAAAGAATGATTGCAGGAAACATATATGAACAAAGGCCCAAAGTAAATTGAATTGAAGGTTTTGCTATTACCCTGTTGCAGATCAGCGCTCAAAACCAGTGACAAGCGCTGCTGAGGATCATGGGACTGGCGTGGCGGGGACAGAGTACCACTATCTATGCTGTTAGCATACTGAGCATGATTACTACCAGGATACCTGGGCAAGGAACTCTCTTTAACACTTCCAAATCTATTGTGACTTTCAACAGGGTAAATTTTGCAGCATCAGTGACAAACATTGGAATTATGTTTCACTTACCATTTTAATTTTAAAGAGTAGCAATATGATTGGTGAAACATATGTTCTCTAAAATGGAAACGAGTTTTCTAATTTTTTAGAAGGAATATACTATATATATATACCAGCCCTCCACTTAACCCTCTTTCCATGCTCGCTCTCATCTCCTGGATCCTCCTTTGAAAAGGGTGCGCTTGCTCCCCTCCTCTGACTTCCTCTGTGCCGATTGTCTGTTGCCCTCCCTTTAGGATGTAAGCTCTAATGAGCAGGGCCCTTCTCCCTCCTGTCTCTCTACCTTCTCTTCTGCTCCAACCTCAATATTTTGCTTTTCCTGGAGCATCTGAAGTCTTGGTATTACTCGTTTATTGTTCTGTACTGTTATTCCCTGTACTGTCCATTGTTTGTACTGTGTTCAGCGCTGCGGAAACCTTGTGGCGCCTTATAAATAAATAATAATAATAATAATAATAATAATAATAATATATATATATATTCAGTATGTTTGTGGGTATGCATCTTGGATTGTATATTGTACCTTCAGCCACAGCAGTGTAGCATTAATATATTTGGGAATTAGGGTGTATTCCTCTCTTGGAATTTTGTGTGTGTATAGAAATTGATTTATGTTATATATATAGGATGGTCTATAAGTTTAGAAACACCCTTTTAAAATGGAAATGAGTAAGGAAGTACTAATCCAGTGTCTACATATATGATCCGGGTGTGGTGGAAAACTTTTTAGGGTATGTGGCCATTGTGGTAGCCACCTTGAAGTCTGGCACCTTGAAGTTGGCCATCTTGAATGCAACTCTAATTCTTACAATTTATTTTTTTTAAAAGGGTACCTCCACACTTTTGGACCACCCTGTGTGTATATATATATATATATAGATTGATAGATAGATAGATTGATAGATAGATAGATAGATAGATAGATAGATAGATAGATATAGATATACATGTATATATATGTACATATATACTCGTAGTGATTGTTTACAATTAAGAGCACTGTGAAAATGCATTTCATGTACAGTAGGCATTAAGAGCATCCTGATATATGTATTTCATGTAAAAAAGAAAAGAAAATAGAAATTAATTTTTTAAAGGATTTTTTATTAATGATTATATTATTAACATGTGGTAATGTATTTAATAAATATTTATTTTTATCTGTGCGCCTGATGGGACTTTATATTGCCCATATGCATATAGTGTGTTCTGTCTGACTGCCTAACGCAAGTGCTATATAGGAAGAACGTACTTAATGCCATATTCAACAAGAAACGTTTATTCATGTTTGCACATGAATATATATGTACCTGCATGCGATTTCCGTCCAATTTTTAAAAAATGGAAATTGCGCTCACTTTGTATTCCTTGATGAATCAGACCCAGAATGTCTAATTTATAGACATAGAGGTTATTCAATGAGGCAACGGATGAGAACCAGTGTTCAGAAAAAACACAGTACATTACAGTCTACAATACTTAGAGGGTATCCAGCCCATCCTTATATGCAGTACAACAATGATGTTATATGCATTTTATGTATAATAAATAATAAGAAATATTAGGTACATAAAGACATTGCACATAACATTTTGAAATAACTATAAGACATGATCTGAGGATATCAGTTGGTTAAATAGGTAGTATAATGTATGTTTAAGTCCCAATAAGTAATAGGTAATAATAATATAATATAAGGATGTGATTAAATGCAGAACACATATGATCAAATACATAAAAACCCAATGAAGATAGAAGCAAGACAAATAAATAAATTAAAATGCATAAAATTAGAAGACACAATGGAATAAAAGGAATGAAATGTCCAGTAGGGTGCAGTCAGTGCAAGCACATGTACTGACTGCACATGTAAGGTCACATCAATGGTGGTTACATGAGGTTGTTTTGTTCCTCAGCATACATGGATCATCCCTCAGCTAAGTGTAAAATGAAGTGAGAGATTCAGTTTCAGTATAAAAGGGTTTAAACAATATTCATACTTAACAATATGTGAGTTAAATGAATGGGACACTTATTTTTTCAGGTGTTTGGTAGATCCCCCCCCAACCCACGTGATCTCAGGGGTTCCTGCTTGCAATACTGTGAAAACTTTATGGAAAGAGTACAGAAGCCTCAGAGCTTCAGAGGATCTTTGTAGTAAGTGCTCTACCTAGCCTCAAGGAGCAAGAACGGCTTTGTAAATGTTGGGCTCTATGTAATATACACTGCAAGCCCCCCACCCCTGGACATTTTCCTCAGCATTGCTGTCTCTACATCAAATAAATAGATCTCTAAATAAAGAGACTCTAGCATTGTGAATCCCCTATAAAGGGGGACAGACCCAAAGTATATCAGTAACAGAAAACAATTGACCCCTGTGTGTCCTGTGTGTCATGTTTAAATGTGCATCAATGTATCTAGAATTATAACTGACATCACAACTGCACTTTTCCAGAGGTAGTTTTTCACCATGCCAGTATTTCCATTCCATACCCCCACCACGATTCCCACATGGTTCTCTCCCTTTCCCCTGACACCTGGTTCTTACCTTAGACCAGGTCCAGACAGCAACTGCTTTTGGCTCCTCTCGGTTCATGTCCACTCTCAATGTCACAGCATCATTATGTCATGTTCGTGAAGGTTAAAGAAATAAGAGGGGTAAAAAAACACCTCTACATTTTTTTTCTCAGTGTTCCGTAGATGGTGCTGCTGGGGCCAATAAGCACTTAGATTAACTCTAAGTTGCAGTGTTAATATAAAGCTGCCCAGTATTTATGTGCTATTATGTTCTCTGCATGTAAAAGTAAAAGCATTTGGATCCCTTACATTGAGCAAGGAGTCTATTTATAAAAGGGTGAAAAGTTTTAAATGATGTGAAAAACATGAGGTTTTACTGGATATAGGATTTCTCCTTATTTATTAAAGCCTTTGCCGGGTCCTTTGCTTATTTATCATGTACTGCCGCTACTCCTTATCACTATCGCCAGCTCAGGTTGGCGAGAGCCAAGGTGACAAAAATTAAAAAAAGTTTTATTATTATTTAAAAAAATACATTTTCATTACATTTCTTTTTTAAAAATAAAGATTATTTTTTTATTTCTTTTTTACAACTTTTTAAATAATATTATTGAATCTGGACCTGTAAGCGCAAGTCCGGGCTTCTGGTTCCAGTGGGCAGGAGAGAGTCTGAAAGACAGCTCACACATGTGCAACTTATTGTTATTTCTATTATTATCGTAGATCTGTAAGGTTCCACAGTGCTTTGCAGCACCGTACGGTAGGGAAAATAGGACATACATATAGTAAAAGAATGGATAAGAGTTTTGGTAATATTTTGGGTAAGAAAAGGGCGTATTCTTGCAATGTTTCTAAGGTTGAATTAACAGGACTAGGGGAGAAACTGATTGTGAGGAATAAAGCAAAGGTCGGAGTCAAATGTAACTCTAAGGCAGAGGGCTTGGGAGACTGAGGAAATTGTAGTGTTATTGAGAGTAAGGGAGATTTGAAGAGAGGTGATAACACTCGGGGGAGGTCTGTATTGGACATGTTGAGATCTAGGTAGCATTGGGACTTTCATCTGGAGATAGCAAAAAAACAGTTGGTTACATGAGAAAGTACAGAAAGATAAAGGTGTGGGAAGCAGGTTTGGCTGTTATCAGCGTAGAGGTAGTACTAGAGGCCGAATGAGCAAATCAGATCTCCAAGAGAAGACGTGTACAGTGAGAAAAGTAAAGGACTAAGAACAGAGCCTTGTGGTACTAAAACAGATAGTGGGAATCAGGAGCGCACGGAGGATTTGTCAGGGGGGTTTTCCTCCGCCCCCGGAAAAAAATAATAATTCTAGAGACCTGCCGCGCATGTGCGGCAGCGCCGTTTCGGCTGCACTGTAGTATACAGCAGCCGCGGCGCTGTCGAAGAAGCGTCCACGGCGGTGCTGTATACAATACAGCACCGCCGCAGACGCTTCTTTGACAGCGCCGCGGCTGCTGTATACTACAGATCCGACATGTAGGGCACTTTTTAGCGGGGGGGGGGGTTTCTGGAGACCCAGAAACCCCCCCTGCGTGCGCCACTGTGGAATGTAGGAGAGGATGTTCCAGAGATAGAAACACTAAAGGAGCATTCATTAGACAAGAAGTGAACTAGGAAAGAACTGTGTCACTAAAGCCAATGGAATGATGGAAGTGTAAAGGAGGGTTAGCAACAGTGTCAAAAGCAGCAGAGAGGTCAAACTTTTATTGATACATATGTGTAACTGAACATTCTCTTTTCAAATTTTCACTATCACAGGGTCATAATAAATAGAGCACATGGGGGCATATTCAATTGTGAGCGTTAACGCTGAAAAATGAGCGCTCGAAAAATATTACCGTTTATACGGTAATATTGCGCGCGAAAAGCGTTAATACGGTAGTTTACTCGCTGAATTTCAGCTCGCAGCTCCCTGAATGTTAGAAATTGCTTTATTCCAGGTGACCCTCTCGGAGCATTGGTATAAAGAGCACCCCTATTGTAATACTCAGAAAAATAGGCTTTGTTTTATGCTTTGATGTGCTGTTTAAAAAAAATGTAAAATCATTTTTCAGTTTTCCGCTGCAAAATAATAAGACACATGCTGTATCCTGTTACATAGTACTGTGGGTGTCCCTGTCTCATGTTGTGACTTATTTGCCTACCAGAGAAATAAATTGAATCCTCGCAGTCTGTAAATGTAGTATAACACCAGCTTCCACTTTTTGGTACAGCCTTGAATGACCCCTGGGCCACTTACTACTGCTTGTCCCTGCTTCAGAACAGCTACACCTCCAGGGTCGGTGCAAGGTTTCTCGGCACCCTAGGCAAATTTTCAAACTATCGCCCCCCCCCCACACACACGCACACACACACACACACCTATCTCTCGCACACCAGATACCCACTTTCCAGACCCCCACACACTTGTAAAGAAAAGAAGACATAAAGATTAACCTTACTTCCTCCCGCAGTCCAGATGCAGTGATGTTTGATGCAAAATGCTGTCCAGACTGCACTGATGCCCTGGGAAAAACGCAGGATTTCTAGAAGGGAAGTATCCAGGTGTTAGATTGTGGAACAAAAAATTTGACACAATAAGCCTACAACAGACAATTTTTAGTGATGATTTGAGTCCTAACATGTCCTGCATCACACCCCAGCTCCCCAGCAGCATAAAATTACCCCCTGGTAGCACCCCCCCCCTTCCTTGCAGCACTACTCCCCCCTTGCAGCATAACCCCCCTCCTTGAATCACTATGTCCCCCCTTTGAATCACACTATCCCCCCCGATGCACACTGTCCCCCCTTAAGCACACTGTCCCCCCTTCAGAACACTGCCTCCCTATGTATTACAATGTCCCCCTCTTGTAGCACAATCCACCCTTTGAAACACACTGTCCTCCCCCTTGAATCACACTATCCCCCATGTATTAAGATGTCCCCCCTCTTGCAGCACAATCCCCCCCTTGAATCACACTATCTCCCTGATGCACACTGTCCCCCCTTAAGCACACTGTCCCCCCTTCAGAACACTGCCTCCCTATGTATTACAATGTCCCCCTCTTGTAGCAAAATCCCCCTACTTGAAGCAAACTGTTCCCCCCCTGCAGCACACTGTCTCCCATGTATCAAAATGCCCCCCCCCCTCTTGCAGCACAATCCCCCCTTTGAATCACACTGTCCTCCCCCTTGAATCACACTGTCCCCCATGTATTAAGATGTCCCCCCCCTTGAATCACACTGCCCCCCCTTGAATCACCCAGCCCTCCCCTTGCAGCACATTCTCCCCCCTCCTCTCCAGCACTTTATTCTTTACTTACCTGGCTGTTTTCTTCTTGCAGCTGTTCCTCTCCTCACTAACTTTCGGGATGTGATGATGATTTCACTCCCGACAGTCAATGAGTGGGGAAGAGGAGGGGGAAAGGGAGGGTGAGCGAGAGAGGAGGGGCAGTTCGTCCCTACTTGCCCTCACACACAACAGATAGGGCTTCTCTTTGGGGGGGCGCTGCCCCCCTCCTCTGGATCTGAAGCTGTGCAGCGGCGGCGGGTAGCTGTGGAAGGTATGCTTGGTGGCTGCCGCACAGCAATGTAGAGGATATCAGTGGTGCCCCACAGAGCCTGGCGCCCTAGGCAGCTGCCTAACGCTGCTTAATGGTAGCGCTGGGCCTGTACGCCTCCCTATGTCTATAGACATGTGCTTGTTTTTTGTGATGCAATTTATTTCACCTTCTGCTTTGAAACAGCAAAACTGTTTTCTTTCTAGTTTGAATGTAGAGTTTTGTAGAACTACAACTAAAACTTATTTCAGTCCATAATATAATTAGTCTTTGCTAATCAACAAGTTAATAATGCATAGGATTACTCTCAGGTATAAAAAGTGAGAGTAATGCATTTACACTATGCTAAACTACTTACAGTTCTAAATCATGTGAATACTGTACCTATCACAATAGCGCTTGTAAATATATAGAAAGTGACCATTAACTATAATATTAACAAAGTCCATGGAAGAGGTTTCAAGACAACCCGTGATTGGATTAAGCTGTTACTCCTGCTAGAATGCTTTGCTCTCCATTCACTATCAAGATGGCAACAATTGTGTTCACAAGGTTGATGACTGTGGTGACTGTTCAACAACAACAATAAGCTGTACAATGGGATGTTTCTAAGTGTGGCAAATGTTGTACTTGACTATGGCAGATGTGGCATATTATTTAAATAAGTAGGACATTACAGGAAAAATTCCCAGAAACGGGTGCTCCTGAAAGATAACAAAACTTTTCTAGCCATTAATTTTTCATTCATCATCCGTTTCTTACAGTTTAATGTACTTTTTAAAAATGGAGTTATTTTGCTTGTGTTAGTTGTGTCTCAAATGTATATTGTTATGAGATGCAGCTTAGATTTGGTTTGCAATCAGAACAATGTCTGAGTTAACTAGCTGGTAGTCCATGTTAATTCGCTAGGTCAACAGGTAATCGGAGAGGTAATTAGGTTAGAACTTCTAGATGATATGCAATCTGCCTCCACGGTAATATACTGGCTGAAATAGCATTGGGAAATGTATTAATATGTATCAGTATAAATGTTATTGTATCAAAATATATCACACTCAGATTGTGTAATATTGCAGATACCATGTGTCAAATGTATTGTTGTTTCACGCAAGCGTAAAGTGTCATTCCGTGATGTTATATTGTAACCCTTTGTTTAGTGTGTTCAGCCAAATAGCGAATTGAGTCAAGCCACTCCATTGTATAATCAAGGTAACAGAGAATGTATGTCCAACTGCTAAAGTGTCCACTGAGAGACCCCTGCTGTAAGGGGGAGTATTGAGACATTTGACCCTACTTCCTGTGTATACAGCGAAGAATATAGGGAGAGCAGAATGCCAAGAGAGCTATTCTAGCTTGGAGGATCCTGGTGTACAAGACATCAGCGAAAAGGACTCTGGGCCAGTCATCATGGTGCCGCTGGAGGAAACCCTAACAGGACAGGGTCTGTGTGAGCCTGTAACCCAGGCTGGGTGATACCGTAACTGTTTTGCTAATCGGTAGTGGTAATATTGAGGGAGGATAAGACTCTGAAAGAGACTGAGATTATTACTTTGGAGTGCTGACTGCAAGAGTCTGCTGGAGTATACATCCTACCATTTACCCTGTATCTTGTAAACGTCTTGTGGTGTTGTGCTGTCATAATAAAGTCTCTTTTTGGATATATTCTGGTCTACTGGAGTAAGTTGAATCACACAGAGGGTAACTGCCATCCCAGCTAAGGGTGATATCTTCACATATGGCCAAACCATTAGGAAACTCTTGATGATTCATGTCCAATGGGTAAATCCATGTAAGTAAAAAAATACTACCCATCAAAAGGTTTTCTGGCATCAAATTCAGATTTCGAAGTCTACACTTGTTTAGTGTCCAAGGTTAGCTAGTCAATGAGTGGCGTTCACCACAAAATACAACAGGGAATCCATGTGTTTCACCTTGCAGAGGATTGTTTCACTACTGGGGATGTACCTGCCCTTCCCCACAATTCTTGGCTTTCCTGTGAAATGGGTGGTCTGGGAGTGTGGCTAGGTCTGATTGGGAGCTTGGCTCCCTATACTGTATGGTTTCTAACTTTTCACTTGTCTGTCATCGAAAGATTTGGATACAGACTTTTTTTAAAAAAAAGTTTCTAGGTAACACTGTTGCTGCTTTTGCTTTTTAAATTGCTAGCCAAAAACAGAAAGGGCCACTTTGGAATCTGTGGCCACCACTAAGGAAAAATAATAACGTGCAAAAAAAGAGTCTAAGGGTCGATTAAATTAGCTGCAAGGTGCCATAGTAGCATCACGCATTGTGTTTCCACGTGATGTTTAGGTAAATATCTTTGTTCATTTTTTGTTGGCACTCCATGGAGGGGCAAGCAAAAATTAGCAGCTTTCATTACTATAATTGCCGGCCTTGTGCACATGAACAAAGCTCGTGAGTCTACTAGGGAAACAAGTGACTAATTGAATCAGCTTCAAAGATGAGTGGTTTTAGGAAGAGATAATAAGAAAAACAGTTTATAGTTTCAATAATGGACAATAAAGTTAAATTTAATTTTAATTAAATAATGTATTTACATGAAAGGTAACTAAAGTTTAGTAAAAATGAAGCAAATACAATATTGGCACAGGTGTTTTGTCGCTAGTTAAAAAAATACTTATTTTCAAATGTCATTTGCTTACTCTGCATGTCATAGTTAAATACATTTTTAGATTTTGTAACCAATTGCTAAAATGGCATACTCTCCGATAGATGAAGAGTTGTTTTAAAATAATGAATTGAATGAGCTGTATATACAAAAAAACACTATTTATAACAATTTTATACAATATACAGTGAAATTGCCAGTATATATCGTATGTATAATTCCCATTTTGAAGCATATTGTTGTCCACTTATGTTTGTTAAATTGTGTAATATATATATATATATACATATATATATATATATATATATATAAACACACACACTATACCATACATATCTACAGTGTAGATGGACATGCAGTTTGTTCAATAGACCAACATAGTGAGGAAATTACCCATGAAACCCTGAGTAATGCATAGTGTGGATGTCATCCAGTGCATGCTTGTTTGCCCTTATCTGACAGATCTCTCAGAGGCTGAGCAGTTTCTGATGTTTCAACGATCTGCAGACTATTCTTATTGTGGTGTCTCCTAAATTTAAGACCATATTTCCTCTGATGTCAAATGCATTTTTTTAAATAGGTCTGAAAATGGAACCATTGATTACAATGACCCCTTATTCATTCACGCTTCTACTCACATACAGGAGTGTTGCACTTGCTTGCTCCATCCAGTGCATTTAATACAAGTTAAATTGGTTGTCAATGGACTAAATTAACCTCTTACATGCAAGTAAAACAGCAAGTTAACAACCACATGTCAAATGCATTTGTGGTTGACATTCAGTTTTACTTTTGAACTTTTTGAACTTTTTAAACACCAATCAAATGCCTGTGGTTGTAAGGACTTTTGTCTGTACTTTGATTACACATATATAGGAGTAGTGTCCTGCTATAGTATTTTGCATTATTTAATTCTCCCCTTTTTTTCTTTGAATTTCTGGGAATACCCAAAATGCTTTTCTGCCAAAGTATATTCAGCAATAAATACTTTCAAATGTTAACCTATGTTGCTTGCAGTTGAGCCTCAGACTATTTCTAACTTTCCTAGGAAGAAAATGAAAAACATCCATAGACACCCATAAAATATTATAATCCAGTGGCCTACACTCATAATTTTCACATTATAACATTTAAAATGTCTACAGCAAAATAATCCTATTTTAATTAGACATTCATATTGTATAGTCTATAGAACATCTCATTCTTAAAAATCACAAGTAGCTTTCTATTGCGACTGTGGTTTTTTTCTATTCCTACATGTAATTTGTTGCAAGAAAGCTCTTATTGAACTATCATTCTGAGCTGCACTACCCATCTGCACTAATAAGGTAATCACTATTTCTTGTGACACTTCCCAAGTAGCAGACTTTCATGGCCAAAGAGAGTGATTGTATGGCAGCCAGAGGATGTGTCACATGACCAGTTCCCATCCGATCACATGCCATCCATTTCAGCCCACTGTTTTCAGGATTCCCAATGGGCCACAGGCAAATGTATGAATTGACTGTTTAGTGTAGCAGAAGAGGCATGGTACAACCCCTTAAATTACAATCTAACAATATGAGCATACATATTTTATGAACGGGTAATACATTAACAATATAAATTTAATAAGGTTACTATCTGGAAGAAACACTTTCTCTCATAAGGCGGGCACGAACCACTGAGTTACTGTATTTGACCACCTCATTCTGGAATTCTGATGCAGTAAAATAATATATTATCGGGTTTAGACAACAATTAATACTTGCTAGACAAAGAGAGAAGGGGTGTACCGTCATGATGATTTTCTGGAATGTGCAGTTTTGGATTACATGCGAAGTGACCATAATGTAAAAGAAGAAAATGATATGGTATGGTATGAAACAGATAAAAAATACAGATGCACACATTATTACCATCCAAAGAGCTTTACGCTTTTCTTTTATGTTCTGACACTGCAGAGAGTCCTCTTTAAGTTGTGTTCTTGTTTTTAGGGTACAGTATGTGATAACAGTGAGAGGAATAACAAATCCAGCCAACTCTGCCACAGTAAGCATGACAATGGTGTTCACAGCATTCATTTGTTTAATTCCAAGATCAGCAAAACAACTGGTGGTTGTATTATTCAATCCAGAGCTTCTGTATATTGGGAATGGCAGACAAGCGGTCCCAACAACTACCCATACACCTATGCTGATAGCAACGTCATACCTCCTCTTCCAGTCTTTGGCTTTGAAGGGATTCGTGGTGAAGACGTAACGTTGAACACTTATCAGTGTTAAAAAGATAATACCTGCATACATATTGAGATACTTAAGATAAAAGCACAACAGGCATAAAAAGTTTTTAAAAGGCCAAGTGTGATTTATGTAATAGTAGATCCGTAGAGGCAATGACAAAACATGGGCCAGGTCGGCTAGTGCCAAATTGATCATGAATATAATGGCCTTGTTCTTCTTGCTGATAAATTGGTGGAGAAACCAAAGACCAATGCTGTTAGCGAGCAAACCAGGTATGAAGATGATGGTGTAGGTAGTTGCATATAAAGTATGTTGAAAATCAAAGACACTTTTGCAGTTTGATAGACTTCCATTTGCCATTTTCTCTGATTGTTCTAGATCCCCTTTTGATTTCTTGGATCTCTGTGTAAAGAAAACAATGGATTTTCAATTTGAACATTGCAATTAGGATTACGTACTGACAATAGACTGCCCACATCCACTCTAGACTAGCCACCTATGTGTTTTTTACTCTGCCAGGTTTTAAAATGTCCTGTCCAGTTTTTAGTATACAGTGATGAAGTGTTAAATTAAAGTGAAATTTCCTATAATTGAGTCATGTAAGTGAGCAAAGAAAGGGAAGTAAGAGGATACAAGCACAAGATGGGCCATCGGTTGTCTCAAACATGAGATTATCTTGAGCTTGTAATTAATACATTTTAGAACGGTCTGTTTTATCATAAAGAGAGGTGACAGTCTCATTTCATGTAACAGAATTCTAGGAGTGTAAGAGATGATGCCCACATACCTCTCCTCCCATCCTAGTACTTATATACCCTGTATAAGTCCAACTTTCCAAATGTAGTAACACATACAAATGTACTCATGTAGACAGGGAGTGCAGTGACTGTAAAAGAGGAACAGTGGAGGAACGATACTTTCTCTACATTCCCGTTACTTTCTCCACTCCCGCTGTCAGTAGCCATTATCCTAATACACAGTTCACATGAGTAAGTACATGGTGTTAGATGGACCATCACTAAATGAGGCAATAGTTGGAGTAACATAATAGGGCTCAAAATTATAAGTATATAGATGTACTATACTTGGCGCTGTTGTTAATAAATCCTGTACAATTTTAATCAGTGCAAAAAGTGAAAACCTAATCCTCACGTAAAAATACAAATTCTCATTTCTTTTCTTTAGCTGCCAAAAAACATAGTTAACATCTCTTTATAAAATAATAGATCTCCTCAAGTTTCTTATAATGCCATGTCATGTCATTATAAATAAAGAGTTCATTCTTTCTTCATTGCAATTTAATCAAGTAAATTTTAGTATCATTTTGTTCAAGAAATTTGTGTGAAATAGAAAAATTCCCTTGATACCATGTAGGGCTGTATGAAACCCCATAAATTCTGTTTGCCTGAAATAGGTCTGATTTTGATTTAAAGTTTGCAAATCATGGTATTTTTCATTCGAGTTAGGTACTGTTTAACGGAGCTGATAATTCCGACACCGAGGAGTACTAGACTTAAATTCTGAATGTGGGAAAAAAACAACTGTAATATAAGCAGACTTACCTCCAAACCGACGCTGTAGATCTCTGATCGAAGCAGGATGGTGACTCGAAGTTATTCCGACTAATCAGGTGTCTGTCAGTAGATTTTTATGTCATCGTGACTGTATCACTTTTAATTTAAAGCGGCAATGTCGGGTTAAGTGTTTAAACACTTAACCTGCCGGGTCCTGACATTGCCGCTTTAAATTAAAAGTGATACAGGTCGCGATGATGTGAAAACCTACTGACGGACACCTGACTAGTCGGAATAATTTTGAGTCAACATCCTGCTGCGATCGGAGATCTACAGCATCGGTTTGGAGGTAAGTCTGCTTATATTACAATCGTTTTTTCCCATATTCGGAATTTAAGTGTAGGACTCCTCGGTGTCGGAATGGTGGTAATGGTGAAAACGATTACCACTGATTTCACTCTGATACAATTATGACTAAGAAGGATGAAGAAAGATATTTGGACTATCTTGAATCAAGAAAGAAGAAAATATATATTATTGGGGTCAGGGAACAGGTGCTATCTCCTGAGATTGATGGTAGTGAACAGGAGCAGAGAAGTCACACATGTCCAGGGTGTTCAGTACAAGTGACCTCAGCCGGTTTTGTTAATCAGAAAAAAACAAAGAAAACACCTTGCCTGTTCGGCACTAAATAAACAAACAGGAAGACCCTCTCTCCTGTGAAGGACCTTGTGTTGCACAAACAAACAAAACATAGGGGTAATTGCTCACCAGTTGCAGAGTCTCTCAGGAGGCACCCATCCTCCTCCTCAGGTCTGAGAGACTGCATGTCCAGCCTGCCTGCTTTTTAAACACCCACACACAGGTTCAGATGCAAATCAGCCTACACTTAGGTTGGAGGTCCTGAAGAACCGGAATGGCATTGATAAATGTAGCCTGCCCTCTCTCTCCATTCATAACCCCAGGGACCCTTACCATATTTCTTACAGCAGAGAAACACAGTTTGGGAAGCTTTTTCCACACACATAAACAATCTCCTTGGGAAATGAACGTACACGAGGCAGAAAGCCTGGGACATATGTCTCAGCCATTCAGCACTTTCCCATTGCATATATATATATATAGATCTTGTTACCTACCCTGACACCCACATCCCAGGTGACGGGAAAAGCCCCATCCCATCCCAGCATGAAACTGGAAACCTTGTCCAAAAATAGGACCTCTAAGGGCTCTAACTAATTACTCATTTAAACCTTTAGTACACCTACAAAGTTCATTTATTTTGAATGAAAATATATATAAATGTATGTAAACCACACACTTTCAGAGATCCGGAAATAGGCAGTAGCTGATTTTTAGAGAGTTGTTGGATATCAACCCACAAGATACAAATCTCAAAAACCAAAGAAATGATAAAAATGCAGCCAGCTATTTCAGACATTTGACTAATACCATAATGCACACTTTTCCTGCAGTAAATTTTAATATAACACATTTATTATATAAATTAAGTACACATTCAGAAAACACATATAAACATTATTATTATAAAAGACACAAAATGTATTAAATCATATATCGTCTGTTGAGATTGCAATACAGGAATCTTCCCTAGACCCTAGAGACTCCTACCCAATAGTGCACATAAGGGGAAAAAATACTTGCTATTATTATAGTATTAATAGGAGAACTCTAGTGATATAGAGCTCAGTGATCAGAAGGTGTGTGTTGAAGGTATATGTTGCTCATTCCCATATGCCAATAATTAGAGAAACAAGCTGCTCTTATTACAGATGCTGAACAAGTAAATCAGATGAAACAGAATCCACTTTCCAAATAAAGAATAAATCATCGATGTATCTCCAGTAGAGCACTAGGCTTTATGGTGGTATCCAACCATTTGAAATAGCTGTACCCTCCCTTCCACCCTTAGTCTCCAGCTCTTTGCTGACAAGCCTGGGACTGAATTTGACCGTAATAATGAATTCAAAAGCAAATACATAGTTTGGGAAGACAAAGGAGGGAAGTGCTAACTCTTAAGCCACTGTATATTATGCATCCAGCAACCTTCTGCTCCAATAGAGGGACAACTAGATCCCTAGAAACAAACCAAAATTACAATGGAAGAGGTGCCGGGGGCATGGATAAATTTAGTAAAATAACACATATTAAAAAACCCACATAAAATTGTATCAACAACATATACATGAATGTGCAGCTCAATATTAAAACAATATAATAGCTGTAATTGGGAAACAAAGCTATTCTGATATAATGAATTTGTAAATCGTGATTTTTAATGAACCTGCAATCAATAAAGCAGATGGTAAACGTCTCAATCCAAAATCCACTATCATACAGTATCAATTTGATTAATATTATCCAAATAGTAGCAATCACTCAAAGTGTTGTATAGTTAGATCACCACTGCAAACATCATTTGCAAAAACAGAATAATATGTTAAAATTCAGCCAGCATTATTCAGGGATCATATCCCATAAACCCATATGGGGATATGATCACTGAGTAATCCCGGATGACTTTTATGTGTATTTTTAATGTGTGTTATTGTAATAAATTAATTATGTGTAATGAATTCATACACCCAGCGATACTTTTTTCATCTGCAATTCTGGTTTTCCCTATGACAAGGTGATCTAATACTTGTGCTGTCCCTGTAAATAAAGGGAGTCCTGGAACACCATTGTTGTACATGGTTGGGTCACGAAAGTGAAAGCACTTTGGAACTGTTTTTATCACATGTGCCAGTACATTGAAACAAATGCACCTCTATTATTTTTCGCCTGGCTGGTGAAAAAGTTAATCCTCTCAAAGCATAGAATGCAGGAGTGGAGGTTTCAGGAAGAGAAGGCACGTCTTAGAGGAAAGAGGGGGGAAAATGTCACCCTAACCGCATGCAGCAGTTTTTCCTGGGCTCTGCATTTCATCTCACAGCTCTGCCCAAAAACCGGGAGCTGTGGTATGCTGGGGAAGGGTGGTGAGGCCATGTGGACAGATAAGAAGAATTGCAACTTTCTATTGGTCCTCCTGCTCACACCAATCAGCAGTCACTTTAAAGTGGTGCGAGTGTTACACTACAGAAAATGGTGATACCTGGGAAAAACTTTTTTTATTGTGCAGTGCTTCTAAGGAAAATATGTATGTGGTTTACCTGTAACAGCATCTGTTTTCTTCCTAGTTTACTTACAGAAATATACAAAACATACCAAAATACAAATATATTACATACTTGTCTTTCTTCTGCTTTAGATGTTTATTATGTATGCTTATAGTCCTTATGGAAGTGCAAATAGGTGTTGTAAAATGTTTACCACCTATGCCAGAGTATCCTATTCAGGGGTGGGCTGGCAAATTTTAGCCTGGGGGGAAGGGGACAAAACTCAACACAGAAGCCTATTAGGATCATTTTAAAGGGAAAAATTGCAGGTGGCCCAGTGACCCAGCCCAAGGTAGCCCACTATGGAACCAGCCTGGATGGGGGTAGATGCCTCCCTGCCCCCCAGCCCAGCCTGTCCCTGATCCTACTGTATTTGTATATGATGAGGCCACCACAATCAGGACTAGCTTAACCTTTTTTGCACTGGCAGTCTAGCAGTGAATGAGTTAATCATTTTTTCACTTTTTTTTAGAAGAAACTCCCTAAGAGTAGTTACTAATAATTAAAAAAACTTTGTCTTGACTTCTTAGTCACATAATTCTATTTATTCTGCATATTTAATATGTTTCTGAACCAGAGCAGTAACAACTGTGGGTGAGTTAATAACTAATTTTGGAAGGAAATTTCAGTTGAGTTTCAGCATATTTAGTTTCCGAAACTCAAGAGTTACTGTAAAAGTGTGTATTGTGTGTAAAGTATGTCTCCAGTCAGAATAATCTGGTATAATCACAGTTCAAGTTATAAACTTTATGTTTCCTAGTAATGGTGAGTGTTTGGAGAGCTTGATTAAGGCTCTGGGGTGCCCGGGACACTTAGCACAAAGAGACTCCTATGATGTAATATGATTATCATTTTAGACAAATTTTAGAAAAATACACAGGCAATACTAACTAATGTTAGGTGCACACAGCTCTGCCTTTACGAGCAGTACAGCATGAAACGGGACATACCTCCCAACTGCTCTTGCAGTTTGACCAAATCCTGACTGAGAGGACAGTCATCCAAATTTGGGACTGCCCCACCAGATTGAGGACAGTTGGCAGACTGTCCTGCTCTCTCCTACCTTTTCTTGATGCTTTCATTACCTATGGCTGCTGATTTCTTTAGATCGGTTGCTGCTTGTCTGGATTCTGTAATATTGGGGGAAATGTAGAAAACTTGAACCAGCCCTTGGGTTTAATCAATGGAGCCCATGTTTAATAATAATAAGGAATTCATCCAGCCCCATCATTAAAATAATAGTTTACATTTGATAAATATATCTATTTCCCACCACCAGCCCTGACATTAAATTAATAACACACACATTTAAAAAATAGACCTATTTCCCTCCAACCAGACCTAGCATTAAATTCATAGTATTCATAGTATAAATCTATTTCCTTCCCTCCAAACAGCCCCAGCAATAAATTAATAGCATTTACAATTAAAAAAAATGTCCATTTACCACAACCATCCCAGCATTAAATACTTAATATTCACATTTCATTAATAAATCTCATTCTCCCCAAAACCACCTCCATCTTAAATAGATAGGCCCCATTATTAAATTAATTAGCCCCCACCAATAAATTAAATTGCCCAACCATCACCCCAGAAATAAAATAGCACCCATTAAATAATTAGCCCCACCTACACTCCACCATTAAATTAATACGACCATCCCTCCCTTCTGTCACATATTATATTAAGACCATCCCTCCCTTCTGTCACAAGACCCCTCCTTTTCCTCACACATTATATTAACCCCCCTTCCCTTCCCTCACATATTATATTAACATACCCCTGCTCCCTTTCCTCACATTTACCTTGTTCCAACCGTGCTGTGTTGGAGAGGCAGACTCTTCTGTCTGCCTTCCTTTCAGCTCTGCACATATGGGATGGCATCTGTTATGTGGTGTGCATCCCATGTGACACTTGTCTCTTACAGGGATAGGAGGAGGCTAAACATAGGGGAAGGGAGGGAGGGAGGGATCATAAGATCAGCAGCCAAAACTACCACACTCTACCCCTGCTGGCACCTGGTCCAGGGGGCCCCCTGACAGAGGCACATGCCCTCAGTGCCCCCCTCCTTAATCTGACTCTAGTCTTAGGTCATGTGATCTTACAAGTTTAGAACCAGCTTACTGGTTGCTATTTAACATATAAGATACAAGAGTCTGCTGTATTTTATTATTTTAAATACTTTTTGATGTACTGAGATAACTTTAGCAAGGATTGACACATTTATACATTCTGAACCTTATTCATATTTGAACATACATATGTCTATTTGCGTAGCATAGCTTGTGTGAAATAGCTCTGTGCATACTCATAAACGAGCCTTACACTAATGAACGC
The DNA here is from genome assembly GCF_038048845.1 of Mixophyes fleayi. NCBI lineage: Eukaryota > Metazoa > Chordata > Amphibia > Anura > Limnodynastidae > Mixophyes > Mixophyes fleayi. The sequence goes on from NC_134410.1 coordinate 30,152,876, forward strand.
AATTGCATGCAATTCATGTCTGAATGCAAATGACACTTACCACTGCCTATGACTTTAGAGGTGCCATGGGAGAGGGAAGGGGCAGACTACCATAGCCCATGCACAGTAAGGGTGTTTCGATCGGTAGACGCGGCCAATTCAAGTTCTTGATTTCTCGTAAGTGCTCTTGTTTTCCCCCATTCATTTGCACCCACTAGAGGGCAAGTGTAAATGCTGATCGGTTATCATGACATAATCTTTTATTTAACAAGTACATGTATGTGTGCCATTAGACACCACAGAACACATGTATGCAAGTAAAACTGCAATGCAGGTACAGTACACATTACAAGCATCTTTATTTATGAAAAAAAAAATGTTTCCAGAAATTATTATATTGTCAACAGTTTTACTTTTATTTTATAGCATTTTTTTAATGTATTCTGATGTGATCTTTTATTGGTCATATGCATGTGCGTATACCGCAGTCTGATCTGTGTCTATGTACGGCAAGTATTGTGCGTGCAACAGGCCCTGGAAGCGCTACACCACGATGCAGAATTGAATTGACTACTAGGGGCATATTCAATTAGGTTTCCGGTCCACGCGTTACCGCCGAACCTGCGCGGTATCGCCGGTAATACGGTATTGCAATAATGTAGATTTTCGTTCGCAACCCTATGGGGTGCAAACAAGAATCCACGTTATTGCGGTACAGTGGATTAACTTTGCATCCTGTTCTGGCGCGATGCCGCGGACAGGAAACCTAATTAAATATGTCCCCTAGAGCGTTACATTTGTGCATCGTTTATGGGAGATTACTTTGCTTCACCATTTTAAGATATTGGTGCTTCTGGAGCGATTTATAGGATGTATGTCTTTTTTGATTCATGTAATTTTTAGGGAAATAAATTTGAATATGATACAGTAATTTGTGGTTATAAGACTCCTCCGGTGCTGCTTCCCACTTATGGAATTCCGTACCACACCCAGTGAAGCTTTCCCACAGCCTTCAAATCTTTAAACGTTCGTTAAAGAAAACCCCATCTCTTTATTACCTTGTCCATGATAATACTATTCAGACCAATGCACCCTCACAGTTGTCCCAATCTCCACTCTAAGCCACACTCGCTCCTCTTGCTTCAGCTGTGCCCGCTTAGACTTAGAATGTAAGCCATACTTGTAACCTTCCTGACTCCGGCAAGACAGGTCATTGAATAGCGGGGGGCTTAATGACACAATTAAGCCCTGACCCCGATATTCAATACCGTAAATATCTCCATCTTTTAGAATCTGCCTACTCTTCTGGGAGTCCGGGAGGATTCCCTGAAGTTTGGGAGCCTCCCAGAAATTCCAGGAGAGTAAGCAAGTATGATGTAAGCTTTCTAATGAGCAGGGTCTTACAAATCTATGATAATAATTAATAATAATAATAATAATAATAATAATAATAATAGTAATAATAATAATAAGATAATTAATTATTTTACAATTTTGTTTTTTGATTATTACCGCTGTATATTTTTCAATCGTATTTTATGACAAGTGAGGCTTCATAGGACGAATGCACTTAAAGGGCGACAGGGTTTGTAGTAAGCTGAACACTTAACTTAAGGGGTTAACATAGGGTTGGGCCCGACCGATGTGAGCTCCAGTGGGAGGGACCTTGATTGGTATAGTGGGCTGTACTTTCTGTTCTGCCTCATTCCACAGCACGAGATCCCACCCACCCACTCCTAGTTGTGAGTATTTCTGGGTTAGTGTTGCGGTAGGAAGGCACTGCGTTCAGCGGCTGAATTGTGGGCGCACAGGTAGTTGTCGTAGGTCACTGCCCACCTTTGAGGCAACAGCAACTCCTTTTGGTCCTTCGGTGAGGAGGGTCCCTGTTCGGCTCGGTGAGGGAGGGCAGCGTGAGTTTTAATGGGGCAGTCACTCTGACGCCAACTCAGCGCAAGTTATGATGGGATTTGTTCCCCGTGGTTGTGGACGTACGGCGGTTTGCGCCAGTCCACTTGTGATAGAGTGTTATCAGCTTGAGAGCTGTGTCGCAGGGCCCTTTCTCCGCCACCATAGGTTTAGTTAAAGTTAAAATCAAAATAAAAGTTCTGGCAATTTTTTAATAACTTATACATGTCTCCCTGTGTTTATTTGCATGCAAAATGTTTTGAATTCTAAGGTGGATGTAAGGTTTACGGGAACATACACACTGAGCCCCTTTATACACTGTTAAATGGGAGGATTGCAACCTCCCTTTTGCAGATGATCAGTTCATTATAGCTTATCCCTCTAACTGCCATTATGAAGGGTTTTTTTCTTCTCTTGTTTACAATGAATACAGTTTGATATGTGAGAGCAATTGCTGAAGTCATGCTGTTGCTCATATGGTCTGTTTCAATGTGCACATACTTTAAGAAAAAAGTAAACATGTAAAGAGAAATATGTCATTGACATGACATTAATAACACAAATGCGTATATGTGGTTAGTGAGAAGATGTAGACACCTAACCACAGCATACAACAGAAAGCTGTGACAAGTATAGTTTTGTTAAACAGACTCTGCTGTTGCTTGGTTGTTAAACCTGTGGAAGACTTGTATAATGAATGTGGTGTTAGTCTGAAAAAAAAAGTTTTGCGTATGGAGAGCTCTGTAGATCTCACCTAAATCTTAATGTATCTCTAGAAAAAAACACATAGATTTCTCTCTGTCTAAATTTGGTGATTTTTGTGGACTTCGAGCAAGGGAGGGCTGGCAAATTTTAGCCCAGGGGTCAAGACTCGACTCAGCAGCCTATTAGGAACATTTTACAGGGATAAAAAATGCAGGTGGTCCAATGACCCAACCCAAGGTAGCCCACTATGGAGCCTGCCCCTGACCTCGAGTGACTTTCCGAAAACAGTAGGTTGGCTCATAGGCAGTTGTGCAACTAAAGGACTCTGAGCAGTACCCCCCTTCTCATCTCCCTACCCTTACGAACACCCAAAATACTGATACATTTTTCAGCCCTGCCTTCCATGGGCTGAGCTGTTCAAAATGACTACACATTATTAAATGTTTACAGTGTTATACAGTTCTATCAAACTTGGCAAATATATATATATATATATATATATATATATATATATATATGTATGTTCTATTTATGTTTACACATTTAACATGATATCTACATGTTTTTGTAGTGCTGCATGACTGAAATCCAATTGCATCTTAACTGCACATTTTGCTTTCTTGTCATAATCATAGTGCATACAAGACAGACAATAAGGGACTAATTTAGGGTTAGGTGTAAATCCAACAACAATGTGCAATTTTGCACCTTAGCAAAACCATGTTGCGTTGCAGCAGGGCAAATGTAAAGTGTGGACAGAATTATATTTGGGAGGGGATGCATCTTAGCTTAACTTTAAACTGTAGTGTTAAAATAAACCTGTCAAGTATTTGTGTGCTGCTTGCAAAAGCAGACAGTATTTTCCCTGAAGACAAAAACATTACTGCATTTGCAACTGTTTTTTCCAGAGGCAAATTTGCCCTTTTGCTGGAATTGCCCCTAACTCTAAATTAGGGCGAAAACCCACAATAAGTATAGATAACATTCAGCACAAAATGAAAGCAAAGCAAAGCTTACCTTTACAGAACAGAGCAACTGTTATGACTGCTTGCGGTACAGCACACATGGAAATATTCAGAGAATTTAATCTACAGAGTGTGCCCAACATAAAAAGGAAGTACAGAGCTACAAGTACAAACCACGGCTTGCTTTTTGTTTTTTAGTATCAAGTAAAATAAAGGGAGGTGGTGAACTCCCATCATCATCACCATTTATTTATATAGCGCCACTGATTCTGTCAGCGCAGTATAGAGAACTCATTCACATCAGTCCCTGCCCCATTGGAGCTTACAGTCTAAATTCCCTAACATACATAAGAGACTGTAAATTTTTGATAGTAGACAATTAACCTACTAGTATGTTTTTGGAGTGCGGGAGGAAACTGGAGCACCCAGAGGAAACTGATGCAAACACAGGGACATACAAACTCCACAAAGATAAGGCCATGGTTGGGAATTTAACTCATGACCCCAGTGCAGTGCTTTGCATTTTAGGGCAGTGTCAGATAAGTGATATTACTTATATAAATTATTACATACTTGCCAACTTTGGCAATTTGTCTTCTGGGAGGTCCAGGGGGCAGGTGGGTGTGTGGGGGTTCAGGCTCTGTGAATTGTGTCATTTGGCCCCACCCCCCAAATGGACATAACTATTTTTGGCCTATAACAGCAGGAGGCAAGGTCATGATGATGTGTGAATTACGTCCTAAGCCTCGCCCTTACCACTTAACTAAGTGGAAAGGATCCGGGAGGTTGCCCTGCTCTCCCAGGAGTGCAGGAGGACTCCCAGAAATTCAGGAATCTCCCGAACATTCAGGGAGAATAGACAACTATGATTTATTACCTTTCAGACACTGTTTTTGTTCCCCATTGAAATTCATGTATCACCAAGGGAGTACATGACAATTTCAGGATTCTGCTTTTTATGGCTGAAAAATGTGATGTACTGACCTGCATTAAGATGCAGCTGTAACACATCTTAAAGTAAAGAACATTGTTCCCTAAAGATATGTAGATAATCTAGTTTGTACTAGGGGCAGATGTAGATTAATCCATGGGGGGGGGGGGCGCCATCATTGTGAACGGTGGGCCCTGCCTTCTCCTTCACTGCTAGCAGGGACGGGCTACTTATGGCCGCACACTATGTACATGTGTCTGGCAGCCAAGAGGCAGGCAGAGGATAGTGCCCAGTCACTCTGTGTTTTAATCATAATCGGAACGCCCGGGCAGTATCCTCTGCCTGCTTCTCAGCTGCAAGGCTCATGTACATAGTGTGCACCTGCAAGTATCCCACCATTATTAGGGGGGGCGAACGCCCTGATCGCCCCAGTCTGGATCCACCACTGGTCTGTAGCAAATCTCAGGAACAGATCAATGGAAAAAAATAGAGTTTTCTGTGTTGATCTCACCCTTGCCATATAATTGCTAGAACATGGACATAAAAAGGACGTGTGTGTTAGCACCATAAACATCTGATAATAGCCAGTATTTTGGTTCTTTATTTCAAACGATAGCTCCAAACTGTCCCGATTTTTGCGGATTTGCAGCCCACAAAAAGGGTGGAGCTTAACAAAAAGTGGGTGGAGTCTTCCCCAAATTTGGCCATTTGTGGACGCGTTTTAATCAGAATGTGGTGGGCTTATCTCGTGGTCCAAAATGCTCTGCTCCTGAACTTCTCACTTAATTTGCTTTTACCTGCACTGGATTGATTGATCATTTTATTGATGAGCAGTGTGTATTTAAAAGCATCAATTTAAAGAAATAAAACATAAATAGCAAGCTTTAAATACCCATCTTACAAATGATACTGCAAAATGCAAAGTGTATATAATTTGGAGAAATATTTTATTGCTTGGACAACGCTAAAAGGAAAAGGGACATGTGGAATGTTAAGCTAGAATGCACAGCATGATGGAGGAAAGCAGGGTGTTCAAGATTTTGTTCCAGATAAGGAGTGTGAAAGTCTATGGCTTTCTAATTGGGATTTGGTCCAGAGAGGTGACAGGACTTCAGGAGACGTGTGAAGGCAAATTCCAAAAGTATCATAAGATTATATAAAGTTATAGGAATAATTGAGGTCTGTTAATAGTTTACATTCCCCAAACATCTCTCTAAGATTTGAAGTTCTCTTTCAGTATCAGAACTTGCAAAAATGGTTATCGATAGTTATTGAAATTTTTCTATTGTTTGCTGTTTGTCACATAAGATGAATCATTGCTATCCGTTTCTGCCTCATGTCTCCAACATACAGTTCCCCAGTGGGACATTACAATATTAGGTAGATAATAGTTGACACAACATATGTGAAGGTTCTCAGAATATTGTAATATTACCATCTGTTGGGAGTATTCTGTACTTATATTATGAAGGCAGTGCTCAAATATCCTGATATTGTATAGTGCCTGTTACTTTAGGATGGGACAGTAAACTTTTGACAATGACATTCTTCAAATTTGTGGATTGTCTATAAACAGAAGCAGAGGATGTTGGAATATTTCCTTCACACGGTTGTCTTTGTGCAGCATTAGTTGTAAGTTCTATAATAAAATATCGCTGGTTGCTTTAGGCAACATCGCCACTTCATTTGCTCCCCTCCCCAATACATTTTGAAGGTTTTACTAATCTAAAATATCTGCTTGTATAGATCCATTTTAAATCTACAAGTCTTGTTACTGCCCCTCCCATGTGGAAGCTCAAGTGAGGCCTACTCTGGTAAGGTAATTGCTCTCAGAACATGCACATACAAAGACAGCATTTGTAGGAGTTGAAGACTCTCGTTAAATTGGTTTAACAGACTTTATTTGTTAACAGGATGCACCTGTTATCTGCTCTACAAAAGTCTGAGGCTTTCACTTAAAGAATTCAACAGTCATAAATGAAAAAGGCAGTTAGATTCATGGAATGAATAAATCACTTATGTTATGTAAATGTGCCAGAAAAATAATCTAGAAAGGGGTTTTTTTGTGGGCAAAATTTGTCAGTCTATCATTTAAAAAAAATGTAATAGTGTAACACTGTAATAATGTAACAGTTAAGTGTCTCAACTTATACAACATGAAACATATTACAGTGCATTCAGGGGCAAAACAAAGGCTTTTGCTAGAAGGCATCCTCACTTCTTGTCTAAAGTCTTATTTATTTCTCTCTCTCTCTCTCTCTCTCTCTCTCTCTCTCTCTCTCTATGTATGGGTAGGGTACATAATTGTGATTGAGCTAAACTCGGCACCAAACCTGTCGACATGAAAATGTTGGCAGGATAAATGCAGACACTTACATTATGTAGACAAGTTTACACTGTCGTCAGTGTCAATGTCTCCAATCACAATGTTGACATTAAAAAAACAATGCCGCCGGATCAGGGGTATAACGTTTATCACTTGCACAACAAACTGTCTGAAAAGAGCATTTGTTCTCATAGTTTAACTATGTAATAACGAGAACAGCAACAATTGTGAAGGAAATAGTGACCGGTGATTTGGATGAAAAAGGGTACTGTCCCATCGCAGGAGGTATCTTTAATATTTTTATAAATTTGATCTGTTTGAATAGCAGAAGCATAATAAGTTGCGGTAGTTTTTGAGCACACTGGAAACAAATATAAGTGCCCTATTTTGTATAAAATCCCTCTTCGCATGCCTAGAAACATACTATACGCCAGTGAAAGAACCAACATCCAATTCATTTTCGAATGTGAAGGACCCCTACGGCAAGTTATGATTTCATTGGCGTTACTGGGAGGGAAATGGGCGTATGCACGTAGTCAATGTGCAGTAAGGGAGTGTCAAGATCGAGTGCACCATTCAAGTTTTGGGCATCTCAAAGGTAAATGTCGTATCACTTGCACCAACTACAGGTCAGGAGCAAGTGCCGAGTGATAGTTACGACGGCTGTGTTTGCATGCTAAAACATGGGTTTCATTTTATGTAAATTGAGCATTAATAACATCATAACAAATGTTTTGGTGTGAAGAGAAAAATGACATTTTTGTCATTAACAACATTATTAACAGGTGACAATCATTGAATACTTTTATTTTTTTCAGTGCATTTTTTTGTGCCTTTATATTCCACATATGTATCGGACAAATAGAGCAGTACATTGTCTGTTAGTGCAGAGCGCACCTAGACCCATATTCAACAGGAGACATTTCTTCAGGTCCACCCTCTGTTGAATACAGACGTGCACATGCCCGCGTTACGTGCGTTTAAAGAACAAACGCAATTTATGTTTGTTTTGCGTACCTTAATAAATCAGGGCCATAGAGTTCACTGAATAGCAATAACTAGGTTCCACTTACTGCGGGCTTCTACTGCTCTTTTCATACGTCACCATACCGTGCATGTAGTTCTGCCACCTCAAGCATAATGAATACTCTCACATATTTTTGCAGTAAAATCAAAAGTGCAATAAGAAGAAAACTCTTACAACAGCAGAGACCTTCGAAAATGTGGTTTTCATACCTTTTTTCATCACTTTAAAACTCATTACACTCAATGGGGCATATTCAATTGTTGGCGTTACATGTAAAAGTAACGTGGCGTGCGCACTATTACCGTCATAGTGCGCGTAAATACCATTATTACGGTACCTTTGACGCTGGATTTCAGCTCGCGGGTCAGGGAGCTGCGAGCTGAAATCCGGCTTAGTATTACCGAAATAACGGTAATACTTTTAACGCTGCGGGAAATTCAAACAATTGAATACGCCCCAATGGGTATAATTTATTAACAAAGACAAAATGGCAGTCACTGAAAGCACCAACTGAAAGCAGTTGTTGTTGTTTTTTAAAAGAGGACCTGTCATGTTTCAGCTACAGGATGTTTTACAGTGCATTGAACCCTAAGTATGTCCTAAAAATTGTTGGGATAGCTCTTACAAAATCAGAACTATTTGAAGGATACATACCATATTTAGATAATTTCAACAAACTATGAACCTCACACATATTTTCAAGAAGCATTTGAGTAGAATTAGAGCATCCTATTTTATTATTCTTCAACCCCTGCTTGTCTTTTTGGCCCAAGTTTCGAAGTGGGCGCGGGCCTAGACAAACTATAGTCAATCAGACCACAAGTATGCTGGAAACAGTGTTTTAGAATATTGGTGTGCTGATCTTGTGGGAGGCAGTGACCTACCCGCTGCTGTGATGGTTTGAGGGCTGAGCTGCATGCGTCATGATGTGATGAGAGGATTTCAGATAAGTAGGAAGCCATAGACTGATAGTTACATAATGGAGATAGCACTGAGTAGTGATGTGAGTCTTGTGTCAAACTGATCGATTGAAGATTGTCATGTCAGATGATGCATGTCTTTAACAAACAGAAAATATCCATTCATGTATTTTATATTGTACCTGATTTTTATTTTTATGGTTACATCATTCTGTAAGGCTAATTTACCTGATATTACCTTCCCTTTCCCTCATTGTATACTTGTCGATCTGTATAGCAGTTTTTCTTGTGTACTACTGAAAGTGTTCAGTACAGTAGTACATGTTTTAGTACTCTTGTTATGTAAAAGTTATAAAATGCTACAAATACAGAACACAGAGCTGAATATATAAGTGAGAATAGGGATATGCAGTGCCGTAACTAGACATTTTAGTGCCCTGGGCGAGACAGGGCACCGACGCCCCCCATCTAAGTGGGAGTGGCATTTAACAAGTGGGTGTGGTCAACCTAATGTGTGGGTGTGGCTAGCACTTTACTGAAAAAATTCTTATATATCTATAATATAAAAGCCTAGTGGCGTGTGTTAGTCTGTGTGTGGAAAAAACTACCGGGTGACAGAGTGCTCAAGCTGCAGCGCCGCCTACTGGGCGGAGTTATATACTACACTGACCTACTAAATTCTTAGCATTATCTAATATATAAAAGTAAAAGCCTAGCGGTGTGTGTTAGTGTGTGTGTGTGTGTGTGGAAAAAACTATTTTCTCAGAAAGGACTCATCCAATTGACCTAAAATTTGGTATACTGACATTATTTGACAAAAAAATTTGAATAGTGAAGTCAGTTAACTTCCATCATCCCCCCTTCCCCCCGTGGGAGGGGTAGTTAAGGCTAAATTTACGAGTTGAGGGATCAAACTCATTTTCGTGAGGTAATTTTACCTCATGAACACACATTAAAAAGGTCGCTTGCGTCGGGAAGTAACGCTCTTCCCCTGAGGAGGCCTTGGCTAGGCCCAAATGCATGACAAGAACCTTTTTAAGACCTTAAGTAGCTTGATTTGACTAGAATGCATGAGTATCATGCACGGGTTAACTTGTCTATATATATGCACTTAATTACATAAATTGTAGTGGGCATGCATTTAAGGGGGGTTGAAATCCTTTTAATATTATGAATTTACTTCATATAATGAGAGAGAGACTGAGATGACAATACATGGCACACACTAAAAACATTCAAAAACATATATAGTTCTCCCAACACTTTCTGAGCACTGTGAAACAAATACAACCATCCAAAATCAAATGCCGAGCTTCCTGTCAGTGGACCGCACATGCGTTCCACTGCGGAACTTATAGTAACTTACAAAAGTCTGATGCTTCTGCCCATCTCTCTCTCTCTTCAGCCCTTAAGCGGAACTTAAGGGCTGAAGGTATGGAGGCAGGTAGCGGGTGGCTGCTGCGCTCCCTTGGCCTTGCACCCTGGGCGACGGCACCGCCAGCACCATCCTCGTTACGGCCCTGGGGATATGCTTAATTTTGTTTCAACTTCACATTTTCAACTGAGCTGATATCATTTTTCATGGAATGTCCACAACAGATATTTTACTTGATGGAACAAACTGTATAACACAAAAATAATGTTGCTTTATTGAAACTGTTCTGTTGTTTGGTCTTTAATTTTACACTTAACTGGGCTTTGCACAAATTGTGGCCTCTGAAAGTACCTAAAATAGGGGTTTGAGTGAAACGCTTTCTATTAAAATTCATAAAATAAACTTGCATGGACAGGTTAATACATTGGAACTTTGGAATTCATCAAATGAAAATTAAAAATAACATAAAAATGAAATATTTTAAATGACTCTGATATTGTTGTAAATGAATAAAATCTTCAGTTATCAAGCTCTGTTATAATATGTTCCTCTTTTTCTTTAGTATTCTTGCTTCACTTTAAAATAGCTCAACTTCCTCGACGTTCTTGTGAATGTCTGAGCTGTATTGTGTTTTAGCACAAGTTGCAAGATTTATTAATTTTTCTGCATTAACCATTAACTTTTTACATGACATACAGCATACTCCGCATACAGAGATAATACAGACATAGTAATAAAATGCAAAGGCTGTATTGACACAAAAGTATAATCAGTGACAAACAATAATATACTAATAAAATTGGAACATTTATTTCTACATACTATAAGCATCCAAAAAAGGAACAACGTTATCTTAACAGTGGGTAATGCTTGACCAAATGCCAACTTCGACATTGCCCATTGCAAATAATACTTAATAGTTTTGAAAAAAGTTACATTTTAACACCTTCATGCCCAGTTATTGCCACTTAAGCAGATTCATTTGTATGTTTTGACTACATGCCAGATGATTGGGAATAACTTTTATTTCTCAGTCTACTCAAGTGGTCTGACATAGAGAAAGAACACATACAATGGCAATAAGATATACTTTTATATGGTTTCACAATTAGTTTATTTCACGCCATTAGTGCAAACGCCCAAATTTAACCACAAATTGTATTGTGTGGATCTTTCAGCTATAATGACACCAAACATTTACTTTACAGGGCCTATGAAGAAACGCATTCCAGTTTAAAACATAATATTTTTCCTAACGGTATTCTAATTGTATTCTACAATTGTTGGGGTAAAGGAAAGAGGTCTGCGAAAACTGTACAAAAAAATGCAACTGCACTTTTTGTGGGAGGGGAATGTGGTGAAATGAGAGGATAAACTTACCCTACAATTGCTGTATTTTGGTTCCCACATTATTGAATTGTGGGCTAGATACATTTTACCCCCTTTTTGTCCCCCAGCTACCCCATGTTGAAAGACAGGTTCATACCTAGCATTTTCCAGTAAAAGTTAAAACAAGCAAAAAAGGGTGTGGCTTTTATAAGCGCTCTCATACAAAAGCTGCCCTAATATGACACTGAGGGAACCACTTCCCTCTATAGAAACAAGACAAATACAGCAATGTGTATAGATCGGGCGCATATGAGTTACAAAGACTCGCTTGAGATATAACATCAAAGTTGTCAATATACATAATCCCAAAAAGAAGGAAACCTTCAAAATCTGGGTGTGTAAGTTTAGAAAAGACTCATAATTACCACCACATGTGGAATGTATAGAAGTGCAGTTGGATATTATTTAGCACGATGTGAGTGATTTCTATATCAAAAGTTTACGGGGTAAGGAAACCCCTTACAACCTGCTTACTTTATAACGTGAATAGTCAATCAAAGTCATTCATGGGTTCTTGATTCTCCGATGTGTGCTCAATTCCATATATCACATATGAAAGATAAGAAATATGTGTATCGAGCACATAGTGCGTTATCTTCATACAATAATAAAACAGCATACATAATACATCATACTTCATAAATTTCTTTTCTTTTTGGGATTATGTATATTGAGAGAGATTATACATAACTTCTTGTTTTCTCTTTTTATTTTATATCTGTGGAAAATACCGGAGGAATTTGGTACAAGATTCGGCTTGTATAGACAGGACTTTGAGAATATTAAAGATATCAATCCGCTACGCCAGGTCTTCTTATACCATAGAAGAACTATTTATACAGACTGTAATGGATTAAGACATTTTTTGACAACTTTGATGTTATATCTCAAGCGAGTCTTTCTAACTCATATGCGCCCGATATATACACATTCCAGCAAAAGTTAAGCCCACCGCTCGCCTCTCACCTTCCAATAGCCAAAGTATTCCCTCCATTTGTATGCATAAAGTATTATGTATAATGTGTTTCTATGCATGTACTAGTAATATGTCTGTAAAAGAGCTGTAGGAAAGACTGATCCAGTAATGACTGGTCTAAACATAGCCTTCTCCAGATGTGTGCTAAGCGCCTGTTTTTGCCTCTATTTGTATGCAGAACTATGTATCCAGAGGACTGGCCAGACTTCACCAACAGAACCTGTGAGTCTGGAGCTTGTAACTCTGCAGGAATCCACAAACAGGTTAACCCAGGAAGCCATGCCATTGGTAATAACATTTCCAGTTATTAGGCTACTTTACTGAGATCCATTGTGGGAACCTGTTATCTGCAGTGATCCTGGAGCTGCTGTCAGCAGGGGTTCCTGGATGGATATGGGCAATTCCTGAGTACTGATCACTGTCTTGTTTTTGCTTCTCCAGTGCTTTTACAAGTAGTGTCTTCTTTGTCGCTCAAGATCAGCAAGCTAGTCTCCTGGAGTACTGAGTGCTGTTGTAAAAAGTTAATCTTAATAACCTGAGGATATCCAGGACAAGTTGGAGATAAAGATTAAATAAAATAAGGTGCTCTGTGTTAGGCTGACGGTCTGATCACCAACCCACAGAACTAGATGGCGGAGGTCTTCACATATAGCAACCGCCTTTCCCTTAGAGCTTAATGTGCTCACCGGTACTTGGATGCCCCCAGGGCTTCACTCCAGGTGTAGTGTGGGCTGGTAATACAGGCCCATAGTGGCAGGCCAGGAGGCAGCGGGTAGTCAGACAGTAGCCGAGGTCAAGGGTCACGGGCAAAGTAACAGAGTCCAAGGTACAGGCCAAAGGGTCAGGGTCACAAGTAAACAGGCCGAGTCCAAAGTCCAGGCAGGGGTCATACACAAGAAATCCAACAGAGTATACACAGGAAAGGGTACTAACAGACAAGAGCAGGTCAGCAAGACTGGGTCAGAAGCGCTATAACCGGCAGGGAGGCGAATAATAGCATCCACCAATCAGGGCATAGCCCTATAACAACACTCAGGAGGAGACTGATTGATAGTGGCCAAATTAATTAGCCCACAGGCTTGCAGAGGCGCGCCAGGCTGTTTTTAATAGCCAGGGAGCCATCTCTGTCATTTCGGTGTTGGACCAAGAACAGGAAGTGACATCTCGGTTGTCATAGCGATGGCCGGGACGCCAGAGAGGGAGGCGGTGAGTCACAGCAATGCCCGCGGCCGCCGCCTTTCTCTAACACTCTGACCCTATTCAAACACACCTTGAACAACATGTCACATATATCTCTCTTCAGAATATACCCAAATCCAGTGGTCAGTGTAATGTACATAAATGCTTAAGATCAGAACATAAATCATTATCACTAATTTAGATATAATATATTATTGTGTTTAGTATACTGTATATAGAAATGTAGTCATTGTGGGCTTGATTCATATTTGAACGCAACATTGTGTTCTTAAAACGAGCAAGGAATAAGCAGATTAGTTTGCCCGTATTTACATCCAAGTGGATCTCAAGATACATTTCCATTTGAATCTGGGCATAAGTATGCTCTTCCTAAACAGTACTTATGTTAACATAAGTTATATGTTAGCAGACAGAACACTGTAGGATACGTACATGCATATGTGCAATATCAAGTCCCTTAACGAAACCTGTAAATAAAAAAAAAAATATTAAAGAAATAACCAAAGCAGAGGAGGTGCCACGGCCGCCCGCTATTTGCAACATGTCCAGCTGCAAAGATTGTTGGGGGCACCAGCAAAATCGAGATTATGTTTGCCCCCATATGTTTGTACAATTGGCTGCATGCTGCCTATTCCTGTATAGAGGCAGCATGCAGGGGGTGTGTGGCCTCTTCATGTGCACACTGTACAGCAGAGCCGGGTTTAGGCCTCATGGGGCCCCTCCTCCCTGAAAAAATCCATTGTCCCTCACACACACACAATACAAATACGGGAGACTCCCAAATTTTTGGGAGTTCTCCTGGACTCCCGAGAGAGCAGGCAAAAATCGTGTATATAGAAAATAAAAGATTGTGTTTTTCAGAGATGCACAGCAGCTCACTTGAGTGCTTGGATGTATATTACTTATAAATTACCCATTTTCACACTATTGTAGCACTTTGTTAACACTATACTATATTACATGTGACTTACATTTATCTTAACCATATTATCTATGGAAAACAAAACTATAGTTATCTTCACATTTCATTAGATCACTTATATATAAATGACCTAAGAAAATATCAATAATCCAAGTAGTTTGGAGGTAAGATCCATATTTATGGTGTGGGAGACCTGGGTTCAATACCCGAACAAGGAGGAAATTTATTTAACAATTTGTTTTACATAAGTATCACTATACACTTTTGAGCTTTAGACACTAGGGGCTAGATTTACTAAGCTGCGGGTTTGAAAAAGTGGGGGTGTTGCCTATAGCAACCAATCAGATTCTAGCTTTCATTTATTTAGTACCTTCTGCAAAATGACAGCTAGAATCTGATTGGTTGCTATAGGCAACATCCCCACTTTTTCAAACCCACAGCTTAGTAAATCTAGCCCTAGGTATTCATGAATAATTTTTAACCCCTACAACTGTTTGTTTCATTATATTACAACGACTCAAATTTATCCTTTAACTGAAGATGTATACGGACGACTAAGATTGCTTTTCTCTTCACTATTTTACAATTCTTAATTACTAACTCTCAGGACATAAAAGGGAAACATCATTATATTAAATGATTTCATATTTCTGTACATTGGAACATATATTTACTTTATGAGCTATTCAAGAACGTCTACATAGTGGCTGTCACTATTTTTTATAGTAAATCCATATATGCCATTATCGATCTCAATTACAATTTACATTAGAACACGGACCATTGTATCAAACAGTTTTTCTAGCCCCACAACTGATTATCATAATTTTCATTAAGAACTGATAGGTCTAACCGCACGCCAATTTCCCTGTACAAGGAACTAACATGCCTATTGGTTATCTAACCTATACATCATGATAAAGGCAAGTCTCCCATAGAGTATTTAAAACCTGTCAGATGCAGTGATTCGTTTGCCTTGATAAAGCCTAGCGAAACGCGTGTCGGCGTTGTCACTGTAGGCACCCTTTCCAGAGGCAGAACCTGGGCACATTGCACATGCTCCTTAAATCCAATGCTAGTGAAGCGAAATTAGGTAGATAGCAAAGCACTCCCCGTATTTCTATCTACTATGCACGGAACTCGCTTCAGACAGTTTAGCTAGTGGAACGTGCACAACAGTTAGTTTTTCTCTAATTGAGAGCACTAGCTATAAGAGGCTGTTCACATTGCAATGACAGGTCTTCTCTCTGATACAACTATAGAGATGAGAGATTATTAGAGAGGAGATAATAGGTTATCCTTATTTTGTACAAATCTAGATCTGAATCCACGCCTGTGTTTCAAATTTGAGAAGGTCTTTATATTACTCTCACACAAGTATTATTTCAGATCTAATAGATATGTGGAAGATAGAATTCTATCTACTAAAGATGCATTATGTGCCCTTGAATTTGTCATTATTGACATTAAAACATATTGAGTACATTGGTTCTTGAAACCCACTATTATATGGGAATTTGTATTAAATTGAAGATATTGCTATATATCTCTGGATAAGGAGTGCTTTCAGCACATTTTAATTCACTTTGCACTTTGTATATATCCTTTACTTTATTTCGCTATTTTATTCGATATTTTTTATTTGACTAAAAAAGTTAAGTTTTACACCTGATGTATCTCATAAGTTCAATATACATCCAAGCACTCCGGTAAGCTGCTGTGCATCTCTGAAAAACACAATCTTTTATTTTCTATACACACAGTTCAGTCCTTTGCTGTGTTGAGATAGCAACCCTATATACCTCTATAACAAGTTTATTTTTGAATATGAATAGAGGGAAGCTCCCTATTTTCAGTGCGACGGTATTTTCTTCACTTTTACAAAAATCCCGCATCCAGCTGTCCCCGTTGTTGAATATGGTGGGGGCGGGGCTAAACACGCCATCGTGGACCCGCCCCCTGCTGCGATTGGCTAAAAATGATTAACATGGGGCGGAGCATAACGGTGCACCGAGTGTGGCCACGCCCCCTCAGCGGACCCACTCCCGGACAGCTGCCTTCAAAAGTAGGCAAGTATGAAATACACTGGCCCCTCACACACATGCAATACAAATACGCTGGCCACTCACACACATGCAATACAAATACGCTGGCCCCTCACACACATGCAATACAAATATGCTGGCCCCTCACACACATGCAATACAAATACGCTGGTTCCTCGCACACACACAATACAAATATGCTGGCCCCTCACACACACACAATACAAATACGCTGGCCCCACACACACACAATACAAATACGCTGGCCCCTCACACACATGGTACAAATACGCTGGCTCCACACACACACACACACAATGCAAATACGCTGGCCCCTCACACACACACATAATACAAATATGCTGGCCCCACACACACACACACACACAATACAAATACGCTGGACCCTGACACACACACACACACAATACAAATACGCTGGCCCCTCACGCACACACAATACAAATATGCTGACCCCTCACACACATGATACAAATACGCTGGCCCCACACACACACACATGCAATACAAATACGCTGGCCCCTCACACACACACACACATAATACAAATATGCTGGCCCCACACACACACACACAATACAAATACGCTGGACCCTCACACACACACACAATACAAATACGCTGGCCCCTCACACACACACACACAATACAAATATGCTGGCCCTTCACACACATAATACAAATATGCTGGCCACACACACACACACACACACACACACACACACACACACACATATAATACAAATACGCTGGCCCCTCACACACACACATAATACAAATATGCTGGCCCCACACACACACACAACACAAATACGCTGGACCCTCACACACACACACACACACAATACAAATACGCTGGACCCTCACACACACACACACACACATAATACAAATACGCTGGCCCCTCACACACACGCATAATACAAATACGCTGGCCCCTCATACACACACACACATAATACAAATACACTGGACCTTCCCACACACACACAATACAAATACGCTGACCCCTTACTCAAACGCAATACAAATACACTGGCCCCTCACACACACACACACACACAATACAAATACGCTGGCCCCTCACACACACACACAATACAAATATCTCTGGTGGGCTTGCACAGGTGCAAAGTTACTCTTTTTTTATGCTTTACTCTTCTTAATGACTCAGGCCCAGAGACTTTTTCATTTTAACACATTGCAGAAGATTACTTCAATGCTGAATTGAATTCCTTCTTTGCAGTAAAGTATTGTACCACACATTAAAATGGGCTTGTTTTAAAAAGGAATCATGTTTTGCAAAGGAAAGTGTACTACAATGTGTAGAGGTGTTTCATAAACATGTATTTGCTTTGTAGTGCAGTTCTAGAGTTTCACCATTTTGTACGATAAAATAATTCGCCACTAGGTAGTGCTGTTTTGCTGTATATTTTTTTTTTAATCTACCCAGCATAACAGCAATAAATATAGCGGACTTCTGAGATCTGTTATCCAAATTAATTCAGACTTGGTGCTTTCCAAATAGTTTTTTTTTTCTATAATTTGTAGCAGTGTACTTGAAACATATTACATTAAAATATATTAAATTAAAAATGATTATTATATCATGTTTTTTCCCACACTGTCCTGGTATTCCACTCCACATTTGTTTTTCAACAATGCTTCTCACAGTGACTCTGCAGGAAGAGGCACTTGGGATCATGTTACCAATCGGCAGCATTTCCAGAACTATTTGGAAAAACAAGTTACCAAGTTGTAACTATTTTACCTGTATTTTTGTGAATGGAATCACACGTGGTGCTAGGACAGTCTCTGGTATCTTCAATGTCCACCTAACGTTATCCCTTTAAAATTTTCTGCAAGCATCATAAATGTTATGTTAATTATTTAACATACTATACATACATGCACAAAACATATTTCTCCCTCTCTCTAAGAAAGTACTGTATTCTTCGAGCACATTGAGTACAGTGATACACGAAAGGTTTCCAATGGCTGGAGTCCAAGGGGATGTCAGCTGAAGAGATAATAGACTCAGGTTCAGGGTTGAAGATGAGGAAAAAAGTTAAGCAGTGCCAAGGGTCATAACTAGGGGTAAAACCAAACAGTTATAGTCATGGTCATAAAACACATCATTTAACAAAGTGCTGAAAGGTGACTGGAGCATTGCATAGACCAAAGGACATCACTAGATACATGAAGTGGCCATATTGAGTCTGGAAGGTGGTTTTCCACTCATCCCCAGCCTGAATTTGTATAATTCTATAAGCCCACCAGAGATGCAGTTTGGTAAGGTATTGAGTAGATATTAACCATTCCTGCAGCTCTGAAGAGTTCAATGAAGATTGGATATTATTTAGAGATGAACGCACTCGGATTTCCTGAATCCGAGCCCACCCGAACGTTGCCGATCCGAGTCGGATCCGAGATGGATCCGGGTATTGCCGCCAAATGAAAACTTGAAAGCGAGGCTCCGAGTCATAATCCCGTTGTCGGATCTCGCGATACTCGGAACCTATAAATTCCCCGCTAGTCGCCACCATCTTCACTCAGGCATTGATCAGGGTAGAGGGAGGGTGTGTTAGGTGGTCCTCTGTCCTGCTATATCTCGTGCTGTTCAGTTCTGTGCTGTGCTGTTCAGTTCTGTGCTGTGCTGTTCTGTGCTGTGCTGTGCTGTGTTCTGTTATGCAGTATCAGTCCAGTGGTGCTGTGTGCTGTGCTCTGTTAATTTTGAGTTCAGTGGTGCTGCTGGGTCCTGTGCTGTGTCCTGTTCAGTCCAGTCGTGCTGTGTCCTGTGGTCTGTGCATCTAAGGGCATAGTTATTTCCCCATTATTCCCAAGTGTTTAAAAAATTAAAAAAAAGTTATAAAAAAAAATACAAAAAACTAATTAAAAAAAAATTTAATTACAACAAAATTTGCCAAACCAATCCTGCAGTATAAGCCCATTGGTACTGCAATATTACCAAGTTCACACATTCTGCAGTATCTTGTGCTACATATAATGGAGAGCAAAAATTTGGAGGATAAAGTAGGGAAAGATCAAGACACACTTCCTCCTAATGCTGAAGCTGCTGCCACTAGTCATGACATAGACGATAAAATGCCATCAACGTCGTCTTCCAAGCCCGATGCCTAATCTCCTAGTACAGGGCATGTAAAATCCAAAAAGCCCAAGTTCTCAAAAAAAAGCCAAAAGAGAAACTTAAAATCATCTGAGGAGAAACATAAAGTTGGCAATATGCTATTTACGACACATAGTGGCAAGGAACGGCTTAGGCCCTGGCCCATGTTCATGACTAGTGGTCCATCTTCACCCAAGGATCTTAGCCTCCTCCTCCTCCTCCCCCCCCACAAAAAATTGAAGAGAGTTATGCTGTCAGCAACAAAACAGCAAACAAGTCTGCCTTCTAAAGAGAAATTATCACAAATCCCCAAGGCGAGTCCAAGGGTGTTGGTGGTTGTCAAGCCTGACCTTCCCATCACTGTACGGGAAGAGGTGGCTTGGGAGGAGGCTATTGATGATGTAGCTGGCGCTGTGGAGGAACTTGATGATGAGGATGGTGATGTGGTTATTGTAAATGAGGCACCAAGGGGGGAAACAGCTGATGTCCATGGGATGAAAAAGCCCATCGTCATGCCTGGTCAGAAGACCAAAAAATGCACCTCTTCGGTCTGGAGTTATTTTTATCCAAATCCAGACAACCAATGTATGGCAATATGTAGCTTATGTAAAGCTCAAATAAGCAGGGGTAAGGATCTTGCCCACCTAGGGACATCCTCCCTTATACGTCACCTGAATAACCTTCATAGTTCAGTGGTTAGTTCAGAAACTGGGGCTAGGACCGTCATCGGTACAGGGACACCTAAATCCCGTGGTCCAGTTGGATACACACCAGCAACACCCTCCTCGTCAACTTCCTCCACGATCTCCATCAGATTCAGTCCTGCAGCCCAAGTCAGCAGCCAGACTGAGTCCTCTCCAATACGGGATTCATCCGAGGAATCCTGCAGCGGTACGCCTACTACTGCCACTGCTGCTGTTGCTGATGTTAGTCGGTCATCTTCCCAGAGGGGAAGTCGTAAGACCGCTAAGTCTTTCTCAAAACAATTGACCGTCATTTGCCATGACCACAAAATACGATAGTAGTCACCCTATTGCAAAGCGTATAACTGCGGCTGTAACTGCTATGTTGGTGTTAGACGTGCGCCCGGCGTCCGCCATCAGTAGAGTGGGATTTAGAGGGTTGATGGAGGTATTGTGTCCCCGGTACCAAATCCCGTCGAGATTCCACTTCACTAGGCAGGCGATACCAAAAATGTACAGAGAAGTACGATCAAGTGTCCTCAGTGCTCTGAAAAATGCGGTTGTACCCACTGTCCACTTAACCACGGACATGTGGACAATTGGTTCTGGGCAAACGAAGGACTATATGACTGTGACAGCCCACAGGGTAGATGCATCACCTTCCGCAGCAACAGCAACAGCTGCATCAGTAGCAGCATCTACAAAATGGCTGCTCGTGCAAAGGCAGGCAACATTGTGTATTACAGGCTTTAATAAGAGGCACAACGCTGACAACATATTAGAGAAACTGAGGGAAATTATCTCCCAGTGGCTTAACCCACTTAGATTTTCATGGGGATTTGTGGTGTCAGACAATGCCAGTAACATTGTGCAGGCATTAAATATGGGCAATTTCCAGCACGTCCCATGTTTTGCACACACCATTAATTTGGTGGTGCAGCATTACCTCAAGAGTGACAGGTGTGTGCAGGAGATGCTTGCGGTGGCGCACAAAATTGCTGGACACTTTCGGCATTCAGCCAGTGCCTACCGCAGACTAGAGGCACATCAAAAAAGCATGAACCTGCCCTGCCATCACCTCAAACAAGAGGTTGTGACGCGCTGGAGCTCCACCCTCTATATGCTGCAGAGGATGGAGGAGCAGCAAAAGGCCATTCAGGCCTACACAGCCACCTACGACATAGGCAAAGGAGTGGGGATGCGCCTGAGTCAAGCGCAGTGGAGACTGATTTCCGTGTTGTGCAAGGTTCTCCAGCCGTTTGAACTTGCCACACGAGAAGTCAGTTCCGACACTACCAGCTTGAGTCAGGTCATTCCCCTGATCAGGCTGTTGCAGAAGCAGCTGGAGAAAGTGAGGGAGCAGCTGGTAAAGCATTGCGATCCAACAAAGCATGTAGCTCTTGTGGATGAAGCCCTTCGTACGCTTTGCCAGGATCCGAGGGTGGTCACTCTTTTAAAGTCAGAGGAATACATTCTGGCCACCGTGCTCGATCCTCGGTTTAAAGCGTATGTTGTGTCTCTGTTTCCGGCGGACACAAGTCTACAGCGGTGCAAAGACCTTCTGGTCAGGAGATTGTCCTCTGAAGAGGACCGTGACATGCCAACAGCTCCACCCTCATTTTCTTCCACATGGCTGCGAGGAAAAAGCTCAGTTTTCCTAAAAGAGCCGCTGGCGGGGATGCTGATAACATCTGGTCCGGACTGAAGGACCTGCCAACCATTGCAGACATGTCTACTGTCGATGCATTGGATGCTGTCACAATTGAAAAAATGGTGGATGATTATTTTGCTGACACCATCCAAATAGACATGTCAGACAGTCCATATTGTTACTGGCAGGAAAAAAAGGCAGTTTGGAAGCCCCTGTACAAACTGGCTCTATTTTACCTGAGTTGTCCCCCCTCCAGTGTGTACTCGGAAAGAGTTTTTAGTGCAGCGGGGAACCTGGTCAGTGAGCGGAGAAGGAGGTTGCTTCCTCACAACGTTGAAAAAATGATGTTTATAAAAATGAATAATCAATTCCTCAATGAAGTACAGCACTGCCCTCCAGATAGTACAGAGGGACCTGTGGTTGTGGAGTCCAGCGGGGACAAATTGATAATGTGTGAGGAGGAGGAAGTACACACTGTAGGGAGAGAGGAATCAGAGGTTGAGGATGAGGACGACATCTTTCCTCAGTAGAGCCTGTTTAGTTTGTACAGGGAGAGATGAATTGTTTTTTTGGTGTGGGGGCCCAAACAAACCAATCATTTCAGCCACATTTGTTTGGTAGGCCCTGTCGCTGAAATGATTGGTTTGTTAAAGTGTGCATGTCCTATTTCAACAACATAAGGGTGTGTGGGAGGGCCCAAGGACAATTCCATCTTGCAACTATTTTTTTGGCATTATGTGACCATTCAACAGTCGTTTGCCATGTTCAAAAAGTAAAAGAAAATGTCAACAAATTCAAAAAATTTAATCAAAAGTTAAATGCCCTGTCATTATTTAAAACAAGAGGGTTTGACGTGCTAGAATTAGTGTAGTGTTAATATGTTATAAACACTACACTTGGAACTTGGAGGAGGTATTGTGGTCCCGGTAACAAATTTAGTACCGGGGCCACCCCACTACACAGTCCAGATTTTTTTTTTGGGAAATTTAGAGCCGTGGAGGGATTTTTATTAATTATATTGTGGTGACCACTCCTCTACGCAGTCTAGGTACATTTTTTGGTGCGATTAAGACCAGTTGATGGTTTTCTTATTATATTGTGGTGACCCACTCCTCTACGCAGTCCAGATACATTTATTGGTGCGAATCATACAAGTTCAGGGTTTTTAAATTATATTGTGGTGACCCACTCCTCTACGCAGTCCAGGTACATTTTTTGGTGCGATTAAGACCAGTTGATGGCTTTCTTATTATATTGTGGTGACCCACTCCTCTACGCAGTCCAGATACATTTATTGGTGTGAATCATACAAGTTCAGGGTTTTTAAATTATATTGTGGTGACCCACTCCTCTACGCAGTCCAGTCACATTTATTGGTGCGAATCATACAAGTTCAGGGTTTTTAAATTATATTGTGGTGACCCACTCCTCTACGCAGTCCAGGTACATTTTTTGGTGCGATTAAGACCAGTTGATGGTTTTCTTATTATATTGTGGGGACCACTCCACTACGCAGTCCAGAAAGATACCTCGTTGCAACGTTTTGGACTAATAACTATATTGTGAGGTGTTCAGAATACACTGTAAATTAGTGGAAATGCTTGTTAATGAATGTTACTGAGGTTAATAATAGCGTAGGAGTGCAAATAAGCCCAAAAACTTGATTTTTGAACTTTTTATGCTTTTTTAAAAAAAAATCCGAATCCAAAACTTTAAATCCGAACCAAAACCTTTCGGCAGGTGTTTTGCGAAACAAATCCGAACCCAAAACATCGCGAAAATCCGAATCCAAAACACAAAACACGAGACACCAAAAGTCGCCGGTGCACATCCCTAATATTATTACTATTATTGTTTATTTGTATAGCCCCAACATATTACTTAGCTCTTTTCAGAGAATATTGAATCATTCACATCAGTCCGTGCTGCAAGGAAGCAGACACCTTGTCATAGGGGTGGCCGGCTCAAGGGTAAAAAACATATGAGGCAAAAAATGGGCTTCACTAACCATAGTGGTTGATAGCAATCTAGTATGCAAACTAAGCTTGAGGCAGCAGGTGGATCCAGTCATCTTACCTGAAGTTGTATATTGATAGGAACAGCAGGCAATTGCAGTTTTTTCTTTTGGATGCAGCAGTTTTGTCACCTTATAAATAACATAAAATTACCAGCGCTTCTCCTTAAAGAATCCTTGCTGCTAAATATAAGAATAAGGAAAATAACAACTGAATTTAGTGCACAGGTTACTTTTCTATGCACATATTTATAAAACCAATAGAATGCAAATTGAGGTATTGTTTATGCTCCTTTAGTGACTATATAACGTCCAGTCATTCTCGTGGTTCACGGCTGTTCTACCCATGAATGGAGCTCCTCTGAAGAATGAATTTCTTCGGTATCCACTCCAGTTCCCACTCGATATGATCTCCTCTTCCCAGAGGTTTCTGGAACTCAGTGAACCCAGTGGCGCACGCAGGGGGGGGGTTTCTGAATCTCCAGAAATTCCCCCTCCACTAACTAAGTGGTCGCCATAGCGGCACTATCCTATACAGCAGCCGCGGCGCTGTCAAAGAAGCTGTATTGTATACAGCCCCGCCGCGGACGCTTCTTGGACAGCGCTGCAGCTGCTGTATAGGACAGTGCTGCCGATACCGCGCATGCGCAGCAGCTCTCTCTCGTGTGTTTTTTTGGGGGGTTTTTTGGGTCAGGGGGGGGAAACCCCCCTGACAATCCTGCGTGCGCCGCTGGAACCGCACACCGCTTCCTGTAGATACAGAAGCCTGAGTAGACCAAATTACCTACAATGTAGCCGCTAAAGCCTCTATCCGACGTGTTTCGGATAGAGGCTTCTTCTTCTATTTATAATACTACATTTAATTTCTATGGATTAGAAGTTTTTATGCACACAGATTCAATATAACATTTATAAAAAATAAGATATTTTATTTGATTAATATTGTAATCATGCAATTTTAACATTTTAACAGTGTCATTGTTAATAAAGCTGTTTAGAAGTTTTATACTATGTAAAGAGGCAAAAGGCAGACAAGATTTATGGCTAAATTTACTAAACTGCGGATTTGAAAAAGTGGAGATGTTGCCTATAGCAACCAATCAGATTCTAACTGTCATTTTGTAGAATGCACTAAAGAAATGAAAGCTAGAATCTGATTGGTTGCTATAGGCAACATCTCCACTTTTCCAAACCCGCAGTTTAGTAAATCTAGCCCCTATTCTTGACAAAGTCTGAATAGGATGAAATGCGTCGGATAGAGGCTTTCAAGGCTACATTGGAGGTAATTTGGTCTACTCAGGCTTCCGTATCTACAGGAAGCGATGTGCAGTTCACTGAGTTCCAGGAACCTCCGGGAAGAGGAGATTATATCGAGTGGGAACTGGAGTGAATACTGAAAAAATTCCTTCAGAAGAGCTCCATTCACGGGTAGAACAGCCGTGAACCAAGAGAAGGACTGGACGCTACGCACACTTAGGGAAAGAGCAGGGTAAGAAATTCAGTTTTGTCACCTTAAACTGGGTGCGATCACATGATCTCCACTCAAATGGAGCTCAATCTCACACCTGCCCTGATTGTTGACTGTTGCTTTAAAAACTTGTCAGTTTCACTTAACATTTGCCGGTCAAAGAGTTCACACGCAGGCTTCTCTGTGCTGCTGTTTATGTGCTATTTCTGCTATTGTTTGATACTCTGTTTTGACCTGTGCCTGTGACCTGACCACTCCTGATCATTGCCTAAGTTGACCTATTTGCCTATGACCCAACTGCATATATTGAACTTTTTGTCTGGCGTTTGTCTCTGCCTTTTTGTCTGCTTCACATCATTGTGCCTGCAATCTGCTCCATTGTGTTTTCCTGTGACAGCTGTGATATTCACTCTAGATATATAATGCAACCTTGCCTCTGCACTGTCCCTTGCACTGTGTGTTTCTCTTCTGTGCCATTTCCACACAGGCCACAACTGGCATTATATCTAATTCTTTCTTCTGCTCTATTAGACATTACAGTGCTACTCTTTACTGCCAAGCTGTAATACTGGAGGAAATTGGCACTATACCCTATTGTATCTCATTGTATATGCTCTACCTGGTCGAGTTGCATCCTGCATCCCTATTGCATAGAAATTTCTGTTGTGCATCTCACTACCCGGGGCCTGATCAACCAATAAGCTGCACAGGCTGCAGCCTGTAGCTCTGGGTCCAGGGGGGGGCGCAGCGTCGGCACAGATAAAGGTTTTTTTATTTTTCTAAATGCTTTTTTCTCTCCCAAAACTGTCTCTGTATAGCTCACTTATCAGGGCCGCCCCTGGTCTCAAGGGGACGGCCCCGACTCAACCTATCACTCACCATCGCTCGAGGCATTCCCCAATAATCATGACAGATGGCAGCTAACAACAAATCAGAAGCTGTTAGCTGCCAGGCAGAGCGGGCGCGGTGCGTTGTTTAGTGTGGTCACGTGAGATTTTAACATCTCACGTGATCACACTAAACTGACGGACCATGCCTGCACTGCAAGAAAGAAGAAGCACTGGAGTGACGCACTGGACAGAAGAGGACCAGTCCTACACACTTAAGGGTAAGTTAAAATCAAGATAGCTGCGGGGGCATAATTATTATTCTCTCTTTTGGGGGGATCATTACTAAGGGGGGAGGAATACGCTGTGGGGGCATGATTATATTTTTCTATGAGGGCGGAGATCATAACTCAGGAAGGGATTAGTTGCAGGGGGATCAATATTATTAATTGGGTGGGGGGGTAGACTGCAGGGGCATGATTATTTTTCTCTATGAGGGGGGGTGATCATAAGTCAGATGAGGGGAATAGGCTGCGGGTGCATGATTATTATTATCTCTTATCTCTTAGGGTGGAGATCATGACTTGGGGGGAGTAGGCTGTGGGGGCATGATTATATTTCTCTATTTGAGGGGGGGAGATCATGACTCGGGGGGGGTAGGCTGCGGGAGCGTGAGTATTTTTCTCTATGAGGGGGGATCATGACTCGGGGGGATAGGCTGCAAGGGAATTATCAATATTATTAATTGGTTAGGGGGGGGCGTTAATTAACTGACTGTCAGGGGTTGATAGATGTTAGAATATGATTAGAAATAATTTTCAGATATTTTATTGTCTATATGGGCCTGTACTAAGGGGTTGTTTTATTTGGTCATAATGCAGTGTTGTGTTTGAATCATTCAGGGTTTGTTAACATTTTGCACTATAATACAATTTTTGCACATTTTCAATAAGAGACTCCAAGTTTCCAGAAGCCAGCCAATTGGCAAGAACACTGCAGGATCAAGTAAGAGAGAAGATCAGATAGTCTATGTTGCAATTTGTCTAAGTTTGAATGTGGAATTTTACTCTAGTGACATTTTAATGTGTTTACACAAAAATGTGGCCCTGATTTGTTAAGGAAAGTAAGGCAAACAAATGGGTAAATTTTTACCTGGACGAAACCATCTTACAATGCAAGGGGTACATATTAGTTTATTATTTTGCACATAAGTTAAATACTGGCAGTTTTTCCATGTAGCACACAAATATTTGATAGCTTTATTTTTAGGCTGCAATTTAAAGTTGATCTAGGACATGCCCTAACCTAACTATAAATCCGTCCCCACATTTTAAATTTACCTCCCCCTCCAATGCAACATGGTTTTGCCAAGGTGCAAAGTAACTATTTTTTTTTGCTTTACTTTCCTTAATTAATCAGGCCCAGCAAACTTCCCAAAATTTAGGCCACAACACCAGTACTGGTGTTGCCATGATTCAATGTTTCCATATTACTGCAGGCAGTAAAGAAAATCCTGTGTGGTGCCCACCCCCCTTAGTTAAGTTACCACTAGTAAGTTAAGTCCTGGGGACAGCCAAGTACAGGCGAACATATCTTGTTCCATGGGAACAAGGTTTTGCTAAAGGTTCTGGTAACTTAACTAGTAGGTGATTTGTGACAAATATGTATCATTCAAGAACTTGGTTCCCCCACTCTGTCTACCCATTGGTCTGTGGATGATAGGTTTTGGAGGCACAACGCTTAATCTGAAACATAGGACAAACTGCTTTCAGAATCTTGAATTGGAAACTGTCATCAGGACAGATTTTGAAGCAGGAGAACTCTTTGAGGAATATTTTTGCTTATTTGGAAACTAGAACACCCTTTAGTGGTTTAAAGTGGAATATCTTAGCAACATCCTGAGCTTGGTTTTCTGCAATTATATGCCAGGAAGCAACGGGAGTTCCATATATGCTATCTAGTAGCATCGAAACTGCAGTAATCATTGGGATATTTAGTTGGTAGTTAAGGTTGGCATCAATGAAGGTGCTTGTTGAACAAGAATCAACCAGAGCAACCACCTTTACAATTTGGTTTAGGAGTTGAATCTAGAGTGGTGCAGAAAAATAGCAACTTGAAAAAAAGAGAGAGTCCATACATTTTTAAATATTGAAGGGGCTGAATTGAGAGGATCCGTAATTTGCACCTTGACAACATCTGTGTTTGAGCATTTCTTGATAGTTTTGTGATCGTTCCCTTAAAGGACAACTCTTGTCTAAAATGTTTTGGACTGGTACAATAAGTGCTTCAATTGCCAGTTTAACAGGAGCACCTGGAGGAAACCCAGTGAGAACATACAATCTACACAGAGATAGGGCTCTGGAGAGCATGGAATTTATGACCCCAGTGACCATGGTCATGCTGAGTTTCACCCACCTTTTTCGTTGGGAAATATATTTCCCTGAATGTACCGTATGGAATAAATCTGGTTCTTAAAGTTAATTGATGACTTATTGCAAGCAATAAAAAAAGGAAGCATAGAATATATATATATATATATATATATATATATATATATACATCTAGAGTTGTAGTTAAAATCAGAAATAATTTAAAATACAATACTATGTCCCCAGGAAGTATTAATCAATAAAAACGTAGTTATTAAACATCAGTAATATATGGTTGATATTAATGAGAAGATCACATGCATGCAGATAGGTAAAATCAGAATATATCTAATTGTGCAGCTGGTCAGACTCAATAAAAACAGTCATCCAAAGATAAATAAGGAACAACCACTAGAGAGTCCCACTTTGGAATACCCTAAGCAGTAGAAGATAGAGATGTTCACTGACCCCTGTGTTTTGGTTTTGGATCTGGATTAACTTCGTGTTTTGGTTTTGGATTTAGCAAAACCGCCCCACGTGTTTTGGTTTTGAATCCCGATTATTTTTTCTAAAATTCCTATTTTTTTTTTGCTAAAATCACATAATTTGGCTCTTTTTTATCCTTACATTATTATTAACCTCAATAACATTAATTTCCAATCATTTCCAGTAATTGTTTGTCAACTGACAAGAACACTGCTACCCCTGTTTCTGTATGAGCATTGGCACTGAGCAGTGGCACTGGAGACTGGAGTGTGACAAAAACACTGCTACCCCTGTTTATGTGTGAGCAATGGCAGTGAGCAATGTCACTGGAGACTGGAGTGTGACAAGAACACTGCTACCCCTGTTTCTGTATGAGCAATGGCACTGAGCAGTGGCACTGGAGACTGGAGTGTGACAAGAACACTGCTACCCCTGTTTCTGTGTGAGCAATGGCACTGAGCAATGTCAGTGGAGACTGGAGAGTGATAAGAACACTGCTACCCCTGTTTCTGTGTGAGCAATGGTGCTGGATCTCCTGGGGAGGGAGGTACTTATGGAATCTAAAACCAGTGAGATCCAACAACGCAACAATGACGTTTTGCCTCGATGCAGATCTGAGGACGCGCAAAAGTAACGAGCCGGCTCGCGAGCCTACTCGGATCTCCTAAGTTTGGGTGGGCTTGGTTTTCAGAAAACCGAGCCTGAGCATCTCTAGTAGAAGGTATACCAAAAGCTTCAAGATGTTATGCAAAGCCAGCTGACATTAATTATGGTTATAGAAACTAAAGAAGTCTGAATATATGAATTCAGACATCTCCAATTTGTACAGCCATAATCACCTCTACTTATCCTAAGAACAGAAAACCATCACTGACATAAATAATGTGAAGCTGCCGAAATGCTTATGCTGACAGAATATTCAGCATGGTTGCCCTTCTTGTTATTTGCATATGTCAGTCCATTCATTGTTTCTTAAATGGCAGTACAGATTTAGTTACTTATCTTCTAGACTGTTCATCTGACCTACAATATTTTAGAATTATAAGGCAATCATTGAAAAAAAATATCAGATCAGATTTTGTCAAACATAAGAGCTCACTTATGATCTGTACCCAATAAATGATGTCTGAACTAGACATTTAGGGAGGTAATCAATTTGGCACGAGGTACCGCGATGCGTATCTGGTACAGTCCACAGAGAAACATCGCTTCTGAGTTTTTACTAAAATCATATTAATAACTATAAATTAAAAACAAAAGTGATAACTGTTTCCTGTTTTGAGAAACCGTGGTAAAGGAGGTTTGAAAGACAGTTGTGCAGCAGACCAGTAGAGTGGTGCAAACATTAAGTGCTATTGGTTGACAAAGATGTATGTATCTGTTACAATATTGCACATAATTTTTTTTCTAATTTTTTACACCTAGAGTGGTGGAGTAAATGTCTTCTGCTTCATTATGAATCCCCCCTTTATTTGAGAAGCATAACAGGACCCTATATATCATATAACTTCCAATTTACTGATGGTCCTTTCACCATTGCTTCCCTCCAGATTGTTTTCTTTCCTAGAATAACTTTCTATTCCTATAACAGATCCCACATTTTTCCTGTCCTCAGCAGTGTTTACTGATACTGACTAGCAGAGGTCCCAGGTACATATAAGTACCGGAACCCTACTGAATTTAACAAACAGCAGGGATCAGTCAAGAAATCCTCATCAAAGTATTTATGGAGGAAGGCAGAAGGTTTTAAAATTACTTAATATAATATGAAAAATCTATTAATGACCTATAGTGCATTGTTTCGTGTTTCTCACTTCCTGTAATTTTCCTTAAGAAAAAAAAGACATTCAATTTCAGGATTATTTTTTCTTTTGATGTTGGGAGACCGCGCTCTTTCCACTGTCTAACTCTCAGGACTAGATTTACTAAGCTGCGGGTTTGAAAAAGTGGGGATGTTGTCTACAGCAACCAATCAGATTCTAGCTATCATTTTGTAGAAGGTACTAAATAAATGAAAGCTAGAATCTGATTGGTTGCTATAGGCAACATCCCTACTTTTTCAAACCCGCAGCTTAGTAAATCTAGCCCTCAGTCTTCTCACTTGCCTCCATCACCCTTTCTCATATCATAACCAGTGGTTGAAATGGGGGTGTATAAGGCGGTTTTCCATACTGCCTTCTGCAGTCATTGTAAAACTACCAAATCCCATTTACTTAACATTTCCATTACATTTTTCATACCGTCACTTCTAAATTTCTATATCAACCACCGATCATAACATTGCCCACGACGCATGCAGTGGACAGGTTATGGCCACCCACACGATCATCACATGATTCTCTGCCCATTGATGCATAATATGATTAGCGCTGTATGAGTAAAAACTAATAATAATTAATACAAATGGGAATTTTTAAGTGAGACGTGTAAGCACTTTTTTTTAATGCTCTATAGTAAAACTGACCTTGGTCCCATCTCTCTTTGCCAATGTTACTTTTTATTTCTTCTTTAATTTTCTGGTTGATCTGGTTTGTTAATCAGGGGGTGATTGCAATGTTGGGCTACAGAATTACTAACTTAGTTTATGGGAAAACATACTCTAAATGCACCACTAATTCTATGACATCATATATTTCATTGTCTATGCGTGTACAACAGTGACATGGACGCAGATCATTCACAACATGAAGCTTCTCTTTTTTCCTGGGAGTGTCACAGGCAAATGATTCGCTTTTAAATCATTTTCCACTAAAGGAGAAAATGTCAAAGAAGCTTTTGTCCAACTTCTGACACCACAGTGCTTTGCTTAAAAAGAAACTGATTGAGCGAACTGCTAAGCAACCCCGGTACTTTCCCATGGCAGAGCTGAAATTATTTAGATGTTAACTTATCATTTCCAGCTTCATGTAAACTGTCACAGGCCACAATTAAAACTGTTTTCACTTTGAAGTTTTTTTTTCCTCTTATTAATTGAGACAAGATGAACTTTCTTTCCTATTCGCCCCTGTTCTGCTCTCCCTCTACTCAGACAGACCACAGTTAGTGATTCTGTCATCAGCCTCATGTTGTTGGTGTTGCAATTTTGTTTGTTTGCTTGGATGCAATGTGCTACAAGAGCGTAACAAACAAGTTAATCCAATATGAAAGCATTTGGATCATTAATAAATGCATCTCTAAAATTTAGATAACCGTAAGGTTCTATTTATGACCCCAGCGCATACTTGCCAACTCTCTCTCTCGCATTTTGCGAGAGTCTCATGGACTCCCGGGAGAGTGTGGCAATCTCCCGGATCTGCCCACTTTCCAAACGCCGCGATTCACCGGGAATCGCGGCGTTTGCGTCATTACATCACGGGGGCGGGTTCAAAATGTCGCGCATTTTGGAGCCCCGCCCCCCATCACGCCCACCTCCCCTGGCAGGCTCCCGGAAACCAACTTTCTAAAGTTGGTAAGTATGCCCCAGCGTGGCAGCCCTCCATATGTATTGCTTCAAATTCTACATAAAGAAGTACAGCTGCAATATACTATGTGTTGACCCCCTTCTTAAACGAAGCATTTTTCTTCTTTAATGGCAGCCTAACGCTACCGACAAATGAAGAAAGTGCTATGTGCATAACGCTATCCCCGTGAGGGATCTAGGTAAGCCGGAAAGGCTTCAGTTGGATCCCATTGAAAATGACCAGTAATGCCATCCTGATGATATGTGCTGCTGTCCCCATAGAGGTCTATAGGGACACTTGTAAGCCCCGATAATTAGGCTAATGCCGGAGAAAATGATTTCTCCAATATTAACCCTTTGATAAATAAGAGAAATCGGTACAAAAAGAGCATTTTGCTGGTGTTTACACTGGCATTTTGGCTCTTCTCTGCTTCATAAATAGACTCTTTAAAATGTTAAATATTTATGTAATCTTGTTATCTAATAAAGTATTATTTGTTATCAACCATTATAGGCTGTGAATGAAGAACATGTTCTATCCATTATCACCATAATATACCAAATATCTTCAGTTCTTCACACATTAGCTATATTGCTGATCATTATGGTAATTGATGTATTTTGTTCAATCATTCAATTTAATCATTCACGTCGGGGACTGACGTGAATGATTAAATATTCTACATAAAGCTCTGTATAATATGAATGTAAATAACGTAATATAACTTAATTTAATACATAAATAAAATTGTAGCTCTTATTTCCCATGTTTTATGTTTGTATGGTCTTTTATGTTGATAAAAATTATGTTTTGTGGTGCAGCACTGATAACATGATAGATGTCATTATAAAGATTGTAAAATAGTAGTTGTTTAGCAGTTTACAATGAATATTTAACCATTGGCAAAGAAGAGACTACAGTTTTTTAGGTGCCCATAAGAAAAGAGTAAAATAAGTGTATTTTATACATTTACCAAGATTTTAACTGTGTCAAACCCAGGCTGTTGTGTGGGAGAAGGGCAAACAGCTCTGGGAACATTGGCGTTGATCCCCAAGGACCAAAGCTTTTGGGAGCTCCCGCACTCCATTGTTGAATCTATTTGTAATATTTTTTTAAAAAAAATTGGTGCTCTAATCCCAGGCATCAGAATAATTACTGGCCTTAACAGGGAGAGGGAACTGTGGGCAAAGTGGGAAAAAGGGGGTAGTAGCACACTTTAACAAAACAGGATGCCCTCGATGGCTTCTAATTGGCCAAAGGCAGTGACAAATTTAAAGTTGGCGGCATATATCCACATGCTATGTCATGGGCAGAGCCTGATTAATTTTTCCAGCCACCCTAGGCTAATACTCTTGTAGCACCCTCTCAACAACCACACCAGGCTTATAATTGGTCGGTAAAAATGAACTTGTCCTTAATTTAGAATCCGGATTCCTTCACCGCCCCCCCCCCTCCTTCTTTGCGAAACTTTACAGTTTTATCATACCCACCCTTGACTCATCGTAAATGCTGTCATCTGTGGGGATTCGCAACACCATATCTGTACTATATTCTAATCTGAATTTTTCTAAAACTGAAGAACAAATATAAAGCAACACGTTTTACAGAAGGCTCCAAAACAGCACAGTAAAGCAACACAGTGGTGAATCATGGTCTTGCAGGCATGAACAGCAATGTGCCAGATCACAATATCTAACAAAATCCTTATTACATTTTTCTTTCGTGTTTTCTTTTTACTTTGGAGAACAGCTATTCTTTTATATTTTAAAATGGATATCAGTTTAAGTATCTCCTGACACAATTATGCCCCCTCTCCACCTCCAAAAGCCTTGCGCTCTAGGCTGCAGCCTAGTCAGCCTATTGAATAATCAGATCCTGGTCATAAGCAAGCTCTGTAGTTGGATGACATGGGGATATACTAGGAGGAGGATGCAGTGGTGTGGAAGTGTGTACTTGTGGGATAAAGAGGAGTGTACTAGTGGGGTGAGAAGGTGTGTACTGTGGGGTGTGGAGGTGTGAAAAGGTGTGTACTATGGGGTGTGGAGGTGTGTGAAAAGGTGGGGTGAAAAGGTGTGTACTATGGGGTGTGGAGGTGTTTATTGTTGGGGTGAGGAGGTGTGAAACAGTGAGGTGTGGAGGTGTGTACTGGTGGGGTGAGGAGGTGTGTGCTGGTGGGATGAGAAGGTGTGTACTGGTGGGGTGAGAAGGTGTGTGCTGGTGAGATGTGGAAAAGTGTACTGGTGAAGTGTTGAGGCATGTACTGTGGGATGAGGAAGTGTATACTGGTGGGGTGTGGAGGTGTGTACTGGTGGGGTGAGGAGGTGTGTACTGGTTGGGTGTGGAAGTGTTTACTGGTGGGATGTGGAGGTGTGTATTGGTGGGCTTTGAACATGTGTGTGCTGGTGGGGTGAGATGGTGTGTACTGGTGGGGTGAGGTGGTGTGTGCTGATGGGGTGTGGAGGTGTGTACAGGTGGGGTTTAGAAGTGTGTACTAGTTGGGTGTGGAGGTTTATACTGGTGGGGTGAGAAGGTGTGTACTGGTGGGATGTAGAGGTGTGTACTGGTGGGGTGTGGAGGCGTGCACTGGTAGGGTGTGGAAGTGTGTACTGGTGGGGTTAGGAAGTGTGTATTGGTTGGGTGTAGAGATTTATACTGGTGGGGTGAGAAGGTGTGTACAGGTGGGGTGTGGAGGCCTGTACTGGTGGGGTTAGGAAGCGTGTATTGGTCGGGTGTGGAGGTTTATACTGGTGGGGTGAGAAGGTGTGTACTGGTGGGTTGTGGAGGTATGTACTGGTGGGATAAAGAGGTGTGTACTGGTGGGGTGAGAAAGTGTGTACTGTGGGGTGTGGAGGTGTGTACTGGTGGGATGTGGAAGTGTGTACTGGTGGGGTGTGGAAGTGTGTACTGGTGGGGTGTGGAAGTGTGTACTGGTGGGGTGAGAAGGTGTGTTCTGGTGGAGGCATGTACAGGTGGGGAGAGGAAGTTTGTGCTGGTGGGGTGTGGAGGTGTGTACTGTGGGGTGTGTACTAGTAGAGTGAGAAGGTGTGTACTGGTGGGGTGTGGAAGTGTGTACTGATGGGGTGAGAAAGTGTGTGCTGGTGGGGTGTGGAGGTTTGTACTGGTAGGGAGAGGAAGTGTGTACTGATTGGGTGAGAAGGTGTGTGCTGGTGGGGTGTGGAGGTTTGTACTGGTAGGGAGAGGAAGTGTGTGCTTGTGAGGTGTGGAGATATGTACCGGTGGAACCAGTTATGTGGTTTACATATTACTGAGCATTACAACAACTGCTGTAATGGTTATAACTGTAAATAGTCATTTACAGGATTTTGTTATCACTGATGGGAACCATTAGAACTACTATGTATATACATGGCAGTTATTACCACTGAGTATATTACTGGACATTAAAGCTGCTTTCTGCCTTGTATTTAACTGGACTTTATTATTACTACTAGGAATTGTTTTGTTCACATCTACTACTGTGCATCTAACAGGGCATTGTATTATTATTATTATTATTATTATTATTATTATTATTATTAATCTTTATTTATAGGGGGTGCCACAAGGTTTCCGCAGTGCCGTAAAAAATACAGACAGTGGACCAAACAGGGTAAAACCGTACAGAACAATAAACAAAAAATACCAGGACTTCAAAAGCTCCAAACATAGCTTACATAGTGAAGTTGGAGTAGAAGAATAGGTAGAGACAGGAGGGCCCTGCTCGTCAGATCTTACATCCTAAAGGAAAGGCACAATGGGGAGTCAGAGGGGATCAGTCGCAAAGAGAAGCGAGTGGCTGGACAGGGAAAGAGAGAGGTGAGGAAATCAGGCATAGAGTGCAGGTTAGGAGGATGGCTGGAAGGCTTTGAGGAACAGATGAATTTTAAGTGCCTGTTTAAAGCTGCACAAACTAGGGGATAGTAGGATGGAGCATGGGAGGTCGTTCCAGTGCATGGGGGGCAGCCTGGGAGAAATCATGGATTCTGGAGTGGGATGAGGTG
This sequence comes from Mixophyes fleayi, assembly GCF_038048845.1. NCBI lineage: Eukaryota > Metazoa > Chordata > Amphibia > Anura > Limnodynastidae > Mixophyes > Mixophyes fleayi. Next base: position 30,189,628 of record NC_134410.1, read on the forward strand.
AACAGAGTGGAGGAGAGAGATTGTATTGTGCATATCTACTACTTCTTGGTATTTTGAAAGCCTTTACTACTGTGAATCTTACTAACATTTAAAGCTAATGATGGGCATCTTACTTGGCATCTTTATTATATGACTGGGAATTATTACTACTACTACTGCACATCTTACTTCTTATTACTGATACCAATGGATATTTTACTGAACAATATTGCTAGGCATTGTTGCTAGCAGTTATCTTACTAAGCATTACTGCTACTGCTTGCATTCTTACTGGGCATTATCACTGGCATATTAGAACTTGAGCATTGTCATATAGGTGTTATGCAGGTTACAGGTTTGTATCTGCAAAATAAAGCCTATAGGTCTATTACATTTAAATATCATACTTGCCCATTTTCTCAAACTGTCTGGGAGACTCCCAAATTTCAGGCACGTCTTCCGAACTCCCAGGAGAGCACACCATTCCCCCTCAATCTGCCCACTTTGTGGCCAAGTGGTCGGGATGGGGGCCTCCATCACATTTTGGGCCTGCCCCTCTCTGAGAAATACTGCAATTGTGCAATTGCGTATCAGGGGGACCATGGTGACATTATTTGCGGTGCTCTATCCCCCTCCACACTCACAGCTTATTTTATCCAGTGGGAATAAAATAAAAGTTTGCAGTTATGGTAAATATAAAGAAAAAATATATACATAGGTGAACTATTCCTTTAGTTCCTTAAAATTAGCATTGTAAATCATAGCAAATTAATATTGATGACTTTGTGTTGATACTCGTATATGTGTTTTGTTTTAGCCATGTGTAACAAAATCACTGATGTACTTTGAATTTTTCGCATTTCCTTCTTACAATTGGCGCGTGAAACTCCCCAGGTTGATGGATGCAGCTTAGGTTTATTATGTAACTGTAATTCAGCTCATGTGTCCATTGTGAAGACTTTCCACAACAGAGGACTAATTCTTAACTAGATTGGAATCTTTTGCCTCTTCCTCTCTCTTTAAGGGGAAAAAAAATGACTCAGAATTGGAGTAAAGGTCACAAAGGAAAAGCCTGTAACACAAATGTTTTCTGTTAACGTTCTGTGTAACTCACTTCAAACAGGGAAGTTATAATTGTTTTATTAATTATTTCATTATGTGTAAACTGAATACCATATTTCCCCATACAATTGTTATTCTGAAATATTACTAGACTGTGGTGTAGTTAGAATTTGAATTGCTTTGTAATATTATAGAGACTCCATACAGGCCCCATTGCTCTCACGAGCAGGGATTTCTGCACCCTCTGTTCCATTTCATGTAGCTTCCCTGTCACTCACATGCATCTCTTTCTATCTATGAACTGCTTTTTGTATGATATGTTATACCGACTGTTCCGCGATGTGGAGTTTTGTGGCGACTTATGAATAAACGATGATAATGATGATTAGACAGTGGTACAGCTTTTCACCAGATGTCATGTGGAATTACAACACACCACATATGAAGAGAGAGAGAGATAATGAGCATAATGGGTCTGATTCATTAAGGAAAGTAAGGCAAAAAAAAGGAGCAAGTTTCCTCCTGGACAAACCATGTTACAACGCAAGGGGTGCAAATTAGCTTATTATTTTGCACATAAGATAAATACTGTCTGTTTTTTCATGTAGCATACAAATACTTGATAGCTTTATTTGTAAGGATGAGCGGACTCGGATTCCTGGAATCCGAGCCCCCCCGAACAGTGCGGATCCGAGTCAGATCCGAGCACTGTCCGGGTATTCCCGCCGATTCCGAAACTTAAAACGAGGCTCTGAGTCATAATCCCGCTGTCGAATCTTGCGATACTCGGAACCTTTAAATTCCCCGCTTGCCGCCGCCATCTTCACTCGGGCATTGATCAGGGAAGAGGGAGGGTGTGTTAGGTGGTCCTCTGTCCTGCTATTTCTCGGGCTGTGCTGTGCTCTGTCCTGCTGAGTCCAGTGGTGCTTTTGCCAGTGCTCTGTCCTGCTGAATCCAGTGGTGCTTTTGTCTTGTGCTCTGTCCTGCTGAGTCCAGTGGTGCTTTGGCCAGTGCTCTGTCCTTGCTGAGTCCAGTGGTGCATCAGTCCAGTGCTCTGTCCTTGCTGAGTCCAGTGGTGCATCAGTCCAGTGCTCTGTCCTTGCTGAGTCCAGTGGTGCATCAGTCCAGTGCTCTGTCCTTGCTGAGTCCAGTGGTGCATCAGTCCAGTGCTCTGTCCTTGCTGAGTCCAGTGGTGCATCAGTCCAGTGCTCTGTCCTTGCTAAGTCCAGTGGTGCATCGGTCCAGAAACTGAGGGAAATAATCTCTCAGTGGCTTAACCCACTTAGACTCTCCCGGGGATTTGTGGTGTCAGACAACGCCAGTAACATTGTGCGGGCATTACATATGTGCAATTTCCTTTGTGGCTCCATTATCCCAAATAAAAGGATTTTTACCTGTTGGTGTAATGATGTTATTAACACTACACTTGAATGCTTGAGCCTTTAAATGAAAAAGTCACTCTTCATTGCATGTAGATTTGCAACAGGGACAGTTTTTTTGTTCACAAAGTTAACAAATAACACTTCGACGCTGTCTGTCTTTGACATACTTGATGGGATCTCAATGATGAATGCTCTGTACCATGGTCGTCAAAAACAAGGGGTAGTGACGCGCTCGAACTACACCCTCTATATGCTGCAGAGGATGTAGGAGCAGCCATAAGTGCAGTGGAATTCAGACCAGTTGAGGGTGATATATTGTGGCCCCGGTACCAAATTGGATACCGGGGCCACTCCACTACGCAGTCCAGATAGCTGTGCAGTGGAATTCAGACCAGTTGAGGGTTTTATATTGTGGCCCCGGTACCAACTTGGGTACCGGGGCCACTCCACTACGCAGTCCACATAGATGCGTATCAGATATATAACTACATTCACTGTTGCTGCTGTACCCAAAAATAGGTACTGCAATTCCAAACTACGTTCACTGTTGCTGCTGTACCAAAAAATAGGTACTGCAATTCCAAACTACGTTCACTGTTGCTGCTGTACCAAAAAATAGGTACTGCTATTTCAAAATACGTTCACTGTTGCTGCTGTAACAAAAAAATCAAATATTGTACCTAAAATCAATATTGTGAGGTGTTCCAAATAGACTGGAAATTAGTGGAAATGATTGTTATTGAATGTTATTGAGGTTAATAATAGCGTAGGAGTGAAAAATAAACAAAAAACTTGATTTTAACCCTTTTTATGCTTTTTTAAAAATAAATCAGAACCCAAAACCCTAAATAAGAACCAAAACCTTTCGTCAGGTGTTTTGGCAAAACAAATCAGAACCCAAAACCTCAAGCTAATCAGAACCCAAAACCCAAAACACTAAAAGTGGCCGGTGCACACCCTTATTTATTTGTACACTGAAATGTAAAGTTGATCTAGTCCATGCTCTACTCAAACTATAAATCTGCCATCACATTTTAAATTTAGCTTCCCCTCCAATGCAAATAGTTTTGCCAAGGTGCAAAGTTACTTGCTTTACTTTCCTTAATGAATCAGGCCCCGTATGCCTAATATACTTACAGCACCTTATTTAACCCCTTCTATCCATTATGCATTGTTGTGGGATTCCCTGATAACTCCATATACACAACTGAAAACCTTCCACACAAATTAACCCTCCTGGGACATTTAGCATAAATCTTACTTGGCACTGCTCCAGCCCAATGTCGCTGCTGGAATAAAATGCTGCATTGACAAATGACTCAGGAATTAGTCTTTTGTAATGAATTTTCAAAAAGGCTGGATTTATAGTGTGAACGTTCTCATGAGAAATACAATTGGTGCCTAGATTTGTCATGCTACACCCATATGAAACACATGTTGCCTGCCAGGCGTGTAATAAGTTAAGGTGTATGCAACATGCCTAAAACTTTTACAATGCAGAAACTTAACACATATTTGAATTAATAGCAGCACAGTGGTACATGACAGGACATGTGTTGATCATGTGTGTATTTAGTTAAATTTGTGTGCCCCTGATCATTATATCTAATGGCTGGAGGTAAATAAAACTAAAAGGCGTAGGGGATAAATGGGTAGTGGGAGGTGTGTCAGCTGTTGCACTCTGAGTATAGGCAGGGCCGCCGAGAGGGGGGGGGAGCGGGTACAGTTTACCCGGGCCCGGCCATGCCAGGGGGCCCGGGCCGGGCCCTCGCTGCTAATTAAATTTATTTTTATTTTTTTATTATTTTTCTCTGTTGCGCTATTTTTTTTAAAACTTTTTTTATTTTTTTTTCCCGCGGGGGGGGGGGGGGTTCATGGGAGCTGGAAGAAAAAAAAAAAAAAAAAATACTCACGTGATCGCGCGGCGCCGTGTCCCTCCTCAAGTCACGCCTGTCAGTCAGTGAGGAGCGCCGCAGCCAGCAGGAAGAAAGAAGACAGAAGAGGAGACAGAAGAGCAGAAAAGAAAAGAAAGAAGTTGACAAAAGGTAAGTAAAGAAACGGAGAGGCAAGGGGAGGAAAACAGGAAGGGACAGTACTATAAAGAAAGGGGACAGAGAAACAGAGGAGGAAAAAAAGGAGAGAGCCACAGAGTAATAAAAAAAAAAGTGGGAGAGAGGAACAGAGGAGGAAAAAAAGGAGAGAGCCACAGGGGAATAAAAAAAAATTGGGGAGAGAGGAACAGAGGAGGGAAAAAAAGTGGGAGAGAGGAACAGAGGAGGGAAAAAAAGTGGGAGAGAGGAACAGAGGAGGAAAAAAAAGTGGGAGAGAGGAACAGAGGAGGAAAAAAAGGAGAGAGCCACAGGGGAATAAAAAAAAATTGTGGAGAGAGGAACAGAGGAGGGAAAAAAAGTGGGAGAGAGGAACAGAGGAGGAAAAAAAAGTGGGAGAGAGGAACAGAGGAGGAAAAAAAGGAGAGAGCCACAGGGGAATAAAAAAAAAATTGGGGAGAGAGGAACAGAGGAGGGAAAAAAAGTGGGAGAGAGGAACAGAGGAGGAAAAAAAAGTGGGAGAGAGGAACAGAGGAGGAAAAAAAAGTGGGAGAGAGGAACAGAGGAGGAAAAGAAGGAGAGAGCCACAGGGGAATAAAAAAAAATTGGGGAGAGAGGAACAGAGGAGGGAAAAAAAGTGGGAGAGAGGAACAGAGGAGGAAAAAAAAGTGGGAGAGAGGAACAGAGGAGGAAAAAAAGGAGAGAGCCACAGGGGAATAAAAAAAAATTGGGGAGAGAGGAACAGAGGAGGGAAAAAAGTGGGAGAGAGGAACAGAGGAGGAAAAAAAGGAGAGAGCCACAGAGGAATAAAAAAAAATTGGGGAGAGAGGAACAGAGGAGGGAAAAAAAGTGGGAGAGAGGAACAGAGGAGGAAAAAAAAGTGGGAGAGAGGAACAGAGGAGGAAAAAAAAGTGGGAGAGAGGAACAGAGGAGGAAAAGAAGGAGAGAGCCACAGGGGAATAAAAAAAAATTGGGGAGAGAGGAACAGAGGAGGGAAAAAAAGTGGGAGAGAGGAACAGAGGAGGAAAAAAAAGTGGGAGAGAGGAACAGAGGAGGAAAAAAAGGAGAGAGCCACAGGGGAATAAAAAAAAATTGGGGAGAGAGGAACAGAGGAGGGAAAAAAAGTGGGAGAGAGGAACAGAGGAGGAAAAAAAGGAGAGAGCCACAGAGGAATAAAAAAAAATTGGGGAGAGAGGAACAGAGGAGGGAAAAAAAGTGGGAGAGAGGAACAGAGGAGGGAAAAAAAGTGGGAGAGAGGAACAGAGGAGGAAAAAAAAGTGGGAGAGAGGAACAGAGGAGGAAAAAAAAGTGGGAGAGAGGAACAGAGGAGGAAAAAAGTGGGAGAGAGGAACAGAGGAATAAAAAAAGTGGGAGAGAGGCACAAAGTAAAAAAGAAGGGGGAAAAGCAGCATGGAGGTCGCAGTGTGAGCATAAGGGGGTACAGTGTAGTTGTGATGAAGGGGCACAGTATTGTGTGTGTGATGGCACAGGGGGCTTGTTGCAATGTAGTGTGTGTGAGGTAGGTGGCGGCTAATTAATGGGCGCTATTTTGTTTGTAGGGTGATGGTGAGGCAATTTAATAGTAGGGACTATTAATTTAAGATGGGGTGGTTTGGGGGCTATTGAATCTTGGGGTGAGTTTAGGGAGAATGAGGTCTATTTATTAAATGTGACTATGAATTATTTAATGGCAGTGATGGTTGCGGGAAATAGGTATTGCTGGGGCTGTTTGCAGGAAGTGAAATAGGTTTATTTATTAAATGTAAATAGTATTATTTTAATGTTGGGGCTGGAGGAAGGCCTAATTATTAATCGTGGGTGCTATTGATTTAACGCCGGGGCTGGCTGTAATTTTCTAAATGTAGCCATTTTTTTTTCAAAATAGGTCCTTCAACATTTCTGGATCCGGACAAGCCACAACTAAAGAAACCAGCAGCCACAGGTGGAGAAAGTGAGAAGAACAGGTAGGAGAGAGCAGCACAGTGTGTGAAATGTTGTGATTCTAGTAGGGACAATACCAATTTTTGGTGAATGTTGTGCCCAATGTAAGGTGTAGGCCAAGACTGAATTGTTTGTGTACACACTGCATTGTTTGTATACTACACTGTGGTGGTAGATGTCCTGAAAGTCAGGAGTGCTTGAACATATGTGACGCTCCGGCGAATTGAGAGCCTAGTGGTTTTTATGTTAGCCACGCCCCAATGGCACGTTTGCCACGCCCCAAAATGCATGACCACACCTCCCAAAATTTTTGCACCGCCGTTTGGCTAGCTACGCCCCTGAATGCATGACCATACATCTAAATTTTGGGGCTTATTTGACTATGAGGGGGGCCCCATGAATTTGTTGTACCCGGGCCCTGAATTCTTCTTGGCAGCCCTGAGTATAGGTATAAATAAAACTGGTCAGCTTTTGAAGTAAAACAGACTTAGTTATAAATGGGTGAAGCCGAAGATGAAGTTGGGGCCATTGGGCCTGATTCACTAAGGAAAGTTAAGCAAAAGTTAGCAAGTAAGGCGAAACCATGTTGCATTGGAGGGGGAGGCAAATTTAAAATGTGATGGCAGATTTATAGTTGGGATAGGGCATGTCCTAGATTTCAGTGTACAAATAAGCTATCAAGTATTTGTGTGCTACATGAAAAAACAGCCAGTATTTTCCTTATGTGCAAAATAATAAACTCATTTGCACCCCCAGCATTGCAACATGGTTTTGTCCATAAGCCTTGAGTAAGAAAACTTACTCAATTTTTTGCTTAACTTTTCTTAATGAAGCAGACCCATTATAACCATATTGATACATTGCCATGTATGTACAGCACTCATGCCTCATTATTAACCCACCTATTCACAACCTAGTGTAGGAGATTTTGCCCACTGAGAGGGGCATAATATATGGGGGAAGGGAGGGGGGGGGGGGCAGTGAGAATCCACTCAATAGTCTGCTGCAAAAATTTGGATGCTGAAAAGAACTGTGAACTAATATATTTTTATTCCCAGTCTCTCCAGTTCATATAGCTCTGTAGCATATGTCACTGTACTGAGGTATTTTACACTATAGAGAGAATGACATGACTGTAAGCAGAGAAAAACAGATCAGTTGTGACTCAGAGTCTTTTACTGGCGTCTCCTGGTCCTCCGGAATATGAGTTTCCAACAGATGTGTTGTCTTTTGTTCACCAGTTTACTGCAACATAACTGTTACCAAATGTTAATCTGCATAACATTCATATTGTAAATGAGTATGATTTATTCTAACATTCTTGGAAGTTATAACCAAAGCAATCTCTACTCACAATTAACACTGAGGGATTAGAACATATTAACATATTAATAATAGAAATATGGGTACATTCTGTTACCAATTAACAAAAAATAAATGTTATATATAATTATTATCTTTTATGTATAGGGTGCCAAAAAATGTCCACGGCTCCACACATGACATATACAGACAGCAATGATCTATACACATTACATAATAGATGAAAAACTGAGAGCGAACCGAATAAACAAAAAAATACACAGATAACATGGTAATACAGATTCAATTATTTATGGGACAGTAAGTGAGAGTGATATTAAAGTCCAACGTGAAATAGCCTGAGCATAATAAAACAGAGGGTGAAAGAATAGTAGAAGGAAAACTCAAGGAATGTGGAACCTATTCATGAGAGTTTACATCCTAAAGCAGTGGTTCCCAAACTTTTGCAGTTCGCGGCACCCTTAGAGTCTCCAAATTTTTTCAAGGCACCCCTCCAAAATAATTATTGAGCAGTCTTGTTTTAGAAATAGTTGGGTCAAAAAATTGTAATAAGTATTTAGGTCAGGACAGAAATACTTATCTAGTTGTATGCAAAAATGCCCCCTCTGCATCCAGACACTCTGCCCTCAGGCATTCTGTCCCCTCTGCATCCAGACACACTGCCCCCTCTCACACTGCCCCCTCTGCCCTCTGTCACGCTGTCCCCCTCCTCTGCCCTCTCTCACGATGCCCCCCCTCCTCTGCCCTCTCTCACAATGTCCCCCCTCCTCTGCCCTCTCTCACGATGTCCACCCTCCTCTGCCCTCACTCACGATGTCCCCCCTCCTCTGCCCTCTCTCACGCTGTCCCCCTCATCTGCCCTCTGTCACCCTCCTCTGCCCTCTGTCATGCTGTCCCCCTCCTCTGCCCTCTCTCACGCTGTCCTCCTCCTCTGCCCTCTCTCACGCTGTCCTCCTCCTCTGCCCTCTCTCACGCTCTCCCCTCCTACGCTGTGTCCCCCTCCACTGCCCCTCTCACGCTGTGTCCCCCTCCACTGTCCCTCTCATGCTGTGCCCCTCCTCTGCCCCGCTGTGCCCCTCCTCTGCCTCGCTGAGCCCCTCCTCTGCCCCACTGTCGCACTCCTCTGCCCCTGTTACACTCCTCTGTCCTGTTGTGCCCCACTGTCACCCTCTTCTGTCCCCTGTTACACTCCTCTGTCCTGTTGTGCCCCGCTGTCACCCTCCTCTGCCCCTGTTACACTCCTCTGTCCTGTTGTGCCCCGCTGTCACCCTCCTCTGTCCTGTTGTGCCCCGCTGTCACGCTCCCTCTCACTCCTCTGCCGCGCGCCAGCCATAGAATAAAAAGAAAGAACACAGAAACTTAGCAATCTGTCGGGCGCTGGGACCCAGCAGACTCCTCTCTGCGGGAGAGAGGAGTCTGCTGGGTCCCGGCGCCCGACAGATTGGTAAGTTTCTGTGTTCTTTCTTTTTTTCAATGCTTGGCCCGCGGCACCCCAGTGACAGCGCCGCGGCACCCCTGGGAGCCGCGGCGCACAGTTTGGGAACCGCCGTCCTAAAGGGAAGGAGAACACACAAATAGGAGGGTTAGGTACGAATAACCTATGCAAATAATACAGACACAAAGAATACTGACACTAAAATACTGACACTGAAAATACTGACAAGTAGGAAATACCTAATGTTGTAAACACTGACAGGCAATAAATACAGACAGCCTAAATACCTACATGAAAGAATCTCGTCACACTTAAAATACCGACAGTGTGATTGTATAAAAGTGAAAATACTGCACAGTGTTTAAAACTGGGCTGGATTCCTTAGGGATCGGGGTCTGCAAAACAATTGTGCAAGTTCCCCTCTAGGAAGAACCAGCCTTGTGCTGAAAGTACTAGGGCTCTTCCTACACCCCTGGGACAGTGGGTGCAGGGTAATAAAGTGTATGGAATGTATGAAACAGTTAAAAACACCATTTTAGTTTGCAAAACTACAAGTCCCAACAAGCCTGGGCTTCCATTAACAGGCTGGGCATGCTGCTGTTTGTAGAACTACAAGCAACTGCATACCCATGGAGCCAGGGATGCTGGCACTTGGAGAACCACAAGTGCCACCATGCCTTGACACCCTGTGCCCACTGAGAAATGTAGTTCCACAAAGTAAAATTTTAAATAAAACACAATTCCTTTTTATAAATACCTCTCTTTATTAAAATAAAAAAAAAAACAAATACTTACCATCCGATGTCTTCATCTATATAGGATCTAATATTCTAAGCTTTCAATCAAATAAGGCTTGTATCCATATCCAAACAAAACCAAATTATTCTCAAAGGTCCTGTAGCTGTCCAAAAAAAATAACATTCCAGTTCCAGGAGTAGTTAAAAAATAATAACGTCACCAAAAAATGATGTTTCAATAGTCCATGAAAAATATCTTCTTTTATTCAGTCACAAAGACCCCATATTATATCCAAATGCCCATGTAAACAATCTTCTTATCTTCAGTCCAAAGGATCACATATTATATCTAAAAGTCCATGTAAACATCTTCTTTCCTTCGGTCTAAAGGACACGATAATATTTCAAAAAAGCTCTAGAAATCTTCTGCTCTTCAACCTGCCCCATGCTGACGGCACTAGGGCTTTTCCTACACCCCTGGGGTGGTGTGTGTAGGATAATAAAGTGTGTGGAATGTATGAAAAAGTTATAGCCGCTGGACCCGCTTGCATTGCCAAATCTATATAAAAGCTGTATAGCCGCCGGTCCAGCTCACAATGCCATCTTAATACCAGTGTGCTTAATGTGATTGTCGGCATTTTCATTGCCGGCAATTACACTTTCAGTATTTTATATGTGTCTTTCACGTAGGTGATTAAGGCTGTCGGTATTCATTGCCTGTTAGTGTATGCAACAGTATTTCCTACTTGTCAGTATTTTAAGTGTTGGCAATTTAGTGTCAGTATTCATTGTGTGTGAATTATTTGCATAGGTAATATGATTATCACCCAAAAAGGGCGGTACTGTATGGGGGAGTGGAGGAGAACCGATAGGCTTACAAAAAGAAATGAGTCTAAAGGGCAAGTTTGAAGTCTTGGAGAGTAGAGGGTAATATAATAGGGAGTGGGAGGTTTTTTCACAGCTGAGGAGCAGCTCGGGTGAACCTGGAGACAGGAGTGGGAAGAAGTAATCAGCAAGGTAGTGAGGCGAAAGTCATCGGCAGAGTGAAGGGGGTGGCAAGGAGTGTGGGTAGAAAACAGGTCGGACATGTAGGGGTGGGAGGATTGGTTGAGAGCTTTGTAGGTTAGGAATATACATATATCTAATGTTACCAATTCTTAAGAAAATCAGTAGTTTAATAACTTACAATGACAAAAAACAAAAAAAGTCCTATGGCAAAAAGACAATTCCTCTGATTTGATTTCTACAATAGTAAGGTTAGTGACATGTGACAGAGATTGACCTCAGTATAAGATAAAGATGGTGTAGCAACCATTTACCTTCTATTACTATGATTATACCTAAAAACCTGTGTCTAATGACCTGTGTGGAGTTTGTATGTTCTCCCTGTGTTTGCATGGGATTCCTACAGTTGCTCCGTTTTCCTGAAACACTCCAAAAACATACTAGTAGGTAAATTGGCTGCTATCAAATTGACCCTAGTCTGTATGTGTGTTTGTTAGGAAATTTAGACTGTAAGCTCCAATGGGGGAGGGGCTGATGTAAGCGAGTTCTCTGTACAGCGCTACGTAATTAGCGGTGCTATATAAAGAAATGATGATGATGATGATGCTGAACGTAATTCTCAATATTTTGTGTAAAAAAATTTCACTGCACATGCTCAGAAACTGACTATATGCAACTTCATGAAGAAAGAGTGTTGCTGTCGCACTAAATCATTAGAAGCTTTTACCCGATGTTTTTATTGAATGGATACATCCGTGATCTATTGGTTCGGGGTGCTACCCCAAACTATTGATGAATGCATTTAGAAAGAGAGGAAGAAAGTTTTTTTGTTGGTGCACATAAGCTTCTTGTTAATAAAATATAACTTTTATTTATAGATTAGTTAAAATAAGCGAAATATAAAACAATTTAAAATGAATTGCTGTCTGTACATCAGATCTTCCTTAATTATATGGACTTATGCTAATTGGCAGATGTTTATTATAACCAAGATTATCCGGTTATAAAGTAAGTAGTATGCATTCAAGTATATTTTTCATGCAATCATTAATTCTATATATGCATGATTTGAGCTCCGTATCCGGGTAGCTCTATGTTATCCTTAGAATGCTTAAGCGCTGTCTGTACAGTGCCTATATGGGTATTTTCCAGTGCTTAGTATAAACGTGTATTGCTATCTGCCTAGTCACTCCGAACTATATCTGGGTTTATCGGAGTGCTATCTCGTAGTGAGAGAAGCTGCCATAACTTTAGAGATCAAGTGTTGCAGACACAGAGGATGATGATGCGCGTTTCGCTTAGGTCTGCTTTTTCTCAGGCAAAACTGTTGCTCAAATCATGCATATATAGAATTAATGATTGCATAAAAAATATACTTGAATGCATACTACTTACTTTATAACCGGATAATCTTGGTTATAATAAACATCTGCCAATTAGCATAAGTCCATATAATTAGGGAAGATCTGATGTGCAGACAGCAATTCATTTAAAATTGTTTTATATTTCGCTTATTTTAACTAATCTATAAATAAAAGTTATATTTTATTAACAAGAAGCTTATGTACACCAACAAAAAAACTTTCTTCTTCTCTTTCTAAATATATGCAACTTCATGCAAATCATCTTTAAATGTATAGAACACTGCTATATCAAGGGCAAAATGGAGGAGGGACGGGGCATATGCATGTAGGCAATGTACAATAAGGGCCAAGATTGAGCACACTCCATCCATCCGATTCAAGCTCAGGGCATTTCTCAGGTACGTGGTTTTAGCTGTATCACTTGCACTAGCTACAGGCAGTGGCGCACGCAGGGGGGTTTCTGAGTTGCCAGAAACCCCCCCTGCACTAACTAAGTGGCCACCATAGCGGCACTGTCCTATACAGCAGCCACAGCGCTGTCAAAGAAGCGTCCATGGCGGTGCTGTATTGCTGTACCCCGTACAAATGGAATATTAGTGTCAGGTTTGCACACGAAGAATGAGTGAGATCCTGCTCTCTCAGCTAGTATTTGCTAGACTCCCCCAGAGGCGCGGAGTCTAACAGAGTGGAAGGTATTCCCCAGGGATCCCCGCAAGGTGATTTGGGCTTCGGCGGCTTCCACCCTGCAGGTCGCGGCCCTCCAGGGAAGTTCCCACTGAGACAGATGGCTTTGAGAGGCAACTAGACACTGAGGAGTAAACCCAGTGAAGGGCGGCTATATGAGTCCTTAGTAGAACACCAGAGAGGAGGAGATGATGTGCCCAAACAGGGTAAACCACGATGAGGTGGCTAGACAGAGATCAGAAATATACAGTATATACAGCTATTACCACTTGGAGGGTGGATGGATGAACGAGGTCAACGGTACATGTAGTGTAGCTAGCAGATGATGACCACAGTGATAACCACTAAGAAGTAGAACATGTAGACAGAGTTCAATGGAGTGCAGAGTATGCAGCAGATGATGAACCACGGCTATTACCACTTGGGAGTGGAACGGATCAGCGGAGGTCAGCGGTGCATGTAGAATAGATAGTGGGCGTTGATCACAGCAAATACCACTAATGAGTGGAACAGGTGAGCAGAGATCAGCGGTATCCAGGTTATACAGCAGACGGTGAGCCACAGCTATTACCACATGGATGTGGAACGGATCAGCGGAGGTCAGCAGTGCATGCAGAGTAGATAGCAGAGGTAGATACAATGGAGAGAAGGAAGCTGTTTCAGGCCAGGTGAAGACTCGAAGAACCAGCAGTGAAAAGGTGAGGGGAGGAGCCTTATAAAAGGAGTACTGACCAATGGCTAGATAGGCCAGATAACACAGGTGCAGCATAACACAGGTGCAGACTGCTGCTGACCGCCTGCACAATGAGGAGAATTAAGGTGAGGGTAGGTGTGCTGAGGCTCAGGTGGAGATACCTGGAGAGCGGTGTGTGACAATTAGCATGTAGAAACTAGCAGGTGTCTGCAGACAATGATGGTGTTCGGCTGAACATATCAGTCCTTCCAGCTCCTTGGTAAGAATCGCACAGCTGCTGTCAATTTCCCCACTTACACCAACGCGTTTCGAATTGCTTTTTTATAAAGGTGTGGGGTTTATACTCCGTGTTCTGCTTTATAAACTTCTCACCATCAATCAAATGACCACATAATAAATTACATAAAATCTTGGCACAAAGTTTAAATACAACATGTACATCCAATTAATAACAATATAATACATTGATAGTTATAATACATACATCAAAAATGCGCTGGAATATTGTGTTACCAAACACAATATACATAAACAATGTCCAAACAATATACATATTTCCCAAAAAAGATTGTACAACAATTGTAATAATAATTATATATACATTAAACCAGTAGAACATCTGGAGAAAAAAGGCAAAAAGGCAAACTAAGTTAAAAATAATCTAAAAGCTCTAGTTGGGGCTTAAACTCAGGGCTCTATATTAATAGCATATAGACTTAACCTCCTGAGCCACAGCTCTACCTGAAGGTGAATAGGTAGAAAAGTAATACAAGTGATTAACTATCCAAAATCAAAGACATTTATTGGAATAAACAAGAGATATATAAAAACAACATTTTAACTCAAAACCCCTTGTTTAATCCTTTTGGGTTTAAAGTTCCAAATGAATATATAAATGACATTTCTGCCTTTGCTAATGATGAACCTAAGTCTTTCTTCCTCCATTCTTCTTTAACTTTTTTGATACCACAAAATGAGATTATAGAGTCTATATCGCAATTGTGTTTTAATTTGCAGTGTGAGGATAACGCATGTAAGGGATAAGCCTTCTTTATGTTGCCTAGGTGATCTGCCCATCTTTCTGTCAATCTTCTTGAAGTTTTACCTATGTATTGCTTAATGCAACTACATTCTATAACATAAATACAGTTCTTGGAATTACATGTAATAAAATCATTGATCTTATACACAAAATTAGTGGAATTAGCTTTTATTTCCTGCATTTTGGTGGTTTTACTAGGAATATTTCTACACATGTATGCAGGCGCCACAGCTAAAGAAACTTTCAGATGACATCTTACTTTCAATAGGTTTCTGAATATAACTTTGAACCAAATGGTCTTTCAAATTTTGCACCTTTCTATAAATAAAATGGGGGTAACAGGGGCGCACGCAGGGGGGGTTTCTGGGTCTCCAGAAACCCCTCCCCTCCGCTAACCAAGTGCCCCACATAGCGGCACTGTACTATACAGCAGCCGCGGCGCTGTCAAATAAGCGTCCGCGGCGGTGCTGTATACAGTATACGTTAGAGATCAAACTCCCGACTGTTTGCCACTCTAGTTATACAAGTCTCAAATGTATGAAGCTGCGATTAAGCAAACTCTCCTGAGTTTGCTTTAAAAATTATTACATACAACACGCTGCATTCTAGCAGCGTGATTATTAAACACATCACTGTTACACTGTCTGACTATACAGCCGGAGGTCCGGCAGCTGTCAAAAGTGTTAAAAATAGATAAAAGTTCTATCTTTAATTACAGAAGGGATAGATATCATGTTGCTGAATAACTATTTGATATGATAGCGATATTTACACCCAATTAAAAGGCACAGCCATGGGAGCCATGTCCCCCCCTAGCTAGGCTAACATCTTCATGGGGTGGTGGGAGGATACCCATATGTGGAGTGATTCCACCGTAGGGGCGAGCCTGGGTCTCTGGTATCACTATATAGATGAAATAATTTTTATGTGGGAAGGTGACCAAAGTTCATTGAACCACTTTTGCACAAAGCTCAACTCTAATTTACTGAACATTGAAATAACCTTTAATAGTAGGATATCAGTTACTTTTTTGGACTAGGGAGATCGAATTAAAAAATGGTTCTTGTAGGCTGGCGGCTTTAAGATGATGATTTTGCCAAAGCTGATGTATCTGTTCTGTACGTTGCCCTTGCACTTACCAAAACCTATACTGGACAAGTTACACTCTATCATGTACTCATACATTTGGAAGAACAAACCTCAACGAATAGCTAGTGTTCGTATGTCCTTAACTAGATAAAGAGGTGGTCTAGTTCTCCCAGACCTGGCTAGATATCATATAGCTTGCCTTCTGGCCCAACTTAGAGACTGGTCTCTGCCCCCCAATACGAAACCATGGGTACATTTGGAAAGGGCTCGCAATCCCCATTTTCCCTTGCAGGATCTACTCTGGCTGCCTAGATGGTGGCGCCCTCCTTGTGGGTCCCTGTCCCGGCTAGCCAGTGACTCGTTGAGGGCCTGGGATAAGTTGGTTGAGAATTCACCTACCATATCTCTTCCCACTAATAACCTGTCACTGAGGGCTTTGGCTAAATTGATCCCGGATGTGAATCTGTCCCTGTGGATAGCGAATGGCATGGTAGTCCTAGGATCTTTATTTGCTGAAAAGGGGTTGATGTCTTTCACGCAAATTCAACACCAATTCCATATACCTACGAGAGATTTTTACAAATTTCTACAAATCAGGCATTGGATATCTTCCCTCTGGAGATATAATCTGACCCTACAGGCCCTCCCAGCCCCACTCCTCTCGAAACTTACGAAAGGAAACAATAGAGCTGGGATCACCTTCTGGTACGGATTCTCCTCCCCGGAACCAATGGCCAAAAGCCCTAGTCAACTCCAGTGGGAATCAGATCTCCAGATACCCCTCACAGAGCACAAGCGGCAGGCAGTTTATGTAAATGCTTTCCATATGTCCAAATGTTTAAACCACACTGAAATGTTCATCAAGCTAGTTAATAGACTATACCTGACCCCCTCTAGAATTCATAAAATGTGTCCCTCCCAGTCTAAGCTGTGCTGGAGACAATGCTCGATGGTTGGCGATTTGCTTCATATTTTTTGGACATGCCCGGTTTTGCGCTCTTTCTGGGCTCAGGTATTTGACTTAGCTAAGAGAGTGACCGGATTAGCTCTTTCTCAGACTCCCGAAATTGCCCTTCTCCAGGTATATCCGCCTCATGTCCCGAGACAGGCCTGTTATGTGTTTAATCATATACTTATTGCCGCCACAGCCGCCATAGCCCAGGCATGGAGAGCACCGCTCCCCCCCACTCTGTCAAAGGTAATAACCAAAGTCCAGTATGTGTTTGAGATGGAAACACTAGATGTCCCATATTCAATGAGACCATCTTCCCCATTGATGAAATGGTTTGAATGGCATGTCTATGTGACTGACGGGGTGGGGCGCCAGTAAATAACCCTTCTTGCCCTCCCCCTGCTAATGGTGGTTCTTTGTCAATAGTTGCGCCCCGATTGAGTGTTTAAGTTGGGTCCTCCAAGACCTAGACCAGGTCTGGTGAGTTAGTTTAAAGTTCCACAGTAGACTGAATACTGTATATTGTCTGTAACCTGCAAATGTTGTATTGGTGTGTTCAAACTAACCTGTGACACTCCAGGTGTTGTGAAACTACAAGCCCCAGCATGCTTTGCCAGTAGATTACTAGCTGATCGCTGGGAAGGCATGCTGGGGTTTGTAGTTTCACAACATCTGGAGTGTCACAGGTTAGCCATCACTGTGTTAAGTGGTTAGATAATATACCACTTGGTCATTTTCAACGAATTAGAAGAAACTGTGGAGAAATTGAGAATTCTAAAGAACAAGCTAAAATGATGAAAGAGCAGTTTATCTCTAAAGGGTATAAGGAAGTAGAGCTAGACAATATCATTGAGAAGGTTGCCAAGAATAATTCTGAATATAGAGTAATTGAAAAACTAGTCTAGTCTTTACTAGAGAGCCATACCTTAAAGAAATCATAGATGATAACCCACATTTTATTTATAGAAAGGTGCAAAATTTGAAAGACCATTTGGTTCAAAGTTATATTCAGAAACCTGTTGAAGGTAAGATGTCATCTGAAGGCTTCTTTAGATGTGGCTCCTGCATAATGTGTAGAAATATTCCTAGTAAAAACACCAAAATGCAGGAAATAAAAGCTACTACTAATTTTGTATATAAGATCAATGATGCTATTACATGTAATTCCAATACTGTAGAATAGAATGTAGCTGCAATAAGCAGTACATAGGTCAAACTTCAATAAGATTGACAGAAAGATGGGCAGATCACCTAGGCAACGTAAAGAAGGGTTATCCCTTACATGAGTTATCCCCACGCTGCATATTAAACACAATTGCAATATAGACTTTATAATCTCATTTTATGGTATTAAAAAAGTTAAAGGAGAATGGAGAAAGAAAGACTTAGGTACATCATTAGCAGAGACAGAAATGCAATTTATATATTACTTTTGAACTTTAAACCCAAAAGGATTAAACAAGGAGACTGAGTAAAAATTTATTTTTTTATATATTTGTTTATTGCAATAAATGTCTCATTTTGGATAGTTAATCACTTGTATTGCATTACTTTTCTACCAATTTATGTTTAGATAAAGCTGTGGCTCAGGAGGTCAAGTCTATGTGCCATTAATATAGAGCCCTGGGTTCAAGCCCTAACTAGAGAATTTAGTTTATTTTTAACTAACTTTGTCTCTTTTTGGCTTTTTCTCAAGATTCTCAATTATTAAAATTATTAAAAGATTTGTTGTACAATTTTTGGGGGATATATGTATATTGTTAGAATATTTTGGATGTATATAGTGTTTGGTAACACAATATTTCAGAGCAATTTTGATGTATAACTATCAGTCATCATCATCATCATTTATTTATATACCATCAATGTATCATATTGTTATTAATTGGATGTACATGTTGTATTTAAACTTCGTATCAAGATTTAATGTAATTTATTATGTGGTCATTTGATTGGTGGTGAGAAGATTAAAAACCGGAACTCTGAGTGTAATCTCCACACCTTGATAAAGAGGCAAATCGAAATGCGTTGGGGTAAGTGGGGAACTGACAGCAGCTGTGCGATTCTTACCAAGGTGCTGGAGGAACTGCTATGTACGGCCGAATACCATCATTGTCTGCAGACACCTGCTAGTTTCTGCATGCTAATATTCCATTTGTATGGGGTAAGCTGATACCCTTAGCGGGTTTCTGGACATCGCATTTGGAGGCTACTGTTTTTTAAAGATGTGTGATATACTTGAAGCCAGCTAAAGTCTGGTAATAAAGATTATGTTTTTATTAGTGACCTGTATCCTTAATGAATGGTGCACAATATTTTTTATATAATTTATTTTAATTATTGTACATAGACAGCAGAAAATTGTCCTCAAGTAGTTGCTGTTACTATAAAAAGATTTATACTCTTGAAATAGAGGAGAAGAATTTTACCTCTGGTATATCAATTATCTCCTATTTGGAGCTACATGTGCATGCAGTGTATATACAGGTTATACTATGCTGTTTTCTTTGTTTCTATTTTTTTACATGGTAACATGGAAGAGATAAAAAAAACACACAATATATGAAGAAAGAACATGGTTTATTCAAAAAGACACTTTAATTTTTGTGGACATTACTGTCACTATTCCTGAGCACTTATATTTGTTTTGCTCAGTGCAATTGTGGCACTATAATTTATTGTTGTTGGTTTAAAATTGCATATAGGTTGGCATTATTACAGAGCTTGTTGTTGCAGGGGTGCTGGGAGCACAGGTAAATTTAGAGAAGTTTCTTTTTGTTATGCTAGAGCAGGCCTGTCCAACCTGCGGCCCTCCAGATGTTGTGAAACTACAAGTTCCAGCATGCCCTTCCAGCTATCAACTGGTTGCCTACCAGCAAAGCATGCTGGGGCTTGTAGTTTCACAACACCTGGAGGGCCGCAGGTTGGACAGGCCTGTGCTAGAGCATGTGTTTGCTCTCAAAAGCAATTGTAAAAACTAATGTTATGAGCAGTAGGCATTTATAACATCCTGATAAATGTATTCCATGTAAAAAAAGAAGAAAACTTGTTTTAATGTATTTTTATTAATGACTATATTATTAACAGGTGTTAACGTATTACTTTTTTATTTATTTTTTAACTATGTGTTCTGATGGGACTTTATATATACATATGCATTCTGCGTATCCTGCAGTGTGTTGTGGCTGTCCGTATATGGCAAGTTCCTTAATGGATCAGGCCCAATATGTATATTTATTTTATTTTTATAGTGTCTCATATATATCTATATATCTATATATATATCTATATAGATATATATCTATATATATATATATATATATATATATATATATCTATATATCTATATATATATATATATATATATATATCTAATTATATACACACACACACACACAGGAATTGTAAGTGGGCTACTGATTGCCACCTCTAAGGTCCCACCCAGTGTGGGGGATTTTACAGATAAGGTCTTAGCTTGTGGGACCATTGTATGTATGCTGGTTAGCATGACTAGTGGGTTGGGTGCCTGTTCTCCCTCTGGCTCAGATTATTCAGCCCAAGCTGGATTGCATGAATGCTTGTTAACAAACCTAATTGAGTCCCACATTATGTAGGTATTTTTCTATTATAGTTCTTACAACACTGTTGAGACAATATTAGCTCTAAATCTATTATAACTTGAACTATTTAATATATATGCAGTAGATGCAATATATAGAGTCGTAGATGCATAACAAAAGAATAACAACCAGGGGAGGGCTGGCAAATTTTAGCCCGGGGGGGACAAAACTCGACTTAGCAGCCTATTTTAAAGGAAAAAAATGTAGATGGCCCAGTGACCCAGCCCAAGGTAGCCCACTATGTGACCGGCCCAGGGGACAGATGCCCCCCAGCCCATAATAACAGAAAGACAACACATCATTCTAGGAGTCATCATTCAACAAGTTTGTAGTGCATAAAAATGATCACTTAAATTTGCGGTAGGCTTGTACTGTGAAAACAGGGAAACATGGAAGACCTACGCCTGACGTACGCATACATTGTATCACCTAAAGAAAACATCTTCACCAAACACAATCTATATTACCATCAGTTTTAATAGCGGTTATATATAATATAAAAGGACATTGCGAGAGTCTTGCAACATGAAGATAATGTACAGTGTTTGGACTCCTAGTAAAATGTATAGATCCCTTTCCTAGAAGAGTGATAATAGCGGACCAGAAAACATTGGGTGCGAGTAGCATAAAAACGCTTATCTTTTGCTCCATATTTTGTCTATTAAAGTATTTCCTGACTGCCTTTTACAACAGTCAAGGAAAAAAAAGTTGTATTAAGAGCATAAAGTCTAATGCTCTCACAAGGAAAAGTTGAAACCCCACTGCACATGAATATGAAAGAGTGTAGATTGTGCAGTTAAATAATACATTTGTAGCCAACTAAACCACTCCGGCATGTTTTGTTTCTTAACAAATGAAGAAAGAAAAGGTTGTAGCATTTTGAGTGTCGTAAGCTATAACAACATAATTGCATCAAATATTTCCTTCTTTAGGTTCTACCTAAAATGTCACCCAAACTGAACTATTAGTGTAAAAAAAAAAAAAAAATTAGTATCTCTGATCAGTTAATTGGCTATTTATATACAGACCAGAAGCTACATAGCCATTTATCTGTCTTGGAGAATATTGAATAGCTGTCTAACCAGACACATTTGAGTCTCAGTCAACATATGACCTCTATATAATTTCCAAAAGGCGTTTGATTACAAAATAGTGGATCCTTTCAGTTCATTTCTGGCACAGGGCAGTAAAGTTTCATTTTATGTGAGAATATGAACCACAAGAGGTTTTTTTCCTGCGCAAATACATGCCTGCAAGCATTGGCCTGAGTAAAAGACAGCCATTATGCTCTCAACACAGTTTGACTGTGTATATGTATCCTGGATTCATTCCAACTGCATCCAACCTCTTTTAACATTTCCTATGAAAGACTAGACATGGATCTAAATCAAGAGACATTTTTACAACAAATAACTTCTCAAGTTTAAAAAAGGTCTGAGACATTGTATTATATGGGGGGAAAAAATCTTACATGGGAAATGTTACGATTAATTCACAATAAGAGTAGCAAAGGGCAATCGCATAACAGCACACTGCACATTAATAGCCATATCAAAACATAGATTTTCCCATTTTCCACACTGGTATTGACAAGACTGGTTTTACATTTAGACAAATAAGGACAAAGCCGATATCGAGGGTGTATGGTGTTCTTCACAAGCTTTTAGAAATATATATACATCTGAAAAAAATGAATACAGGCAGACCCCACTTAATGCTAAGGCTGCGTTCCGGGGAGGTTGATCGCTATGTAAATCAGCTCTATGTGGGTCATTATATATTATGTTAATGAACAAGTGTGCCTGATAAAAAAAAACTCCAAAAAACATGATATATGTTACTGTATATTATTTTATGCATTCGTGGGAGTAAAACACACAACGATGTGCAATAGAGTAATAAACATTAAGTAGTGTAACAGTAATTGCTGTACATTAGTGGAACGGAACACAACGCATCGCATACCACACAACATGTAGAATCATGAAAACTGGAGGAAAAGATAAAAACCTTCCTCCTCCCAGACCACACCAACAAATAAAGGGAACCTTCTGTAAAACACACTCACTTTTTGTTAAGCCCCACCCTTTTCACAGCCCGTGAATCTGTAGGTTTTACCAAAATCTGGACAGTTGGCAGGTGTGACCTCACAGTAGCAGAGGGAAGCAAGTGGAGATTACACCTTAGAGAAATGCCCAACCAACAGAACATTGACTGCCTTTTTTTTTTATTTTTACTAAGTTTTCTCTCATGAAGCCGTTTTTGTGGTTGTAGTTGCAGAAGCTTTGATCTTGTCTGCATTTTTTATAATTGTTCCGACTGTCGTGATAGCCAATTTCAAAGAGTTGCCGACATCAACCTGGCGCTCACCAGCTTCCAAATGTCATATCACTTGCAGTTCCATGACCATGCAAACGTTTTTCCTAGACATCTTAGATCCATTAACCTCACTAGAAGTTGATGGCTGTTTCCCAGACTTTATGGGGGTAGGAGAATTGGCAAGGAAGTAAGAGCGCTTACACGTGAGGTGAAGGCAGAGTGTGAACGAACACGTGATTGGCTGCGAGTGGCCCAGAATATATGTGAAGTGCTCTTATTGAATGATTTAATGTTACTATCATCATCATCAGTTATTTATATAGCGCCAACATATTCCGTAGCGTTACTATAATGGCGGCAGTTCTTGAGAAGTTTTAGCTATTGTTTAGAATTCGTCTTTTTTTAAAAACAAAATCTATTAAAAATATGTAAAATAATTTAAAATCTGCTTTGTTTTGAATCAAATATATTTAGAGCAACAGGGGTTCAGTGTATATGTGACAAATACAAAATTATCAATGTCAAAAGAACAATAAAATTTTTTCAAAACAGATGTTACATTGTGATACAGGAAGCACAAGCAACACCAAGACCAGTACCTGCATCATGTTCTTTAAGGACTCAGGCTCCATGGGTTACATAATTCTAGAAATCATTATCTATCTATAGGCTTTGAAAAACAACAGGTGATAAAGGGGCGCTTCCATTTTGTAATAAAGTATTTTTATTTCACATAAAACAATCATTTTGATATATACCAGAATAAAGTTTAACAGCACTTCCCACCATAGTACACACTCTGCTTATATCCACCTACTGGATTGTCAAGATCAGATCTCTATCCATAGACCCTTTCTTTCGATGAAACTTTTACTTTGTATGTGTCCAATTGGTTTTTTTTTATGTGAAACAAAAGATATGAGAGTGTGTCACCTTCTCTCCAAGTTTTCCAAATCCTATACATGTTTGTTTGCAGTGAGATTACCATGACATTATTACCTTGAACCACTTGCTAAATAAGTTTATAGAATTTAAAACGCCACCCATTCCAGTGGCTTTTACCACTTTAATAATTGCCCTATTCATATATTCCAAGTGAGGGCCAAACACAATGTACAGTTGATCCAAAGTAGAAAACGAAATCATTTGGTGGTATATAGTTAAATAAAGAAATGTTGCGATTTGGGAAGAATTCACAGGTCTTTTGCTTGGAAGGGTCAGTGGTACCCCCAACCATTTTGGTAAAAAAATCTATACTTTTTTTTAGGTTTATTTTCCATTTAACATTTGTACTTTTATAAAATTGAGGCCCATCTGTTCTTGGGGTCATGCAGGATTTTTGTAGACATTTCTACAGTCTTTTTGTTTCCACTATTGTTAGATTTGTATCGGCACCTGAGACTTCTCACCCAAATCAGACAAAAATAAGCCTCTTCATGGCCATACACAATGATAGTATGGACACTAATATATAGCGATGCTCAGCGCCCCAGCAATACTGGCTGACAGTGGCAAGGCTGATCTAATGGCTTTGCCTGGCCAGTGTGGGAGAGTGTGCACGAGTGAACCAGATTTCCTGTTTACTGGCCTTAGGTTTCCAGTTCCACTTTTAACAAAAATTTAAAATAGATTAAAAGAAATGGTAAGAAAAAAAAATCTATTTAAAAACATACCAAAAAATGCTTTAACTAATAAAGCATTTTGGACTAGTGTACAGCATATGTTATTGCCATCCTGAAGTGGCATTAGTGATAGGGCAACAGTCTTGAACTTCCACTGTCCATGGAAAATAGGGAGCCCCCTGCTGAAGGCTATTCCTGCCACTGGTGCAGGGTTTTGCTAAATAGGGAGTAGATAACTCCCATTTTCGCAGCAGAATCAACATTTGTTTAATAAAAAGAGAAAAGCCTTTTGCTTTTCTGCAAATATATGCATACATATCAATTTTGTGGTAAATTACTCCTACATTATAAGAGATTACTCAGTTCTTCAATATATTAAAATACCAAAAACAATTAGCTCATATGAAAAAACATGCTGTCTTTCAAAGGCCTATAATAATATATACTGTTGAGGAATCAATATTCCAATGCACATTTGACTTCCTGCTTAATAGCAGAACAGGAAGTTCTATTGTGAGCAAATGAAAAGCACAACAGGAAGTCAACCAAGTGTAACAGATCTATGAAAGTTTCATCTAGATTCTAGAACGGCCATCAATGTTGGTTTTAAGTGACAAGATTCTAAAGCCATTTCTGTTGAAAGTCACAAGTTATTTACATGGAAAGTTAATTAGATAAAAAAAAAATAAACTTTGTACAAGAGCGGATAAGAAAACATAACTAATTTCATAAGTACCATTTTATTAAATATAAAATCATCCTTTGTGTGACTTTCCTTTACTAGAGAAGATAATCCTCATATTCCTGGGAAACAAACCGTTTTCATTATCAAGCTGACACAGCACAATGAAAGACCAATCTGCACACAATTAAACACTTAGCTACGCTATTGTGGAAGAAATCGGCAGTAACTCAAGTTATAAATTATCTCGCCTGACAGCAATTCTGCACAACTGAAGGTCTCCTGGTTTTAAAGTGCATAGAAACAGTCGTGTTAGGTGAAGGACACACTAGCGCTTGTACTTGTGTCAAAAAAGGGGAAACCTTGTAGTCAACGTGAAGGATTTTGTGTCATTTATGTTTTTATTCTTCCCATGAAAGTTGTGCAGAAGTGACATATGCAATGTGTTTGCATCACATTTTTTCATAAGTGTATTGTGTGTTATCCCACACACTTTGTCAGGCGTTTTCTGTGCATTAAAATTCACACACCAAAAAGTTGCTGATAAAACAATAAAGTTACAAAAAAAAAAAAAGTGTATCCAAAGTCTTTAAGGAACAGAAATAGTTCTGGCTCCCCATTTCCAGTAATTAAATCTCTTGTACTTGTTGACTACACACTACACAAGGCCTGGCCAACCTGTGGCTCTCCAGGTGTTGTGAAACTACAAGTCCCAGCATGGTTTGCTAGTTATCGACTGGTTATGTACTGGCAAAGCATGCTGGGGCTTGTAGTTTCACAACACTTGGAGAGTCACAGGTTGGTCAGGCTTGCACTACACCTATCAGTTCCGGCAGAACGTGTGATGTGATGGAGGGATGAGGCACTTGTTCTGGGAGAATTGACAGACTGCAGTTAAAGGAATGTTGACGTAACACAGAAAATGTCCGTCTCCATTGTGCACCTTTTAACCAGCAAGAAACACTTTTCAGTTACTTTGTTTGGCCAAATGTATGTCTTCATAGTGCACTTCTCCTTCCATCAATATTACTGTAAATAGAATTCTTTTTTCTTAACTGCTGTAGATAAACGATGAAAAATATATGCTATATATTATCCAGCATACACATTTTTTCATGTGTGATGACATTAATATCACAACATTTAATATAAGATAGCCAAGTAATATTTCCTTAAACAAAAAGTTCCTACCTCAACTACAGACTGCAATAAGTAATATAACAAATACTAAGCATGACTAAAATAGTGTCAAGAATGGCAATAAGATAGGACCAAATTGAAAAATATGCAATACATTATGGGCATAAGATAACTACTGTATATTGTATTTTTTTGTTTTGCCAAATCTAATATTGTTGGTAAGAACACCACCTTTGAGCAGTTAGTAAATAATGTGCTTCCCCCAACCATGAACCAAACAGGTTGATGGCTGCCTCTAGAACAGATCCTTAAGAAGGTGCCAAAGAAATTAAAAAAAATGGTATAAAAGGGAACGGAGATGTCCATACCAGCTGATAGGTAAAAAGGGGCTTCAGTTTTAGCATTACCAGACATCAAAAATCATGCTTTTACCCGTGTTTATTAATGCTAGTAAAAGCATGTCTATGGATATTAAAACACACTGAATGCAATGATCTCATACCCACTTACATTTTTCAGCCAGTAGTGTTTGCGGTAGGCAGCAATTTTAGGACGCTGACTGCTCTATTTACTCGTGCTTCTCCATTGATCCCCTCCACCACAACTGTTGGTTACCACTGCCTGTTAAACATGATCTTCTTAACACCAGTGGTTAAACAAGCTTAGAATGTCCTTTAGGAATGGGTTCATGTGCCTATTCATTGATCTAAAGACTAAGATGCACTCCGTAGAGTTACCAAAATATGCCAACTTTTTTTTTTTTGCCCAAACTTTCAATGTAGGAGAACATGATAAATGACACCAGCCAACATAACAGTGTATAATACTTTTTTTAGTGTTTTTTTTTTCCTTTTTCACATTGAAATGCTGTAAATACTAATACAACTGTCAATGAAGCAAATATATCTACAATACTTATAATGAATATTTACACAAAAACATTGTGACAAAAAACACAGTTGTAGCTTTTTACAGTATACCAGACATTATATTTCTATTTAAATTAAACATTCTATTTTAATACATATTTTTTGCCTATAATACTGACCATAGAGCTCAACACATCTTTCATAAATTATAGTTACAATCTTTAGAAACATTTTGCTGCGTGTTATACTATTGTATACAAGTCTAGTCCTTAAAATTAGACTCTGACATGGGATCTCCCCCATTGTTAATGTTCATTTGTTCAGTTAGATCTTCTTGCGTTACTGGCAAAACTATTTTTGTTGCGGAATCAATCTTGAAAAGGTTATCCATTTTTATTAGAGGATTGATGTTAAAGGACTTCTGAAATGATTTGGAAGTGAAGTAATAAACAAATGGATCGAAACAACAGTTCAAAGTCGCAAAACATAAGGTAATTGGATACAATGTCCTTGCAAATCTCTCAATAGAACAGTTTGCTATTGCTTGGGAGCGGACCAAAGCATAAAGAAAAAGGATCGAGTTGTAGGGCACAAAACACACAACAAAAATGGTGATATGGACAACGATCATCTTCAGAACTTTTTCTTTGTTAGTTCCAATCTGGCACAGAGTTTCGGGTTTCCTTAGAGTCCTCAAAACCAACGAGGAGCAGGTAAGATTGAGTAGTAAGGGTATGAGAAACCCCACCACTTCAATAAAAATGGTAATTTTTGACAAATAGGTCTTCCAGATGTTTTTAGAAAAGCCTTCAAAACAAGTGGTGCTTGAGTTGGACACATTGGTGGTAGAGAAGAGAGATGCCGAGATACCTCCACTGAGCACTAAAATCCAAACACCTGCACAAACAATGGCAGAATTCCTCCTTGTTCTAATGGTACGGGAACGGAATGGGTAGACAATTGCCAGAAATCGATCCACGCTGATGCAAGTGAGGAAAAGCATGCTTCCATAGATGTTGGTCAAGAATGCCGTGCCAGATATCTTACACAAAGTGTCACCAAAGGGCCAGTGGCGATTAAAGTTATAAAATATTTTGAAAGGAAGGGTGAATACAAACAGTAGGTCGGACACGGCAAGGTTGGTCATGTAGATAGCAGTTTCGTTGTGCATCCTCATTTTAAAGCAGAAGACGAAGAGGGAAGCACAGTTTGTGATTAACCCCAGGATAAATACCACACTATAAACCACTCCATAGAGGTTATACTTAAAGGAGTCATCAATGAGACATGTGTTATTATTGTTGCTGTAGTTTCCCATCCCAAAGCTCAGGAAAGTTCTGCCGAATCCTTTACGGATTCTAACAGCATCCATAGAATATTTTAGAAGCAATCTTGACATTGCATGTTTATCAGCTGAAGTCTGAAGTCATGTTGAATTCTGTCCTCATCTCCATAATACATACTGGTATCCTAAATAGAAAGAAAACATAATTGATGATTATTTTGAATATTGTGACCACCATATGACAAAAAATTGTCATTCAGATACAACAAAAAACACATTTAAATACGTAAACTAGCACTAGAAAAAGTATTAGTAACATTCTCTAAACACATTGGGCCTGAGTCATTGAGGAGAGTAAAGCATAAAAAAGGAGTAACTTTGCACCTGGGCAAAACCATGTTGTATTGGAGGGGGATGTAAGTTTAACATGTGGGGACAGATTCATAGTTGGTAAAGGGCATATCCTAGATCGACTTTAAATTTTCAGTGAAAAGTATTTGTGTGCTACATATAAAAAGAAAAGCCAGTATTTTCTTTGTGCGCAAAATCATAAACTAATTTGCACCCCTTGCATTGTTACATGGTTTGCCCAGGTTCAAATTTACTCTTTTTTTTTTTTGCTCTCCTTAATGACTCAAGCCCATGGTCTTCATAGTACGTAGGAAACTGAGGTTTTAGAAACTGTGTGATGTTTCCATAGAAAATACATTTGACACAAGTGATATTTCTTTAAAACCTAATTTTAAATCGGAATATTTAAAGAAAATAGATCATCAAGTACAATATAGTAGCACTCCACCATGCCCGGAGTTCTATGCAAAAAGTGTCAGTTTATAGCTGCAAGAAACTCCCATGAATATAAAGAGCCTCTGTTACCTACACACAGTGACAGCCGACATTTAATGGGATGAATCAATATTCATGATAATGTAGGAACAAATGAACACCAAACAGACAAGTTACTTTTCTGCTTCATGAAGTCAGCATTAGTGCCCTATAGTGGTATAGGATTATTAACCAGCAATCTTTGCTGCACATATTATTGTAAATGCTCATTGCACATACTCACCGGAAGTTGTTCATCTATTCACCTCACTGTAAATACAGCTTAAATGGACCTCAAACTAATGTTCTTTTAATCACTGTGAGGAAAGCCTTGTCTGTTCTCATTGCATCCAAACACCAGACAGACCAAAATAGAACAGGCTGCGTTCAGAGTCTATCTAGAGTTTGGCTACAGTGCACAGAGTACAAAGAAAGCATTCCTCAAAGCAGTTAAAAGACCACTATTTTAAGGTTCCCTTTAGCTAAATTCATCATTTGGTGAACGTAGAACAGGGCAAATGTACAACTGGCTGGAAACACAACCCCTAAGGCTGGACGCCAACAATTAAAATGATTAAAATGATGTCTGATGAGATTTTCATGAAAGTGGATCATCATTTGGGGGCTTCACCAGAGTTGCCAAATTTACTTCTCCCCTCGTAGGAAAGGTCAAGTAGCAAGTGAGGGGGGAGGGAAATGGGCACTGCACCTCGCATCATTTTGGATAGTAGCATTCACACTATATTTTATTTTAAAGTCATGGATTGCTCCTGGTAATCCTTTCTGGTACCCCCCCCTCCAAAATGTCATATAAATGATTCAAGGAAAAACTACAGTGGATCTGAAAAGGAAATCAATACAATAATAATCTAATATAAATTTATATTGATTTTATATAATAATCACAGCAAATTATTACATTCATTTCCAAATACTTATAAGTCTTAACAGTAGCAGACGGTATTAAAAGATGCCTCATATTAGTGGATACCTAGTTTTAGGATATGTATTAGAGCCAGTGACCTGAAGTTTAGTGTATTCAGAATGTTCTATCTAACATTGCTCCTACATATCGGCTTCCCATTTTATTTTATTTCCAAGCACGGAGTAGCTGTTCTCACACCTAAACACGAGATAATGAGAGCTGCAGAGACGGGGGTTGGGGAGGGCTAAAGGCACTCAGCCAACATTTATTTTAACATCACTATAAGCCTATATTTGGAAGGGGTTTGGAGCTGCAGTCCCTATGTTAATCCAGTACTGACCTCCATTATAACTCCAAACTAAATGTATTCACCATTAATTTGTCCTGACCTTCCAATGGGGAATGTCGGGAGGTAGGCGCACTACTGCTAGTTCTGCTGATATGAAAAACTGCTCAAGACCGCTTGCCTTGTTATGCATGTTGGGATACATGAGAATACAAGATTTCATACATTTTGCTTGGTTAATACCCAAAAAGGACCCAGGGGTCTGCTCTGATCACCCATTTTTCCCCAGGGATCTGTTCTTCTAACAACCCTGGATGAAAACCGGAGCTGTGTGATGCTGCAGAGGAGGTTTGAGCTGGAGGACTTATCAGAAACTACAAAATCAAGAGAATGGAGCTGCTAATTGGTTTACCCACTCACACACCCCTCTGCTGCCATTATAAAGTGGTGAAGAAATTGGCTTGGTTGGGTTCTTATCTCAGAACTGGCCATACTTGCCTGCCGGTAGGTCCAAGTGCAGGGAGAGTAACATATCATTTCAGATACCTCGGCCTCACATTACTTTCTGCATTGGAAGTGGGTGGAGCCTTGGTCATGCAATTCATTGCAGATCATGTCATCTTGTCCCTGCCCCGGCTGCGTGATGATGGGAATATCACCTTTGGTCATCAAAGCCCCAACTTCCAATGCAGAGAGTGATGAAGGATAAAAGGAGGGTGGCCTACTCTACTGCAGTGTGGGCGACACCCAGGACAGTAGGCAGGTTTATATGTGGTAGAGCCCAGGATATAAGGCTTCATGGAGCAACCCCTGTGGTCTTGGTCAGGTTAGTAAAATGAAAATGGCTGGTAGTAGTACAGCGTTAAATTAAATAATGACATCACTGGTATGGTTTCACACACAATAAAGCCCCATCCACTATTTTGCATAGCCATACTTTCCCAAGGTGAGATGTGCACATGGCAATCTCTTTACTTCCTATCATCTGAATGTTTCTGCTCTGCTACCAAAATCTGTTTGAGTAGTCAAAAATAAGAGAACATTGCCAGGGATACATTATATTTTGATGGGTGTGTGTGAATAGGACATGTTTTAATTTCATATATGCCAATGTTTCTATTTCAATAGATAATGGAGTAGCCAGGGAATGACTATACACGTGTACATTTGGATGCCAAGGAGATCAGATGCACGATATAAATAAAAATGATGGTAAACCATAGCCCATAATAAGAGGGGACTTGAAAGTGAGTTTCTTGTGGTTGCATTTGTGATATAAGTAGAGGTTTAACTTAAAATCCTTAAGGCATTTCAGGATAGAGGAACATGTGTTTTGGCACAGCTTAAAAACCTTAAACAAGTTAAAAGCTGTAAATTGTACTATAGACTGAAAATACCCCATGTGCTGGCTTAGATTCCTATAATGGTTCAAAACTATGTTTATGTTTAGTTGCAATAATTTAAATTTCACTAAGTAAAAACATCGACATATAAGTATTGAAAGAGCAGTAAAATTATGGGTTCTGTTTACCATTGGTGGTCAGTGTGCGATCTGTAACACAGCTGATCACAATTCTGACATACAAAACGAACAAATCAATTTCATCACCCCTTTAAAATGGCAGATTCAGTTCACCGCCCCCATAGAGGGCAATGGGGACTGTGCTATAGAGCCGAAGGTTGCTTAAGGTCAGAGAAATTTCAGATTTCTGTGGTAAGCCTTTGTTACAAGGAGCAAAGCTGCATTAGAGCTTTTTTCTGGGATTTTAGGCTATTCACCACTTCACAAATAGACTCCTTAAAAACGTGTGCGTAGACAATCCCAGGTTTTAAATATTTGTTTCTTGAAATGCCCCTAAATGTACAGTAAAATGCTTTTAAGGTGCAAATGCCACTACCCATTATTATCTGAGCTTTAAAAGTTAATTTAAAATCTTAAAAAAAAGTACTATACTATGTTTAGTCAACAGGTCATGATGGAGCTTGTAGCGCAGTCCACAAAGACTAATGTTTGATTTATGTAGGGACACAGATATACGTGCTGGCCGACAGCAGTAGTGGATTATTATTATTTTTTTTA
This sequence comes from Mixophyes fleayi, assembly GCF_038048845.1. NCBI lineage: Eukaryota > Metazoa > Chordata > Amphibia > Anura > Limnodynastidae > Mixophyes > Mixophyes fleayi. The sequence continues at coordinate 30,222,018 of NC_134410.1, forward strand.
TTACTGTCCAGAGCAGTATGCCCTACTAATCTGAGGCTTTCAACTCAAGTGAATGGGCATCATTACATCATCACGTCCTTGCCACATTCAGTGTGGCTTGATGACGTAAATTATACCTGCCCACCCTGCAGTAGAGGCATAAGCTCTTCTGGGAGGCCTTCCTATAACTCCAGACATGACGGGAGACTATGAACTAGTCTAGTGGCTAGCCACTCTGTGGGTATAGTCTACTTAGATGCATCATGCACTGAACATTTTTCTCTGCTCAAAAAAGGTACAAATTTGCACTAAACCTCTAGCAAGCAATCAACTTTTATTTGTCAAAAGCGATTGTCAAGTTTGACATGTAAAACATATTTCTGGTTACCGTACTACTCAACTGGCCCAGTGCAATATTTGAGCCAGTATCTCAATCGCCTGTGACCTGGTTATCAGGTTTCATTTCTTTAGAACTTGAAACATGAACATTAAGAAGCCGCACAGAGCAATGAAAGCGTGTTCTAAAAGCTTCCATGCAGCATAGTGTACTACAGTGTTGGCTAACCTGTAACACTCAAGGTGTTGTGAAACTACAAGTCCCAGCATGCTTTGCCAATATATAGCAGCTTATTGCTGGAAGGGTATGCTGGGACTTGTAGTTTCACAACATCTGGAGTGTCACAGGTTAGCCAACACTGGTGTACTATGTACTGAATAATCGCCATCACTAAACTCCTAATATTTTTTAGCAAGCATTAACGCATACTTGCCTACTTTCTATATTTGGTCTCAGGGTGAGGAGAAAGCCAGGTATAAAAAGAAGGGGAGGGTTTAACATGACGACATCACTTACATCATGAAGTGGGTGGGGAAAGACCTAGGAGGACACGATTTGCAACAATATGGCAGGTCTATGCCCGCTTTGCAGGCCCAGTGAATGGTCTTCATGGAGCCTATCCTGCGCTCCTGAGAGTCCAGGTCTCACCATGATCTACATTGTAAACTCTTGGGCAATGTTCACATTCCTTTTGTTTGTCCATAGTGTACAAGGGGTAGATGGACGATTTTTATCACGCAGTGACTAATCACACCACTCACACGAAACGGGCCTCACTATAGAATATTCATTGTCCATGGACTATTAGAGATATTCTGAGACCTGTTGAATTGGAGGAGACGCAGGTAAAAGGCATCTTCTTAGTCATACCAGCAAAAAATAAAAATGCATCTTTAGTTGGAAATTATTCTTTACCCCCCCCCCCCTTTCCCCCCGCACACCAAAAAAAAATATGCAGGAGAATTGTGCAACTAATCAATTTCCAATGCAGCCTCATCCTAACATTTAAGATAATGTAATTATAGTTGTTTTGTATATGTGTTATTTCATACAGTGCTGCAGGAGATGTTGTTAGTTCATTTAATACTAATAAGAAACCACCATGCTTTATTAAAATGTCATATCATTAGCTTAAATAACAGATGTAAGGAACAAATAGCACTTAAGACCACAGACACTTTCAAGTTGGAAGCTTTTAAAATCACATTTGAGACAACACAGCTAATTTAATATTAACAGGCCTATTTATTAAACAAACGCCATTTCTCAATACAATATACTCAGCTGCCCCAGTGATCTCTCTCTGTGACACTGTCCGAATATGGTAAGGCTTATCTTAAGTATTTTAAAACTATCAATTGAAAAAATGCTTTATTCCAAAAAATTAAAGCTTTTATTTTCATTAAAAATTTTTAAATTATCTCCATCCTGAGATCCACAAGGATAGCGGCTGTATTTGCATCCACTTGATCCTTGTTAAACAGGCTTCCTCTTATTCTCACCACAGGACGTTACTTCCAGCAAGGCTATGGCCAGCGGGTAACACCTTGACAGTTAGGGCAAAGAGTTATCACGGATGAAAACACCCGGCCATATGGCTTTTGCCCTTTTCATAGTCACAAATCCCATTCGATTGGTTTCTTTAGAAAGTTAAAATACCATAGGAATCCTTTTAGATACAACTGGAATTACCCTGACCCTGAAGATGATGAACCAGCTTGTTTAATATTAATATTGGCATTTAAAAGCACACATGCAAAGAAGCAGGCAAGGATTCAGTATCTCTCTCTAAGGGACTGTTAATTATTGCTCTACTAGACAGAGAAATCTTCCTTATGCTAAAATGATCAACACAAAGTTCATACACAACGATGTACATCAATTCTACAGGCTCAGCCACTGCTACATAGTGTACACGCTGAGAGCAATGTAAATGTCACGCGAGAGTAATATAAACAGGTAAAAAGCTTCCATTGTAAGTTATCCTCTACTTTGCAGTCTGTCTAAAATTATGTATAGTTTATTTTTCTATAAATCATGTCCAGGAACTATATACACTCAAAGCTACAATAATTATAAACCATAGAAGAAAAATACGTACCCATTTATGGAGTGATGAATGCAGCAGAACTGCAAGGACTTTTGACTACTAAACTTAGGTAAGTAATGCATAGGGAGAATGTAAAGTTAAGGGTGTGACGGACTGAAGAAGTTTGTGCCAATCAGGTGCTGTGTCTGAAGGAAATTATACCAGCTGCGGTTTACATGGTATATTGGTCTCTTTGCCAGTCTCACCCAGCTGATAGGATAGTAGTCTAGAAGGCTTATTAAAAAAAACAAAAAACGGAATCTTCTAATACCGCTTAACTTGACACATTTCACCCAGTACACAGTGTTCTACTCTTGTGCTTCCTGCCCATTTCCCAATCAAATTAAAATAAACTAAATTAAGAAAATTAGGTTTCACGTTTTTAACTACAGTGCTTGCTTGTAATGGATACATTCTCGGTACTAACTGAAACACAGGACACATCAAATATAGTATATGCCGAGATCAAGGTGAGTCAGACTGCTCGGTGCATACAGAATATGAAACAACCATAGAGGGAAGGCTGGCAAATTTTGGCCCGGGGGGGCAAGATTTGATTCAGCAGCCTGTTTTAAAGGAAAACAATGCCGGTGGCCCAGTGACCCAGTTCAAGGTAGCCCACTATGGGACCGGCCCATGGGGCAGATGTCCCTGAACATCCATACGGCATACTTGCCTACTATCCTGGAACATGCAGGAATTTTGAGTAGGTCTCCTGGACTCGTAAGAGAGCAGAGAACCCTCCCGGATCCCGCCAATTTCCTTGTGAAGTTGGCAGGGTATTAATGACACGATTCACTAGAAATCGCTTCATCACGGCCCCACCCTCTGCATCATTGCGCACCAAATTACGGCATTGGGATCACGTTGTAACCACCCCCTCAGCACTTGCCTCCTGGTTCTGCGCTTCAGAATGTCACTGAGGAGGTAGAGATAGAAAAGTTGGGAAGTATGCCATACGAAGAGATGACCATTATAACGACCAATATTACCATTTAGAAAATTTAGACGAATTAGGACACGCCCATGACCTGCCCAAGACACACTCCCTCTCCCACCATTTTTTGCCACTTCCTTCCTATGTTAATAAATGAAAAGTAGGCTTGTATCAGTTTGGTGTATGTATGTATTGCGCAATACGTCAGCACTGTATAAATACAAAAAAATTTGCAAGATCATTTCATCAAAGACATTGATCAGACCATTTTTAGATATTGCTGCTTTCACATATTACATTTGGTGCTAAACTACAGATGAACCTTTTCATAAAAAAGGAGGTTAGTTACCACCTTTTCTATACTGGGGCAGTTTTCACAACTTTAAACTGACTAACTAGAGATAATTGATGGCTAGAATAGCCGACTGAAGATTACATTATTTTTTTTCTGTCTGTGATCCGTTTTATTATATTATTCTTATGGGGTGGACCTGCAGATATAACATTCCCAATTCGATAAAATGGAAAGAAACACACTAAACAGACATGACATTTTTGCAACATTGATTAGAGCAAACTGTCCCTTATTTAAGAGATGTAGAACACACAAAATATTTTAACAATCAGATCCTATAAAGTTTACAGCACATATACACAAATAAAAACAAAACAGTTACCTAAACATATCTGACTCATTCTCTTTTGGATGAAGGTCCGTTCAGTGTTTAACCATCTACTGTATATCCTGTGAGGTCTTTGCTATTTTCTGGCCTAGTGCATACTGAATGCACTGAAGGGTCTGTTTTGAATTCAGATAATTATCTTCACAGAGATGTCTTGACCAGATCTTTGACCTGGGGGAAGGGGGCACATGTTCTATTCAGTACAGATAACATCAGCCAACCCACCACCATGTATGCATGCATGCAATAAGAAATTCGGCTGGCCATATGTTACGGCTATTTCTGCTGACTTTTACACTCGTCATATATACATGCTGTATTTTGTAACATTTGGACTATAAAATACCAGAGTGATCTTTCTGCCATATACCAAACAGAACTTTCACTGTTGTCAGGGTTGTATAAGTAATGGATAATGCCTGGAATGTACACAATGTCAACATTAGCTAAATGTTCTTAGTTTATATTTGCATGCCTTGAGTCAAATAAAACACATTGTAACAGTAATTTAAAGGTGATTTTAGGAGGTCTGTAAAGGAGATCAGGAGCATTGCATTTACATTTTTTGAACATCTCCCGTCTATTAAAATGTACCCATCCTGTTTGTAAATAAAGCAACTGTCCTGCTCTCAGAGCAGGAGAGTCAGCTTTGGAGTGGTCTTTTCTGCCATTCTAACTCATACTTTCCAACTCTCCCGGAATGTCCGGGAGACTCCCGAAATTCGGGTCAGTCTCACGGACTGCTGGGAGAGCTGGCAAGTCTCCCGCATCCCGCAATTGCGGGGCTGAAATGACGTGATTCACGTCATTTTGGCCCCGCCCCCCACGACAGAAACAGCATATTTGTTGCGGGGGCGGTTCCAAAAAGATGCGTTTAGCCGCACCCCGCCCCTTCCCTCTAGACACACCCCTCTCCCGGATACAACTTGCCAAAAGTAGGCAAGTATGTTCTAACTCATATCTTATACATCTTTAATGACACATTTGATGTGTGCACAAGGGCACTTAATGAATATTCACGTAGCTTTCAATTATGCCATGAAGATAGTTAACCATTCGCTGCAGAAAAAGTGTAGGATAGTTTTAGGAAGTTTTTATTAATAGAGGTATAGTTTGTGACCCATGGAACTAACAGATGGACATTAAAACATGACACTGTACTTTGTGCAGCCATTAAGACAATGTATATATTCGAAGCGGCTGCAAGTCAGTTTTTAAGTTTTTTTGCAAGAATTTCTCAAGTTTTAGATCGATATACAAGCTACAAAAATATAGAGCTATATTTGAGAATGTCAAGGTAATTCACACATGGGTAAGCTTAAATTGATACTTTAATGGTTTTTAATTGCGGATGGCAGTCAGAGCTAAAAAAAAGTTAACACTTATTTTTATCTTGAAACACAAAATGGGTCTAAATATCTAAAACCACAATTTTAACATTCATGGCGAACGCAATCTATGAATGGCAAACTTTTGAATTTCAATCAGCAATGTTCCACAATTTTTTTATTTTTTTTTCCAATTGTAACATTCTTATATGGAAACAGTTTGTCTTTGAGAGAAAAATCTACACTTCTAAAGGCTTCAAGTTTGTATTAGCCTCAGAGAATGGTCACTGCATTTATAAAAGCTCAGTCAGGATTCCTATACTGTAGCCAGTGAGATAGACAATGATAACATTGAAGCTTCTTTCTCTACAACCACCATTCTTCTGGCTACCAGAGAGATGTCAATCAGCTCTTCGGGAGGTTCAATGAATGAGCTTTATAGCTTCATTATGCAGACCCCACCCATGGGCACACTACCCACTCAAATGAATGATGGGTTTTTCTGACCTATCACGCACTACTGTCACTGCTACATTCAGCCAACATACATTGTTTGGGACATCGAAGTCATCACTCATAAGGACAAGGAGAAAACAGCTTTGCCAATTGGCATTTACAGAAGGGAACCTATTAAAGCATGATTTCAAGCCTTGCAGGAAGGAAGGGGATTGTCAAACATCACAAAATCACTGTAATATTCACTTATCTCACTGGTTTTGAAACACATAAAATAAAGCTCTTCCCATTCATTTCAATGGGTATCGATACGTTGCACACATGTGTTTTCATTCCCCAGAGGCTAACTGCTGTCATGACAAGACCCACACTCCAGATTAAACACACAGGGGCAAAGGCAGGATTTGTAGAGGGGGGTTTCCACACCACGCCACCAGTGGGTGTGACCAGCATGCATGGGGGCATGGCTATAATTTTAGACAGTGCTTGGCTGCTCTCCAACTGTTCCTATCCCCATAATATACATGGGCAATGCTGCATGCACTACTGTTAGGTGCACGCAGCTCACCCTTTTCAAACAGAGCCGTGTGAAGCGGGAGCAAGGTCCAGCCACCTCAATTATACAGTGCCCCAGGCTTGGAGGGGTGTTTCCAGGCACTAGGAAACCCCCCCCCCCCTCCCTCCCTCACAACTCAATGTTACTTCATACTTACCTACTTTCTTCAGCTCCCTTCCGGGAGCCAGCCAGTGGAGGGGGGCGTGAAGGGGCGGGGTGGCCGAAATCGCGTCATTTCGGCCCCGCCCCCTGTGACGTCATGACGCAAATTGCGTCATTTGACAGCGGGGGCGGGGCCAAACGCCGCGATTCACCGGGAATCGCGGCGTTTGGGATCTAATTCTGCCCACTTCACTAGGAAGTGGGGCACTTCCTAGTGAAGTGGGCAGAATTCGGGAGATTGCCACACTCGCCCGGGAGTCCGGGAGACTCTCACAAAATGCGGGAGTCTCCCGGACATTCCGGGAGAGTTGGCAAGTATGTGTTACTTTCGATATTAGGCTAAATCATGACAATATAACATTTCATAATCATCCTAATTACACTATAATAATGATATTGGCCCAGCTCTGAAAAGTGCCGATTCTCTTCCCGTCCCATTCTACCACAATACAAAAAAAAAAAACAGGACATGATTTTTTTTTAAAATAAAAAATAAAAATGTAAAACACTTTATTTAGAAAGTGAACGGATTAAAAGCAATTACAATAGACGGCCCAATACCAACACACAAATTGTTTCCAGTTTTTCCATTATATAACAGGGAAAGGTGAACTATGGGAAAGGGGGGACAAGAAAGCATGGAATGGGCGGGGGTGCGGGAGAGAACCCGGTACATAGCTCACATGGAAACAATCATCAGGTATAGGTAAAGAAATAGTCAGCAAACCATAATAAGACACAAACAGAACCAATCATCCAGCATAGTCCAGAGGAACAAGGTGCCCAGCTTGAAGGACCCGGAGGCAGCTTGTGACCTAGGCTGTGAAAGGAACGATAGCTCGCAAAAGCGCGGGACGGGGAAAGTGTATGGAAGCAGCTACAGCTTTCCCTAGAGTACCAGGGAGTCCTAACAAGGTCAAACTTGTGATTTGTGGAGATAGTAGGTGATACCCTCCATGCTCATGCTATGCCAGACATAGTTCTTACTAGCCATGGTACAAGGGTCAGGATTCTTCCAGCAGTTAGCCAGTTGGGATTTGTCACCAGCGAGGATTTGGGAAATCAATTTATCAGAAGGGACACTCATCAGGCAGAGGGCGAGATAGAAAGAAAGTCCAGGGGTCCTTAAGACACAGGACACTCGGAAACAGTTAACTACAGAAAGGACCATATTCCAGAAGGGGACTATTCAAGGGCAGATCCACCAGATATGAAGAAATGTACCTCTCTGGTTACAGTTCTACCAGCATCTCAAACTGGACGTAGGGAACATCTTTGAGAGCTTATCAGGCATATAATACTGCCTATAATACAGTTTATAAGCAGTTTCTTTAATCTGCGTGGAGCTAGAGTTAGTGCTGATCTCCTCTTTAACCTCCTGCCAGCAAGTTTCATCTGAAGGAGGACCTAAATCTCTCAATTCCGCTTATGGCGGCATTGAGAGTCAAACGTCGTCTAAATCAACCAATTATAGATGGAGGAAATCATACCCTTTAAATTAGCAGGGTCTGGATAAATAGACCCCCGAGTTTGTAAATTATATTTCTCTGAATTTATAGTTTATAAATGGAGCTCGAAAATGGACAGCCAATTTATTCTGCTCTGTGGCTTGGTTTTAGTTCCATACAAAACACTTACAGCCAAATTCTGATGGTGAAACGTGCTAAATTCCACAACCGTATGTGGAAGAAGGCAATTATTCCACTGAACAGTTTTGAAAGTCTTGCTCATCTGTAACAGTATAGTAGAAGTTTTCTTGGCAATATTTTCCTTTAGAAGTTAGTGGCATGACACCCTTCATACATCTCATCTTGAAATACTCTCTCGCCCTCATCTATCTCTGACCTGCAGCTCGCCTCTCCTCTGGTAACCACTGTTCACACCCACCTACTTTTCCTGTGTCTGTGACCCACTTATTGAATTCTATTCCATGCCCGATCAGTCTCTCCCATAGCCTTCATATCTTTAAAAAAAAAAAAAAAAATTACACTAGTGCACCCTCGCAACTATCCCAATCTCCACTTGGAGCCACATTCGCTCCCTTTTCAGCTGTGCCTTCTTCCAATGAGATCCATGTCTGCATTTATTTTGTCCTTGTTTGCCTCTGTTTTATGTACATCTTGTTTTCCCCACTGCCCGGCGCTACGACGGACAGTGGGACCTTACTAAACAATAACAACAATCAGGCCAATACATGCTGATTTTTCTGTGCCCCCCACTTTGCCACTGCAGGAATCCAAGGTCCCAGCCCCATCAAATCCCATCTGTATAAAAGGAGTACAATTAACTGACTCCAAAGTTCAACATTTATTAAAATGTAAGTAATAAATTACTATTGATTTGCAAAGTAAGCAGAGGGTATCCCATACATATCTAATTTAGTCTCGATACTTTGTGACCTTTCTATAAAATTATACCTGTGCCGTGTCGGACAGGTCCAACAAGATGTGAGGGACATCCCTGGTGGGCCCCTATCTTTACCTACGCATACACGGTTTAAATGGGGGTTTGGTTCTAGGGCAGACTAGTTAAGATTGTCTTCACTACTAGCTGGCCCTTCAATACCCTAGTCAGACACTGGTCATACCCAGGGCCGGATTAAGGGAATGGAGGCCCCTGGGCTAAGGGCGCCTCCATTCCCCCGTGAGGCCCCCAATGTAAACCTAGCCCCTTGTCTCCAAGCGTATATATATTACATATATACTTTTCATATTCATTTATTTAGGAAATAATGCTGCTAAAATTCATTAGTTGAAGATCAGCCACTGAAGCTATATGTAATTGCAATTCCTCACACAATTTATAAGTTACATCAATTAAACATACATTCATACAAATGTTCTGCTACAATCACATTGAGTGCAATTAGACAATCCATCAGTCCCAAGTCCAAATTACTGTTTGTATATAATGTGATTCATCAAGAAACTTAGTCACCACAATATGATTCCACCACGGCAGCGCAGCTCAGCAGACGAGAACATGAGGAGAAACATCTTACATTTCTGGCACAAGTTCATATGTCAGCAGTGTGATAAGCTCAGATAGAATACAGATGCTAAGGAAACAAATCTGCTCCACAGAGAGTAATTAAAAAAAGTTGAGTGCTGAAGAGCAATCTGTTCAAAGGTACAAAATGACACGAGAAACGTCAGTGCTGGAATAATGAGGCTGGAAAGGTTTCAGGTTTTTATTGGGTTCTAAGCCTTTCACTCATTTGGTCAAATAATGTGTATTTATATACACTAAATATAAATGGTTATACTTTACAAATATATATTATTGTATTTTATCTCTCTTGCTAATGGTTATTACTGTGCAGAGTAAACTTCTTCCACAGCATTGTTATGGCTCTTAATCATTACCAAACGTGGACTATATATTAAAAAATGGGCATTTTTCCTAAAGCTACACAGACTACAGTTATTGCAGGCCTGTCCAACCTGCGGCCCTCCAGGTGTTGTGAAACTACAAGCCCCAGCATGCTTTGCCAGTAGACAACCAGTTGATAGCTGGAAGGGCATGCTGGGACTTGTAGTTTCACAACAGCTAGAGGGCCGCAGGTTGGACAGGCCTGAGTTATAGTATTTCATGGAACGCATCAAAGTACACACCATGGACTCATGTAAAGCTGTAGCAGAGTAAATCTCCATGCAACTACTTCCCAAAATCTAAATTGGCCAATGATGGATCCATACAAATAGTGTAAGTATAAACATGTGAATGGCCGTATTTAATGGCAAGTGCATAGGATGGCACCTCATTGGGAGTGGGAGAAGTTGGCATGCCTGTGTAGTGGGAGGAGCCTTTAACCAGTGTGTGGACACACACCCTTAGTGGCTGTGGAAGGGGGCTCAAAAAGTTGCTGTATTAGGGTCCAAAATTCCTCTTGGCGGCCGTGCAGGAAGGTAGGCATGGACAAGCAGACAGAGGAGCTCACAGTTGTAAGAATGCAGCATAGACGTCAGGAGACAGCTAAAGAAAAGTAAAATGCGAGAGCTCTCACGGTGAACATGCATAAAGAAGGAACAGAGAGAAATAAGGTAGTAAATCTGTGGGAGCAGATACTGGAAAGCACACAAGAGACAGGAAGAATACTTGGGGAACAAACATAAGGAAGAGATGTGGAGCAGAGTTGAGGAAGCGTACAAGTGACATGGGAAAGAAATAAAGTAATGCGGAGCTCAGACAACGAAGATGTGCACAATATAAAACATGGATGAGGAAACAGAATAAAAGGAGGCTACAAAATAGAGGTTATACATAAAGTAGAAAGAATAACGGACTTGTTTTAGTCTGGATGACATGTTTGCTTTTAAGGATTTTTATTGTGGTTTTTATTAGAATATGAGCAAGGTAGGGGAGAGATAGGTCTTGAATGGGGGTTTGTGGGGCTTTTATTTTCCGTTGAAGACATTTGACGTTAAGGAGTCGATGTATAGCGAGAAAGGTCCCATCACCTTTTTTTGCCAGAGATAGAACTTTTCCATATCTATCAAGGGCTATTCCCCGAAGAGATTCGCCGGCTATCTGCCTCAGCATGGAGAAGCCCATTTAACAAAACTTGTGGTGGCGCTATTGCAATTGCAGGTAAATTGAGGTTTTCAATTGCTGTGATAAGTGGCAATAAAAAAAACCTGCCCTATCGCCACTTAATAATAAATAGACCCGTAAGTAGAACAGTAGCATTCTCAAATATGTTATAGGACATCATTACTCACCTTTGCCTAGGGTCGCAGGAACTCCAAATACAGCCCTGTGAACATGTACATGTGTGGAGAGTATATGACGATGATAATCAATGTAAAAATCAGGACCCAGCAAAGACACAAGTATAAATGAATGAATGAAGGAAGAGCACAAGTAAGAATGAATGAAGAGAAAAACCTCTATAGTCTTTAATCACAACCCCCCCCCCCCCCTTAATAGCAGCACTTTGGTGGTACAAACCCAATTTTTGAACCCAGAAATTGGGTCTGTCCCACCAAACACATACTTACCAACTTTCTGAAGTTGGCTTCCGGGAGCCTGCCGGGGGAGGTGGGCGGGATGGGGACGGGGCTCCAAAATTCACGTCATTTTGGATCCGCCCCGTGACGTAATGACGCAAACACGTCATTTTACAGCAGGGGGAGGGGCTGGTGAATCGCGGCGCTTTGGACCTAATTCTGCCCATGCGGGAGATTGCCACACTCTCCCGGGAGTCCGTGAGACTCACGCGAAATGCCGAGAGAGTTGGCAAGTATGACCAAACATCAGAATTGAGTTGCCACTTCAGGTTAAAATGAAGCATGGCTGGGTGAATTGGGGGTGTTGTGTTGTGCAATATGGACGTGGTTCGAGCGGATGGCGTTTCATTTATCCCAATTTTTGCTTTGCAGATTTTGGGAGGTATATTTTAATCACAATCACTTGTTCTAAAAGCAGATTCTCAACAGGCAAAGCTCAGAAATAACAGATTTTAGGTAGTCTGGAGGTGTCAAGCCAACTTGTAAACCAAACAGCAGGACGACCAGAGAATGGTCTAATAGAATTTTAAGACACCGAGTTAGAAAATAAAAGATTATTCAACAAATTCTATTCCACAAATAACTAAAAAGTCATGTAAAATTTCTATCCTCCATATTCAATTTACATATAGTGTGGTCCATTTGCAAATCAGTTTAGCAAAAACAGGACTACTGGCATCATGTCACAGATGATTTGGTGAGCTGAAGTGTGAAGATTCTGGGACTGATTCATTAAGGCACGCAAAAGAATGTAAATTGGGCAGACGTACATCGAGATGCAACTAGGAGCAAATCTGAGCAGCCGGGCAGCACACTGTCCCTGCCTGTCACGGCTGGACGGACCTGCACATAGTATGCAGCCGTCGTTAGCCTAAGATGTTAGAAAGGGGCGGGGCCTAAATCGCCCCCCCTAAATCGCCCCGGGTACACCAGTTTTCTAGATCCGCCCCTGCTTGCAAGCGATACGACAGAAAAACCACGCACCTTTGAGATGACCAAAGCATGAAGCTGATGCTGTTGCGTGCACTCAAGCCTAGCACACCCTTACTGTACATATACTATATGCATACGCCCAGACCCGCCCCTGAAATTTTAGGCTTCCGGAACGGTCCTTTGGCTCGAAGATTAATTTGATGTTGCTGCGTTCACTGGCGTACAGTCCAGTTCTGGACACGCTCAGAGCGATTTTACGCAAAATACAGAACGTATTGGCATTTATGGCAATACAACATTTTACATAGTATTAATAAGGCCTGCTGGCCCTTTAAATATTTAGACAATTCTTTGCAGAGTGCGACTCTTTCAAATTGAGGATTTCAGGCAATAGATATGCTCCACGCAGGCTTATTGACAATTTTGGTGGCACAAGATTAGAGGATTTATCGTATACATCCAATTTTAATAGTCCATGTACATGTGCAATTAAAAAAACATTTTTTTTAAACACATGATAATGGAATGAAAACGCATAATACTGCTTTCAAAGATCGCAAAGCTCAAGTTTATGACCACAATTTCTTGCAGACCACGGGAAGTGAATTGGCAGATTTTAGGATACATAAATAGTGTAAAAGAAAACCACAAAATAACTGATATGTCACAGAAAACCAAGAGAAATGCATTGGGAAGAACACAAAGCAAGTGGCATTTAATATTCTGAAACTTGTTTATCCAAATCTGATCACACGCTAAAAATGCTGTACATGTAACCCCCAAATAAGATTGATGCCTGATAAGTAGATTATTTGGCATGTAGGTAAATGTACTTAGAAGATGACGACTATCAGTATGGGCATGCAGTCATATTTACCCTCACCTACAAAATTCAGTGACCTCAGAAGAGATCTGGGGGCATATTTACTAAACTGCAGATGTTGCCTATAGTAACCAATCAGATTCTAGTTATGTATTTAGTACATTCTACAAAATGACAGCTAGAATCTGATTGGTTGCTATAGGAAACATCTCCACTTTTTCAAACCCGCAGTTTAGTAAATAAACCCCCTGGTTGCTTTGTGGCCGAAATTGACAATGATCCTGTCCATCAGCATTCAGACTGAGCTTGGCATGTTGCGACTTATGGTGGATCAATCAAATGTCAATTGGGACTGATAGAAAATACAGTGGCAGTGTAACTGCAATCTGACAGTATGAACAAACATTGGCTGACCATACTAATCGAGCTCCATAAGTTCCAATCACTTGACCCGAGCATCAAACAGGTAACGCAGTTCAATGTCACCAAACATGTAGTGCTCAATGCTCACCTGTAATCTCTTTTTTTACTTATTGGCCATTTCTAAAGAGCCTAAATCTCCAAATAACTGTTCATGAGCAGCCATTAAAGATAGCAGTCACACTCCACTATCACCGGAGCCGAGCTGTCAAAGTCTGCACTAATAGATCTAGACAACCTGGATACAAAAACGGCTGTCTTGCTATAATAAATAAATTATATATATATATATATATATATATATATATATATATATATATACATACATACATATACATATATATATACATATATATATACATACACACACACATTTTTTTTTTTTAAATAAAACTATATATAATTTATTATGCCTTGTGAACATAACCTTTGGTAGGATTTCAAAAGTGTTTTATTCCCCTACTTTTGTCTGTCCATCTTGACTATATACATACAATTGATTTAGTTATTCCCAAATACTCACGCTTGCGAAATATGAAAATGTGTGTTGATTGCATTGAAAAATATCTGCAGCAATTAAGGTGTTATACAAACCATGCACAATACCATCCAGTAAGCAAACATCCAGCCAGATATCATCCTAAGGTGGGAATTCAATTTGGGGTGATGTTTCTCTGGAACAGTCCACTCAGACACATTGCATCAGATATTTTACTAAAATCTGTTTATTTTCCCACATCCCATAGGGATACAAGGAAAAATATGAGGAGATTTCTGTACCGTGTTAGCCGGTAATATACGCAGCCGCATATCAAAAGGATATCCGTCAGCACTTCACGGCTACTTGAATCCCCCCGTAAAACTACTATGATACACTGAACATATAGGGGCATATTCAATTGTCCGCGGTCTCCACCGCGGAAAAACTGTTACCGTTATTACGGTAATAGTCAGCCGGATTTCAGCTCGCAGCTCCCTGAGCTGAAATCCAGCGAGAAAAGTACCAGAATACCGGTATTTACGTGCACTATTACCGTAATTACGGTAATGGGGCGCATTACTTTAACGTTAACAATTGAATATGCCCCATAGGGTCTCCCAGATTACAAAGTAAACTTATCTTTCTGATCATTTTAAATTAAGCGGAGCTTAGTCGTCATCTTGTTTGCAAATCATAGCCTAAACTAGTAACAATTACAGCTCACCCAGGTCCACATGAAATGCATGTGAAAAGCCACTATTTTGATGTGAAAACACAAGCACAATGACATTAGAGATGTGCTACACTGAGTGGTTTGTACTTTACTGCATAAATTAATCCAACTGGCTGACATTTATGAAGCCTGGTACAAACGTAAAGGTGGTGTCACCTATAGCAACCATACATAAGGAGAGCCATAACTAGGTATTTGTGGGCCTCATAGCAAGATTTTGGAAGGGCCCCAATTTACCACCCAAGAGTGAAAACACACAAACACAAACGGGGGTTTAGCATGGGAGGACAGTGGCACCCCTGCTAATATGGCAGTTACACCTTTATACAAATTAAGCTTTCATTTCTTAAACCACACTACAAAAACTATAATCTGATAACATTTCCAGTTGCAGTCTCATTGACTTCGTTGTAAATACACAGGATATTTGCTGTTCATCAATCTAGTAGTATGGATGCGCTACAACTCAACATGACAGTAATATAAATTCTCACAGCCCCACCATATATCAGGTTTAAAATCATAAACTGACAAGTCAGTGAAATTAATGGCCGCTGTTAACTGTTCATCAATGCATTTTATTTAACAAAAAAAAAGGCTACACAGAATGAATAATTAAATATTTAGCAGGCATAGTAACATAGAATAATGCATTTCACTCATCACATTTCTTCAATTCATTCTCGTTAATGTGTGTATATTACTGTATACAGTATTAGAAGATTAATAAGTATACTATCCCATGCCCTCTATGTACCCACACTTACATACATCCACAAACAAATGAGTACATTAAATATCTCCTTGCGAATGTCCACTGAATCTCTTCATCCACAGAGAAAAAAAAATACCCCTGCTTCTATTATGTCTGACACTCATTAAAATGTGTAAACTCCCCTCTTCCTCCCCCCTACTGCCTTCTTCCCTTCCCCCCCCCTCTCACAACATTTCTCATCCCTCCTGATGTTTACAATACAGCCCTCCTTTCCATCCTCCCAACATCTGCATCAAAGTTCACAGTTCAATTTAAAAGACCAAGGTCACACCCAATCCTATACATCTGCAAATGTACCCAAAACAGCACCAACAATCACAATGCTTTCTATTAAACTGCACATAAACTCAAGTGTGTATATATATATATATATATATATATATATATATATATATATATATATATACACATATACACATATACATACATACATACACACACACACAGATAAATACACACACAAAAAGCACTTATTAGTCGACCTATTTCAGCTTTGTGTGCACAATGCATTGACATCTTTTTTACACTTTTCCTATAAGGAATTCTTTCAGGGTAACAGGCAGCCTTACATAAACTTTGAAGTAGACATAGTACAGTCAGTGCACTTGAGTACAACACATATACTCACTAATGAAACCATTTATACAGGATTTGTCCTCAGCCAGCAATAACGCAGAGTGATTGAGGGACCTTTGCCTGTTTCCAGCGTTTCCTTAGGGAACTGACGGCTCATGAACAGACTATCAATCCTTATAGGCTTATAACGAGCAAAACCATTGATCTCAACAGCACATTAGAAGACTCAGGATGTGTTCCACATACATACAAGTCGGTGCAGCATTTAAAAAAAAAGAAACGGATGCGCTAAATGTATTTTGTTTTTAACGCGAAGTAAACTTTTAACTGCGCGTTATTTTGGAATTCAACACTGACCAGGCATGGAACTAAAACACATTACAGTCATCTTACGTACTTGCTACGCTTTATATATTGCCTGGCAGGTCCTTTTGAATCTGCATTAACTAAACACACAATAGAAACATTTTAACAGATTTAATAAAGTATCAGTAATGATCCATAAAACTTACCGCAGCGAGAAACCAAAGCCAGCGTTTCCTGCAGCTGAGGCACATATGACACTGATTTAAACCCCCATGTGCATGTCCATCTTTGGAGGAAATAAAATATAGCTAACCTATAGTACAGTTGTCCAGTTTCTCATTCTCCAGAATCGAGTTAATCCTTCCCAATCTGAAAGCAGCAGCTGTTATCACCACTCCTTTGTTAGACAAAACCGAGGCTGAGTATTGCAGGCAGCATGCCTTAGAGGAGAGAGAAAAAAAAACTGGAGAGAAGAATAGGCCTAATGTCTGGGCTGGATCTGAAAGGAAGGGGACCCTTGGGGGTCTCCATAGGAAATGTTTTCTATTGGATGAGGAGTATTATTAGGCTCGGAGACCCCTCCCAGATCCCTGTGTTTTACCATTCCTTGAAAACCAATCACAATCCTTAGAGGGGTTTATAAAGTGCACTGCCAGGGAAAACAGCTCCCCCACAAAGGAATTAACATCATAAACTCAGCTTTTAATGAATAAAACCTATTTCCTGCTCAATTAGTTTGCAGGAGATATCAGAGTCCAAATAGGAAGATGTTTTTTGTTTTCAAAATACAAGCCATTTATATTTATATGTTTACTGCTGATTTTATTTTGCGCACTAAAATGTAAAAAGACAAAAACAAACTTGTTAAACATCTGCCTCTCTTGTTTTAAGTTTATGTTGCCAAGCTATAAAAATATTACCAGATTTCTCATAATACTATCTGGCATAACATCAAGCTATGGAGACTTGAATAACACTATTCACATTTTTCTTCTTGTATGTGATTTTATTGGAGTGTTTTGGTTTTTTTTCATCTGTACAAATGAAAAAAAAACAAAAAACGTTTGGCAGGTCTCATCAAGTATCCCATTTTAAATGTAAAAATACAAGAATTTGCTTGTGAATTATTTTCCCATCAAATTGAAATTCTACTAAATAGCCTTCAAGTAGCCTGTAGCTAAGTAGTTATTTTAGAACTACAGGTCCCAGCCAGGACAGGCTTCAGATGGTCTACTTCTGTACTATAATGCTGTTCCAAAAAAAAAAAAAAAGTTTAATTCCTATAAACTGTTACTTGCAAACCAAATTCAGTGCCAACAAGTATAATGAGAGGCATTGTAGTATTGCTGAAGCAAGCCTAGTTAATTGTCTGCCTTACCTTAGTCTTGACTGGAATATTAATTCATCTGGTCTTTGGCCAGCTGCTCTCAGCGTTAGCCCAAACTACTGAAAGCTTGAATTGTTGAACCATTTGATCCTCAAACCCATTCTTTCTTACTTCATGTTCCTCTTCCCTCAATGATAATACAACATCATAGAAAATACCTGAAAAGTAGCTTTGATATAGAGAATTCTCCCTCCTAACGTAAGACTGCAGAGTTAAAGCAAACACAGGCCCGCCTCTACAACTACATCATATGTGAGGAACTCCAAGCTGTTTCATTAACCTCAGTGGTGCCAGACCTCAAAGCACTGCTGTGGTAAATGAGAATGTCAAGTTTAGCAATACTTTTCCTCTCTACATTTTGTGTATAGACTTTCCACGCAAAAAAATAATTGTGAAACCTTCACAAGTCATTCTAAAATGTGCACACTTTTTTAAGTGGTTTGCTGAATATATGCTTGTGATTCCTATTTTGTAGCCCTCACTTCACCATAGGTTATGAAATTGTAGACATTTTTGGTAGACTAAACCATGGTTATCTGTGTGTGTGTGTGTGTGTGTGTGTGTGTGTGTGTGTGTGTGTATATGTGTGTGTGTATAAGAGTTGCTCCAAAGTTCCCACATAGCATGCTAAAAAGTGTTTCTGTATTTTTCATGATATTTTGGCCACTAGAGGGTGCTGTTCCACTAAAATCTATGCATTTCAGTTCCTCATCTCCCATTCATGTTACTAGATGTATATCTGCTGCAACATTTTTTTTTTTACATGTGTACAATTTTACTGGACATTTATAGAAACAAAATCTAAACAATACTATTAAAGAATAGGGGATATTTTCTTTTGGTTAATGTATAATAAGAAGCTCCTGATAGGACTTTTTTTTAGGCAAATTGGACTATATAGACAGAGGTGGACTTGATTAGAAGGTCAGCTGAGACAGTATATCTGATATCACTCGTAACCCCTCTTCAAAAGCAGGTACAGAGATCTCCCTCCTCCTTAGTCCCCATGCATTGTCAGGACATTGCTTGGATTTCCATTACAAGTGAATGTGCCGGTGGTAATGTGCTTAATTGAAGATCTCATTGTCGCCCGTTTAATATTGCCACCAGAGGAGAGGGTGAATAACAGCAGTGCATATATATATATATATATATATATATATATATATATATATATATAAAGCTCATACTCTACATCATCTCTTGTAAGGCATGCATACAAAGGTGGTTCAACTCTAAGTGGCAGATTTACTAACATTTCTAATAAGGAAATGTAGAAGTGTTGCCCATAGCAACCAATCAGACTTTAGCTATCATTTTTTAGAATGCACTAGAGAAATGATAGCTAGAATAAAACATTTATTTGTGTAATAGAAAAAAAAATAACTAACATGTTATAACAAATCTCGGGTTTCTATGAATTTCCATATTTTATAGATGCAAAGGGCACAAGGAGAAAAAAATAATCACAATTTCTAAAAAAAATAAAATGTTAGTTTTGAATAATATTGTATTGTCAAATATTGTTTTCTTTTAATAAACACATTCTATTGAAACATGAGAAATACCAAACCACTGAATAATTTTACATTATGAGTGACTTTACTTTTTATACCTTTACCATATCTTTTAAAACTATTTTTAGTTTGAAGAGTATCAAGGGATTGATTAATGAATTGTTTTCTCAAAAATGGATCTATTGGCTTAGTAAGGCAAATCATACTGCTTACCAAACCACAATAGATTTGCTTACTCTAGCATTAGATAGTCTTAGCGTTGTGTGTTTGTAAGAATGAAAGAAACTGTATTTATAGCTTATAGAAGGATGGAAATATTATTTAATGCAAAAACGAAGAGTTAAAAAAAAGTCCGTAGCAGCTAATCAGGTTTTTCATCCGCAATACTAATAATATTGTATATTATTTTTGCCCAATGCTACAACTACCGAGGCTAATGGAAAACTCACATGTTGGGATTTGGGTTTTAGCCTGACATACATCAAACTGATCAAAGCCAAAATCTGTTTGGCTGTTAATTCAAACCTAACCCTTAATGACTGGTATAACTACTGAGTGACAGTTACAAATTACCTCAACTTGCCAATTAACATTCACAAATCATGAGCCTGAAACACCATCTCTAAATGTGAAAATTATTTGATGTGCGTTTTCCAATGAGATTCATTGCGTTAGTGCGTCCATTTGGACACTTTCAGCTTTTGTGTGGATATTGTCAGTTTTTATGGTACAATATAGACGAAAAGTGGCCTAACCAGATATGAGAATGCTGAATAAAACTTAAATTCTAGGAGATTACCAGTTTTGTTCGTTGGATCACTAAATGTGTGCAGACGGACAGCGCAGTGACGTCTGGCGGCAAGTGATCTGAAGGGACTTGGTTTTACTGTTCTATATTATTCTCACATTACATCATCTACGATATGCCGGTCTCTCTCCCCTAAAGAATTGTCAGTAATAAAATCTTTATACACACTTCGACTAGGATTTGCTCAATTTTAGAGTCTATTGAGATACCTTTTTATCTACCAACATATTATCGGTTTTAAACCAAAGACTGCATTTGGGATGATGGCTCGAAGTCCAACAATCGTT
Source organism: Mixophyes fleayi (assembly GCF_038048845.1). NCBI lineage: Eukaryota > Metazoa > Chordata > Amphibia > Anura > Limnodynastidae > Mixophyes > Mixophyes fleayi. Next base: position 30,242,600 of record NC_134410.1, read on the forward strand.
TCAAGGCAGATTTATACCTATGCATGATCCATGTTATTCCATACTTGCCAACTTTTTCTCGTTGGCTCCAGGGAGATCCCGGGGGAGGTGGTCGTGCGGGGGCAGGGCTTGATGAATCACATAATTTTGGCACCGCCCCCTAAACGATTTTCACAGTTTTGGCCAATTACAGCAGGGGGCGGAGTTAAGATGACACAATATTCATGTCATTAAGCCCCCCCCCTGCCACTTATCTATTGCGGGGGCGAGAACCGGGAGATTGCCCTGCTCTCCTGGGAAGTCTCCCAGAAGTGCGGGAATCTCCTGGACATTCCGGGTGAGTAGGCAACTATGCGTTAAAGAAAAACAGCTTTTGAATCTCTAGAGACTGATTTCTGTCTCCTTTACTAAAGTCATGTTATCTTACCTGTCATTGTTTGATTAAATCTTGGTCTTCATGAAAGTGGCTACCTCCATAGGCGTCAATACATGGACATAGAACACAATTCCTGAACTGTGTCATCATGCCACAGATAGCGAAGCCAACCATGTCTTGTACTGGCTCAGCATCAGGAAGAATGCCAGACTCTTCAGTAAAATACTGTTTAGTTTATCCTCATTTATAGCTTAAAATGAGGAGGAAGTGAGGGGACACTGGACCTCTTTTTATTCTATTTGGATCTTTTAAGTGAAGCTTTTTCTTGCAATGGGCAAAGTGCGCCTAGTAATGCAAATTAATGCAGAAGTGAAAATGGACGATGCACAGTGTATCCCATTGTAAGTATAGGGGCAAAACCTGACCTTTGCCCACTCTGAGCAGATGGTAAATTCAAGTGTTTTTGTGTAGTAGAAATCTCTGTGTGCACTTCCACAAAAGCAAAAGATATCCCTAAAAATGTGCAACCCTGCTCTGTTATCTCACTCTGCAAAATCCAGACTTAGCAATGAAATTATTTCAATTTTGATAATTTTCGTCACCAATTAATCCTCTACCAATATTCCAGATTATAATAATACATTTACTATACTGACAATAAACACCAACAGTGAGTGGCTCTTCATCTTGTGATTATTAATAGATTTCCTCGGTGAGGGAGTTTTGGTGACAGTTTGTGTTGCATTTTATTATTAAGTTCATTAGTACATGAGGTTTGTTAATTTTACATATTTTCCTTCCATTCTGTACAAATGCCTGCAGAATCTGTGTACAGTATGTGTGTCTTGACAATGTGTCTGTGGCACAGTGGTCAGCATTTCTGCCTCACAGTGCTGTGGTCATGAGTTTCTGAATAGGGCCTTATCTGTGTGGAGTTCAGAGGTTCTCCCTGTGTTTGCATGGATTTCCTCTGGGTGCTCCAGTTTCCTCCCACTGGTGGTAGTCAAAATGTCGGCAATGGAAATGCGCACAATTATCCTGTTGACAGGATAACTGCTGATACCACCATAATGTCTACATGATGAAAATGTAGACATTGTGAATGTCGACAGTAGAAATGTTGACATTAAACAAGCAATGCCAGCAGGTCCAGCAGCTTTCCCATGCTGCAGTGAGACCGCCCTCTGGGTTATAAATAGACCTTGCGTCTTTTATATTGCATTATGCAGCATGTTTTTGTTGACTGTGCTTGTTTACTATTTTGTCAAGCTGGTTCCTGTGAATTGTTTGGGGTTCTTTAAGCTTCAAGAAAAGAAGATTTTTTTTTCCTTCACCAGTGGAATATTTATTTGTTGGTTAATTTTTGTGGACAACTCTAGGACCTTAGATGTGATTATTTTTGAACAGCTACAGGACCTGAAATGTCTTGGGTTTTATTATAAACCTATTGGATTAGAAGTTTGCAAAATGGGATCGCTTACAGATGAAGAACACCGATGTTGATAAGTATATGAGAGTTTTTATTATTTTTAATAAAAAGATGTGGTATGAATGAGGAGAGTGGTTTATTTAAATTTTATTTTGTGGCACTACATAGCTTAGCGGGTCCTGGGTGTTAGGGCATGCTGACACTTGTGGTTCTCAAAGTGCCAGCATGCCCTGGCTGCCATTGATATGCTGGTATTTGTAGTTGTACAGCAGCAGCATGCCCATACTGCTAAGGCAACCTGGGTCTGCTGGGACCTGTAGTTCCACAAATTAAAATAATGTTTACGCTTACGTTATTCAGTTTACTATCCCACATCCACTGCCCAGGGGTGTTGGGAAGAGTCTTAGTGTGCTCAGTTCAGCTCTCTGTTAACATTTTTGTGTAGAAAGGATAAGTGTCTGCATTTCCATTGCTGGCATTTCATACCCAAACCCCTCCCACACTCCAAAACTATTGGCTCCAGTGTGTACACAGCCTAACAGACAAAAATAAAAGTGTTTACTGTTGCACCAATTGTTGGGAGTTAGATTACCCTCCGTTACACATCTAGAAATATTTCTCTTTTGTTAGCTATGGGGTGCTACCACTAAATTGACATCATTAATAAATAAATAAAAGGAAGAAACAAGAAGGTAGTTCAAAAGTAGTGTTTATGCACTACTTTTGAACTAACTTCTTGTTGTTTTTTCCTTTTTTTTTATTCATTTTCTGCTGTTACCAAATACACAAGCTCATATCACAATGAATTTCCTAAGAAACCCTTTATCTAGATAGGCAATGATGCTAATGAAAAGTAAAGATTTTTGGGAAGTTTGCGCCCAGTCACTGTGCTATTTAAAAAATATAGCAATTGATATCACAATGTATTTCCTAGGGATTTGCACATCTATGTAGCTAATTAAACTAATGACAAGCAGTGAAAGAAATTGTGTTTTGTGTCAATCAGTGTGTTGTAGCGAGGGTGTAAAATGTGTAAAAAAATAAACATAAATCACACAGGCAGTGCTGCAGTAAGCTCAAATTACAAGGCTATAGACATGCGAGATTTGTTAATGCTTGCTGATTGCCTTATTTGCATTCCATACACTGTGATTGGCCTGACACCTTAAGCTGGGTACACACTACAGAAATTTCAACCAACTTTTTATGCCGAGCGATTTTACATGCGATCGATGGTCCGATCGCTCGGTCCATGGACTGCATACACACTAGCCTTGTTTAGGACGATAAAGGGAAGAGTAAACGTCCTTTTAGCGACTTTTTACAGCCATGTTGTCGTGAGCAATGACTGTAATTTCATACTCACTGTTGTGGATCGGTCGGAAGTTTATACACACTACACAGCGGAAACGAGATTGGAACAAAAATATTAAACGGTACGACCAACCAAATGAGGCGACAATCGTCCATTTGGGCAGACTTTCGACCACCGTGTCACTACACACACTGATCTGACTTTTGAACAAGCGGTCGTATGTCGGCTGTTTTAGCCGATTATTGGATAAAACTGTGTAGTGTGTACCCAGCTTTAGTGAGCTTCAATTATTCAGCAAATTTTGGGTGAATCTGGACGGATTTGTGAATTCATCTGACAGGGAAACTTTGAAATGTAGCTGAATTTATAAATCAGGCAAATTGATTCACTCATGTCTGATAGATGATTCTTTGCATGCATTAGGGGTATTAAATAGAGATTTGCACTGAACCTCATGTTTTGGTTTTGAAACTGGTGTCGGTTCTAGTACACGTTCCTGTTTCTGCAAATAATTTCGGTTTGGATCTAGATTTAATTAAAAATTGTGTAAAATAGGTAAAGTAATGTAATTTTGAGCTGTTTTTGCTCTAATATTACTATTTATAGCATTAACATTCATTTCCAATAGTTTCTAGTCTATTTTCTAATGATCCCTTCACAACTGTCCCAATTTTCACCAATTTTGGCCAAAGTCAGCAGCGAGCTGTCCTAATGAAGGATTTTGTAAGTGGAAGGTCAAATTGCAATTATACCACTGGTCCCAGGATAAAATCCTTTACGATGGTACAGCTTCCTAGTAACTGTCCTAAGCTTTTACAACTAGCAGGAGAGGTCTTCACCTATAGCAGCTGCCTTTCCTGTAGAGTTGGACACTTCACAGGTACTCAGATGCCCCCAGAACTCAACATAGTAAAAGCATAATAGTAGGAACCGGTAGCACAAAGATAGAAGAAATGGGGCCAAGAGCACGCCCCCATGTCCACTCAGGAGGCAGCAATAATTTAATTACAGTCTTGCTCCCCGGCTGCCTGTTTCTAGTCGTGTGAGGTGTCCCGGTCGCCCTGGCATCAGAGTGAGTACACCCCTTCTTTGGGACCGCCTCTCTGCAAGTTTTGGCCAGTCCCCTTTACCCCAGGGTTGGATGAAGTTTACCCCAGAGTGAATGATTTTTCAGCCCACCCTCTCCATATTTATTTACGAGTCCCCGGTTTGATTCATTAAGGCAGCATTACGACATAGAGCATATAAGTAAAACATGATAGGAAAGCCCTGTTGTGGCTACTGATGAATGTTCTGGCAATGTATTATGTGCCTAATCTTTGAATTTTTGTAGTATGGATGCAGGTCTCCTTTGTCTATTTACTTTCCAAAATGTCTAACTCTATTCATTTATACTACTGTCCATCCAATGACCTCTACCTTGTTAATTTAATTACAGCTACGTTCCGGCTGCCAGTTTCTTAGCCGGGACGGAATGGCAGTGTGAGGCATCCCAGTTGCCCTGGCGTCAGAGTGAGTATACCTTTTCTTGGGGACTGCTTCTGCTGCAAATCTCGAGCAATCCCCTTTACCTCGGGGTTGAATGAAGCTTTCTCCAGGGTAATGATTTTTCAGCTCTCCCTCTCAATAAAATTATACGACTTCCCTGGTTTGATTCAGAAGGGCAGCATTACGGCACAGAGCATATAAGTAAAACAAGGTAAGGAAAGCCCTGTTCTTGGTAACTGATTAATAGTCTGGCAATGTATTGTATTGTGTGCATGGTCTTTGAAGGCTTTTAGTATGGCTGCAGACCACATTCATCTCTCAGGATCTTCATTCATTTATATAGTGGAAAGGGAAGGAAAGCCCTGCTCTTGACAAGTGATGAGTGTTCTTCCAATGTATTGTGTGCCTAATCTTTGAATTTTTGTAGTATGGGTGCAGGGCACCTTCGTCTCTCAGCTCTTAATTTATTTATATAGCAACAGCAAATTAGTTAGCTCTTTACAATTGGGTTTCTGCTTGTCTAAATATTTACTGATGCCTCTGTCCATCTAATGGCATGTTCCAAATTTAGTGCTTGTATAGCGCTTCCCCATTTTTTTCTCTTGCACCTTACACCTTACACTAAGGGGTAAATGTATCAATCTGCGGGTTCTTCAACACCCGCGTGTTCAGCCTCTTCCGCGATTAAACTTCAAGCGGCGCTGCATTGTAAAGGGAAGTTAACCCTTTACAATGCAGCGCCGCTTGAAATTTAATCGCGGAAGAGGCTGAACACGCGGGTGTTGAAGAACCCGCAGATTGATACATTTACCCCTAAATGTTTTTGCTGTTTATTTTATCTTATGGGCTCACTTTTGTTGGTGGCATGGCAGATGACATATTTTTTTGCAGTCGCTGCAATGTTCTCCATGTGGTCGCTGAATGTTGAAAATGCCCAGGAAAAACCCTCACACACAAACACCCTTTTAAAATATAGATTTCACTGAATGACCCTTTAAAAATTGACAAGTATTGAAAAATTTAAATGATTATAATGTATAGCATTTTTTTGGGGTGTGTTGCTGCTGCTGACCCTCACACGCAAACACCCTTTCTTAATATGTATGTCACTGAATGAGCCTTTCAAAACTGACAAGATTTAAAAATTACTTGAAAAGATTAGAATATAATAATATACTGTGTATAGCCTTTTTTGGGGTGTGCAACTGCTGCTGAATCTCACAAGCACACATACCCCTTAGGTCTCATTGCAGACCCATTCATATAGCTTGTCACTTACCTTTAGTAGTGACCTCCGGCACCGTTCTGTAGCTCCACTATGTGCTCCTGGCTGCTAGACAGAAAGTGATTACACTTCCTCTCTAAGCACTGCATTGTGGGGCTGCCGGAGACAGTTCTCAATCATGCATTTTTAAATGCATGAGGCTAATCTTTCTGCACAGACTCCTTGGAATACTGTCTAAGCACTCCGAGGTGTCTGAACAGAAAGATTAGTCTCATGCATTTAAAAGTGCATGAGACTGATAACTGTCCCTGTCTCCGGCAATGTGACCTAGGCACTGGGGGACCCCCTAAGTAAGGGAGGCCCAGGGCACATGTCCCCTGTGCCACCACCTTATTCTGGCTCCGCTTGAGATACTAAAGTAGCAGCTTTCTGTTACTTGAAGTTAAAGTACACTTCAATGAAGAACATACATCTGGTAACAATATGACATTGTGTGTTTACATTTAGACAATACACAGTCACAAGTCCTCAAAACATACTGCTGCTTGATATAGAGATACATTTGACACCCCAATGTTTCCACATAAGTCTGACAGGAATATCACATCACTACACTGTGGTCCAGCGTGATCTGCATTGCCTACTCTTCTGGAATATCTGGTAGACTACCAAATTTCGGAGACTGCTCCCGAACTCCAAAGAAAGTGGGCCACCCTCCCTGATCCTGTCTCTCCTTGTAAAGAGGCGGGTTCGTGTTATCATGCCTACCATACAAGTATGGCTATATCTCCAACCTTTCAGTTCCTGGGGACCCAGTTCGTTTCACTTTCTAACTCTCAGGCTATGGCGTTCCGTTTGCCTACATTCCCCTCCTTTCATCATCACATTGCCACTGTCACATGCAGCCCGGTCTTCACACTGTCACACAACTGGTCTGTGCCACAAGACCTAGTTCACACATTTCCTGAAAATAATCTGTGGTGCGAACGTTGACCTGTTTGGTTTTAGGTTGTTCTAGTCAAGCTTAGCCCACATTACAACTAAAGAAAGCACTAACCGTAGGCAAACACACCTAAAAATGAAATATAAATCTCTAAAATAGATGGAATTGGAATATCTTACAAAATATACTACATAATAAATGTTATCATAAATGACATTTGCTACTGCCATATTATTTATTTTATATACAGTATAATTATAGACATTAACATAAAAGCACCTTATACTTTATATTTATTGCATATAGACATTTTATATGAATTATAACCTTCTATGGCTCTACATTTATTGCTGTCAAAACAAACATCAGATAAAACATACTTTTAAGTATGAACCTATTAAATTAAAAAAAATGAATAGGTTAAGGAACCTTGATCTTTGCTCCAGTTTTTCCTCATCTCTCCATCAAGTGTTGCAGAAAAATTCGGCATACACTTTTCATCTTTAGTTTGAGAGAAGTGAATCCAACTTGTTTCTTTTTCTAAATAGTTTTGACCTCTTTTATTGTGGCCCATTCATACGATGTGGAGATCTGGCTGCAATGCTTCTATTTTCCTTGGAAACAACTCTTTGTGCAACAAGAATCCCTGCAACATGTAATAGAATGGGGCCTCAAAGGTTGATCGAATAGTAGATTTCTTTGCTGTGGTTATGAAAAGACAGAGACAATTAAGAAAAAAAAAAGAAGAAAGAAAAAATGCCCATCCATGGGCAACTAGACCAAAACTTTTCAAATATGCAGCACAGAAATGACGGCGCTATTCAGCTTATCCTGACTTTCCATTGCAGTGTAATGGAGTCTTCTGTTACCCATGCCACAAGGCCTGTGCATGTGACTTTGGCACCCTAGACAACTGGCTGGAAAGCCAAGCACCACGCTCCCAGCCCATTACTAACATAGAAGAGCAGTCGCTGGAGGTAAGAATCTGAAGGCCATTGACCCTTTATGTTAATGGCTATGGCTATGTTTAGGAGTGCCAAGGTAACACCTTGGTGCCCTTTACTCCCTGGCACCCTAGGAGACCTAGGTTCACCTGGTGGTAGCGCCAGTGCTACCCATCCATAACAAGCATCAGAACACAAGTTCCACAGTTCTTGCTCAGTGCCTAAGAGACTGCTGATGTAGAAAGCAAAAGATCAAATGATAAAAAATCATATCTATAATTTATTCTTGCCATACTCCTGTGCTTGGACGATGCTTCAGTCGAAGGATTGTCTACTGCCCCATGGTTAAGATTGTGAGGATATGCAAACCAAATTTAGATTATGGAGAGCAGCCATTTTGTTTCTCTTAAAACCTCATTCATACTATTTATAGTCATGAGCTACAGAGATGGAAGAACGGGTGTGTCTCTAATTCCTGCATATGCACAATGTGGCCTGTTTGCTCCTATTCCCCCCCCCCCTCTCTGACGTGCTCATTATACAGATGTAGGAGACAGCAAACAGCGATCCCAGGGGCAAAAAAGGAAGTACAGTGGTTCTATTGGACCTGGAGGTGAGCGGAGCCCGACAGTGCCACTAAGGTTCACGCTCCCCCTGTGGCCTCTTCTGAGTGATGCATGTGCATTGGGTGCAAGCACTGAACATGTGTTATGATTAACGGAGTCTATGTAATGACAGCCTGAGTCCAGGATAGGTAAATGATATATCAGTTTACCGAAACACAGACACTTAGTTGCAGAACACGGCAGACCAATGCAGAAAACAAGCACAATCCAAGAATAGCAGGTAATGATCAGAACACAGTCCATATATTACATAACCTGTGTGTGGCTGGATAGCATAAACAGTCTCTGAACATAAACTAGCTAACAGGTATTTTGCAAGAACAAAGAAAGAAACTTACAATGAGATAGCTTCCTAGGCATAGGCAAATGCTGTGAACAAGGTGCTGAAGGAACCCAGGTAAACTACGAGTTTGCAATGATGGTGGAAGGTAGAGCCAAAGTTACTCAAGAACAAACAATGGTGAGCAGACTGTCAAGGGCACAAGATAAGACAACAACAATTGAAGACCAGCAAAATGCATGGTGAAGGGTAGGAATAAATAGTCAGGGAAACAGGTACAAGTGATCCAACAGGGGAAAGAGTTTACCTTCTGCAGGTGAGGAGAAAATGTCGAAGTCACAACAGCAGGACGTCTGGTAATATAGAGGTACTGCAGGTCTGATACAAAATAATGACAGAGTCCTAACAATATGCTCAGAAGAGGACTCACTTCCTCTGCGCTACTGAGAATGGGCCCCTACCAAAATCTGTGCTATTGGGTCCGACAATGCATTTTTCCGCACCCGGATATTCTGTTGTTTAATATCTCTTTTTGTTGTTGTTTACTTAAAAGAGATAAGAAATTAGCCCTTGTCATACAACCCTACTCTCTTTACTCACCCTACCTCAAGGCAATAATGCCCCTGCTACTCTTTCAGGTTTCTTGCCTGGTGGGGTTAGGCCAAAACATGAATTCTGGCAGATATGCAATGTCATTTATGATACTTTCTTTATAGTGGTGACTATCACTCCAGCAGTAAAGAAATTATTCCAAAGTGAAATTTACCGGTATAATTCCCTTTAAAATGCACTGTTAGTTTATGTTTGAATTGTTCCCTGTATTCTTCCATTGCTCCATCTCTTCGTAATGTCCCCATCTTTAAACCATGTTATAGATAGGACTATAAAATTCTGCTTTATTTGCTAGATTTGAGAAGAAAAACACAAGAAAATGTTTATGCACATAGCTGACCAAGCCAAGAATTTCAACTATGTAAGGTCAAATAAACTCTATAAAATGTATTTTTTGTAAAGACATTGGGAGATGTCGTTATAACGCTGTTACACTATTAACTTAAACAACATTAAAATAATTGTCTTAAAATGTTACTATCTAGATAAAACAAATTCTAAATAAACCATATTAATGAGAACCAGGGCCGGACTGGGACTAAAAATCAGCCCTGGCATTTAAAGCACACAGGCCCACCTCAGATTCAGATGATAATAATATTACAGTACTTTTTGCAAAGGTCATTCTTATACAGTGTCCTGTGAGATACAAATATATTATACGCAGCTTGACTCTCTATTTGCAGCATAGGGCTTACCAGTATCAGATAATGGTATGTACAGGACAGGAAGAGAAATTTGGGGCCTGGTTACAGTGAACTTTTGGGACTCCCCTCCTTAGACGAGTAGCAAAGAAACTGTGTGCCGCCGCTGTGCGACGTTGCCAAAATGGGTGTGACCACATTGTGCTGGGGGTGTGGTCAATATGGGGCATTGATACATACAGTATAATAAAACATTACATTTATCACGCCCTCCCAGCCACATCACACCCTCCCAGACACATTATGACACCCCCAGCCCACTGTACTTATCTATGCATCTGGTGCTGCTGACGTCCATCAGGGTGGGAACTTCCTGTAGAGTGAGCAGGGAAGCTCCTAGTCTCACGAGATTACAAAATGTTGTGAGACTTAGAGCTGCTCTGCAGTTTGTGTTCTGTCAGGGGACTGGGAGCAGCTATCAGCTCCCTCCTGCTAACCAGAGCTGGATTAACGCTCGGGGGAGCCCAGGGTTTTAAAGACAGCAGGGCCCCTATTATGTAACATGGTTATCATTTTAGACAAATTTTAGACAAATACACAGGCAATACTGTGTGCCCTACTGTTAGATGCACACAGCTCTGCCTTCACGAGCAGTACGTTGTGAAGCGGGACATACCTCCCAACTCTCCATGCAGTCGGACCAAATCCTGACTAAGCAAGACAGTCACCCAAATTCAGGACTGTCCCACCAGATTCAGAACAGTTGGCAGATTGTCCTGCTCTCTCCTACCTGTCTTGGTCACTTTCACCACCTGTGATTGCTGGAGTCTTTAGCTCAGTTCCTGCTCGTCTTGATCCTGAAATGTTGGATGCCCTATTTTGGAAAAAAAATGGGTACATGAGATTTAGAAAACTCCAACCAGCCCCAGTGTTAAATCAATAGCACCCACGTTTTGTAATTATGCCTCCCTCAATTCTCAACAATAATAATAATCACATTTAATAAGACCTATTTCCCTCCAACCAGCCCCAACATTAAATTAACAGTATACCCATTTAATCAAAACCAATCCCCCCCCCCCAAACAGTCCCAGCAATAAACTAAATAGCATTTACCTTTAATAAATATACCCATTTTCCAAAACCATCACCGGCATTAAATAATTCATATTCACATTTAATAAATAGCCCTCCTCCCCAAAATCAGCCCCATGTTCAATTAATAGCCCCAAACCACCCCAGCATTAAATTAAATTAAAGGCACCTTAAATAATTAGCCCCCACCTACACTCCACCATTAAATAGCTTACGTCCCACATTTTTTTTTTTTTTTTTTAAGATCTTCCCTTCCCTTACACACTATATTAACATACAGCGGCCGCTCACACACACTATATTAACATGCAGCGGCCGCACATACACACTATATTATCGTACTGCGGCCACACACACACACACACACTATATTATCAAACTGCGGCCACACACACACACTATATTAACATACTGCGGCCACACAAACACACACACTATATCAACATACAGCGGCCACACACACACACTATATTAACATACTGCGGCCACACACACACTATATTAACATACTGCGGCCACACACACACTATATTAACATACTGCAGCCACACACACACACTATATTAACATACTGCGGCCACACACACACACACTATATTAACATACTGCGGCCACACACACACTATATTAACATACTGCGGCCACACACACACTATATTAACATACTGCGCGCCACACACACACACACTATATTAACATACTGCGGACACACACACACACACACACACACACACACACACACACACACACACACATAATATTAACATACTGCTGCTCGGAAAAATGACAATTTTTACTGCTGGTCTTCCAGAGATAAAGTTCATAAATAGCAGTGAAACTGCGATAAGCGGCGATATAAAAAAATGGTAATTATCATAAAAATAGATCACTTTATCTGATCACTAAGTTTTACCCACATTGCATGATCATTAATAAATAATATACATACACAGTGCTCATTTACTTGCTTACCAATAGTCAGACAATGCATGTTTAATCTTTACTAACATCCATCCAATGTTTCTCTAGGCTCACTAATGTTCTTACACTGCTCCATGGCAGATTATAATACAGAGGCACAGAGCTGACACATGAAATATTATTTGTACACTAACCTCACCTTATTTTCCTGCTCACAGCACAGGGCACAGTTAGCATGGTGTGTGTGTGAGGTGTAACTGACTGCTCTGCTGTCTGCTTGCTAATACACATACACCCGAAGTCCACGCTGCAGCTGCCACTCCCCCCACTCAGACCATGTGATTACAGCCAACCAACCAAGCCAGGGAGGGGTGCATATGTTATGAGTCAAACCATATGACTCCTGACAAGAACGCCGGGGAGTGACTGGTCCTGTCTGCAGGTCCATTGGGCTGCCGTGCAGGGGTGGTTCCACATCGAAATAGTCACCAGCGGAGTGAGTGCTGTGACTGCTGGAAAAAAAAAGAAGAAGATGCGGACAGCTGATCGGCCCATCTAGCCATCGGCCCTTCTGGCATTTGCCAGAAGTGCCAGATGGCCAGTCCGGCCCTGATGAGAACCATATATTTCAGTCATCCAGATATAAAGCTGTTATTAGTTCCCTCATTATTGACGAGATTGCATATTAAAAAGTTATATCCACTGCAATATGCTTACTTGAGAATTGTCTTGCTGAATATTACAAGTGAGGTGTTCACAGTTGGCATAATGCAGTCAGGCAGGTAACGTTCTCCCGGGATCTGCCAAACCCAGACTCGCCTATCTAACTGCCAAACAGAGAAGTGTGATTCGTCACTCCACAAAACACAATTTCTATTGCTACACAGTCCAGTGTCGGTGTGCTTTACACCACTCTATCTGACGCTTGGCAATGGTCTTGGTGATGTGAGACTTGCATGCAACTGCATCGGCCATGGAAACCCATTCCATTATGTTCCTGCCACACAGTTTTTGTGCTTATATTAATGCCAGTGGAAGTTCAGAACTCTTCAGGTTTGGAATCAGAAGAGCGATGGTGACATTTACAAACCATGCGTCTTAGCAGTCGTTGAGCCCATTATGTAATTTGATGTGGTCTTCCACTTCGTGGCTGAATTGCTATTGTTCCTAAACGCTTTCACTTTCTAATAAAATCACCTACAGTTGACTGTGGAATATCCAGGAGGGATGAATTTCACAAACCGTCTTATTCCAAATGTGGCATCCTGGCAATACCACGCTTGAAGTCACTGAGCTCTTCAGGACGACCCATTTTGTATCACAAATGTTTACAAATGGAGACTGCATGGCTAGTTGCTTGATTCATATAGTGTGTATATATACACAGTGGTCCAAGTTGAAATTCAGAAGTGCTGGTATGGAATTTTTAACTGAACAGCCGGGACTCTCAAAGGTTTATGGATTTTGATAGAGTGAAATTTATTTTAGATGCATTTTGACACTATATAGTATAATATAAAACATTTTAAATGATGCAAGGCTATCCTCCCTGTGTAGAGGGCAGCACGGTGGCTCAGTGGTTAGCACTTCTGCCTCACAGCGCTGGGGTCATGAGTTCAATTCCCGCCCATGGCCTTATCTGTGTGGAGTTTGTATGTTCTCCCCGTGTTTGTGTGGGTTTCCTCCAGGTGCTCCGGTTTCCTCCCACACTCCAAAAACCTACTAGTAGGCTAATTGGCTGCTATCAAAATTGACCCTAGTCTCTCTCTCTCTCTCTCTCTCTCTCTGTCTGTATGCATATGTTAGGGAATTTAGACTGTAAGCTCCAATGGGGCAGGGACTGATGTGAATGAGTTCTCTGTACAGCGCTGCAGAATCAGTGGCGCTATATAAATAAATGGTGATGGTGATGTGTCCCCCACCTCTCCTGTGTCCAATTCACTTTTCACTGTTCACTTTTATGATTAAGGCAGGCAGTCTGGACAATAGTGGACAATATTTTAGTTTCACTTCCTGCCATAGCCGATCTGGTTAAGGTGGTATCTATGAGTGTATATGTGTGTGTGTATATATATATATATATATATATATATATATATATATATAAATATATATATATGTATATATATATATATATATATATATATATATGTATATATTGATAAAACTAGTAGTTCATGAAAATAAAAAGTCCTTCCATAATCTTGAAGAGGAAATATCAAATAAAGACAAACTGTTAAAACCCTATAAAGGTAAAGAGGACTAACTTATTAACGAACAGGTTCTAAATAACAAATTAGAGAGAGTAGAAACAGAGGTGGTTAAAATTAAGGAGAAAACATTTCTAAGGGATAAACATGATTATGACTATAACAATATCAAACAATAGAAGACCTAGGGGTAAATGTATGAAGCTCCGATTTTTTTCAACTCGCGGGAAAACTGCGACTTTGCAGCTAAAATTTAAAGCGTCGATGGCTGGAAAGGCAAACTAATACCTCCAAATCTGGTTTAAAGCCCACATCAAAATTTTATCATTTACAATCAAGGAGTAATCACATTGACTTATTTCATGAGTTGTTTTTTTCATGAGTTGGTGATTAAAGATCTATGTCACTGTGAATATGAATTTCCCCGCCATATCAATTTATCTAAACAAGAGAATGTAGAATTAAATGGTTTACAGAGTAATCAAGAATTTGTAATTAAACAAGCAGTTAAGGGAGGAGGTGTGGTTTTGCTAGACAGATCTGACTATGTGGAGGAAGCACACAGATTACTGCATGATACAATTTCGTACACAGTACTTCAAAAAGATCCCACAAGTGATTTTGTGTGTTCATTAAGAAAGATCTTGATCAAAGGCCTACGTGACCATATAATAACAAAAGAAGAATATCAATATTTACTAGTTTCCAATCCTGTCATTCTGATTTTTTTATTACTTACCGAAGATCCATAAAGCTCTGATTAAACCAGCAGGTAGACTGATTGTAGCAGGCATAGACTCCTTGACATCACACACCTCAGAATATGTTGATGTCTTTTTGATGAAATATGTAGTTGAATTAGAGATACTACTAGTGTATTAAATTTATTTAAAGACTTTGAATGGAACCCAAATTTTATGTGGCTTACTATAGACGTACAATTACTATACACTGCCATTGAGCATAACAAAAGGATTTTATCTTGTAGACAATTCCTAGATCCGGACCCTCTCCATTCCCCTACACATAAAGATTTTATATGTGAACTCATTTCTTTTATTCTTACCCATAACTATTTTAAATTCTTAGATACTTTTTATCTTCAGCGGTGTGGTACAGCAATGGGAACAATTTTTGCGCCAAATTTTGCAAACTTGGTGATGGGGAGTTGGGAACAAAAGTTCATGTATGACTGAAATCCCTTGTCTAAACACATAAAGATGTTTAGGAGGTATATAGATGATATACTAATGGTATGGGAAGGCGAAGTAGACCCAATCCAGGAATTCTTATCTTATAAAAGCAATAATGATTGCAATTAAAAATTTACAGCTAATTATAATTCTAAGGGTGTTGAATATCTTGATCTAGTCCTGTCTGGTGTTGATGGTAAGGTTGTAACCAAAAATTGCATCAAATCTTCGACACCAACAGTTACCTTCATGGACACGTTAAATAATGGAAAACCAATATCCCTTACTCACAGTTCTGTAGGATCAAGAGAAACTGCAGCACTGAACACCAATGTAAAGAACAAATATCTATCTATTGTATGCCCAACGGTTCCGAAATAGAGGCTATCCAGATAACTTGATTTTGGATGCTATAAAGAAAATTGAGGGGGTCAATAGAAAAGACATTTTAAAGTATAAAGAAAAGGAAAAGAAAAAGACAACATTCCTTTTATCACTAACTATAACTGTTGTGAGCATAGAATTAGATCCACGATTACTAAGCACTGGGATATCCTAAAAATGGATCCTGTATTCGAAAATATTCTACCCAAACAACAGGATATTGTATTTAGAAAGAGTAAGAATTTAAAAGACATATTGGCCCCCCCGTATGCTGCCTGAAATATGTAATGACATCAATAAGACGTTTCTTGTTTTTAAAGGTTTTATTAAATGCAATCACTATAAATACGTGAGCTCTGATAAAAAGGTATTCTATAATTTTGATAATAGTGTCAAATACAATATCAAACAGTGTATGAACTGTCAAACCTCTTCAGTGATTTATCTATTAGAATGTTCATGTGGGCGTCAATATGTAGGGAAAACCAAAAGACCTCTCAAATTGAGGGTACAGGAACATGTTTGAAACATCAAGAACAAAGTAGAAAGCAACCTGGTGTCTAAACATCTCACGAATAAACATAATGCAAACCCTAATCATATTACGTTTAAAGGGATTAAAGTTGTGTCTTTAGGACCTAGAGGGGGAGATATCCAAACAAAATTATCTGAGAGAGATGTTTTGGATTTTTCAATTAAATACCCAAGCTCCACTGGGATTGAATGAGGGTTATGAGATAGCCCCTTTTTTGTGATCTTGGTGGCTTTTTGGTAAAATTTCAATATATAATCCATCAACGGGACATGCCTGCGCAGAAGAGGCTGCCAACCAGGTCTGATGGCTTGGTTGCCTGTTAATATGTTTAATAATATTTGTTCATGTGTTGAATATTTTTTTTGTCTATGCATTCTGATTGAACTTTATGTATACATGTATTGTACGTATCCTGCAGTGTGTTGTGTGTTGTGTCTGTCTGCAAGTGACATTTAAGCAGAGCATACTTACACCTGTATTCAACTAGAAATATTTCTTGAGTTCCACTTGTATTTGAACACGAGTGTACTTGCGTGCAGTTTCTGTTCAAATAAACAAAATGCAAATTGCGATCACTTTACACTCCTTAATGAATGAGGCCCTAAGTCCTCTTACTTGCTGTGTTGCTATTGCATCAAACGATACCAGTGCAAACTAAATTCAAAATGCACTATCTGTTTCCACCGGGGTTTGATATGGGATTCACATGCAGTATAACTGTGATTGATATTCGTAAGACGTGTTTGTGTGCATTTGTGAATGTGTCTTAAATGTAAGCAATAAGATTATTAGTGGGAATCAGCATGGATTTGTAAGGGATAGGTCATGTCAAACAAATCTAATTAGTTTCTATGAGGAAGTTAGTGGGAACTTAGACCATGGTTGTACAGTAGATGTGGTCTACTCAGATTTTTCTAAGGCCTTTGATACAGTGCCATGCAAGAGGCTAGTTTACAAAATAAGGGAACTGGGTCTAGGAAACAACATTTGTACATGGGTCGAAAATAGTTAGAGAATAGGGAACAGAGAGTTGTGATAAATGGAACATTTTCTAATTAGTGAAAAGTTTTAAGTGGGGTATCTCAAGGTTCTGTGCTGGGGCCATTCCTTTTTATTATATTTATTAATGACTTTGGTGATGGTGTAGAGATAAAAGTTTCAATTTTGACAGAGGACACTAAACTTTGTAAGGTAATAAAATCAGTCAAAGATGTAGTTTCTCTACAGAGGGATTTGAATAAACTGGAGGACACTGAAATGAATGGGCTATTGTAATGAATGGGAGAAAATCAACAAACATAGTGGCCCCTTGTTGGAGTTGAAGTCAACTCCAGGACCGGCAGTATGAGCTGTTTCCTACTACCACAACAGCAGACACAACATGCTCTGCTCTGCTTTGAGCCCTATCGCAGAATGCAATGAATTGACTGAGACTTTCCTTAACCACTCAGCCAATAATATGTGTGGTTGCGATTGGTTAACAATGAGGGTAGTCTTGTGAACCCCTGCTGTCATCACACTACAGTAGAGATTAACCAAATTAATATTGATGTGGGAAAAAACAACAATGCTGTGAAGCTCTATTCATTGTCATTGGCCTGTTCATTTCAATAGATTTTTATTTTAAATGGGGTTTCTACATGTAGCGCACAACTCCATTGGAAGGAATGGGCAACTGGAATGAATGGGCCATTCACAGGAATGCTGGTGTAACTACTCTTATACACAATGTGCTTCCATAGAGATCACTTCGCTTTTTCAGGTGCAGTGACATAATTTGAAAGCACTGAACTGGTTCAAGTCCTGTACAAATCGTCACTCGACACTGACAGTAGTACCAGAATTTAAGTCATCTTTTAAATAGTTAATTCTATGTTGATGGTTCCTTCTCAAAGCTCACATGCATCACTTGTTTGTCTATCATAAGATAAGACATATGTTTGTGTCCTCTGTTGTCTTGCCCACCTGTAGTGTTTGCATGTTTCTTTGTGTGTATATATCTGTTTAGATTAGACACAGACTGGTTTATAAGAGTTCTTCTCTCCCATTTAAATAATTAAGTCACCTATCCAAATTAAGCTTCTGATTCTGTTCCACTGCTGTAGCAATAATGTCCTTTCAGTGTCCTTTATTGCTTAAATTACATGTGGTGTTACCATTTTTGTATCACCAGTTTGTGTAAGGAAAAGGTATGAGTAGGAGCAACATTCCAGAATCATTACAAGATACATTGGATGTATATTAGCTATACCCCATTCTCACCAAAATCCCGGGTCAGGCACAGGATAATAAACAGAGATGCTCAGGCTCGGTTCACCAAGAACCGAACATATCCAAACCTAGCAGATCCGACTCGCCTCTGTATTTTCGTGCGTCCTCGGAATTTTAAGCAAGGCAAAACGTCATTACTAATGATGATGATGATGATGATTACTATTTCAGTTAATAACTTACTTTTGCAGAATCAACTGATGGGATCCACGCTCAGACAAGGCCGATACTGTTCTTAGGTGATACTAAGTGGTTGCCAAGGGCCCCTATGGTTAGAAGGTCCCTCATCCAGTGCTTTTAATGCCCCCGTTGCAACCGCTCAAAGAGCGCTGGCCGATGACATGAAGGGGAATATGACATTTTCAATATGTATAATACCTAGCAAAGCATTTAAATTTGGGTGCATTGAAAAAAAAAATGCCCTATGAGCAACTGATCACTGTAGCCCCCCAGGGCCTTGTTTCTGATTCCAAATCAATTTTATTAAGAAAAACGATGTTGTAAACTAAAGGTTTGGCCAAATGTGAGGATAAATTAAGAGTTTGTTGGTAGTTGACCCAACAGTTAGCAAACCAAATTGCATTGCAGTGACTCATCTCAATCGTTTGGTAAATAAACACTAATCTTTATCTGGCCAGGGGTGAATCACTGATTTGCCAGTATCGAGTGCATTTGGTCCTATTAACAAATTTTGAGTCCTAATTTGGGACAAACAGTACAAATAGATCTCTAATAATGACATAGTTACTCAACTTGGTTATAATGTAATTCTTCACCTTTTAAATACTTCTCTTCAATAAACACTAACTTACAAAGACCATAGGATAACGCTACAACATGATATATATGTATATGTATAATTACTGATTTTTGCTTTTTTGTTCCCCAGCACATTTTCTCATTGTAAGATGCAGTAGTTAAGTGGTGTTATATATAAAAATGTTTGTGGCACCTCTCCATGTCTTGTCTGTCAGTATCTGTAATGAAACTGCCTGGTTCTGTCTCTTCCAAAAGAATGTTGAGATCCCTGTTCCAATCCTCTCTTCTGTGTAACAGAAGCACCTTTAACAGCTTTTGCAATAAGAATAAAATAAAGAACACAAATTATCTCCTGTATCTCAGTACTAAGAAACTGGAGTTTCTTAATCCGTAAGGAGTTTCAGAGTTTCTAGTCAGGGCTGTTTTAAGATTTTTCTCACTCTATTACCTCAGCTTTACACTGGTTTCTCTCACTAGTTGGATTGAGTTCAAATACATCATGTTAACTGTGTCTTTGTTGAAGTGTCTTTGCCTGGTTTTTCTTGTTGAAGCAAAGATATGAGCAGATAGCTATGGCAGAGAGAAGTACTTGTCACAATTATGGCTATTTTAAGTGAGGGACCTGGGGGACCTCAGATATGTTTGCTATTAGGTCTGTATCAGGAAACTATTTTAAACTTCTGTTACATATAGGTGCAAATGAGGGAATATCTAAAATTAATTTTGAAAGGCATAGCTAACTTTTGGACAACCTCCTTCTTTAACTTCTGCCCCCTACATTTGTGGATAGGGAGGAGTCCTCCCCTAAACCTCCACCCTACTTACATGTAGTCAGAAAATACTGTGGGGCTGACGCAAGTGCTTGTACATGAAGAGGGGGGTCATGGGTGTTCACACCAAAGTGTGGTATGTTTAAATATATCACTTATAGACATACATTATGCCCCTACACATTACAGGTGCAAAGCTTGATCCTTGCAACAACGCATTATGCATCTATGCCTGGCCCACCTGTGGCTCTCCAGGTGTTGTGAGACTACAAGCCTCAGCATGCTTTTCCAGTAGATAGCCAGCCGATTGCTGGCAAGGTATGCTGGGACTTGTAGTTTCACTAAACCTAGAGAGCCATAGGTTGTCCAGACCTGATCTATGCACTATATTTGAGGTTGCCTGTATAATAAGGTGCATCCTACTCAAAATACAGAAATGCAAATTCAAGTATACAGGCACACC
This sequence comes from Mixophyes fleayi, assembly GCF_038048845.1. Lineage (NCBI taxonomy): Eukaryota > Metazoa > Chordata > Amphibia > Anura > Limnodynastidae > Mixophyes > Mixophyes fleayi. The sequence goes on from NC_134410.1 coordinate 30,263,062, forward strand.
TTTGTGTATACACAGAAAGGCATCTTTTATGTCCAACTCTGTTTGTCAAAGCAACTGCTGTAGCTCTTAGTGTATGAGAACACAATTCACACAGGCCTGTTGAACAAAGCTAAATTCAGTGTCTCTATTGAGCTCTGTTGAATAGAACTGGATGAATGAGCCACCCTGCTCTTTCAGTAGCTGCGGCTGCTTTCACATGCATAGTGCTTCTTACCTCCTTGGCTTCTGGTAAGAGGGGGGGGAGTCCCATAGGAGTACTATGCGAGCAATGCACCTGTGAAGCATGTATATAAAGTGATTACGTTACATTACCTGCATTCTGTCAATAAGAGGTATAGTTTGGTGTTTTCTAATTTTTTAAGCCTAGCAATTTTCTTTGGTTAATTATACTTTGCACAGTGGAATAGAACTGCCAAGCGAGACATTCTGTTATCCATATGGCTATGGGCAAACATAAATTTGTAAAGAAAACCTTTGAACACATGTGACCTGTAATGTAATAAAATCCACCCAGAGTCCCCCTTTAGATTCTAAATAAGTACAAACAGGTGTATGAACCTATTCCAACTAATCCTGTAAATTTGGTTTCATGTCGAGTATAAATTATGAGAAAATAAAGCATATGTGAGCTAAAGATTTTGAATGGGAAAAAGGAGATTGTCTTAGAAAATCAGGGACACCCAGGAGCCCCAAACTTATTTGGTTGAGTGTCAGGTCTCTCAGACTTGACCATGTCTCCATATCTCTTGTCACTGTGCATATCCCCAAGTTTTATTGTGTTGATTACCTGCAGAAGAAGATAAAGAAATTATGGAGAACAGAAGACAAATTCTTGCAAATGTAAGGAACGGCGAAATCTGCCAGCTTACTAACTAGAGCCAAAATAAAAACCAGGTAAAGGCCCAAGAAAAAAACATATTTTCATATATTTATCCCTTAATATTTGCAGTACACAAAAACAAAGGGAAAATACAAAATTTAGGGCACAGTATTGCATTTTATTGTCTACAGAGTCAGGGCCTCATTTACAAATGCTATACCGCCAAGGCATAGTGTAAACTCTCTTTGGAGATTGTGCGCTCCTCAGTTTGTGAAAGTGCTAGGTGGCAGAGTTTTTCCACAAGACATTTGGCGTAGCGGGGCAGATAAATATGGAGCAGTATTAGAGTAGCAAATAGTTTGGTGACGCGCAATTGGAATAAAATAGGTTTTAATTTGTAGAGTGAGAGTGGAAAGGACACGTTTTTATTGGTGTGTGTGGAAGGGTTTATGACCTTTTCCATTCTGCAAAAGGACTTTTTGACTAGCTTCAAGATGGCAGGGATCGGATCTCGTCCTATACTTTTAATGGGACATAATTGAATCTCCAACTTGCACTCCAGTGAAGCACATTTGTAAGCTCACATCGCCCATTGTAACCAATCTTTAAACCCACAACAATCATACCACATGCAATAGAGACTGTCCTGATTTCAGAAATGAGGCTAAACTCAGCATTATTTTAGGACAAAAACAGATGAGTGAAAATGGGTTGTATTAAAGTGGCAAACATCCTGCAGGGCCACTAAGACTTCCAGTGAGCTGGGACACAGAATGCCGGTTAAAGCCAGTTGGCAACCATAGAACATAATTTATATTACAGTGCTGCTAGTTCATATGGTTCAAGCTAAACAATCGGGGGGATTTATATTGATTTATACTCGAAAAACACTTTCTGAACATCAGTTCATCCTGTCAGTTTAACACAAAATAATAACTATCTACTCAGGTAATGCAGAAATGTTAATGTTTAAGTTCACAATTCATTTCCAGCTATCTGTCAGTGGCTTGAAAGGAAGCATCTGGACAAGTACACTGTCCATGAACTGAGATTGTGACACCAGTCAAAGCCATGTCCAAATACAAAAATACATTGTTCTCTTAAGAAGCCAGACAGCCAAGATAACGGGTCTATAACATTTCATCACACCAGTACTGTGCAAGAAAGGACACAATGACTTATCTGGCATTGAATAGGGGCTTTTATGCAGATTTTACAGTCTATATAAAATATTGTAGGAGAAATGGTAGAAAATCAGGACATATTTAACTTATAGCAAGGAATGTTGTTTTGCAAATTAATTTAAACATCCCAATGGTTCTAGTTTCATTCAAGCATTTGTTCAAATAAAAAAAATGAACAAATTAATTCAGTAAAATTCAAGTTTACCTGAGTCTTAAAGATTAAAGGGTATATTTACTAAACTGCGGGTTTGAAAAAGTGTAGATGTTTCCTATTACAACCAATCAGACTCTAGCTATCATTTATTTAGTACATTCTACAAAATGACAGCTAGAATCTGATTGGTTGCTATAGGCAACATCTCCACTTTTTCAAACCCGCAGTTTAGTAAATATACTCTTTAGGTTGAGTATACATTACAGAAAATTTCTCCTGATGCGATATAGTTAATGATTTTATGACTGAAAAAAAAGCCCCTATCAGCATCACGATTCATGTGTACACACTAAACATGTTCTACATGATTTACCTTCAGATCTGTGCTGTTCTTTTGCCATAGCCATGTGCTGAAAAGATTGTGACTCTGCACACTCCATAGAGGTCTATGGACACTGCCAGTCATGAGTGTATAGACACTGAAGAATAGTGTCGGACCGGGGCATGAAGGGCCCACAGGGGGAATACAATAGTAGTGGCCCACTAGGGGGGGTGTAGCCAGTCATTAGAGAGGCATAACCAAAGCAGGGTGTGGTAAGCCCACGAAGGACAGCTAGCAACATAGTATAGTATATAAAGAATACACAGTCTTGACCTGCCCCCTAGATTGGGCAGAACAGTCACCAAAAATTGGGATTGTCCCATTAGAATCAGAACATATGACAGACTGTCCTACCTGTTCTTGTCACTTCACCACCTGTGGCTGCTGGTTTCTTTAGCTGTGGCTTTTCTGGATCCTGCAATGTTGAGGGCCCTATTTGGACAAAAAAAATGGGTACATTTAGAAAATTCCAGCCAGCCCCGTTGCTAAATCAATAGAACCCACGGTTAATATTTAGGCCTTCCTCCAGCCCCAACATTAAAATAATAGTATTCACATTTAATAAATAGATCTATGTCCCTCCAACCAACCCCAACATTAAAGTAATAATATTCCCATTTAATAAATAAACCTATTTCCCTCCCTCCACACAGCCCCAGCAATAAATTAATAACATTTATGTATAATAAATATACCTATTTCCCGCAAACGTCACTATCGTTATATAATTGATATTTACATTTAATAAATAGACCTCATGCTCCTCAAACTCAGCCCCACATTCAATTATTAGGGTGCCAAACCACCCCATCTTAAATTAATAGTCCCCACTATAAAATGAAATTGCCCCACCATCACCCCACAAACAAAATAGCACCAATTAATTAGCCACCACCTACCTCACACACACTATATTGCCATAAGCCCCCTGTGCCATCACACACACATTACTGTGCCCCTTCATCACCATGTTGTGCCCCCTTATGATCACACTGTGCCCTCCATGCTGCTTTTGCTCCCCCTTCTCCTGGCCCCCCTTTATCACCTTGTGCCATACTGCTTTTGCTCCCCCCTTTTCCTGACTCCTCTTCATCACCATGTGCCATGCTGCTTTTGCTCCCCCCTTCATCACCCTGTACCATGCTGCTTCCCCCCCTTTCATCACTCTGTGTCATGCTGCTTCTCCCCCTTTCATCACTCTGTGCCATGCTGCTTCCCCCCCTTTTCATCACTCTGTCATGCTGCTCCCCCCTTTCATCACTCTGTGCCATGTTGCTCCACCTTTCATCACTTTGTGTTATGCTGCTACCCCCTTCATCACTCTGTGCCATGCAGCTCCTCCCCTTTTCATCACTCTGTATCATGCTGCCCCCCCCTTTTATCACTCTGTGCCATGCTGCTTTTGGCCCCCCCCATTTCATCACTCCGTGCCATGCTGCTTTCCCCCCTTTTCATCACTCTGTCATGCTGCTCCCCCCTTTTATCACTCTGTTCCTTTACTTACCTTCTTATTGGCTTCTTCTCTTCTCTTCTTCTCTTCTTTCTTCTTTCTTGCTCCTCTCTGCGCCGCTCCTCACTGAATGTCGGTCGTCACGCCCGACATTCAGTGCGAACAGAGCAGAGAGGAAGGTGGAGGCCACCGGCGCTGTGATCACGTAAGTATTATTTTTTTTTAAAAAAAGTTAACCGCTTCCCCCACAAACAAATGGGGGAGCCATTTGTTTGTGGGGGCCAGTCCGACCCTGCTGCAGAATTAGAATGACATTGTTCCATCGTTGAACGAGATTTTTAGTTTGATTTAGCAATCAAATCAAACGATACAATGTGCTTTGGAGTGATAATCGTTCATCGTTGGAGTGCACACGCTGATGTGGTGTCATTTTCTAGCAACTGTTCATCACTGATTACTACAGGCCAGCCACCCACTGACTGTGAGTGTCAAGTGCACATAAATGTCGGTGCCTACTTAGGCCACCACCACAGTTCTTCATCAGGTTTATTGGGCAGCTAGTAAAGAGATGATTCAGGAATACTGTTCTTTATACAAGACAGCCAGGAGAGTGTACTGAAGCATAGACACAGGCACCTTCACAGGAATAATCAGTAGCTTAATAGTAATTGCTTTTATTAGTTCAATTAGTTATATTTAGTAATGCATACACATACACAACAAGAATGCACAGTTTACATGGGTCTTCTTTTAATACTGTATTACACAGATTGGAAGGTGAGTAGACTAGCCCTTAGGCCCCTCAGCCAATCCAGGCTACTGCCTTAGGTTATTAGGTTAGTGACAGACTGGCACTTTAGATGCCTTCATGTATCCGCCACAGGAACTACTTGTTTTGTCTGCACTTAGCTACTGATATCCTCTATGAACACTGCAGACAGTGGTTCCAGAACTGATCACTGCTCGTGTGATAAGAATCCGGTATTTACACTGTGTGCAGGTTAAAGAAGCAGACACTTGTGGGGTCAGTTCAGATTACACATCATTTTCATTTTAGATGGTTGGCTACAGCTTTTAAAAACAAAAATGCAATTTAGACTGAACAAAACATGAAAAAAAAAAAACTGTTGCTATGACTTAAGGGAACAATGTAATGCTGGAATGTATCAGATGCTCCATTGTTTCTTAAGGCGGCAGCTGTATAGAATTTCCTGTTTGCTCTTTTGTCCCTACAATACAAGCTTACTTAACACAATACTATTTTAATAATTTCATCCTGTAAACTGAAAAATTAAGGGCTCATTAAATTGGTCCAGGCTATTTGTGGGGCTCAGTGAGTACTACGCCAGTTTGCGTAGCGTATCTGCACATGCCCGGAAAAGTCGGTGCATCCAGATTTTCATGCATCTGGCACTTGTGCTAGACTGGGCCTAGGGTGGGGGCCGTCTAATGTCAGGCTTTGTACAGTAAGGCAGTATTCAAGTAATTTCAAACAGACCGGGGGCTATATTTACTAAACTGTGGGATTAAAAATGTGTTGATGTAGCCTATAGCAACCAATCAGATTTTAACTGTCATTTTATAGAATGTACTAAATAAATGATAACTAAAATCTGATTGGTTGCTATAGACAACATCTCCACTTTTTCAAACCCGCAGTTTAGTAAATATACCCCCATATATGATTATATTATTTGTGCGTGATAAAGGGCAGGTGCAAATAGCGGATGATGATGATGACTGTTGTTATTATTGGCAAACTACTTGTGATTGGCTGCTTGTGTATGTTCCACTGATAGATGATGGACGCTTATTTTGTTGCTTGTGCATATATTATCCCATGTGCATGTTTAAGCACACAGGATAATATATACATGGTTTTTTTACATACATGAGACAAGTTGTTTGTGCCGTATTAGACAGCTTTTCACTGAGGCCTAATAATGAATGCATTGTTGCAATAAAATAAATGAATAAAAAAATGGGTGTAGGTGTATGTGACTTATGCCTGCTGTAAAGCACGTGCATATGCTACTGGTGCTGACGTGTCCGCATCTTGCGATAGTTGCAGCTTTGCATATAGCCGCAACAGTGGCTTTTTTAGTGAACATCTGCCATTTGTGCCGCAATTGCACGCAGCTCTGCTACAGCCCTGTATTAAGCAGATAAAGCTTACAAATGTTTCACATACGTCCTTCTAGCAGTGAGCACACTTTACATTCTTGCTCCTCTTTTTATGCTGCTAACGAAACAAAAACTCACACTGAGCAGAGCTCAATCTTCGGCGGCTAGTGTACAATATAGAGATCGTTGCCTGGTGGTCAAGTGTAAAATACAAAGTCGAGTCTATCGTGGGTGAGTGTAAATTACAGAGCCATGTTCCTGGTGGCATATAGAGCCCAGGTATTGGTGGCCCAGTTTAAATTATTCAGAAGATACCCAAGGATGATTTTTTTAAAATTAACCCTGTTGGTAACATACTTTTAAAATCCGCATCTGAATTTGACTATGGGCATTATATGTTTTGGATGTATTGTATCTCATTGTTCATACTGACAAAAAAATTAGAAGTTATGAAACCATTTCTTTGTGCATCTAGAGGAAAACAGCCACAGCTGTAGAGATATTCTTGATTCCTCAGAGTCTGAACCAAACAAATGGAAAAACTGAGGAAAGATTGGCAAGAAAACTGTTTTCCTGAAGTATTTACTGCAGAGACTTAATGAACATAATTGTTATGGATACCATTCACCCAGAGCATTGTGTTTGCTTGATGACCTTTTTTTAACATATGCTAACTAGAGAACAATGGTGTGCCTATTATAATGCAACCTGGGGCAGCCCGCTCAGGTTATTCTGGTTTTCTGATGAGGGGTAGGCAGTAAAAATGTAAGGTATTAATTTAAACTGCATCATTTACAAATGTTTATGTTATATCCTATGCAATGAGAAGGATGCCATTTAAGATCCTGCTTCAGGCAGCAGAAAGGCCAAAGCCACTCCTACTCGGAAGATTTACATTTTAATGGTTTAATTTATGCTTGAATCTATTTTTAATATACTTGTGTGTTTCGTAAAGTTGTGTGCAGGGCCAACTCACAAAAATGTGGGGCCTGAGGTAAAATCAAAATTCAAAAAATTGCTATAAATTCTTGAATTGTTATAGTCTAGACCAGTGTTTATCAAACCCAGTCCTCACAGCCCACTAACAGCGCATGTTTTCCACATCTCTTTGCTGGAGCACAGGTGTATTCATTACTGACTGATACATTTTGAAAGATCCACAGGTTGTACTAATTATTTCACTTGTGACCTGGAAAAGCTGCACTATTAGGGGTCATGAGGACTGGGTTTGGGAAACCTTGGTCTAGTTTAGTGTTTCTGAAGCCCAGTCCTCAGGGATCCTTAACTGTGCATGTTTTCCAGGTCACAAGTGAAATATTTAGTACCACCTGTGGATCTTTTAAAATGTGTCAGTCAGTAATGAATCCACCTGTGCTTCAGGAAAGAGACATGGAAAACATGCACTGTTAGGGGTCTCTGAGGACTGCGTTTGGGAAACACTGGTCTAGAGTTTTGACCATTTTCAAGACGTCCTTAAAGTAATATTTTATCGGTTTTCAAAGCAAACAGTGAATTTAATATTCAAACCTGAACACTGTAATGTCCACCATTCAAATTAAAATAATGTTAAAATACCTTTTAGCCATTTGATCTTGAACAGGCAACATTTTATAGTTTATTCTAATGGGCTGAAACTCTGAACTTGAACTGTAAATTCAACAGTGGCAGTCGAACCCAAACGAAACCTCTACAAAAATCATACATTTCAAACCCATTAGAATAATTAGAGCATCCTATTAGTAATGACATTAGAGCAGGGTTTCCCAAACCCAGGCCTCAGGGCTCCCCAACAGTGCAGGTATTCTATATCTCCTTGCTGGAGCACAGGTGTTTTCATTACTGACTGACACATTGTAACAGATCTACAGGTGGTCCTAATTATGTCACATGTGATCCGGAAAACCTGCACTGTTGGGGAGCCCTGAGGACTGAGTTTGGGAAACCCTGTATTAGAGAATGCCAAATAATTCCTAATTTCGACATTTTCTACCCAACAGGAGCACGGAAACGGTAGGTGCCACTGAATAAATAAAGATAATTTTACAGTACTGAAAGGAAACAAAATGTAGATATCTGACTGAAATAGGCAGAGAATATAATAAGTATAATGATATTGATACATTAATCTTTACCACATTAATTCTACCAAATTATCAAATTGAAAATGTTTCTTGAGCGTAAAAAAAAGTGGAGTATTATTTGGACTGTATATGCTGTTTACCTTGTTTTTGGATGAAGACATTCAAGGCTGCTGATTTGCTAAAATTTGTCTTAAACTTAAACTGTGAAAATGAAATGAATATAATAAATTAAATAAATTCAGAAAGGAGATCAAAGGTGTGGTATCTCTCCAACATCCAGGCCCTCCATTGCCAAGTAAGTTACATCAAGTTTCCTTCTCCTGTCCAATCCCATACAAGCTACATAGGGATATTAAAGATAGTTCTTAAATAAGCTTGTGTGCAAAATTAATGTGGTTGTCATTAATATATTCAAAGGGGCAACAGAACACCTGAAATAACCATTAAGTATTAAAGCCCATATACCACCTCATGGTGATGTCTTCATTTGGTCTTCCATTCCCACAGCCTAGTGCAGTGCAATAAACCTGGATTTTTGTTTTTTAATATTGTATTTCAGTTGGGGATTGTAGAGATTCTACAAGCCTCGCCTCTGGATGAGGGGAAGCCAGCACATTTTCAAATTAGTCTCATCACAGAAATGGAAAGCAGGTTCATGAAGGTAAATAGGGCAGAGGGGCATTTTCCTGTTAAGTGCCCCCCCCTTTTCAGAGTATGCTGCATCTGACGTTTTTTTTTTACTTATTCTTAAAGAAATGTAATCAACAATTTGTGAAATCACCTGATCCTGTAAAGCTACCCCTCCAAAGTTCTCTCCAGTACAGCTACCCTATAACAGGTTGTGAAGGTCAAATAATTGGATGAAGTAAACCAAATTGATTAATATTGTTTTACTGTGTGATTGTGATTGGTATGCCACATGTTATGACGAAATCGCACTAGTTAATAACACATACATTTACATTCGCACTTACACTTACACGTGTACTATGGCCGATACATTGATGACCTTATATTCATTTGGGATGGCACGATAGAATCAATTCAGGGATTCATAACATATCTTAATCATAATGAATAAAATTTGGTATTTACAGGTAACTGGAGTTCAAATTCTGTGAATTTTTTTGGGATTTAACCTTATCAATAGTTAATATGGAAATCTGTACTGAAAATTTAGTAAACAAGTCGATACTAATAACTATATCGATTTTAAGAGTGGTCATTACAAACTATGGCTAGAAAATATTCAGAAAAACCAATTAGGCAGAATAAGAAGAAATTGCTCGTCACACTTTTACACAAGGAATATCACTGACTGGTATTAGCGCTACTAACCTGAGAGGCGCGGAGTCTAACACACCACCGGTGTTCACCAGGGACCCCCGCAAGGAGGTTTGGGCTTTGCTGCGTGCGATGTGCAGGTCGTGGTTCTCCCAGGAAGTCACCAGTGCAGCGATTAGAGGGTAGTCAGACAGGCCGAGTCGAAACCAAGGAAGCGAGGTTCCACGGAGAGTAGGCAAGAGTAGTCAGGAATGGTCCAAAGGTCAATACCAGTGCGGGCAGCGAAGTACAAGGGATATCCGGAAGAGAGGTCAAACAAGCCAAGGAGTCAAATACACAGGAGGTCAGGAACAGGAATATAAACTAAATGCTGGAGCTGGTTAAAACCAATACTCTGGCACTAGACATGTATCAGAGGCTGCTTTAAGTACTCTAAGGTGCCTCCTGATTGGGTTAGGGAGATTTAGGCGGTTTAGACATGCTGGCTGCAGACAGGTGAGTAGATATAGAGTTCTGCTGCTAGGCAACAGGACGAGGATTGAGGAGAGAAGGTGTCTGTCTGCGTCGCCTGTGGAGAGCGCGGAGATGGCACCTGACAGCTCTACTATCATGGCTTTTGATAAACAAGCAAAAGAGATGTTAAGATCCTTTAAAAATAAAGGATATCCACAAAAGAAATCTTAGATGAAGCATATATACATGCTATTAATATGGATAGAATATCTATTTTAAAATCTAAACCAGATAAAAAAACAACAAAATCCAGATTAAATAAAACTAGTGGTTTAAGATTTATTTCTAAATATAACACAAAGTCGAAAAGTATTAAACAAATTATTAAGAAAAATTACCACATCTTGAAACAAGATCAAATTTTGAATACTGTGATTCCTGAACATCCACTAGTAGTCTTTAAAAAGAATAAAAACATGAGAAACATATTAGCTCCTGGCCATTTTGGTCACAAAAAGGATAATGAAGAAAATCCACAAAAAGAGGAGTTCCTCATAAATATAAAAGGGAACTTTAAATGTGGTAAGTCACGGTGTACAACTTGTAATCATATAAGCAATAAAGATAGAGAAATAATATCCTACTCTACACAAGAAGTCTTTAACAGAGATGGTTTTTACAACTGTAATACCACCTTTTCCATCTATGTGTTGCAGTGCCCTTGTGGCCTGCAATACGTGGGTAGAACTACTAGAGCTATTAAAACACGCTTCATGGAACATCGAAGAAATATTATTAATAAATTAGAAGACCATAGTGTATCTAGACACTTCAAAGATGTACACTTTGCTCACCCCACTAATTTGAAAGTGTCTATCATGGAATCTATTAAACCCACTTTGAGAGGTGGGAACAGATTTGAAATTCTCTGCGAGAGAGAAACCTTTTGGATATTTAAGCTACGAACCCTTATGCCAGAGGGTTTGAATGAACATATAGAACTCTCTCAACGATAAATTAAATTAAGAGTAAAAGCATTTATTCCTTCATTTTCTAATTGTATAAGAACACAAGAATTCTATATTATTCTAGATGTGATACTAGGCATTGTAATTATAATAGATTTCTAATGATAATCAGACTAAGATTGAAAGAGCTAATATTTGCCATCTATATTACATATGAATAAATTATATCCATGTTGTCTCGAATCTATACAACTCTTATTATTATAATTAGAAGATAGTATTGGTAAAGATCGTGAACAATATGACAACCTATGAATCATCTGGTTGAATAATGTAATTAGTAATACAAGGAGCCGTTAAAAATACGGAATCTTAGACTGGCTAAAATGTACCCAACTCCCTCCCCTGCTTGCTGGCGGGAATGTGGTCATAGAGGCACCCTCTTCCATATCTGGTGGTCTTACCCTGTCATCTCCTCCTTCTGGGATAGGGTGACTACCCTCCTTTCCTCTCTTCTCCAATACCCTGTTCAACCCTGCTACCCTATACAACCCTGCTACCCTATACAAAATGCTGATGTCCAATGTGCAAAAATGGCCTCACATATTCTGGCAGCTGCCAGGTGCCTGATAGCCAAATCCTGGAAAAGCGCAGCGCCTCCCTGCGTCTCCTCTCTGAAAACATATGTCTGGTTTATTGCTAGTATGGAAAAAATCACCCTCCACCTGCAAGATAAAGATAATAAGTTTTACCAAATATGGGCCCCTTGGCTACACCAATAATACCCCTAACACTCACCCTCCCATAAATGGCCTAGTTCATACCGGACACCTCTGCCTATTATACCCCTGTAGGCTAAGTTATGTCCCCTGTTATCTGAGATTCCTCCAGGCCTTGTCTTACCAAGGCAGACGACCCCCCCCCAGCCCTTCCCCCTCCCTCCCACTTTCCCACTACCCTCCTAGTAATATGGATATTGCTTATGCCAATACAATTATTTTTTTCATTCATGTACTATGTTTTGTTATGCATAGCAATTTCTGACATGTTCTGTGGCAGTGCTTGTTTTTCCTTCCTGCTATATTCTGGAATGTTTGCTGTCACCCATGTGTATTCAATAAAAAAAATTGAGTAAAAAATAAATAAATACGGAATTTTTTATTATTAAGGATCATATGGTTGTTATATGAGAATTGTAACCCAAGAAAATTGTGACAGATATGTTGGGAATAGAAATAAGAGTTTACCTCTCCACATAGGTATTTTTGTATTTACCTTTGTATCTACCCCTGTAAGCTGGCTCCAACTATTAATACTGTTTTTCCAATATGAGAAGATTTTGAATATTGATCATCACTATCTTTTTTGTGGTCCAGACAGAAGACGGAAGCTATGGCTCAATTGGTAGATGCCTAGCTATGTCATATATAAAGACACATGTTTGAATCCCGTGTGATAGAATTTTTTTATACAAAAAATATATATTCTAAAATTTATTTTTATTATTTTCTGATGAATCTATTACACTCTTTTTGGATTATGTGAAAGATAATAAGATTAAGATATTTAACATTTATGTTTTTGGAACAAGGTAGTGAGAGAGATGTATATGAAATTAGGAAATATAATCTATATTTCTTCTCCTCAGCTAGATTTTATTATAAGATTTTATTATAGCATGTAATTCTAATATGTAAAGAAAGAAAAAGTATATCAATTATATTAATAAGCAGTCTCTATTTGAGCATGAAAAACCGCAGAAGTAAATCTGTACAAAAAAAAGCAAATAAAGAGTTAACATCAACCACAGAAAGATCACCAGGTGGGAATTAATAAAAAAAATGTACCAGCCAATTAAAAAGACTTAGGGGTAAATGTATCAAGCTGAGAGTTTTCTGGCGGGTTTGAAAAGTGGAGATGTTGCCTATAGCAACCAATCAAATTCTAGCTATTATTTTGTAGAATGTACTAAATAAATGATAGCTAGAATCTGATTGGTTTTTCAAACCCGCCGGAAAACTCTCATCTTGATACATTTACCACTTGAGGTCTTTAAAAGACTGATGAAAATGGGAATGAAACATCTTTGAAAAAGTTAGCCTTTAGCTAACGAAACACGTTAGATTTGTTATTCCCTATCATCTGGAGATCCCTTTTGGAAAGAAAGAATACCATCTATTATATCACCTTCATTATCGCTAAGGAGATTTTTTCCATACTTCCGAGGAGGAACGTGATTATATCATTATTATCAGCGTGACCGCAGAGCTGTTTTTCAACCACGGGACAGCCAACAAGCGGGACATCTGTTCCTTGTTGTTATTCAGAAGAACGTGAGGGCCTGAGAACCTCTATATTTGGCAACATTGTTTTGATGGAAAGATCCTTAATTCATCTGCCGAGGTATTATCTCTATTATAAGAATAAGTACTTTTATATCACTTTTCGGTCCCTCTTATAGTGGAGCATAGAGGATATAGTGCTCCTATTGCGTATGAGGAACCTCAAAGCTACATACAATAACCCTGGGTGCCAGGTTAGGTGATATTTTCACAGTTCCATTACGGAAAATATTGCATTGTTGTACAACGTTTTGCGAGAGACTGTACCATCACGATATAGATGAAAATCATACATGGGTGAGATCCTTTCCATTTTAATAGAACTTGTCCATTTGGAATTAGGATTCTGCATTACAGATCTGTGTTTCGTCCTGATGGTGTACTGGCCAGACACCTAATTAATAATTCTCTACAGAGATGTGTTAAAACAATATGTTGAGCTCAACACACTATATACTGCAATACCAATTATACTTGTTACATATGTTTAAAGGTTGTATTTATCAAATGTTATATATATGAGATCTGTCCATTTTTATATTGAACTTTTAATTTAATAAATTACTTTACCTCTTTGAATGCACCCTGTTTACTCTGTTTGTTTAAAACAACATTAAACCCTGAGCCAATGAAGACCCTAGATATTATGCTTGTGTACACAGTGACATCATCAATAGTTTTTTCTATATTGAAACTGGATATATTCAAGCTGCTTCCCCCAGCTAGCTCTCTCTTAGCCTGAGTACACAGCAGACATGAATACCTTATCCTAGGCCTGGATGAAGCATTAGAAGAGATGTAATATATTCAGTGTTTTTATACTTTCCTGCTTTATTGTAATATCTTTTAAGCGTAATAATCCCTTGCTGTGAATCCTGCTATATTTTGCAATTAAATATCTTTGTGCTTTGGAACCACAATAATCGTATTGGACAATGTATATTTGGTAAGCAATAAAATGACTTTAATAAGGTGCAAATGAAAAAAGCTAAAAAAGACAAACTTTAGAGAAACTCAGGACTTGAATAGGCTACATCTGCATTGGCATGCCCTTACTACACATTACCTATGTTCATCGCCCCTTCCCTCCCCAGTTCCAACCTTGAAGTTGCAAGCAGTCGTGTCATTTGTGCTGTGACATGCAATTGTGTTCCAATTAACACAATTGCATGTGAAATAGCTCATGTGAAATAGCTCTGCGCATGCTCAGAAACGGACCTTAGGCCAATGCCTAAGGTCTATTTCTGAGCATGCGCAGAGTTATTTCAAGCACGATATGGCATGCAAAGGTACTTACTTCCAATGAGGACTCAGGTCTAGTATGTGGGGATTGGAGGGGGAAGGGGGCAATTGTGGTTTCTATAGTAATTAACATTGTTAACTGAAGAGTTTTGTTTTTCTTAGAGATTCGTTGAAGTTTCTGCAATTACCATATTACTCACTCATGTCCTAAATGTTTTACTGGCATAGTGCTTTGCCAATTAGTTTCATTATTAAACAAATAAAAGAGGGGAAAAACAGCTGAAATTCCATTTTAAAGCATCTGGTTTCTATTTACAAGAAAATTAGAAAAAGCTGCATAGATTATTAAGATTATTGAGTAATGCTGATCTTGATCATTTATTTAATACTTTCTTTAAGAGATAGAAAGTATGAATGGTGGGAGGAGGTTGCAGAAATGTTTGTGGTAGAGTAGTGGAAAAAAGAGAATTTAAAATCCAAGTAAATTGTTTTAGCTCACCAAACAATTCTGTACAATCTGTAAAGTTTCTTTATTTGATTTACACAGCTCAGCTGCAAATTCATCACATACATTTTGTTTGCCCCTAATAGCAAGCTATTGCTTTTTCCTTTATCTCTGCTTATATGCCTATAGCAGTCTTTGTGGTAATAGGGGAAGGTTATGGCATGGGAAGTTGAAGATAAAATAAAATAAATTATGGGAAGTTTGGGATATCATTGAACTACTAGTTAGCCCAGGTTAGTTGACTTTCAACCTAGTTTAAGAGAAGCCATGTAAATGTCTTTACTCAGAAGCGACTGTGTGTCTGCCCTTCCGATTCCTGTGACAGTTAAGCATTTTATACAAATTATTGCAGGTTTGCAAGAAAGAAACTAAAGTTGTTGATTTGGCATTGTGTGCCAGTTTGCACCTGGGATAGCAGGTTGACTCTTCCCTAGACTTCTTTTTTGGATGCTCTGAACCTCTTAAAATGTTCCATGTGGACACAGTCATTTAAAGTCAGAGTTTTGGCAAACAGGTGCAAGATTTGAAATGCAGGTGATATGGGCAGATCAGAAATCGTAGTGCATCATCACGTTCCGGTTGTGTCCATACAAAGAAATGTGACGATCAGTGGATGTGCATGTATCTGGTTGTGCATGTATCTGGTTGTGCACCACGTACAATCTTGTGACCAACTCAACCATCTGGCAACAGAACACAAGCAGACCAACAATGTTGGCTGCATCTACATTGCCATGGAGGATGCATTTCCTCTCCTATTTACAGCAGTCTATTTGATCATTGTGCTCCCTATGCATTCATTCCAGTGACTCTTTCTGTCTAATTTTCTGTGTATTAATTTGGATTTACTAGAGCATTTTGATCTTTTGACTTACATACATGGCAATGCTTTTACCCTACAGTATTTTATTGTATCTAGCCATTGGGATCTTTCTTTGCTACACTGTTGGTGCCAATTGTGTTTCCTCCATCAATAGCACGTCTGATCTGTGCACAGGTCAATTGAATATTGGTAAGTGCATGTAATATATATTCTTTTCAACTTTCTTTTTTTTTTTTAGAAAACTAACTTTGTGACATATATTCAGCCCCAAAGCACATTGTAAGATGTGTGTTGAATAATTTGTTTTGACATTTGACACCTAGACTTCACTGCAAGGTGTGATATCATTGCAATCTCTTTGCTACAGTTATTTTCCTCTGACAAATGTCTATGTTTAACTCTGATACATGACCTTTCCACCTACTTCAATTTGTGATTATAGAATAAGAGTGTAGGAGAACTACCTGGCTTTTCAGTACACAATAATTTTAGCATGTACATTATATAGCAGGGCATGATTTCGTTATTGGTCCTTACTTATCATGGTGTAAACTCTTTGGGTTTGATTCTTCAAGGCATGTATCTGCCAATTTTGAGCGTAACAAAAGCAAAATCAGTCTGCGCATGCCCAGAACTGGCAGATGCGGCAGCAAATGCAGGCCTGTTCCGTGCGGCAGCTCACGCAAATGACACTTACTATAGTATCCGTGTTCGGGGAGTGACCTGGATGGGGGAAGAGGCATTTTACCATAGGCAATTTACAGTAGGGGAGTGCCAACCTCGAGAGCATACAGCCCTGTAAAAGTTACTTGCTTTTCTGCCGTATATCTTGTACCAGCTCTGGAGCAAGTCTAAGTGCAGCTGTGGGTTCAGCGGCATTACAGCCTAGTGCTGGTAGTCGCATATTCGGGTGGAAAAAAGCACGGGTCCCCCTGATTTTATGAAAACCAGCACTAGGCAAGTAAGTCGGGACTGGTGGCACTATAGCAGGGGAACCCGCAGCAGGGGGTCCGCCTGCCATAATGACAAGCCAGCACAAGGGTTAGGGGACGCCACACATTTTTTTCATTCTTACTTTTAAACCAGCATAGAGCCTGTGGGTTCATCGGCTGTATTGCCGCTGGACCCGCTGGCTCTGCAGGAGTTGATAGGTCTGTAGTTACCAGAAGCGTCCTGTGTAGTAGAGTATGGTAGCCCTGCACCCGAATTCAATAGGGCACGTATCTAGAGATCTGTGTCTTGATGAATTCAGGAATGCACAAAGGTTAAATACGTATGTATAATAATGAACGTTGATTGCGCTCAGAATACCTTCCTTGATGTATTAGGCCCTTCATGTTACATGATATCACTTCACTAATATAAACAGATAGAACTATCTTCTGATAACACCTTCAGTTGTTTGTAGTTTTTTTTTGTCCACAGTTTGATGGTGTTTCTAAACCAATATCAGACCTGTCAACTCACATGGTGTAGAAGCCTGGTATGCCACGTATATCAGGTTCAAATAGGTATAATAGGTATAATATATTAATATATATATTATGGACAAATTTGTTGAGCAGTTAAAGCTGCAATGCATGTTATTTGCTTTTCTGTCATGCCACATATGTGTTATTATCTTTCATTTGACATATTTGCAGAGCTGTACATTTTCAATCAAGATACAAAAAAATGATGAGGAGTTCTTGCTGGTAGCAGCCATCTTTGAGAGGTCCGTTGTGGTGGTAGCCATGACTGGCACTGGTCATTTTGGAAAACTAAACTATCATCCTCACAATGCAATAAAACCAAATATGTGTGTGTGTGTGTGTGTGTGTGTGTGTGTTAGGGAATCCAGACTGTAAGCTCCAATAGGACAGGGACTAATGTGAATAATTCAATATTCTCTGGAAAGCATTGCATAATTTTGTGACATATAAAATAAATACATTTTACAATCTAATCATTTACAAAGACAATAAAATGGCATCCATATAGAGACTGTAATATTAATATACATTTCTCAACACATTGTACTTTGAAATTTTAAGAGCAAGCAAATAGTCACCTACTCTGGAAAGTCTTCTGAATACTGGAGGTGGATATTTCCTTTTCATACAATAAGAAAAAATGTTGTCACTGATGTGTCATAAAAATTGATTTTCCAGGAATGATTAGTTCTGTGCAGTTATTATAATAGAACAGATGTTTTTTTATATAGAAAATATGTCTATTTGACCTTTTCAATTATATTAGATTATATTGATTATATTGATACTAGCTGAAGTACCCGGCGTTGCCCAGGTTTAAATCTTCAAGTTATTAAGTTATCAATGAGTTGGATGTAACTGTCAACATTTTTAAAACAATTAGCAGAAAATATGTCATCCAAATCCATCCAGTGGAAGGCGCAGAACAGGCTTCCTGTGTCAAAGTTCTGCTCAGTGTACACCAACGGGAGGTCCGACCGGGACCCTAACCCCCCTAAAGCCTGACCAGGATCAAACTGGACAATCTTGCGTTGGTTTCATCCCAATCGGTGCAGGGGTGTCAAAACGCAGGCTCAGAACAGACCACCCGAGTCAAGGTTCTGTCTAGCATACACCAACTGACTAGGTCTGACTAGGACCTCAACCAGTAGTATTTCTTCTGGGATCCAATGTTACCAGTTTGTGAAGTTTTTATCCATCCATTTGAAGGCTCAGAACAGGCTCCCGGGTCAAAGTTCTGCCCAGTGTACACCAACGGGAGGTCTGACTAGAACCCTAACCCCCCTAGTTTCTGGCCAGGATCCAAATGGACCACCTCATGTTGGTTTTATCCCAATCAGTGCAGGGGTGTCTGAATGCAGGCTCAGAACAGGCTACCTGGGTCAAAGTTCATTAAATTATGTATCAGGAATCAAATAAATGCCTTATTCCTTGATTTTAAATTTTAAAAGGTTTATTAAATATTTTTCAAAATATATTTAATCTATTTTCAAAAAATAAAATAAAAATAAAAATACTACTTTAGTGAAAATGAAAGCCCAAATCTGGCAAGCCGGCTTAAAAACTGGCTTGGTAAAGTGGTAGGTTAACCATTACTGCTTTGGACCAGTATCTCTAGGGCAGTTGAATATCTGCTCATGCAATTATTTTTTGATAAACTGAAATTTGATAATTGTGGCAATAAGGGATTTTCTACATATATTACGTAACACCACGAAAGCATCGTTCATGATAAATAAGTCCCTAAATATGTGAACTGGATGTCTTTCTTTTAATAGAAATCAAATTAACCAAGATTCTTGGCCATCTTGATAACGCTAATTTAGACAAGCAGTACCAAAATGAATCAATAAATATTTTTTGGGGAAATACAGTGGCATGTCTTTTTTATAAGTAAGAAACCTTAAAATATCAGACTTGTGATTATATAGCACATTTACTTTGTACAGCAATGCAAGATTCCCACGTGGATGGACTCGTATGCACTGCTTCAGAGAAGCTACAGGCCAGTATACTCTACTTTTATCAATGGGCCCTTTATGCCTGACACTGCCCCTGCTGGGGTTTTTTTCCACTTCAACTTGCCCCACAGACTGGCCATGTCCTCCCCCTGTTCATTTTATTAGTGGGAGAGGGGTGCTGTATCACGTACTTGTCTCCAGGCTCCATGGCTCCACGCCACACCTCTGGTAAGGGGCCAGGATATTGATAGTCACAGCTAAGGTCATACGTCAGAAATAACATCGACAGATGCAGATATGCCCTTTTTTGAAAGCCTGTCTAGCTATTTTGTAACCACAGAGATCTCTATCTCCTTACAACATTTTCTCTTTCTGACTCATAACCTGTTATGCGTTAAAATTGTGCAGTTTATTTCCATGCAATCCAAAATTATCCAGACAGGTTCAATCATCTACATCCAGTGTAAGACTGGGTACACACTAGGGGCTAGATTTACTAAGCTGCGGGTTTGAAAAAGTGGGGATGTTGCCTATAGCAACCAATCAGATTCTAGCTATCATTTTGTAGAAGGTACTAAATAAATGAAAGCTAGAATCTGATTGGTTGCTATAGGCAACATCCCCACTTTTTCAAACCCGCAGCTTAGTAAATCTAGCCCTAGAGGTTTTTCATCTGATCTTCATGCCAATCAGCCAAAATACTACAGTTTGGTCAAATATCGTGTGAGTGTGTATATTGACACGATGATCTAAAGTTGTCCCAAAGTGCCGATCATCATTTAATTTGGTTGGTCGTACTGTTTAATATTTTCCGACCAATCACCGACCGATCGTGTAGTGTGTATGTACTCATGCTCACAATCTACATATAGTTTAGAGTTGGGCTCTTTCAGCTGATGCTAGCAATGAATGCCACATTGAATACATGTAGAGAGTACTGCACAAAGAATAATTCATTTGTTCGTTCTGAAACAGAATATTTTGTTTCAGAGTCACAGAAGCTAACGAAATTTGTTAGGACATGTGGATAACTATAACAAGGCGTTTTAATCAGTGTGACAATGTGACAGTAATGAATGATTAAATATAGTGAAGTCATTCTCTGAAGACTAGAGGACCAGATGAAGGACCAGATGAATAGAACATATCTGAAGGTAAGTCGCGACAGTGTGTATGCATGAATCGCCAGACTGATCGGACCTTTAGTCGTAGGTACAATCGTTGGCAGGTCGGTTGGAAAAATTCTTCAATGTGTACTCAGCTGAACACAGTAAAGGTTGAAATTCTAAAAGAAGTTAAAAAACTACAAATTATTCCAACTTAAGCAGAAAATGAAAAGACCTGTCTAATTTGCATTTCGGATCTGTGGTTAGCGTTATCGCACATGTACAGAACACTCCTGGTTGTGTAGTACCCAATGAACAGTGAGCATAAAAATGTGTGTGCTACATTCACCTTCTAGGGTGGCTGAAAATGACATACGTCTGAGTTTCCAATATAAGCTTCAAAACTTAAAAACTCATCTGAAACCAGTTTATGTAGATTCACTTTTCACTGTGCAGTGCAGAAATTTACATCAATGGTCCAAGGTGGAAAAGAAATCATATCACTTTTCCATTACTAAATTTGAAAGACACAATTATCAATGTGTTTTCTGAAAATTCCAATTTATCAGGATAGATGTGTCACCTAAGTGAAATGAGTACAACAGCTGATATTAAAAGTATGCACTTGTTGACCATTCTGGTGATGAATTTTTCTCAAGACACATTTTTAGTACGTAGCAGTTGAGAAAAACCACAACCATAGAAAAACACAAAAAGATAATAAAAAAAAGTACCAAAATCAAATATTAAACACAAAATATCAAAATTATAGTAATTGTTGATTTACATGTAATTTTCAGATGGGGAAATGTGAGAAATTCTATAAAAAGTAAACATGTTTGGTGCGGGAATGTTGCGGGTACAATATCTCTCCATCAGTGTAACTGGTGCCTGACATTACTACTTTGTGCTATTGAGGACCCTGCTCCTTCCATTATCTAACTCTCAGCCATGGCTTCCAGCTTTCCTTATTCCCCTCCTCAGGTCATGATAATGCGCATGTCATATGATCCTCGTCCTCACTAACATAGTCACATGGGTGGACATGTCGCAACATTCCATAAGATCAGCACATTCCCTAACATGCTGCATGCATTATAGTGCTCTTGCCATACTGTGAACGTTCCAATTATCTGTTTAATTAAAACACTTTATAAAAACTAGATTTGCAGGACCCAATGTCTGAATGCAATTGAGTGCTCAGACCATGGTCAAAAGTACTTTAAAATATTTACTGGTGAGGCAAATGAATACATTTTACTCCAGTGTTAAATCCACAATTAGAAAATCCATAATCATTCTCTATTGGTGGGTAATATTTCTATTTTTTCAGTAAAATAAAATAGGAAGAATTCATAATGCAATAAGATATATATGCCCTAATAAATTCCAGTTAGTCATAAGAAGCTGCTATATTATTTGTACCGCTAAAGCAAAATGAAAAATCACCGATAGAAAGTATAGACTAGTTGAACACCAGATTATTATTTAAACAATTCTTGCACATTTGTTTTACCAAGCAATAACTTTTCAATTAAAAATCTTTTACATATAAGACAGATTTTCACATTGTCAATTTATTATGTCTGCAATTATGCTATGAATTTATTTTCCTCCAAAACATGTGATTAGTAGGAATTGCTTACCATGTATTCCTTATCCTGCTTTCTTTAAAGATTGGCTTCAGCTTTAAAGAATTGGGTCAGAATATGCTCTAAGGTAGGAATCTCTTCAGTTGCCTTTTGAGATGCTGGTTACAAAGTAGGTCTTACGCTTAAGGAAATCACAAAAAGTGTTAAAACAAAGTTATATATACACATATTTGTAAGGTGAATTATGCAAGTGTAGATATGTAACACAGGAAATATTAAGAGGCATGTCAATGATGAAGCCTAATGTGATATTTTTTGATCTTCAGATGTCTATAAGTGGAGACTTGATGCCTGATTGTAAATATTAAGAACTAGTATATTTTAAACAGGTCAAGTATAAAGGATTTTACAATTACACACATAATATGAATGTATGCATTAAAGAGCAAGTAAAACCAATATATGTACTATAACTGCTGTCATAACTGAACATTAAACAATGAAATATGCCCATCACATTCTTTTTCACTCCTCTGCAGCAAGTTGTGGCAGTGGAATGTCAGGATAGCACTGAGCAATGTATTCTACCTTCATGATTCATATTATATTCAAGTTTGTGGTTTTTAAAATACTTATATTTTTGGTTGCAAAAAAAATGGTACAGTTTGTTTTCATAATGTCACACTGCTGGTTGCTCTTCGGAGATGTCAGAACTACTCTGAATAAAGTGGATTCCTATTGTCAGGCAAAATTTGCACTAGCAGATCAGAGGTGCGGAGTCTAATGAGCTCCACTGTTTTTACCAAGAGCTGCTTCGCTACCAGGAGCTTGCAGGACGCATTCCTCTGAACTGCCTTTGGAGTAACACGAAGGTATGGTGCAGGCAGCAACAAAGAATGAAGAATGGTCAGACAAGCCAGGAACTGGTGCACAGGTGAGTCAAAAAGGTACCGAATCAGAATCTAGGAAAAGTCGTGTGACTATTCTTGGATTCTGATTCGGTATCAATTCAAGCCAAGGCCACAATTGCCAGAAAAGAATCAGAAGTCAGCCAGATGCTAGGGAGAAAACTTGTTGCTCCAACACTGCTGCAGTGTTCGGAGCAGGTTTATATAGTTTAGCAAGTTTGAAAAGACTGCCTCTGGTATTGGTTGCATAGCATCCCTGAAGCTCTGCCCGCTGTTGGAGGGGAGCATCGCTGGAGCCTAGAGAGAAAAGTATGCGGTGTGATAGGAACCATTTGGCGGAGGTAGCTATCAGAGACACACCACTAACGGCCAAGCCACTTAGTCCTGAAAGGACAGATCATGAGGGGAAAAGTTGAAGTTGATGGGTTGGAGATGGTAGAATTTTGAGGGACGAATTCAAAGTCATCTATTGAGAAGTGTCAAATTATCATTCATATACTGTGATTTAATTCTACTCCAAGCTCAGTTTTAGTCAGATTCTAACCTATGAAAGGAGTGCAGGGAATAATTTGCTATTCATATTAAAGACTAAACTTTTGTCCTTTTAAACCTGTGTCTTTGCGGTATTGTTTTACTTGATGCCAGAGGTGAATTTCACCAGCAACTGGGGTTTAATCCTCCTTGAGGTCAAAAGATTTCCTGACAGTAGCCGTCTCTGCTGAAGCTGACACTCCTGAATGCGGGTGTCCTACTGAATGCAAATGACAATAAGCTCCTTCAGGGAGGTTGGAAGGTTCTGGCAAATGAGCTCATCTTTAATGGTCTGACAATCCTCTCTGAAATCAGGCAAGGAGCTACCCGTCATTCCATTTGGTTTCTGCTGCAAGAGTCTGGAATTCAGTGGCATACTGGGCGACTTAGAAACCACATTGTGCAGAGGCATTGCCGAAGGGAGCCAGAGAGTCAAAGATTATCTTTAGTGTGGCCAAAAACTCCTTGCTGTTACCCATTAACTGATCGTTCTTCTAATGGATTGGTGTGGCCCAGGCTAAAGCGTGGCCAGTCAGCAAGACAATGATCCTACTTTGTTATAGCGGTCAATATTTCAATCTCCGCTTTTTGTATCTCTCAGCAGTGTTGTTAAGCATTACACAGCAGCTCTAGCCCAGCATAGCCCATGTTGAAGCACAAGCAAAATGTCACAGTGCCAGCTGCTCCCAGGAAAGAACCACTTGCTTGGGGTAGCTATCAAAGACACACCACGACCCACCACCTTTAGCAAAGTAATAAAGTGATAAAGGATGAGCTATTGCCAGTGGTGACGGTGCACTGGCACCTGTTGTCTGTAACTGGTATCTGTCATGTGTATATATGCGTGTGTGTGTAAATATATGTATTTATATATGTATATGTGTGTGTATATATATATATATATATATATATATTTATTTATTTATTTAGATTTTTTTTTTTCTTTTTCTGTAAAAGTAACATAAAGGGGCACTTCAGAGTACATTAAAAACAATATTTTATTAGACAGCCCAAAAAGTTTCACAATTGATGTTCGTACCAGAGAAAGATAAAATCAACACATATCAGCATAGACATCTCACAGAGGAAATGCCAGAATTAGTTTGTTAGCTGTTAAACACAGCAAACCAGCATACAATACAACAGGTTCTCTGCTTCCAGATTATTGCTTCTCATTTTGCATATTTTTGTAGCTCATTATGTAACACCTAGAATTCCCTTTTATCAGCAGCAATATCATCTAGGCTTAAGAGATAACTATTTGCTCTTTCCCAGGAACTTCTGATTTTGTTAACGAAATGGAAAAATGCCTGTTTGGAAAGTGTTGCATATATGTTTCTCATTAATGGTTTATCACGCTATATCATTTAAAAGGAACGGTTTATACAGCTGTCTTCATGCAGTCTATAATAGTCTGCAAGAATGTGCCTTTGATGTAGACCTACATAATAATGCACAACAGTTTATGTGAAAGAATAAGTCGGTGAGAGAGAGGTGAACATTATGGGTCTGATTCATGTTCAAGTTGAGTTCCGATTTGAATCAGGCCCTATATGTTTAAATTGTGCCATGCCTATTGTTGTATGTCCAGGATTACAATCCATGGCAACAGGGTCAGGACAAGGTAGATTGGAAGAAAAGAAAGATGCCTTGTGCACCACAAATCTGGTTAGCAAAGGACCAGAACTGAGCACATTCAGTATTAAATTTCTGTCTTAATTGTCAGAACTGCTATTGATCACCAAAAGGTGGCAGATTATCTGGTTGTCCATCCTTTCATAAGTACATAAAGTCTGAGTACTCTATGGGTCTAAGAACGGACAAAATAATACAATTTGAAATGTGCAGTATATGTGGAATTATGTCATATGTGAAGTCTTTGCATTGGGTGGAATACCTTATCTTATCATTGTCTGGGAATATCTGTGTAGATTCAGTAGGGGTTATTTACGGAGGTACTTGGAAGAGTCCCTCCATATATTTACAATACTATTAATCCACTTTTATACTCAAAGTACACAGTCATTGTGGTTATTAAAATGGAATTCCAAACTGCATATCATGCTCAATTAACCAGCACCCACTGTTAATTAAAACGTGTCCACTGTTCTCCATATATACTTTTAATTTTACACCTCTTTTACCTTCCGTAAAATTCTTAAAAAGGGGAAACTGTGTATGACATTACTTCAAGTTGGGCAGCACAGTGGCGTAGCGGTTAGCACTTCTGCCTTACAGCACTGGGGTCATGAGTTCAATTCCCGACCATGGCCTTATCTATAAGGAGTTTGCGTGGGTTTCCTCCAGGTGCTCCGGTTTCCTCCCACACTCCAAAGACATACTGGTAGGTTAATTGGCTACTATCAAAAATTGACCCTAGTGTGTGTTAGGGAATTTAGACTGTAAGCCCCAATGGGGCAGGGACTGATGTCAGTTCTCTTTACAGCGCTGCGGAATTAGTGGCGCTATAGAAATAAATGGTGATGAAGTAGTCTTCTTTTTGTATGAGGATTGATGCACATATAATATGTACATGGAGCCTTCTCAGGCCTAGTTTACCCTTAATGAAGCAAATGAATTAGTTAAAATTATTAAAAATGTAACTATTTCTTCCTTCTACCACGGAGGTGGTGCATGCTTCAGGTTAATTGACATGTCTAAAATGCCCTACTGTGCCTGGAGAGAAACAAGAACTTGTCAAATCTGTGCATTATCCAGCCTTTTCTGATAATTAACATATCTCATCCAGTTAAATGCATGTGAAGATCAAAGTTCGGCATCATTGCTTTTTTTTGGCCATGTCTAAAAAGAACATGTCACGGGCACGAGGAGTCTTGCCAGGGATTTCACCAGATGACTGGGCTTACCAGAGTAGTGAAGTTAACACAACGGTCCTCTGGTAGCAGGGTGACTACCGGAACATATATCACAGCAGATGGAGAGAGAATGCCAATAAAGAATAGGAAAGTCAGTGACTTGCAGCAATCTTGGTCAGTGAATCAGCGACTAGCTGATATTGTGGAAAGGCAGATTTGAACACGGAGATCAGGATGGACGTGAGCAGATGCGTGGAGGTAGTAGGGAAGTCAGTGGTCTGCGTACAGTAAGTTGTACCACTGTTATGGTGAGAAGACTTGTCCAGGTGCACGTAGGTAGCGGGGAAGTCAGTGGTCTGCGTACAGCAAGTTGTACCACTGCTTATGGTGAGAGGACTTGTCCAGGTGCAGATAGGTAGCGGGGAAGTCAGTGGTCTGCGTACAGCAAGTTGTACCACTGCTTATGGTGAGAAGACTTGTCCAGGTGCAGGTAGGTAGCGGGGAAGTCAGTGGTCTGCGTACAGCAAGTTGTACCACTGCTTATGGTGAGAAGACTTGTCCAGGTGCAGGTAGGTAGCGGGGAAGTCAGTGGTCTGCGTACAGCAAGTTGTACCACTGCTTATGGTGAGAAGACTTGTCCAGGTGCAGGTAGGTAGCAGGGAAGTCAATGGTCTGCGTACAGCAAGTTGTACCACTGCTTAATAGGTGAGGATGTGTACAGGTGTCGATGAGTGGAGGCATACAAAGGATAATAGGATGCAGACACTGAGAGCACAGAGGAACTTGATCCCAATAGATATGCAGCGTATCCAGCAAAGTCTATAACGGTATGTTTGGCGCTGCTTGGTAGAGACTTGCTCAGCACAGATATGCAGGCCAATAAAGGATAGTCAATCACAATTATGTATATAACGACTGAGTAGTACGGTTAATTCCAAACAGATATGCAGCGTAACAATAACAGTCTATAGCGGGTATGGATACCGCTGCTGAGAGTGGAAACTTGTACTAGCGGATATGCAGAGTAAACGTAGAAAGTCAATAACAGATAGGCATACCGCTATTCAGTAGAACAGTCTGTCCACAGGGAGATGCAGGGACTGCAGAGACGCTGAACGGCAGAGACGAGTGTAGGAACCACAGGCGAGTAGATCCGGTAATCAGAGTCCAGCTGGGGACACAGGCAAGAAACAGGAGACTGTAGCAGGTATGGAAACCAGCGATGAGTAGCACAGGGAATCCACAGGAACTGAAGACACTAGTAGTACACAGGAGACAGTAGCGGGTATGGAGACCAGCGATGATTAAAACAGGAATCAGCAGGAAACTGAAGACACTAGTAGAACACAGGAGACACCTTCAGAGACTCACAGGGAATGAGACTCAAGATCAGGCAATGAGGTAATGAGCACAGGTGCCTTAAATAGGGAGAGTTGCCTGATCAACCAATTAGATTAAAAGCAACAGTCACAAGAGTTCTTGGGTGCTGCGCATGCGCAGTCCATCAGGATGGCGGACGGCCGCGGTTTAGGACAGGTGCAGGAAGGCTAGGGAGCCACGCACCAGCGTAGAGGCACTCACGGTCCGGTGAGTGACAGAACAAAAGTACTCCATGCCAGATACAAAGGGTTAATTAGGAGAAATTTGTAGGTCTAAAGCCTAATGCTAATTTTCATCTTTTTATCCCAGACAGAGCTGAAAGTGTAGTATCTGAGTCCACAGCATTGTAGTTATTCAATATAATTATTTCATTAATGTTTTCTATGAATCTTTAACATATTTGCCAAAATTAACTCTAGCATTTCTGAAATCCTAATCTGAAATCTACCAAGCTCTTGAAAAACTGTGAGGAATTTCAAAAAAATTGTCAACTAATGACAGGGATCACTTGGCAGCAAATATTGGAAAAAGCAGCAGGAAATGTTATATTGTTTGTATATCGGATGGCAAAAATACTTAATTTTGCATACATAGCTTAATGTCAATAAAATGCATAGCAATGCAAATGGTGATTTCTTTTGCGGTTGCCACTTTTAATTACAGCTGGTGTTAGTGTCCACAGATAAACACTATAGTGCTGACTTAAATAGAGTAACTAGTCCAGGGGGTATATTTACTAAACTGTGGGTTTGAAAAAGCGGAGATGTTGCCTATAGCAACCAATCAGATTCTAGTTATCATTTATTTAATACATTCTACAAAATGACAGGCAGAATCTGATTGGTTGCTATAGGCAACATCTCCACTTTTCCAAACCCGCAGTTTAGTAAATATACTCCCAGGTCATTGTATCAGTCTCGTTCCTTACACACTGTTTTAGAAGTTTCAATAAACTCATAAAGAATCATGTTATTCTCTTGCTTGTCACGTTTCCTAGGATGGTCTGATGGTAGAAGGTGAGTTGTGTGTTAGCATTTGTTGTTGGGCTGAATGGTACTAGATCAGTGATTCCATCAGGGCGTCATAAAAAAATCACATGTCAAGTGTGTTAAGCTGGGTACACACTACAGAATTTTCCACCAACTTTTTCTGCCGATCGATTTTACATGCGATTGATGGTCCGATCGCTCGGTCCATGGACTGCATACACACTAGAAGATAAAGGGAAGAGCGGACGTCCCTTTAGCGACTTTTTACAGCCATGTTGTTGTGAGCAATGATTGCAATTTCGTACACATCGGTCGGAAGTTTATACACACTACACAACGGAAACAAGATTGGGACGAAAATATTAAAAGTTACGACCAACCAAATAAGGCGACAATCATCCATTTGAGCAGACTTTCGACCATTGTGTCACTACACACACTGACCCGACTTTTGAATGAGCGGTCGTATGTATGCTGATTGGGCCGATTATTGGATGAAAACCTTGTAGTGTGTACCCAGCTTTAGTAAGTGTGTCACAAGGAAAAAGGTTGGGAACTTTTGTGCTAGATGATAGGACTTATTTTTCCCATGTTAGTAGAAGTATTATGATCTATAAGACCTAGACCAAGATTTCTCAACCCCAATCCTTGTATACCCCCAGTAGGTCATGTGTTGAGGATTTTTTTTAATCATATACAAATTACTTGTTTCTTTTGATGAGAATATTAATTGCTATTGGAACTGAGAAACCCGGCCTTAGGCCATATTATGGAAACATATGTTATAACTTTAATGCTTTCCTGTAGCTTAAATTTAAAGGATCCACTTTGATATTATGATTTGTTATAAACCGTCTAATTGCAACATTTTTCATTGTGTTTCCAGTAATATCAATGTAATTTTTGCTAAACATAATGTTGGTGAAAAAAACAGAAACTGGAGGAGGGTGAATGAGAGAAGGAGGGAGAGAGAGAGAGGAAGAGGGAGACCATGCAGTTTGTAGATGTACAAGAATAAATTGTGAAAAGATTAACTTTTAAGCAGCTTCATGAATATAGTGGTAGTTATGCCTAAATAACAGACTTGCTGATAAAACATTTAAAACTATGTGCATGCTAATATAATTAAGCAATTATGAAAGAAAAATAATCCATAAAAAGTTTGACTTGTTCGTCCTTGTAGACACATCCCTTGTGGTTAAAAAGTATTAGACCAAATATGCCAAATGTTGCACTTTTACATTTTAATCTCTACTGAAATCCGTCTGTTCATTGTCTACTTGTGACATCTCTGAGATAGCTAAAAATGTGGAGTATTTCTTTCTACAGAAAACTCTTAAAGAACAATGCACACATATCATCTAGACATAGTTGTAACTATGTACACTTCAGTTTAATTTGTAATCTTGAAAAATTTTAATACTTTTAATGTACAGTTGTTAAATTAATTGTGATTTGACATACTTTGTCTAGGGATCTCCAACTTACAGTCCATGAGCCAGATAAGTTGTTCCAAAGCTGTGTTATGCCCCATAAGCTTCCTTGCAATCTCCATAGATTCTATACTATGGATATATTGTTAACATCACCCAATGCTCTGAACGTCAGTCGAGAAAATCCCTCTCCATCGCTGACTTTCCTTCTCCTATTGTACCCTTTCGCTTGCCATACAAACCCATTTCTCATACTTTATCTGCTCCCTGTCCAATAATCTATGACGTCTCTTTGCTACCATTAATTCTCTACTGTATCCTCCTCCACCCTCTTCCATCACCGCTCTCGACATTGTTACCTACTTCAAAAAAAAAACGAACTCTATCCACAATGATTTCTGTTCTCGCCAGACTCGCCTCCCTCCACCTGTACTCTCTATCACTCACTCTGCCACCAACCTTGGCACCAACTCTACACTAACTGTGCCTGAGAGCTTCACTCTAGTGAGTTCAGTTCCAAAGTGAAGGAGAATCATCTGCTTGAAATCTAAAAGGTGTCAATTATTTTGTCAGGTCCATTTAAGGATTTCTGTGTGATATAATCTGCCACTTATTAAAAATGATTCTGTTTTTTTTGTTTTATTGTACTGCAAACCAAAGAAATACATATGTGGATGCCAAAATATGGTGTATTATTAGAACAAATTGTAAGGGTGCCAATTTTTCTGTCCATGACTTTATATTATTTTCTTTTCTTTCTCTCATTATCTTTTCTTTTCTTCGTTTCCAGTAAGAACATTTTTTTTTAATAATTTGTAATTTTGTTGAACCTGGACTACTCCCATGTAAAATGGCATGGATATTAAAGTATAAAACTGTTTTATGTGCATTCTTGATGATGCCGTGGTTTCATTATGCACGCCAAGGATGGACAGGCCTTCTGGCAACTATGACAAATTATAGATGAGCCTGCGCCCTGATCCTTGTCAGTATACCTCTTTTAGCTGAGCTAACCAAAGATGAGACCCTCAGATAGGTCCAAGGCCAATAAACACTACTTGGAGGTGTACAAATTGCACACCATGGTGAGTATCTTGTAAAGAAAATCAAACACTTTTATTTAACAAGTTTGAACTTTAAAAAATGTACCAGTGGTTCATCACACCATACCACTACACAGCCCCCTCAGATAAAGGTCTATAGTCACCCCTGCTCCAGATGTCAATTCAGTGGAACTCTCCTTTGTTTGCACCTCTGTCAGCAAGGCAGTGACCAAGCCTAATCTCACCCCGCTTTTCGTAGCCACACTTATGCACAAAGGCAGTGGAGGCTTTAAACACAGTTCCAAGTGTGCCCTTGGTAGCAGATCCTGACCAGTCCAAAGGGAGATGCAAACCCCAGTCAGAACTGTCCACCTTTTATGCCTGTTGGGTTCCCATGGTGGTATGTTCTGGGAACTGGGAGAGTGCTAGATAACAGTCCTTGCCTGGATTGGCACACCTTTATCAGGGGGGCTAGCACAGTGGGATCCCACTTAATCATACAAAGGTATGGATGAACGGTTATCCACCCACTAGAGTACATAGTCCCGCTAGCAGTTGGTGCTGTCGGTTTTGGGTGACACTAGACAGCTTTGGACACATAGTTCATCTGGGTGACTTTAGCTCCCATTTGGACTTAATTGTAGAGTACAGTGGTACAGGATTTCTTTAATCATGTACAGATGACTTAGTCTACTTGGCTGGGTCAGTAATTATCCTAACTGTTCCTCAGACAGAAACCCTCAAAACACAAGCTGTTAGGGGTGCGTGAGGACTGGAGTTAAGAAACAAAAGTCTAGAGGGAAATGAAAGTTGACACAAGTGGAGCTGAGAGGAAGTAGGAAGAAGGGGATGCAGAGGGAATAATTTTGGTTGGGGGTGGATAGGACAAGGTGAAATGGTAGGTTCTGAAGTAGTACTTTAAAGATTGGAGGTTGGAGGAGAGTCTGGTAAGTCGGGGAAGGGAGTTCATATTTAATATAATAATCCATTATTGAGAAAGAGATGAACATCAAGGTGCCCTTATTGTAACTTACATTTTTAATTATTCCTTATTAAAATTGTTATGTAGTAAGCAATAAAGCACTATACCCATAAGTCACGTAATAAGACATTCTGACCTGTAACACTGTAAAGCAATGCTTATATAATTGCACATTCTTTTTTGTGTTTAGTTCCTCATTTACATTTATTTTAATCTATTTATATATGTTTCATATTTTAGCTTCCTCCTGTGTTTCCTTAACAACTTTTACTCTATGACCAATAAGTCCTTTCCTACAGCCTTTTGCTTTTATGCCAAATAGACACATCCTTATTCTCGGTAGAGATCTAATATTTTCTTAGCAACGGAGAACTGTAATTTTCTACAAATACCTCTAATGTTTCCATAGGATAGTCAGTTTTATATAGTGCATTTGCACTATGTATGTCCTATAAAGTACAAAATGCCCCTTTGCCCCCACTCTCCAAGGAGAGAACATAAATATGTCTGTGCACTATATGAAAATGCAAAATGTTGGCGTAAAAGACAGACTCATGCTTGCTCCTGGGTGACTTGCTCCTAAAGCTTCTCCGCGCTGGCAAGGCAGGAAAGTGGAGCTGTAATGTTGAAGGAGTTCTCGTAGGAATGGGCATTAGCAGGCACAAATCCAACAAAAGCATGATACCAGATGTAAGGGACACAGATACAAAGACAGCAGAGGTGACAGTGTTTACCTAAGCAGGAAGAGAAAGAAATTGATGCTGGAAGAGAGAGAGAGAACTTTGGGGGACACTCCAGAGCCGGATAATCCATTAGACACCATAAAATTCTGCCAAAGGGCCAGTGGGCTTGAGGGACCTGGCTTACTGTAATTCATTTTTCTGTGTGTTTCCTTGACAATAGAGGGAGAATTGAGGCATCCAAAAGGTATCTTGCCTAATGTCCTATGGGGTCTTAATCAGGCTCTAACATTGACATATTCACAACAAACAAATGTACTGCTAATTTGCAGAAAAATAAGGTAAGATAATATTTCTGTACAAAATAGCCTGCTTACCTTTGTTAAACATTAGCATATGTAAACACTAACAATATATACAAAATCACTATATGTCAGCATATACATAAAGGAGAATTTTGTGTACACTGTAGCTATATTGGGTTAAGATCACTTGCCAGCATCAAGGCATCTCCTATAGGTAAGTCCCTAAGCTAGTGATACAAATTTATATTCAGGGTGTCCCATTTAAAAGCTTCCACTGAACCTCCATCTTTTATAGCCTGCAGCACCTGGAGAGAGCGGTCAACTCCTAGATAAACAAACTAGAAAATAGTGAAAGAAGGAGCGGTTCTTTAAATTAATGAAATGTGTATAAGTGAATAAAATCATTTGAGACGGCATCCGAGGAAAATTGAGACCAAAGTGCATGTGCATCAAATGCCAAATGTTGTCCGGCGCTCAGAAACAAACAATATATAAATATCACTATGTGTAATCAATTCCCGACCATGGCCTTATCTGTGTGGAGTTTGTATGTTCTCCCCCTGTTTGCGTGGGTTTCCTCCGGGTGCTCCGGTTTCCTCCCACACTCCAAAAACATACTGGTAGGTTAATTGGCTGCTATCAAAATTGACCCTAGTCTGTCTCTGTCTGTGTGTGTGTGTGTGTGTGTGTGTATATTAGGGAATTTAGACTGTAAGCTCCAATGGGGCAGGGACTGATGTGAATGAGTTCTCTGTACAGCGCTGCGGAATCAGTGACGCTATATAAATGAATGGTGATGATGATGATGATATACATAAAGGAGAATTTTGTGCACAATATAGCTATATTGGGATTAAGCTCACCTGCCATCATCAAGGCACCTTGACGTTGGCAGTTTGTTTATATATATTGTTTGTTTCTGAGCGCCAAACAACATTTGGCTTTTGTTTGCATATGCACTTTGGTCTCAATTGTACTTGGCTGCCATCTCAAATGATTTTATTCACTTGTACACATTTCATTCCTTTAAAGCAGCGCGCCTTTTTCTCTTTCACTATTTTCTAATATGTAAACGCTAACTATAAAATCTGTATAAAAGAAAGGAGTAGAGAAAGGTGCGTTAGCAGGTAAAATGGTTACTGTTCCCCCTGCTATTTTACAGTTATATTAAAGTAACAGCACTCATGAAAGTATTCATTTTGGCACCTAACTTACTTTGTTCATAGTTTTGTAACATCCAGTGTTTGTTATATAGAGAGTCATGTGGCGTTTTCATATTGTTGATTCTGGATTCTCAAACAAACCAACGTTTGGATAACTAGAACAGCCTTGTTTTCCATGACCTCCAATTCTTTTAAGTTTGCTTATTTTACATGGACTGAATACTTTGGATGATTGTCGCTTTGCGTTGGCCGCAACCTCAAAGATGATTTACATCCAATTTTAAGTATGGAGTCCTTAGAGTATTTGTGCTCTACGGCTCTATGCTCTGCTTCATGGCGGGGCTCCAGTACCTGTTGGTTTGAGGGATGGTTCGACAATGCTTGGTATTTGGACTTGGATAACCTGTAAGATTCAATTATATACATAACTGTTTGTCCACAATTGTTTAAAATATGATTTATAATCCAACTACTGTACTCTGTTGGCTTTAGAGAAACAAAAGTATCTTAAAACATGACCCAGTGAGAGGTCCTATTAAACATCTCAATAAGAACTACGTTCCTGGTTTCATTGAGCTGCACTGGAAGAGACAAGTAGATAGTGGACTTGAAGCATAAACTAGTGTAGTGTATCGTGGTGGAACCGCTCTATACATACTGGTACTGTGATGTACATGAAAAAAAAAGAAAAGAATTACTTTGTCAATTTTTCAAAGAGGATGTTAACAGGATATGGTAACAAAAGAGACAAAGGTTCACCAAGTTCAACTTTCATGAATTGTAATTGTGTGCTGGTCCAGAAGAAAGCTAAACAAAACCCCCAGTTTGACAGTTGTCAGTTTAGTCTCATAAGGGAGGATTATTCCTGACAGATTAAAAAACATTCTTCTGTAGGATGCATCGTTGCTAATTTCTTAATCCTCAGTAATTTGGGATGTGGGATAGATTTTCACAGAAATATTACTGGTTTGAGGAACCACACAGCAGAAGACACTGCAGAGTTAATAGAACAGTACAACCATTCAGGGGGCTCCTCCCCTTTTTTCTCCGATGGACTATCATGATCATAGTATAATAGTACATCTGGGAAAGGAGGGAGGACACCAACCCACTCCTGTTCCTATTTTAAAATACCATATTTTTCTGTGTAATATGCAGTTAAACAATTATTTGATCATTTCAAAATATGTAGAATATAAGTGTAATAAGTTGAAGCAGCTAGAAAGATATGAAATTATTATTATATGGATCTAAAACAGATTTCCCTGTTGGTCCGAGGTCATTCCTTGAATATCAGAAGAACTCTGCCTGTAAAGAGTAGTCGCAGGAGACAATTTACACTGGCACAGTTTCTCCAGGAACAAGGGTTTTGTTTCATTGTTGCTCAAAGCTGTCTTTACTGCATAACAGAAGTCGCGCACTTGTACTACAGTGGCTGTAGATTTTTAGCAAGTTAGCATGGAGATCCACAGAGGAGGTTCCCTGCAATAAAACCCATTTGTATTGAGCATGGCCCCACAATGTCTTGACCATGAAATCAAATGGCAAAGTGGGCACGTGGTCTTATTTACCAGTCTGAATGAGTTCTGTAGCTTGCAATTTTGGCCCAGCCTGACCACAAGGTTTTGGACATCAGTATAGGTGGATTCCTAGTGTGAAATCAGTGATCTTGATCTTATCATTGAAAAATAAACATTTTTGTACATAATGCTGGAGCACAAATAGGAAATGAATAAGAAGTGAATAAGAAATTGACTTCAAACTCATCATACAAAGTCCTGTTTTATTTTCCAGCTGTCTTCTATAGCTCTTTGCCAATGCCTTCCCTCCAGCTTTTCTTTTCTGCTCTACGTGTGTTCCTATGATCTCTTTGCTTCAATAGTAGTTCCTACCTCACTAGTCTCCTTTCTTCCCACTGGTCTTGTATTGGAATAACCCTTCAATATTTTAGTCTTTCTGTCTGTGTTAACTTTCATTTCTACTTTCTCAGATATAACCTCTTATTCTGGCAGCTTCTTATCTCTCTCAATATTTTCCCCTCTGCCAGAGCTGCTCTTACTTTTTTTTGCCTGCTAGTGTCTTTTACTTCTCATTCACTACTTCTGCTGTCTAGCACTCTTTCTCTTTCCACCTACACTTGTCATTTCTGTCATTGTCCTGCTCCAATCAGGATGAAGCATCGAAAAGATCTGGAACCCAGAGGCACAGTTACAATTTCAGACAGAAACAAACATGGCAGCTTTTCCACAAGTGACTTCCCAGTGTCAGAATATTTTTAAATACTTTGCACAGATAGACTCTGGTATATCGTTACCTTATTAAGAATATTTCATTTTTCAAATTATATAACCTATATCATACCATGAGATGTTCTTGTATAAAAAGGGATGTGCCCTTGCTCTGTGATACTTTTTTAAGGTGTAAAAAAATCATATAAACAAATTATTCTGGTTGCACTAAATAGCATAGTTGCCTACTTTCCCGGAATGTCCGGGAGACTCCCGAATTTTTGTGAGTTCTCCCGGACTCCCGAGAGAGCAGGCAAAAATCCCGGATCCAGCTGTCTCCGTTGTTGAAGAAGGGTGGGAGCAGTGCTAAATGCGGCATCGTGCCCTTCCCCCCGCTGCAAATGGCCGAAATTACATAAGATTGACAGGTGCACCACGCATGGCCACGCCCCTTTGATGGACCCCCTCCTAGACAGCTGCCTTCAAAAGTGCGTCAGTATGCTTAATAGACAAACTCCATAATTTCAGACATACTTGTTCAAGTAGAGAAAATTCCGGTGAAAGAGGCCAGGACTTCTAATAAAACCTAATTGTCATCTGTCACGAAGGTTACAAAGACAAAATATCATGGTAATGCAAGATTGCAAAGTATAGAATATATTTCCTATACTCTCTCTCCTAGACTAATAGAATAAATAAGAATTTAAATCCACACCTAATAAATACCAGCACAATGCTCAGTGTGTGGTTTGCCTCTCTAAGTCTTTGCCATTGCAAGATAATCTGAAATTGACAAGCTATCAAAACATCCATTTCCTGTACAAAGTGGTTGTTTGAAATCTCCCTGCAGGTGTTTCTATGCTAGGCAAACATTGATTCTGCTTTTTCTCTAAACATATTAAAAATGAAATACTTATGTTGTTTCAGAAAACAAGTCAATCTCTTAGACTAAATCTAACTGCACGACAATGTGACTCAAAAAGAACAAAAATAATGCCTTTGTAATGTCTCCTCTATGTATATAGATAAATCAAGACAAATAAACAAAAACAAACTGCAAAATTGTTCTTTTGTGATGTCACATGCTTACTTTTGCACATTTGCATCTGGATTTACAAGGGAGCACATGGATTTTGCAAGTCATGATAGCGACTTCTGTGGACGAGGGGTATTGGAGGAGTTCGGTTGAATGAGGGCTTTCCTTGCTTAGTGTGGATAAGGTAACTAATTTTTAATTGAAGTATCTAAATAGTATCTAGGCTAACGCTGCTCCTCACCTCTATAAATACACACACAAAACACACAAACACATTTGGTAAAATGTTTGCAAATAACTCTTGTGTTCATGACTATTCCTACTGACTACAATGTCCTTATTTCTTGGGCTTATTTTGTTTGGTTTATTTAAGTTTTTGGGGTAGCAGTTACCATTTATAACAACCTTTGCTATTCCAAATTGACTTAATTTTATATCCATTCATTTGCACTTAGGGCTAGATTTACTAAGCTGCGGGTTTGAAAAAGTGGGGATGTTGCCTATAGCAACCAATCAGATTCTAGCTTTCATTTATTTAGTACCTTCTACAAAATGACAGCTAGAATCTGATTGGTTGCTATGGGCAACATCCCCACTTTTTCAAACCCACAGCTTAGTAAATCTAGCCTTTAGTGTTAAATTAATAGGAATATACTAATTAATTTAAGCAACAAAGTGTAACTGTGATGCCACCTAAAAGGCAAATGTCTGCTGTGGAAGTAACTGCACAGCAAGAAGCAGCAAAAAGACGAAGAGTGGAGCGAGATAAAGTCCGACGACAAACTATGACTGATGACCAAAGACAACGCGTGTTCGTCATTGCCATGCAAATATATCTCCTCAGCAAATTGCCCATTGCAGAGAAAACAATCGAAGAGCGAATAACACAGAAGTAATATCACATTAACGCCTATACAGTCAGCGAACAAGATGCCACGCCATTCTTAATGTCGGTAACTTTGATGAAACAAATATTAATGCTCATAACAGTGGTCCCACGAACAGTATTTGTGAATTTTGCCACGCTAAGCATTTTGCAGAAAAGTGTAAATTTGTTTGTTTGCTAGGAAGGAGTGTTCATAAACTGGCAGTAGATTGGACTTTGATGTAACTTTATTTTTATATATATTTTTATTTGTTTTTGAAACAGATGCGGAGTAGAAAAAAACAATTATGTCATAGGGGAAATACATAGCAAAAGTGGTGAATGTATGTTACCTACAACTTCAAGTTCATATATAGCAGCGGGCTGTGGTTAATAACTATTGCATTATATAAAAAAAAAGTTAAGGTGTTAAATAAGAAAGACACTAGTACGGAAAGCAGGGTAAGGAAACATTACATAATAAGATCAGTATAACAGGTAGTTTATACAGACATTGTAAAGAACATGTAATAATGTTTTTGCATAATAACATCCCAAGAATAAAACAGCACAATTTGATTACTTGTTTTGCCAGATATCGGGATATGTTACTTATTAATAGCAATGATGAGGTCAGAGATAGCAGAAATATCACAATCTATTAGTGTACAGTGGATATTGTTTTACATTTTCTAACACAGTTTTTGGTACCTTTTGATATGTTAGCTTATGCTACTATACCTAATATTATAAGGAGATAATGGTATATTGTCTCATCACAGACGAGAGACTGCTCCTGATTGGCTATTAAGTAAGTGGTGTACCGGATATTAACTCATTTCATGTCAGGAGCTCTTCGGGAGCTGTCAATGTCTACTATGTGAGTTTTTTTTTAATTTTTATTTCATATGTATTACATCAGAGCAAAAACAGGAGAATATTCCAGGCAAGTATCATATTAAAAATACAAAATAGGACATATTAATGATATATTTACATTACTAAGGAGGCACATATCTTTATTCTTAATCCTAACAGAGCACATATCTTTATTTGTAATCATAAGGTAGCACAGAATTCATAAAGGGGCACATAACAATATTTTAACTCTTATGGGGCTGCATTTATATATCGATTATACAAAGGGGGACAGTTTTATTTGAATTACATGGCCAACACTTGTAGTGTAGCCTATTGTGGCACCACCAGGGCAAATATTTAACGTGCACCAGTGCATGCTGGCACTTTTAGTGCCAATAGTGCAGACACTATATTTCAACATTTTAACCCAGGTACCCACCGGACAGAGGTACCAGGAGGGGCAAAGTGCTATTTAGTATTGATCTGGGTATCTCTAGGTGTAGAGGTCTGATCCTTTGTTCTAGCCGACAGAGGACACAGTTCAATGCGGAGTAGACTGGGCTGTTACAGAAGGGAGGGATTTTTTTTGTTTACATTCTGGATTTAATTTTTTATTTGTCTTCATTCCGACAGTCAGGGTAGATGAAACACCATGCAGTTTGAGCTATCTCACAACCACCTATTTTTTCCATCTTGAATTCTGGTGGGTTTCCTGCATATTTGGTTACACACAGCTTACCAAGTGTAATTAAAAACAGAAAAGGAGATAGGCATGACGGTATTATAGTAAAGGAAATAAAGACATAAACAAAGTGGCAATGTTTTTACTCCTCTTTGTCTTTGTCTTTCATTAATGACGCTGCCCAACTGCACTGGAGACTGCAAACAACCCAGCTACCCCTTCTGTGTCTTTCTGTGAAATGTGGCTGAATCTCCAAGGAGGGCAGTACTTATAGACTCCAAAACTCGCGATATCCGAGGAAGCAAAGATGATATTTTGCCTGCGCGAAAGTACCAAGCCAGCTTGGATCGGTACTCGGATCAGTGACGTTTGGGTGGGCTCGGTTCTTGGAGAACCGAAACTGCGCATCTCTACCAAAAACCAGAAATGCACACTACCCAAAAATGGATTGTTCCTTTAACAGTGAACGAGATTGTCATTCCCTTTAAGCTTGATACTGGTGCGCAGGTGAATTTGATATCGTTTCAAGACTATAAGACTTTTAGAGTAAAACCTAAAATTCATCCAGCCAATGTGAAAGTTACAGGCTACACTGGGGAGGAAATTCCTGTGAAAGGTACATGCCTAGTGACCCTGAGCTACAAAGGACAAAAGTTCAAAACATCGCTACTGATTGTGGATAAAGATGTACAACCGATTCTAGGATTAAGTTCATGTGAGAAGCTTAACTTGATAAAGAAAGTTTTCATGGTGACATCACAAGTAGAAGATGAATGCAAATCAGTGTTTACAGAATACAGAGACATGTTTGAAGGTTTAGGTTGTCTGCCTGGCGAGCATAAGATAAATCTAGACACGCAAGTTCCTCCAGTGATACACCCCTGTAGAAAAGTGCCATTTGCGCTGAGAGAAAAACTCAAACAGGAGTTAAACCGCATGGAAGCTTTGGGTGTGATACAGAAAGTTGATGAGCCTACTGAATGGGTGAGCTCCTTAGTAATTGTTGAAAAGAAAAATGGACAACTCAGAATATGTCTGGATCCAAGAGATTTAAATAAGGCTATTAAAAGAGAACATTTCAAACTACCAACCAGAGATGAAATCATGTCACAGTTTGCGGGAGCAAAATGGTTCAGTAAATTGGATGCATCTTCAGGATTCTGGCAAATGAAGCTAGATGAAGCCAGCTCAATGCTGTGTACATTTAATACCCCAGAAGGTCGATACAGATTCCTTCGACTACCATATGGGATATTGTCTGCTCCAGAAGTATATCACAAAAGGATACACATGATTTTTGAACACATTCCAGGTGTTGAAACAATGATGGATGACATTATTGTCTGGGGATCTACAAAAGAAGAACATGATTCTAGACTGAGACAAGTAATGGAACTTATCAAGAAGGTGAATCTAAAGCTGAACAAGGACAAATGTGAATTTGGTGTGAAAACACTTACCTTTATGGGTGACGTGGTCTCGGAGGAAGGTGTGAAGCCTGACCCGAGGAAAATATCAGCCATAATAAACATGGAACGTCCTAACAACAAAGACGACGTGAGAAGATTCCTAGGAATGATTACTTACTTAGGAAAGTTTATTTCTCAACTCTCCGAACAAACAGCACCTCTAAGATGGTTGTTGGACAAAAATAATGAGTGGCTGTGGTCCCATGAACAAGAAGAAAGTTGGCAAAACTTGAAATGGACAATCACAGAGCAACCGGTACTAAGATTCTTTGATCCTACAAAAAGTATAAGAATTTCAGCAGATGCCTCGCAATTTGGCCTAGGCTCAGTGTTGTTACAAGAACATGAGGATACATGGCAACCGGTAATCTATGCATCAAGAGCATTGACAAGTGCTGAAACAAGATATGCTCAGATAGAAAAAGAACTTCTAGCAATCACATATGCATGTGAGCGATTTCATCAATTTGTGTATGGTCAAGCGTTTACAGTGGAAACTGACCACAAGCCATTGGTAGCTATCATGGCTAAATCGTTACATGACTGTCCCATGAGAATTCAAAGAATGCTTATAAGACTACAGAAATATGATGTCCAATTGCTGTACTGTCCTGGTAAATACATGTACATTGCTGACACACTTTCCCGTGCTGTGAACAAAAGTGAAGGTTCTGAAAGTCTGATGGATAAAGAGATAGACGCATATGTTAATTTGATTGTAGCTTCTCTACCTGTGTCTCTTGCAAGACAAGAACAGATAAGAAAAGAAACAGAGACAGACATCACAATGAAAGTGTTACAAGACATCATTCTGAAAGGATGGCCAGCAGAAAAAAATGCGTGCCCACTGTCTATTCATGATTATTGGATGTACCGCACTGACCTTACGGTTGTCAATGGTATTATTTACAAAGGCAATAGAATTATTATACCTGCACGACTAAGAAAAATTATGCTGTGCAAGATACATGAAGGCCACTTAGGAGAAGAGAAATGTAAACGGAGGGCGCGTGAAGTGATGTATTGGCCAAGAATGAACCAGGACATAGCACAGACAACAGCTACATGTGAACTGTGTCTTACGTACAGACCAAAGCAACAAGTCGAGCCGCTGAGTCCTCATGCAGTGCCAGAGAGACCATACCAGAAGGTAGGCGCAGATTTGTTTGATTGTATTGGAAAAACACACATTGTCGTGACTGATTATTATTCTAATTACCCTGAGGTGCAGACTCTACCTACAACTACTAGTAAAGCCGTAATCAGTTGCATGAAGTCAATCTTTGCAAGGCATGGTGTTCCTATGGAAGTGTTCACTGACAATGGACCTCAGTTTTCCAGCGCTGAATTTAGACAGTTTGCTGAAGAGTGGGAATTTGTCCATGCAACATTGAGTCCCCACTATCCACAGTCAAATGGGTTGGTGGAAAGTTCAGTAAAAACTGTAAAGAGTCTAATGAAAAAAGCACAAGACGGCAAAGAAGATTTCTACAAAAGTCTTTTAATCTACCGCAGTACACCTTTACAGAATGGACTCTCTCCTGCACAAATGCTGATGGGAAGGAGG
Source organism: Mixophyes fleayi (assembly GCF_038048845.1). Classification (NCBI taxonomy): domain Eukaryota; kingdom Metazoa; phylum Chordata; class Amphibia; order Anura; family Limnodynastidae; genus Mixophyes; species Mixophyes fleayi. The sequence continues at coordinate 30,305,943 of NC_134410.1, forward strand.
ATTAGAGCAAATCTTCCGATAAGTGACGAACTGCTTAATACGCATAACTCAGCATTGGTGAGACTGAGTAAGGTACGTCAACAGGAGAAACAGAAACTGTACCATGATAGGCGAGCAAAAAGCTTATCTGATCTAAGATCAGGTGACCAAGTCCGTCTCCGAGATCATGAGAAAGGCATTTGGATGCAGAAAGGTATTGTGCAAGCACAAGTAGCACCAAGATCTTATATTGTACGTACAGATCGTGGAACAGAAGTAAGAAGAAATCGGGTCGATTTAAGATCTCAACCCAACCATAGTGATGGCAACACGACTGAAGAATACCCTTCATCTGACATGTATGATGGACTTGATAATGGTGAACAAACCATGATGGAAGAAAGGTCCAACATGGTTGACGATACACAGACTTTGTGTGAAAGACCCATAAGAGAAATACGCAGACCTGAGAGACTCATTGAAACTTGTTAGATGATGTTCTTAATGTTATATTGTTAAATTGTTATACTGAAGGATACAGGGCTTATCTTTAAAGAAAAGAAGATGTGATGTTATTGCATTAGATATGCTTAATGTTTGTAGACACTCCCTTATATGTTTAAGCTTGAATCTTTAGTGATGGTCCCTAAGACCATGGGGAATGCTGGGAAGTGGGTGTGGCCAGTGTGCAATGTACCCAGAGTCTGCAAATGGCTGAATAAAGAGCTCAGCAGTGCCCACCCATGCTTCAGTGTCCTGATGAACTGATTTACAAGTATATTAACAAAATAGTGATCTGTATTTGAACTGCCTTTAATCAAAGACTGCATAATTGTATACATTTGTCTAATATTCAATTGCATTTGTGGGATATGTGTTAGCAAAGTGAAAGTAACTGAGAGAGTTTAGTGTATGTTACTAGTGATGGTGTTTAGAGAGATATTATAAAGACAGTCATTAGAAGGTATATAGGTACCTCTTAGTGGTATAAAATTAGTGAAGCCTGTGTAAAGTGTGTGTTGGACATTAGTTAGTATTGTTCTCAAGTGACCCTCAACCATTGTTTGAGCCAAAGAAATATATTTTTGACATAAAAAAATCTTCAAAAACTTTAGGAGTCCACGTCTCACTAATAAACGTGCCAATGTGGCTGCTAAAGACCAACACCTGCTGTAGTAATATTTCTATTGGGTGTGCCTGTGGTCCAGTGTAGGGGAGTGGAGGGTTCATTGGTCTCTCTCTGTGGTTGCTAACTCCAGGACACTACCCCATGAAGAGCCCACCTTACTTACACAAAGGTGGAGGCACTGTGCAGCACTGAATACACGGTAAAGAGTCCACTCACAGACAGGACACCCAAAGATTGGAACACACACCCTAGCAGAGGATAGGGGGTGTTAAATGTGTTTTGCACTTTTGTAAATAACCATTACGTCAACCAATTAGACATTTGTTTTCATTGCTTTATGGATTGACTGAAATCTTACTGCTATCGGCTAGTACACATTTGAACTTTGACACCATGTTAGTAAACCAAACCCAATATGTCAAACATTAAATTTTCCATCTCTTTTCAATTGGGTATGGTTCTATTTCTTTTACCTCGTCATGATTGAGTGGGTTTTTGCTTCACTAGAGTCAACAGATCAGCCAAATAAACACAGCCACATATGAAATGCACATGCTTCATGGATTCAGTGTAATTAGTCCATCTGAACACATATGCTAAAAGAGTAAACACAGAAGGCATCATCATCATCATTATCATCATCATCATTTATTTATTTATATAACGCCACTAATTCCGCAGCTCTGTACAGAGAACTCAGGCATTGCAGAATACATTTGTACTTACTACAGTGAAGTCACGCAGTATGTATATGTCATGTGTCTGGATTTACATGGTTGATCTGGTAACTCAATGTAATACATGCTGGTAGATATCATAATAATTTGGACATTCTATACTACTGTTTTATTTCAGAATAATGGATTATGCCGTAAAAGGGACTTCATCCATTATTCTTGCCATATGCCCAATTGATAGTTGGATGATTGTTCATTTTTAAGCTGTCTATTGGGTGAAATATAACAAATTCGGGTGTTTATATTTTAGAAAATAAAATATGTTTCAGTATGTTTTCAAAAATTCTTTAAATGTTCTGTATTATTTTTCTATTAACTCTGTATTTATCCAACAAAGTAAGACTATTTTTACAGTAAAATAGATTGTGATACAGCCCAATTGTATTCACATGTAACACAATAGGAGTGTTACATGTGTTGGGCCCAAGAGGGGGAAGTAAGAATACTATTTACCAACAGCCTTAGATACTTAACCATCCAGCCAGTGATGCTCTATTCTCCTGATATTCTTTAAAGTCTAGAAATGGGAACCAAGTTGTGATGTAATCTTGGTGTCTATCAGATTGTGTCAAAACCATTTCCTCCATTGACTGTCTGCCGCGGTCAGTCGGTTCCTTCTGCTGTGCGTCCCAACTGTTGCCATGACAGCCGGGACATCACTTCTGCCTCCTCGTCCTGGCTGTCCCCAGGGCAACAGCCGGGATGCTCTGCTCCTCACCGCCGCGTCCCGACACAGCTGTCAGTCAGGCGCTGGTGCAACAGGTCTCCTAAGTGTAATTAGCCTCCTGTGGTTAATTATTAGATAGCATTATTTTAGACAGGAAGGGCTTAGCGTCCCTGCTGGTTATAGCTTCAGAATCCCTGTTTGCTGACCTGCTTGTGTTTTGTTCCTGAGACTCTCAGCTCCTATCTGATTATCTACTGTTCTGACACTTGCCTGCCTTACTGGATTCTGCGATTGCGCTTGTGACCCTGACCTCTGCCTGACTACCAGATTTTCTCACACGCCAGTTGCCTTGACCTCTGCCAGCTTCTGGATTCTGCTTGTCCGCTGGTTGCCTTGTTCCACTCCTGACCCATCCGGTCTCCAGGTACCCACCTACCACCCAAACTGCGTTTACCGAATATAAGCTCCTACTACTTAGAGTTTAAGAACTGGGTGCATCTGAGTACCTGTGAGCAATACTGGCTCTACAGGAAATGTTTTTGGGACGCTGGCCTAACATTGACATGATATAATTAACTCTTTTGCCTACTTGGTAAGTATGGGAGCTATAAAAGATTTCCAGTGGAAAGGTATGAATGATATGTGCCGCATTTAGGAGGTAATGCAAAAGAGAAATCTTGTAAATGCTTATTGGAATAGTGCTATGAGTGGGCAAAACCACCAAAAAGCAAAACATTTAACATTTACTCTTGCCTCACCTCAACCAACTATGCAACAAACCAAAATGTATTGGTTTGACACCAACAGCACTGTACCACCTTACCAGGAGCTTTTAGAAGTCTTTTGATTTTTATAGCTTAATGAGCTCTTATGAAGCTCATAAATCATTTCCCATTGTTGAGCAGTAGGATAATCCCTGGATAATGCTTCCCCTTAGCCACAAATGAACGTCTTCCCTCTCTCTTCACAATTCCCTACATATATATCTGGTATAAAATGGCATTTGAGTCCGTGCCCTAGGAAAATTTCCTCAAAGGCCTTCTGGGATAAGGAAAAGAGATGATGTATGGGGAAGTCTATTTAACAAAAACAGCAGAAGTATAAGTACCACCGCTGTCCTCCAATTGCTGACACCATCTCAGGATAACTGGGGGAGCCCATGGGGAAAAATGCTTTACTATTAAAAAAATAGTAAAAAAAAATTTAAATAAAGTTTTTTGCTGGTTGTTTTCTATTTTTTTTTTACAATACCTTTATTATGATTATTTTTTTCTTGGAACTGGAAGTCCAAGTCCAGGCTTTCGGCTCCAGTGGCTTGCTGGCTCAGACTTGTAGCAGACCCATGCACTGGCCTGGCGAATGTTAAGACCACTCTTAGTGCTCTGAGCCAGTGTTGTCTTAATAAATAGACCCCTAATTGTCTATGAAGACTTTCTGTTTAGCATAGAAATCAATGATACCTCTGTGTAGCTTGGTTAGTGGACTGAAGAACACTAGTCAGAAGTTTATGTCTTAGCAAAAATAAAGTGCAACTATCATATACGGAACAGTATTAAACATTGACGTCTTTAATTTATTAAGACAATAAACTTTTCATTTCCTCTGACAGAGCTATATATTTAGCTAATGTGTAAGTAGAGTCCGGTTCTTTGCATGATAAACAGGAAGAATGAATCTTCACAGTGTTTCTAATAAATACAGACCGTTTGTTATTTCTTTTCTGCATTGTTCTATGTAAGGAACATTTCTGTACTCGACTAACCACAAAACAACGGAAGCAAATACCTGTTTTATGCGACTAACCAGATGTTTGTCTTAAGTTCATGACATTAGAGCAAGACCATAAATGTATAATAAAAATCTGTTTATTGTTAAAGGAAAAAGAAATTAATATTTCAATTTTATTCATAGCTCTAAAACTACCAAGATAATTTGTTAGAAATGTACTAGTTTTGTAAGGTATAAAATATAGGCAAACTCATTTAAAACGTGATAATTGCTGAGATGTGCTGACGTTTGAAGACAGTAGGGACAAAATATGGGAGTAACTTACTCTTAGAAAAAGAGCACAGAACACAAGGGCATTTCCACCATATGCAGAGCCGTGCACATCTCGAGATGTCCTATAGCAGGAGCAAAATATAAACCACCTATGTGTGTTTTGGCAGGTCTGTATGAGCTGCATTTGCATGTACTCTGCCCAGATCTCCAGGCTTCAGAATCACGGAAGTCTGAATAGGGGTATATGCAGTGCCCAATGTCTGGGCATGCACAGTGCGATTTCACACAAGCTGCGCTACGCAAACTGGCGTATGTCCCACTCTGCATCAGTAAATCTGTGCTCTTTACATTTTATGCTTTGCAATAGTTCCAGAATGATTTAATCAGCTGTGAGCTAATCCTACTCGGAAATAATAGGGAATTAACAGCTACAATAGACTGGCTGGAAAGGAGGTAAATTTTTTTATAGCCGCTAACATGTCCCTTCATTCCGCATTTGACAACTGACTGACTGGCTATCTGTTATGGCTGTCCCTATGTTGGATTCAATGACAGAACCTATGGAGGCCATTACATAAAGGATGAAATGCAGTCTATCATATAGTCCATTAATACCATCTTTTGGGAACAGTTTCAGAAGACTGTACTGTACTTACTAATAAACAATATACAGACTGAACATCCACAGTAAAAGACACAAGCAACACACTTTGACACTAATAAAGGGAAACGAGACCTGCAAAACTTGGGGCACCAAGTTAAACACATTGAAGATATAAAACTGCTATAGAAACAGGCTAAGAGAATTAAAGCAACAATGTAGGTGTTCTATGTTGATCCTGTAGCATTCCGATGATTCTTTTATACAACCTTGTTACCAATGTAGAAAGAAAACTACTGAACCATTAGATCTGATCCAAGAGGTGATGTGGGACTCGGAGAAGTGATGATACTAATTTGGTTGCCTGATCTGAGATTTGTATTATGGATGCATTCACCTATACTGCAAAAACTAATGTATTATAAATAATATAAAAACAGCTTTGATTGTATGCCCTACAACAAGACTAGATAAATACATCCCCTTTAAGAATTTAAACTTATTTGCACAACATGTGGGTTTAATGCACAAATAGGTGTTCTCGACTAACTTCCATTTTTTTTGAAGCCAAAGCTGTATGTAGCAAATTGCCTTGGATCTGAACCCACTGTCTTGGGATATCACTTGACAAGAACTTACCTCACTAGGCAGCAGCTGACTATATAGAAGATATTATATACAAATCATGGTCAATAAATAATCCAAGGTAAGAGCAGGCAGAAGTTTCAGAAATGTAAGACAAGCTGGGGGCAGCACAACAAGGACAAACAGGGTCACAGTACATGAAGAGGTTGAAACACAAAGACAAACTCAGTATATTGTGGTTATTATATAGTTGGGGAATTTTTCAACATTTTTTAACCAAAACTCCATATTCAATTTAGCTCCAGCCCTTACCCAACAATCAGGCACAGCAAGGACTCTAATCTTACTTGCTGATGAATTATTGTCTGTTTCACATTGATATATGCATTCTTTTCCACTTCTCCTTATGAAAGAGCACACACTTCTGGCCCATGCACCACAGAGCAACTTGTCTACTTTTGACTTGATGATCCAGTGTTGAACATCCTCTTTATGCGACCAAGCTAAGAACACTTTATCAAAAGTTCCTGGCAATATCTCAGAAGAGACCCAGCTTTTTATAGGACTTCTATTCCCGACTCTACACTGAGACTTTGTCTTCATGTTGAATTCCTCCAGAGAACGAACGGTTGGAAGATCCTGATCAAGGTTTAAGAACATTGAGGAACTTCATGTTCCAAGTCCCTCACATGACTAATATTCTCATCTCTCCCTACATATCTTCTAAGTGTGGATAAGAATTTAATTTGCTCAAATCTTTAGCATCTCAAAAGTTACTAATTAATAAATTGCTTAGATTGGAGAATCTCCATTGCCAGAGTCTTCTTTTGCTTCAATGTCCGGAATTGTGGAAAGAGAATATAGGCCATGGACTAGGGTGCCAGAAGCTCAAGGACAGTTCTCTTATCATTTAGTCCATCATTGTTATGATATGTATCCAAGTGTAAGACTTACCTTAGCTTACTTTTACCTATTTTGTGTGCAGTGTAATATCAGATAATGTCTATAGAATTAAAATGTATGTGTCCCTCTACCAATATGGAAAAAAACCTTTTCTGAGATTATGTCCACATTATTAAAATCAAAAGGTTTTTAATTTTTAAAACAAATAATTAAATTATTTGTTTTAAACACATATATTTTAATTTTATAGACATTATGTGATATAACACTGCACATAAAATAGGTAAAAGTGCGCCAAGGTAAGTCTTACACTTGGGAACATATCAGCCAAACCAAAGGTAGCACTGTAACCTGTAGGCTATTCAAAGGTAGCACAGCCCCCCTTGCAAAATACCATCATTATTATGATGTACACTACTAATTTAATGCTAACACTTTACAGGAGGAGGCAGTACTAAAATGTGACCTATGACAGCATAAAATGTTGGCCTGTCTGCTTCCTCAAATATGTTGTTGTTACTTTCATCATTCTGATGCATTCATCTTGATTCAACATGGGGAGAACATGCAAACTCCACATAGACAGCGCTGGTTGTAATTCAACCCAAGGTCCCAAGACTGGCAAGCCAGTAATGCTTACCACAATGCCACCCATTATGCTTTCTTCCCATGATTGCATATATATCTATATCTATCGTGGGCAGCACAGTGGCGAAGTGGTAGCACTTCTGCCTCACAGCGCTAGGGTCATGAGTTCAATTCCCGACCACGGCCTTATCTGTGCGGAGTTTGTATGTTCTCCCTGTGATTGCGTGGGTTTCCTCCGGGTGCTCCGGTTTCCTCCCACACTCCAAAAACATACTAGTAGGTTAATTGGTTGCTATCAAAATTGACCCTAGTCTCTACCTGTCTGTCTGTCTCCCTCTCTATGTGTGTGAGTGTGTGTCTATATTAGGGAATTTAGACTGTAAGCTCCAATGGGGCAGGGACAGATGTGAATGAGTTCTCTGTACAGCGCTGCGGAGTCAGTGGCGCTATATAAATAAATGATGATGATGATGATGATGATGATATTGCAACTCCAAAAATAGGTAATCACATTGGGCCTGATTCATTAAGGATCTTAACTTAAGAAACTTCTTATTTCAGTCTCCTGGACAAAACCATGTTACAATTCAAAGGGTGCAAATTAGTATTCTGTTTTGCACATAACTTAAATAATGACTGTTTTTTCATGTAACACACAAATATCAACCTTAAATTTCAGTGTACAAATAAGCTATCAAGTATTTGTGTGCTACATGAAAAAACAGTCAGTAATACTGAGTGGAAATATGGTCAAGGAGTAGTGAAACCTCCGAAATGCTACTGCCTTAGCAGATCTATGTGCTCTTGCTATAAATTCAGATCTGGAGAAAGTGGGAAATTAAATAAATGGGGAGGCAATATGCGTGGATGAAATGGGGAGACTGAATTAAATATAACAAGTGGGAAAGTTGGACTATAAATGAACACAATAAATAGTAAATTAAATGCAATAATGGATAATTAAATGTCCGGGGTCGACACTGAAGCTAAGTAAGGAAAAGAATGTTTTGTCATTGGATCTGCCAAGTATATGTAACATATCAGTACATAATGTTCTTTTTCCTCAATCAAGTGATAATGACCGCATTCCCTTTCCCAAAGACATCCCATTAAGATCAGATAAATACTAAGAATGTTCTTTTCTTGCGTGAGAAAAAAAAAGTCCAGTTTTGAAGAAATTATTTCTCATTAAAATCCAGGGTTTACTGCCCTATAATTTACCTATAAATGGTCATCAAAACATGTGGGCAGAGGTTAACAGACTTTTTTGTCATCTATGCATACACTAAAATAACTTTTGGAAATATTATTATTATTAGTTTGTTAATAATAAATGTCTATAAGAACATGGTAATATTATAATATCAATGTTTATTTTGAGATTACATTACTTATTATGTGCTCTATAAACAAAGACATAAGTAGAGATACACAAAATCTCGGCAAATTGTCACTGAAATCTAATTTAACGGGCCAACTAGCAGAGGTGCGAAGTTTCGGTAATGCCTATCCACAATGTACGCTCCACAGAATTTATAATTTATGAATAAATCTTTGACACTGCTCCAACATTCTGCTATGTGGGGTGTTAGGGTTACCACTGGTTTTAAACTTAAGGACAAATTCTGCCACTACAACATACATAACTTTGCTGTCAAATGTGTAATGAGTTGATTGCTCAACTGAAAATGTAATTGTCTAGACATAAGTTATATTAACTATATCCTTTTTAATATCACTTTACAGTTTACGATCCGCAGTAAATGAGTTTGTTGGTTCAAGGTGGATTGTGTAGCCTTCACTCTGCAGCATGTGGTTTCTGCTGCCAAAGGCCAACCTTTACCATTACTGTGAGTGAGGTGGGGATTCATACTTAAAGCACTGAAAGAAGAGGAGATGCTTGTTTAACAAGTTTTAAGAATAAATATTTCAGCAGAGCAAAATGTATAGATTCCTCAGATATAAAGGTGTATGTTTTGTAAATGAATTGAAGGAAGAGCTGAATGTATTTGCAGTATTCTGTAAGTGAAGGCATTAAGGCCTAAAACGCTGGTAAAATAATGTGTGTGAGTGAAAGAGGTACTCACCAATTACACTTGAGCAGCAGAAGCATCAGCCAATAAAAAAAAAGTGGGAGTGGCCTGCTTTACTTTTTTTATAACTCCTCAGCTTCAGGAAGTGTTCCTCTTGCTCCAGCTTCCGGATACCTCCCATCCGCCCATCTATATTAGTTTATATTAGCTGTCTCAAGTCCCAGTTTTTCCGCAGCCAGATATCGTTCTTTCCAGGTGGGAGAGCATTGCAGTCAGCAGCAGTCAGCATGCGGTGTAGTTGTTATCTAGTCACTGGTCACTACACCCCTTCTCTTATAAACCAGCATACTCTTGGTTCACCTGTGAGGAGGACCTCTTGGCGGTAGATGTGGGCACGCCACTTCAGAGAGCAGTGGGGGATAATCTATCTGCTTGGACAGATTTTAGCACCGGCTAATAGATAAGGTTTAACCTGGGTTGGTGGTACTATGGTCTGACCTTTCCACCTTTATTAGTTGTGCACTATTTAGCTGATTGCTCTGCTCTCGAAGCCACTCATTTGCTTATTTTTTCAATAAAACTGCATTCTTTTCCAGCCTTAATTTGGTGTATGTGTGTTTATTTATCATGGTTTATAGAAGTAATTAGAGTGTAGAGTTGTGTACTGTCAGGAAGCACCCACGCTATGTATTTTATGGGCTGTATGGTGAAAGATATTACTTGTCTACAAACTAGGTTGTTGAATAACTAAGAGCAAACTCTTATAACCCCATGCCCAATTTACATTTCCTTGTATGTTTGGAGTGCCATCGTTATCTTTTCTAAATTGTAATTTCACAACCAGCAAAACTAATACCTGGAGTTTTCTTCTTCTTCCATGAGTACATGGTTGGTATTGCAGTTATATGGGTGCTTTAGAGCAGTATGGAGACAGCATGTCACAATCTGTAAAGCTCGCATTGCTACAGCACAGACTGCACTGTACAGAATTGGGGGATACTGCACCTGCAGCTCCTAAATTCCTGGAACTCAGTTTGTTTTCTCGCATACAGCTGTGGATAACAGCCCAAGTCCCAAATGGAACTGTTGCGTGTGGAAGATGTATTTGACACCCCTCCTGACCCCACTCCCTAGTGGGCCTCAGGTTTTACTTCAACATTCTCATTTGCTATGCTATTCTATTGTAACTAGCTGTCATATTCAAATATTTTGCAAGCTCTCATTTTATGGGCACTACTCGTGAATTATTACATACTTTCATCATATTACAAGATATAAACATAAAGGGCCTGATTCATTTAGGAATGTAAATGTCGATACATGACGCATTTTGCATTAAATTGCATTGCACATGCCCAGAACCGGACTTTACGCTAGTGAACAAGAACATTCAATTCATCTTTGAACGCAAAGGACACTACAATTTGCCTACGACTTGAAGAGCGGATGGGGGAGGGAATGGGCGCATGCACTTAGTCAGTTTACAGTAAGGGCGTGCCAAGGTCAAGCGCACGCAGCAGAACGATTATATTATTAACAGGTGACAATTACTGAACACTTTTCTTTCAGTGTGTTCTGCTGGGACTTTATATTACTCATATGTACCAATCCTGTGTGTTGTGTCTGTTTCAATATGACAATTGCTGTATATACAAAGCGTACCTACCACCTGTATTCAACAAGAGACGTTTCTTCAGATAGACTTGTAGTTGGATACGGATGTATGTGCATTCCTAAATCACGTGCTTTAATGAATCAGGCTCAAATTGTTCAGTGCAGGGGTTGTAAATTATTTTCATTCAGGACCCAGGTTATTTGTGTGAATCAACTTTGTAACTCATATTTTCTTTTAATTGCTTTTCTATTTTAAACACATAGGGCCTGAGTCATTAAGGAGAGCAAAGCATAAAAAAGGAGTAACATTTGCACCTGGGTAAAACCATGTTGCATTGGAGGGGGAGGTAAATTCAAAATGTGGGGACAGATTTATAGTTGGGGTAGGGCATGTAATAGATCAACTTTACATTTCAGTGTAGTAATAAAGCTATTAACTATTTGTGTGCTAGATGAAAAAACAGCCAGTATTTAACTTATGTGCAAAATAATAAACTACTTTGCACCCCTTGCATTGAAACATGGTTTGTCCCACAGAACATTTACCCATTTTTTGCCTTAATGACTCAGGCCCATAGACTATACTATTCAGGACTGGTGCTACCATTAGGCAAATTAAGGTGGTATGTCACTGGACTTTGATGTCACAAGGTCCAGGACCACTCTCCAAGCTTATCACTAAGTCGAAGGATCAGAATCCGGCAGCACTAAATTCCCCCCTCTGTCTGGAGCCCCCCATCTTGCTCCACACAAGGTATGAAGGAGTTGTAGGAGGTGCAGCAAATAAGGGAGTGGGAGCATGATGGGGGCCAAACCCAAATGACATGATGATCCATATTTTGAATCCTCACACAAAAGTTGACAGAATGGGGTTAGTGTTATGATGTAGGAACACATTTAATACGCATAACAATTATAATACGTGTTCTACAATTTGAGAAAACATATCTAAAATGATATTGCTGATTGGGTTCTTGTCCTCCCATAATGTAGGTCCATAGTTGTAACATTTCAAAATTATTCTCAGGGCTGAGTAGGGCGTTTACGTGTGGATCTCAGTGCATTACAATTCCCACAATGCTTATTCACATATGTTATAATAACATATATATTTTGCATTTGAAAATACATCAATAAATAAAACCAAGTACAAAAAAACCCAAAGTACCCCAAAAATAGACAGTAAACAATTTTATATACAGAATAAGAGAAATTGTATTGTGTAGTTGGAGACCAGCAGCTCCCTGGAAATTCGGGACAGTTAGTAATTAAGCAGGTCTGCATAATCCCGCATAGGAATTGTATTTCTGTATCTTTAGGATGATATTACCCAGCGCTGTCTACCTAAAATGTGGGAAGAAGTTTGAAAATGGGGTGCTGCCTCTGGGGATTGAATAGTCTCCATAGCATTCAGATAAACAGATGATGATAAAGTTCCACTATAACAATATAAGAGAGAGTCTACGGTGATAAAGTGATCACAATACTAACAATGTAGTAGCAGTTAAAGATGGCATCTGCTGCTCTGGCCAGAGTATAACAACATAACAAATATGAGTTGTAAGCAGACAGAATAATCACAGATAGAATACTGCACATAATAATAAAGGGCCTGATTCATTAAGGATCTTAACTTAAGAAACTTCTTATTTCAGTCTCCTGGACAAAACCATGTTAGAATGCAAGGGGTGCAAATTAGTATTCTGTCTTGCACATAAGTTAAATACTGACTGTTTTTTCATGTAGCATACAAATATCAACTTTACATTTCAGTGTACAAATAAGCTATCAAGTATTTGTGTGCTACATGAAAAAACAGTAAGTATTTAACTTATGTGCAAAACAGAATACTAATTTGCACCCCTTGCATTGTAACATGGTTTTGTCCAGGAGACTGAAATAAGAAGTTTCTTAAGTTAAGATCCTTAATGAATCAGGACCAAAGTTATTAAAGTTATTAAAGAGTCTTAGCTCTCACTCTGTACGCAGATAGGTGCAATCCAGAACAGAATAATTCTGGTATTATAAAGGAATATCGTGGTCACTTTGACAGGTATACATACGTCCCAAATGATACCTATATATCTTAGCACGATTCCAATGAGGTCAGTCCCGATATGGGGAAATGAGCGACTTAAAGTTTGTAGCGCACAAAAGTCCTAGTATCCATCCCGTTGTTGCCCATGTTTTCTCTCAGGGTTCCCTGAATAGGTAAAGGAGGGCAGTCTGTAGGCGGACTGTGCTGCTGTCAAAATGGTACTTCCTGGCACATGAGCAGCTGATCCACGGTGCTTCCAGCTGTTGCTACCTCCGTCTGCAGCCTCTTACATACGGCTTGACGGGCGAATCTTCTATGGCCGCAGCCAAATGGTAGATATAGCTGAAAAAGTCACTATAAGGATGTTGCAATGTGGTGGGTTGAAATGTAGGTATTTAGGAGAGTAACCAACATGTTTCACCTCTATAATAGAGGCGTCCTCAGGTATAAATGAATATGAGTCTCCAGTCAGCGTTGTCAGTTTAAATATCCCTCTTTCCATCCATTCTTCTGCCTCCTACATCACACACATGCTGCATGCCCCCCTTCTCCTATTCAGGGGGCCTTGAGAGGAAACAAGGGCAACAACCTGATGGATACTAGGGGGTAAATGTATCAAGCTGAGAGTTTTTCGGCGGGTTTGAAAAACCAATCAGATTCTAGCTATCATTTATTTAGTGCATTCTACAAAATGATAGCTAGAATCTGATTGGTTGCTATAGGCAACATCTCCACTTTTCAAACCTGCTGGAAAACTCTCAGCTTGATACATTTACCCCTAGGACTTTTGTGCACTAAAACTGTAAGCCGTTCATTTCTCCATATCGGGACTAGATATCACTTGGGACGTATGTATACCTGTCAAAGTGACCACGATTTTCCGTTATAATACCAGGATTATTCTGTGCTGGATTGCACCTGCGTGAGAGCTAAGACTCTTTATCTAATAACTTTATTATTATGTGCAGTATTCTATCTGTGATTATTCTGTCTGCTTACAACTCATATTTGTTATGTTGTTATACTCTGGCCAGAGCAGCAGATGCCATCTTTTTTTAACCTTTATTACATTGTATAAAGTATTGTGATCACTTTATCACCGTAGACTCTCTCTTACATTGTTATAGTGGTGGAGCGCCAGGGAACTTCATCATTTCTGTTTGTCTTAGAAACTGTCCACTCTTGTTGAAGAGATTTAGCAGCTTGCATGACAAATTCCACGGTAAGTGCACGTAACCACAAGATAGCATTCTTTATTGTATGTTATATGTTTCCTCTTCTTGAATTTGCAGTGTTTGTTTTGTGCAGCTGTTTTTAAGGCATCTGCTTCTCATTTTCTGGTTCTGTAAATGCCTGCGTGCAAGCAGCCTGTTTCTTTCTAAAAAAAAAAAAAAAAAAGAAAGGAATCTTTTTGAGGGATCACAAAAATAGTTTTTCAGAATAGAATGCCTCCATTCTCAGATGGACTTTTAATTAGCATCTATAACAGCCTCAAAATTTGCTAAAGTTAAAATGTTTGTTGTGAACTCAGCGACCATAGTTATTGGTGTAATGCAGAGATATTCTTGCCAAGCTACAATGGAAAGATCAATTGAAAGTATTTATTTTCAAGGGCTCACTTGAGAATTAACATGTATTGTGCTAACTGCTGCAAAGCAGTTTACAGTGAATGCACCTTGTGCCAAATATATGAAAATTGCATCTTTCGCATTGATTAATAACACTGTCAAGACACTATTCTCTCTTGTGCAAATGACACTTCATTATATTATATTGTAAATTAATAAGGTAATGCAACTTTTGCATTTATAACTAACGTTGTCAAGATACCTATGCAATCATTGGACACAAGTCAGGGGCAAACACAAGATTTGTAAAGGGGGATTTCTAAATATTATGCATATAAGTAAATAAAAATGTATATATATATATGTATATATATATATATATATATATATATATATATATATATATATATATATGGCCATGCACCCTCCGATTGTGTTTGGAACTACAGTGGATCTACAGGCTTGAGGCATTAGCTCCATCTGGTTTTAAAGAACATTTCAAAATTAATTGTTTTCTTGAATTGACCTTTAGTCATTTACTGTATATATTGTTGTTTACTTCATTGATCTATTTCCTTATTGCTTTGTTTTCACTTTTTATTATATATTTTTTTAGTATATTCCTTTGCATTTTGGACACATGTGGTTTTCACTGATTTAGTGTTTCTACTCTCTGCTTTACTGTGTGCATGCACATACTAGTTGCTGTGATACTATTTACCTTAGATTGGTCTCAATAGGTTTTTTTCTTTCTTTGTATACAGTTTTTTTTATATTCTTTTTTAATTTTTGGCAATTACCCTGGTTCTTTTTGTGACGTCTTTTATGTGCTTCTTCTATGTCTGTTTCACTATGCACTTTTTGCCCTCTTTTAAGAAACACTACAGTATATATTTACATACAGGTGTTCCTCTAAGTTATCATTTCCACTTAATGTGCTGGTATGTGTTAATTTGACAATAATGTTATTATTGTAGATGGATCGGATCTTCTCTACATCGGCTTCAGCTTTTGTTTATGCAGTTGCTTAGCAACCTGCTAGTTTTAATCAGGCAACTCCCTACAGCAAGCACTTCTTCATATTCATTGATCAGGCAGGTCAGTTACATTGTTTTGCAATGTTTACTGATACCTGCTGTCAGGGGCGGGCTGGGCCGGGGGCAGGCGGGCCGCTCGGTCCAACCGCTGTTAGTGGTTCAACATATACATAGGTTGACATCACCTCGATGTCCAGCTGTCTTACAATGACGGCCAATACGGTGAAAAATCTCCACACATTTTCTCCTTACATTGCAGAACCTCACAGCCAGGGGCGGATTGGCCATATAACCTACCGGGACTTTTCCCTGTAGGCCACTGGCCTCAGGAGGCCGCTGAATGTATTTTTTGCTTTTTCATAATATTTTTTTTAAAAAAACGGAACGAGTGCTAGCGGAAGGAGTTAATATGATAGTGGGTGGCTGGCCCCCCCTTCGGGACCAGCCACCTTCTTTAATGTGGTCGTGACACGGTTCCCTGTGTCTGACTGCTTCCTCCTATCAGAGCTATGGACAGGAGTCACATGGGACGGTACCTGTCACGTGATGCACATCCCATGTGACTCCTATCTATAGCACCGATAGGAGGAAGCAGCCACACATGCAGAGTGGCAGGAGAGGCTGTCTGCATCTCTCAGACAGCGGATGTTACAAGGTAAGTGTAAGTGTGAGGGGGGTGGGTAGGGGTATGTTAATACAGTGTGTGTTTGGGTGGGCTGTCAATATGTAGATAGTGTGTGAGGGAAGTGAGGGAAGGAGGGATATGTTAATATATTGTATTATATATATATATATATATATATATATATTTTAGTGTGAGGGGGGTTCTTAATATTAAGTGCGAGAGAAGGAAGGGAGGGGGAGTCCTTAATATTATGTGTGAGGGATGGAAGGGAGGGGGGGTTCTTAAAATAGAGTGTGAGGGGGAGATTCTTAATATAATGTTTGTGTGAGATAGGCTATTAAATTAATGGTGATGTTTAGGTGGGGGCTAATTATTTAACGGGTAATATTTTATTTATGGGGTGATGGTAGGACAATTTATTGGTGGGGCCTATTAATTTAAGATGGGGTACCTTAGGGTTAATGTGGGGCTGAGTTTGGGGGAGAGGATGGCTATTTAGTAAATGATTATGCTATTGATTTAATGCCGGGCATGGTTGGAGTTTTCTAAATTTCATATACCCAGTTTTTTTTCCAAATAGGGCCTCCAACATTCCAGGATCCAGACAAGCAGCAACTGAGCTATAGACACCAGCAGACACAGGAGGTGAAAGTGACAAGAACAGGACACACGTATACAGGTACACACACTGGGCACACACATACTGGGCCCTGCCTACCATTTATTTGGCCCCGCCTACATGAGGCCACTTTCAGACTTTTTTCCAGGGCCACTTTAAATTCCCAATCCCTGCTCACAGCAATCTGAATTCCCCCCATCATGTAGTGAACAGAAATCTGGTACACCCCTCGTGTCTACATGCTCATTCAGAACATAATTATCCGCAATCCTCATCTGTCATCATGTACGAGGAAGAAGGACTGACTCAGAGATCAGGGGATTCTCTCCTCAGAAACGAGTTTAAGTGTTGAAAAGCAAATTCTTTCCAGGTGAGAGACTGTGCCGCCATACCAGTCTCCACACAGAGAGATTTTGTAAAGGGAACCTGGAGGAGGATATTGATTCAGAATGTGGGGTTGCTCTTTTAATTAGCGCCTTTTCTTTTCTTTTCTGTTTACAATTTAACTAGTAAAGTCATCATCAAAGTAAAAGTGCCAGGGGTACATCAGATATCAAGGCAACATAATACAGAATAAAAACAATAGTTTGCTGGAAAATAGTAGTTGTTGTTATGCAAGACAGTGTTTAGCTACGCTAAGCAGGAAATGTAGTTTAATTAAGATTGAGGTTATATATAATAATTTATGTGTAGAAATTGTCCGAGTAACATAACTGCAACTTATAAACAGGAATTATAAATGACACATATCCCGCCATACATAACAAGAGAAATGGTACTATACAAGTGTCAAAACACAAAAATAAGAACAAAGAATGACTCAAGAAAATGTTGGTTTCTATTCTTCTTTCTTTAGTGAATCACTCTAGCCACAGCCTATCAGCCAAAAGAGTAGATTGTTCTGTTTACACCAATGCATTTAACCCTTCCATTCCATTTATTAATGAGGTTGCCAGCCTTGGATCCCTCTCAAGTTCTGTTATGAATACATGGCCATGCAGGGATAATAGACTAAGAACAGGGGCTGGCAGTAATCTGAGACAGTAAAGGAACAGGCTAGTGTTATAACAGGCTGAGTGATATCATGGCTCGCAGCAGACTAAGGAAACCTTAGAAAACAGGCCAAGGTCTAAAGGCAGAACCAATAGCAAATGGTTTTGGTTATCAAATGGAGTCAGTAGAATTCAAGGCAGGATTTGCATTAACAAACACACACTGGGGTAAACCTATCACAATCACAGGTGGTAGGGGGGGAGGTAAATAACGGTTAAACAACCAATAGGAATCAGGCATTCCCATAGATTTAACTAGCCTACACCTGTGCTGAATAGAAAGTCTAAGAACCAGCGTGCTGCTGCTTAGCAACTAGCTGAACACAGAAAATCAGGGAATATAGAACACTGATCGCTGTTTTGTAGGCTACCATCTAAGGGTGAGGCCATGCCTATGTCCGCTGATTGGATTTTAGAAGTTCGTTACCTTTACTAGGCATCTGGCTTACACATTATTTTAAATCAGTTAAAATTTGTTTAGACTTGAATATATTGCTGTCTATAATGAATTAGTCATTGTAGTTGGTATTTTATATTTTGATTATTATTCTGATGACCACACTAAGGGATCTATGTATTAAAGTGTGATGGAGAAAACAGCAGTTTTCTCTTTTAAATGGGCATTGCAAAATGCATGAATCAAAGATTTCTCCAGCCATAACCCACTTAACATTTGTCTTTTCAGTCCCCATAGATTAAGTTCTGCAATGCATGAAGCTTTGAGAAGCTTTGCTTTTGAGGAGAAACGTAATGCCATTTAGGTTGGTGTTACCTATCTCTTTCTATGGGATCCTGCTGAAGCCTCTCCTGCTTTGCAGAATCCCTTACAGTGGAAGTGCTGTGCGCATGTGCATCATAGTTGCCTACTCTCCCGGAATGTCCAGGAGACTCCCAAATTTGTGTGAGTCCTCCCGCACTCCCGGGAGAGTAGGCAAACCTCCCAATTACCAAACAGCTCAATAGTAAGGTGGCGTGGGGCAGGCTTATGACGCAAATCGCGCCGTCATCATGGCCCTGCCCCTGCTGTAATTGGTCCAAACAATTGATTGATGTTAATGAGGCGGGGCCAAATGATGCTACCCGCCTGGCCCCGCCCCCCACACGCTTGACTTCCCCATCTCCCGGAGCACTACTTGCCAATGTTGGCAATTATAATGTGCATAGCAATTTCATCTTTCACCAGCAGCGCTAAGCTTCCGGTAAATAGGAAGTTTAGATCGCACCAGAGGGGTTATTTTGCTGGGGCTTCCAGAGTAGCCCTGGCATGGTGCATTACAGTGGTTAAAATTTTGCATAGACCCCCAAGTGTTACACGCTTTTACCAGTGAATGTATTTTTCCCTTGAAAGCCAAAATATGTCATATAAGGAAATTTGACTTTTGTTTATTGATTGCAAATACTATCAATTAAACATTGCATTACATTGAACATTAAGTTATGCTTATTTGGGATTTCATCATCATCATCACCATTTATTTATATAGCGCCACTGATTCCGCAGCGCTGTACAGAGAACTCATTCACATCAGTCCCTGCCCCATTGGAGCTTACAGTCTAAATTTTTATGCTTATTAACATTGTTTAACAAGCTTGTTTTATGAGGCTTTGTGATTCTTGTTATCTTGTAAACATACCGATGAAACATCATGTCAAAGTACTGCCCACAACATTTAATGCACCGCCTGCATCAATATGATGAGCCCAGGCAGAAACAAAGATATACAGGCGGTGCAATAAATGTTGTGGGCAGTACTTTGACATGATGTTTCATCGGTATGTTTACAAGATAACAAGAATCACAAAGCCTCATAAAACAAGCTTGTTAAACAATGTTCATACATTTACCCCCAGGGCTCTCAAGGATGTAATTGAAATAATACCATGTAATTTATTATATATACCGTATATATTTCACTTTGCTCCCCTCCTTCATCACTATTCCCCAACATCATTGCTCCCCACCATCATGACATTTATCCCCTCCTTCATAACAATGTTTCCATCCTTCATCACACTATTCCCCTTAATCACACTGTTCCTCTTTCTTCAGACTGTTTACCCTTCATCACACTTTGCCCCTTCAGTACAATGCCCCTTTCACCACACCATTCACCTTCATCACACTGTCCACTTCATTACACAGTTCCTCCTTCATTACACTGTTCTCCCTTTATCAGACTGTACCCCATCATCACACTTTGCTCCTTCATCACAATGCCTCCCTTCATCCGACTGTTCCCCTTCAACACAATGTTCTCAATCACACTTTGCCATTTTTTCACAATGTCCCTCTTCACCACACTGTTTGACTTCTTTACAATACTGTTCCCCTCCATCTTCACATTGGTCCCCTCCTTCATCACACGTTCCAGCTTCATTACACTGTTACCCCTTCATCACATGTCCCCCTACTTCACACTCTTTTCCCTCATCACACTGTGCCCCTTCTTCACACTCTTTTTCTTCATCACACTGTTTCCCTTCATCACACTGTTCCCTCCTTCATCACACTGTTTCCCTTCATCACACTGTTTCCCTTCATCACACTGTTCCCTCCTTCATCACACTGTTTCCCTTCATCACACTGTTCCCTCCTTCATCACACTGTTCCCTCCTTCATCACACTGTTTCCCTTCATCACACTGTTCCCTCCTTCATCACACTGTTTCCCTTCATCACACTGTTCCCTCCTTCATCACACTTTCCACCTTCATTACACTGTTCCACCTTCATCACATTGTCCCCTTTCATTACACTGTTTCCCTTCATCACACTGTGCCCCTTCATCACAATGTTCTACTCCGTTCTTTGCTTACCTTCCTATTATATTTCCTTCTGTTTTATTTTCCACTGTCTTCTCTTCTGGCAGCCTTGAGCTGGCCCTGTTTATTGTAAAGTAAAAAGTTGTATCCTTTTTAAAGCCCACATGTGTTAAATTAGTGCTGTTCATGTGACCCTGCTACTACTAATCAGTCCTTAATCAGAATTGAGCTCATCACTGAATTGAAAGAAAGAAAATAGAGGAGCATTCATATGCTTATTATTAGCGCTCTCCTGTTTTCTATTTCAATGTAGACGAGTCAGCAAACTGACAGCATTTTTATTATTATTGTTATTATTATTATTAGTTTATTTATAAAGCGCTGACTTATTATGCAGCGATATACATTGAGGGGATCATGACATGACACAAATAAATTACATATACTGACACGATGAAACAGAAAGTAAAGATGACCCTGCCCAAATGAGCTAAGAGGTGTGGGAAACATGATACAGAAGGTAGTGGAATAACAATTGGCGTGGAATGTGCTGTAACTATTGTAAGGCAGCAGCATTATCAGATTCCAATAATAGATACATTTTAGATATATAATTTACATATATAATATAGCAGGTTAATGCAAAAGTATATATAAAGCATATGGAAACTATCAGAAATCAGTCAGCAGGATATCCAATAACAGCTAAAAATAAAGATATGAAAAAAATCACGGTGTAATTATGCTTTGAAGCATTTCATGACACAATGTTACTAGTTACATTGGCAGGATAACAAAGCCCATCTGGGCAGCAGAGAGTGAAATAAAGTGCAGGTTGGACAGCAACAGCTCAAAGGCTCAGACATCTGTAAAAAGTCCCTGGTCTCTCCTTCGCTAATCTACTGTGACACCCGCTCCTCTCACCAAGTGTTCTCCCTGGGATATAGGAAGGAACTCTTGTATATACATCTTCCCCTTTGCCACTGGATAACTGGAACTTTGAGGCTTCTTCCCAGATTGGGGTGAACCTTAAGTAACTGTGACAGTCCAAGAAACAGCATTTAACTACATTTATTAAATATTCATTATGCCATTACTTTTGCCAGTTAGGCTTTTTTCTAGTACATTAAGATGATAACTGTAGTTTTTTTTCTCTCCAATGTTACATTTCCAGCATCTAGTACTGTTACTCATTACTACAATATCCACGTTAGTGTAAGGTTCTACCAGGAATTGAACATTTAAAGTGTTCTTTTTTGTCTAACTCCTGTCAATAATCAAGCTCAGGTGAAGTCCATTGCCCCCAAGCCTATATAAGGCCTTTCTAAACATTGGAATCTTGTTGGTCCATAGCCTTTATTTTTCAGATTGTTCCTGGTCCTCATTTGAACTGTGCTATTTTTCCTGTCTTGACATTCGCAGTCATAGTCATTGTCTTTGACAGTCTTAGTCGGTATCTGCCCTTGTCCTGTTTGCATTGTCATGAATTTTTAGGCTCATTTGCCTTGTGTGTGCATCCTGTTAGCCTGTGCTGCCATCATTAACTCTTTGCCTGCCCTGCTCTGGTTTATATTATCTATTTATTCTCTATCCCTGTGATGTTGTTAACCCGGTGTCTGCCTGCTTTTTCAATTTGTCTGTTCCTCTATGCTAGTTTTCCTGTCCTGAACTTCTCACCATTGCTTGCCTCATGCCAAGTCCAGGGGTTACCTGAATATCCATAAACATCATCATCAGGGAAAAGGTGGCTGCTATCGGCATAATTACATGCTGGGGATGGGAACTCAGTTCCCAGTCTGGTGCCATGAAATTCTCTATCTTTTTCTAATTATGTTCCTGCATCTTTTATGCCCATTAACTATTGTGCCAGAATGAAGACTAAAACAGAATGTTATGATTCTTTACAAAATCAAGTTTCAATATATATTATACTTTCTAAAAAGTATGTCACAGATTATTTACTTTTTAGAAAACACACTATGGGGGATTTCCCCCTGGAGTAGCGCAGCGTTAAACCTATTACCGTTAATACAGTAATTTTAACACTGATTTCTGTAAATAGCCATCATTGAAATTACCGTACTAACGGTAATTACATAATTACCGTTAGTACATGCACTATTACTGTAGTAACGGTAACAGTGCGCAGGCTGCGTTACTTTTGGACAGTAACGCAGCCAATTGAATATGCCCCTATATTGTTATTGTTATATTGATGTTATGATCTGCCTGGTTTCTTTGTGTGCATTTTACCCTGTGTTATGATTTGCTTTGTTCCCCGTGTGCATATTACCCTGCAGTACCTGTGATCCTCCAGAGGTGCTGCTGATTGGCCTTTCCTGTTATCAGGGGTTAACTTGCACTGCTAGTTAATCATCCACACCTGTCTGTGGCCTATATATGCCTGCCTATTCCTGAATCCTTTGCTGGTCATTGAAGTTCCTAGCCTGCTCATGTGTCTCTGTTCCTGGTTTCAGTTAAGTTATTTGCTGCATTTCATTATTATTTACCTGTTGTTTGCCAAGATCTGGAAATCCATTGTTCCATTCAGCCTGAACTGTTTATTTTGCCCACCCTGGACTATACTTTTCTGCAATAAACAGTTTAAAACATTTACATCACATGTCTGGCTCCATGGCTGTAATTAAGGAATTGGTTTTGAACAGAACCCTAACAATTAATTCACAGTATACTGTTTAAGAGTAATTTACAGACCAATATGTAGTTTTCAAACAGATTTGTCTCCTAATATTCCCACCACTTTTATCTTCATGCAATGAAAAAACTGTGTCCTTGGACCAAAACATATTTGTCATTGACTAGCAAAGAATGTAACGTCAATACTGTGTACAAGGGGAAAGAATCATTCGCAAACAGCTGTGACTCACTCATAAAAATGACTAGTGGTCTATGATCTACATTTTCATTTTAATTAAATCATGCTTATGAGTTAGCCATATGTGTATTGTGTTTTGTTATTTTATTCCCAATGGAATACAAAGAAAGCAGACTTTTCATTGGACTACCACAAGAGGGCAGATTAAAAACAAAACAAAACTCTATTTAACCCTTGTGTGTTTCTTTTATTTCTTCTAATACTGTAGTATGATGAACTACTACTCCTGTGGTCTATTATGATTACTCATGCTGCCTCCAGCCAGGATGTTAGTGCATAGCTGGTAGCATCACAATACTGGTGTGTTAACTGAAGTTCAATGGCTGATAGAGTTAATTGCAAGTATACTGAGTAACTTGAGAGTGGTCCCAAATATAGATTGGCAGGGTTGGACTGACACACTGGGGTACCAGGGAAATCCCCTGTGGGCCGCACTGTCTGATGGTCATCCCTTATCCTAGGGAGTGGGGTCAGGACAGCCTTAACTGCATGGATTGCACCTGGTCTTGGACTGTATGCATAGGGGGCCTCTGCATTCAATCTGGAAACGGGTGCTGCTCAGAGGAGAAGGACAGAAGAAATGAAGAGAGAAGCCAAAACGTATGTAAAGTACTACAGGGAATGGAAAGACTCGGGAAGGGTGATTGTGGTGATGGTGGTGGGGGGTAGTTTTTAATTCTCAGGCTGCTACCAATCATTGGCCAAGCACATTTTCAATGAAGCATATCCACTAACTAAATATGTTTAAACAATGGTAATGTTTGAAATGGAGGATACAGAGCTTCCTAATGCTTGCATCACATTGTGAAAGAAAATATTGCCAAATATATAAAGGACTTCAATTATTTGCCATATTCAATACATTTATTTTAAGGGGTATATTTAATAAACTGCGGGTTTGAAAAAGTGGAGGTGTTACCTATAGCAACCAATCAGATTCAAATTGTCACTTATTTAGTACATTCTACAAAATGACAACTAGAATCTGATTGGTAAATATATACCTAAATGTCACTACGTAGCTTTCAATTGTGGAACTTTTGGTCGGAAATCGAAAACATAAACAATTCACAAGGAGGAATTGTAGCTACAAAAGCAACAAATATCATACCTAATTGAATGTTAATGTTAACTAACTCTTTCATTACCCCAAATAAGCTATACTGCAGTTTAAATTCAGATTCAATTTTATATGAAATTTGATAAAATTGGGATTTATGATGGGATGAGGATTCAAAATGGTAATTATAATCAATGTTATTCTAATTAAATACATTGTGTAGTTCTTATATTTAATTTTTCATTTAAATTAAAGGGACATTCACACTTGATCACATGTGATTTTGATATGTGTGGATGCAGTCTACATACATAGAATATGGACTTCTTCACATTTGTGTTACAACATGGAACCATGAAAGATTGATTTGAAATTTATTCAAACTGTAATCAAACCATTTGACCGAAATACCACAAAATTGAAAAATGTGTTAATTCCTGGTAGGACCAACTTTAACAGCAATTATAGCTCTGAGTCTATTTAAGTAAGTGTCTAGCAATTTTGCACATTTAGACATTGGAATTTCATTTGTCTTGGCATAAGTGCTCAAGCTCCATCAGGTTGTATGGTGATCATTGGTGGACAGCAATTTTAAAATAGTGCCACAGATGCTCAATTGCGTTGAGATCAGGGTATAAATTTATCAAGCCGTGGGTTTGAAAAAGTGGAGGTGTTGCCTATAGCAACCAATCAGATTCTAGTTATCATTTATCTAGTATATTTTACAAAATGACAGGTAGAATCTGATTGGTTGCTTTAGGCAACCCTTCTACTTTTTCAAACCTGCAGCTTGATAAATATACCCCCTGGTCCTTACCTAGGCTGTTTCAGGACATTATCATTTTTGGTCATAAGCTACTCCACTCTGCTTTTGCTGTCATTATCATGTTGAAAGATAAATCTTCTGCCAAGTCCAAACATCTCTTGGTGACAGCTGCAGGTTATTCTCCATGATTTCTTTGTACTTTGCTCTGTCCATTTTGTCCCCTTTATTTTTATGTGCTTTGCAGTCCCTGGTGCAGAGCAGCATTCTCATAGCCTGATGCTGCCACCAACATGCTTCTCTGTAGCGATGGTGCTTTCAATGTGATGTGTTGGGTTGGTGCCATACATTACGCTTAGAATTGAGGCTGAAAATTTCAATTCCGTTCTCATTAGACCATAGAATCTTCTTCCACATGGTCGTGTCTCCAACATGTCCTGGGCAAACTGTAGCCGGGCTTTGATGTGAGTTTGTTCAACAAGGGCTTTCTTTTTGCCACCACCCCATACAACCCAGATTTATGAAGCGTGCATGTTATTGTTGTCCCATGAACATTTATTCCCATCTCTTTCATGGAAGACTGTAGGTTATTGTACCCTTTTCCTAAATGGTGCGTACATCTCAATGGCCTCATTCCACATCTGCTTGGTGTGTTCTTTTGTCTTCATTTTGTAGTCTTTGATTGGAAATGCAATAACTACAGTCACAGAGAGAGGTGCTTTTATGTTGTTGTAATTTGACTTACCTTAACTGCACACAGGTGGACTCCAATAAACTATTAATGTGACTTGCGAAGAAAGTTGGTAAGGGGTAAATGCTATGCAATCACTTTTGTTTTTTGTTCATAATTTATTTGGACAAATGGTTGGATTAAATATTTTTGGCATATAATCGAGTAATATTACTTTACATTATATTTTTACATTATCGAGTAATATTACTTTGTGTTGATTAATGGAAATACATTCCATGTAAATCCATTATAGCACCATGTTGTAACACAGCAAAATGTGGAAAAGTCTAAGCGGGTATATATTACCGTTCAATGCAATTTAGATCAGATTTAAGCATGTATGGTTTTTCCATTTTGAATATTCATTCTACATCATCTTGTGTCACACTTTTCTATGGCCAAACCTAAAAGAGTATTTGAGTTCACTAAAATGTTAATGATAACTAACTCTTTCATTCCCTCAAATAAGCCATCCTGCAGTTTGGGAGAGCTTACATCCACTGCACATTAACATCTAAGCAGATAAGGAGTTTGTATGTTCTCCCTGTGTTTGCGTGGGTTTCCTCCGGGTGCTCCGGTTTCCTCCCACACACCAAAAACATATTGGTAGGTTAATTGGCTGCTATGAAATTGCCCTTAGTCTCTCTTTGTCTTTGTGTATGTATGTTAGGGAATTTAGACTGTAAGCTCCAATGGAGCAGGGGCTGATGTGAGTGAGTTCTCTGTACAGCGCTGCGGAATTTGTGGCGCTATATAAATAAATAGATGATAATGAACTTTGCAATTACAAACAGAAACCTTACCAAGCGCACATGCAGGTGCCGCCTCACATATATATATATATATATACAGTGTCACATCACTTAACTACTCTATTGGAACTTGTTATGTGTTTAGGGACCTGGAAGGTGATGTTTAGATGTTCTTGGGACCGTTACCATTCTTTTATTGGGGTTATCTGTGGTCTTAGGGTAGGGGTATTTGGAGCATTATTGGGTGGTTGTGAGACATTTGATGAGTGTTTTGAGCCACGGTGGCTCTCACCCACTTCTGGTTTCTCATTCCAGCCTTCACCATGGCAATGGCTGGGACGCTCTCATTACTTGCAAATTAGTATTCTGTTTTGCATATAAGTTAAATACTGTCTGTTTTTCATGTAGCACACAAATACTTGATAGCTTATTTGTACACTGAAATTTAAAGTTGATATTTGTGTGCTACATGAAAAACAGACAGTATTTAACTTATGTGCAAAACAGAATACTAATTTGCACCCCTTGCATTGTAACATGGTTTTGTCCAGGAGACTTAGATAAGAAGTTTCTTAAGTTAAGATGCTTAATGAATCAGGCCCTAGGTCCTGTCCGATCTGTATAATTTATAAATCATATCATCTAGTAGTTTTTCTTAATTTTGTAACTGTATTTAGACTCTTAAATTCGTTATTTCTGCAAGTGCTGGTTTACCTCAATCTAATTTATAATTTAATAGACAAAATATGGTTACATGTAAAAAATGTTGCTTTTGTTACCATCTTTGCTCTGTGCTCTCCCTCTTTCCTCTGTGTGGCCCCTTTGAAAGCTGGAGTACTACTACTGTGGCCCTCCAGCTGCTTCATGCTGCCCCTCACTGTGGTACGGTACATATGTCATTTTAATTTTACATATTTGCTAAAGCTTGAAATGACTGGGAAACATATTCTTATTAAAAGAAAAGCTTTACAATATCTCCCTCTCATGGAATAGAAGAATACTACAACATGCTTAGTTGTGATAAAAATGTGGATTATTTATGAACCAGCAGCACAGAACAAGGGTACTGTGACTTCTGTGGCGGCACCACAAAATGATGCACCTACTTTTATAATATAGCATCCATTCTGGAGTGAGCAAATATGGAAAAAGCTTAAAGTTTTAAGTAGATTATACTTATTGGTGCTTTATTTACTCTGACATTCAAAGCTGCCATAATCATGTCAATCCGCTGTGCAGAAAGTCTGAATTTGCTCAGTAGGAACATGCACCTGTGTATGAGTGGACAGTAAAATACTGAATAGATGCACTGGAGCTGATGCAGTGTGACTACAACGCCAGCTTCCGCAGTAATTCTTGCATGAAATTTCTCTGCACATGTACAGAAGAGTGGGCACACGTTTATGCACCCATGCAGATTTTGTGATTCTGCCACTTACACCTGCTTTCATTTGTATATATGGGATTGGGTGAGAGAAGGGGCGTTCTTATGCAAGTCAAATACAGTAAGAACATGTTATATGCTGGCGGTTAGGGCAGGGTGCAATTAGAGCATAATATCAGCCACTTAGACATATATTATGCTTTTGTGTGTGTTCAAACAAAATGTTTTATTGTCATACACCAGATGGGGAGTTGTTTGTGCTGTATTAGAAAGATTTTAGCAGTTTTATTGATGCCGAATAGCGAATACGTTTGTTGCAAATACAATGGTTTGTTAAAATCATGGGCACAAGTGGGACATAAGTGTCTATGAGGTATGCCTGGCGTACACCAGGTGCATATGCTTATGTTGCCGATGAGCACATATCTTAAAATAGTTGCTTCTTTGCATACGGTTGCACCTGCGATTTGCAGCCATGTCATCAGATGCGGCCGCGGGGGAAAGTATTGTATTTTGCATCCGGGGGGGCGGCCGGCCGGCCTACCCCCCGGCCCTTATAGCGGTCTGATCGAGCGGCCCAGGGGGCCGATGCCCCCCTGCCCCCCGGGCCAGCCCGCCCCTGTTTGCAGCCAACTCTGCATCAGCCCCATTGTGTGCTGTAAGTCCTGCTCTTCAATGACAGCCTCAATTGTGCACTTTTCACTATACACTTTAAATGACTTTATTACAAAACACCCACATGCATGGGTAGTACCAATAAATGTGGTAAAACTAAACTCCTATTTCTACAGTATTAAAGCAATTTGTTGTCTTGTATTTGCTTACTTCATGTTATCCCAGCAGGAGAGATAAACAGAATAAAACTGTAACATCTCAAAATTCATTCATTCATTCATTCAGTCATTCATTTATTCATGCACTGAGCTCCTTTGGTGACTAGTATTTTTAGGGGGAGCGAACCTACAATCAAATGCAATGTTTAGAGCTTTTTGAAGGAGATGCTGTCTGTGGCCCATTAAATTTCGGGACATTTCCAGCATTCTGCAACAGCATGCAGGAGATTGCAACAGCTGCAAGAACAATTTAATTTGCTCTGCCACCAACTGAAGCAAGAGGTGGTAACAAGGTGGAATTCCACTATTTATATGCTACTGAGGATGGAGGAACAGCGAAAAGCCATCCACGCTTACTCCACAAGCCATGACATTGGGAAAGTAGGGGGAATGTATTTTAGGCCAGCGAAGAGGAAAATACTTTCGGTGTTGTGCAAGGTGCTGAAACCATTCAAAGTAGTCACCTGTGAAGTGAGTTCAAAGACTGCTAGCTTGAGCCAGGTGATTCCCTTAATTCTACTTTTGGAAAAGCAGCTTGAGAAATTGAAGGAGGAGATGAAACAAAGCAATTGTGCTAAGTATGTCAGACTTGTTAATCAAGTACTTTATTGGCTTTGCCAAGATCCATGAGTTATCAAAATTTTGAAATTGGGTCACTACATTTTGGCGACTGTGCTTGATCCTAGGTTTAAGAACGATGTCTTTTCTTTGTTTCCAACTGACCCTGTTCTCAAGAGATGCAAGGAGCTTCTGGTGACCAAGTTGACAGCATAAGTGGTACATGACATGATGGCGTCACCTTCTTCAACTTCTCAGACAACTGCTGCTAGAAAAAAACCTTAGCTTTCTCAAGAGACCCAAGGATGATACAGATGGTTCAGCACAACATATTGACGTCTGGTCTAAAAGGATTGACCAAAAACGTGCCCCCTCTGCTGTAACTCCACCTGATCCTATTAGCAACATCCAAAGAATGGTGGAGGATTATTTTAATGACAGCATACAAATAGACACGTCAGACAGTCCCTTTACATACTGGGAGGAAAAAAGGCTATACCTAACCTGTCCACCCTCTAGTGTGTACTCTGAAAGATCCAACATAAGGGTGGGTGGGAGGGCCCAAGGACAATTCCATCCTGCGCCACTTTTCTTTTCTGCCACTGCTGTGTGGCATTGTTTCCTGGATGTGCTATGAACTGCCGTGTGTTTGTGCCATTGCTCTGTGGATTAGATTGCAGCAGCTACAAGAACAATTTAATTTGCCCTGCCACCAACTGAAGCAAGGGGTGGTAACAAGGTGGAATTGCATCCTTTATATGCTTCAGAGGATGGAGGAACAGCAAATGCCATTAGTCTTAGAGTTTATTGGTTTGTTAAACTGTACCTGCTAGCCCTTCTGTTTATATGTGAGTTTGTTAAACCATTTTAACATATTTCCCAAGGACAATTCCAACTTGCACTGTTTGACATTTTGGCCTTAGTCTATCAGCTTGTGTAACAGTCGACAATTCAGGTCTCAACAGTATTATTAGGTCACCAATTCACATGGTGGACAGTATGATTATGGAGACTATTCAAATGTGGACAGTATTATTATAGGGCTAGGGATATGGTTAAGGACAGGTCTAGGGAAAGGGATAGGGACAGGTGTAGGGATAGGGACAGGGTTAGAGTTGGGGATAATACTGTCTACATTTGAATTGTTAACCTAATAAATATTGCCTACAGTGCTTGTTGTTGACTTTATAACCTTGTCTAACCAACTTAAGAGTGGGTGGGAGGTCCAAAAACAATTCCATATTACACCACTTTGTTTCTGCCACTGCTGTGTGGAAATGTTTCCTAGATGTGCTATGAACTGATGTGTGTTTGTACCATTACTAATCGACAGAGCAACCATGCAGCTCACTTCAGTCTTAGAGTTCATTGACAGCACTGTTAGCATAGCTGCCTTAAACCCATTGTTAGCTTGTTTTGTGGGGGGCCCAAATAAACCAAGCACTTCAGCCACAAAACTGGCACTCCTTGTCGCTGAAGTGCTTGGTTTGTTAAAGTGTGCATGTCCTTTTTAAAATCCAACATAAGGGTGGGTGGGAGGGCCCAAGGATAATTCCATTTTTCACTACTTTCTTTTCCTAACACTGCTGTGCGTCAATGTTTCCTAGATGTAATATAAACTGCTGTGTATTTGTGCCATTGCTCTAACCAGCCTCTTGCTGCAGTCTTATAGTTTATTAACAGCCCTGTTTGCTTAGCTGCCTTAACCCCATTGTTACCTTGTTTTGTGGGGGCCCAAACAAACCAAGCACTTCAGCCTAGGGCCATCTTAACAACATTATGAGCCCCCAGGCAAAGCAGTGCACTGGGGCCCCTACTAACACAACCACACACAGAATTAAAAATGTAAATTATCAATAAAATTAAGTTTATATTTATTGTTACTTTCAAAAAAAGTCAGTGTTTAAACATTAAAAAAACATGCTGTACTACAGAGATTAATCCACATAAACTTTTTTTGTGTTTGCCCCCTTCATCATGCTTCTGGTCTCCCCCCTGTATCAGAAACTGTGCCCTTCATTATGCTCCTGTTTGTCCCCCTTCATCATGCTTCTGGTCTCCCCCCTGTATCAGAAACTGTGCCCTTCATTATGCTCCTGTTTGTCCCCCTTCATCATGCTTCTGGTCTTCCCCTGTATCAGACACTGTGCCCTCAATTATGCTCCTGTTTGTCCCCCTTCATCCTGCTTCTGGTCTTCCCCTGTATCAGACACTGTGCCCTCCATTATGCTCCTGTTTGTCCCCCTTCATCCTGCTTCTGGTCTTCCCCTGTATCAGACACTGTGCCCTCCATTATGCTCCTGTTTGTCCCCCTTCATCATGCTTCTGGTCTTCCCCTGTATCAGACACTGTGCCCTTCATTATGCTCCTGTTTGCCTGGCTATGGGGCCCCCAGGCAGTTGCCTTGCATGCCCAATGGGAAAGACAGCCCTGCTTCAGCCACAAAAGTGGCACTTCTCGTCGCTGAAGTGCTTGCTTTATGTGTGAGTTTGTTAAACCTTTTTCACATATTGGAAGGTGTAAGGTCCCAAAGACAATTTCAACTTTTCTTTTCTGCCACTGCTGTGTGGAAATGTTTCTTAGACTTGCTATGAACTGCCGTGTGTTTGAGTCATTGCTTTGTCGCTTAGCATCCAGCCAGCTCACTGCAGTCTTTGGTCGAAAGTGTATGCAAATAATATTGTGACCTGTAAGGAGGTCAAAATTAACTGGAAATGACTGGAAATTAGTGTTATTGAGGTTAATAATAATGTAGGGGGAAAAAAAGCTAAATTATGTAATTTTAGCACATTTTAGCAATTTTTCGGGAAAAAAAAAAATCCAAAACCAAAACATGCCAGGCCGGTTTTTCCAAAACCAAAACACGGAGGTCAATGAACATCTCTAATATATATAATAGTACTAGACAGTTTATACAGACTGAGATAGATAGATATCATTCTGAACTAACTAGTATATTCTTTGAGAAAAACAGCGTCAGACTATCAGCAGCAGAATCCAAAAAACAGATTTATTTCTTTTAAAATTGATTCTAGTGAAAGTAATCTTGTGTTGGGCAATGACAACTAAAATAATTTTGAAAAAAACTGGGTGTTTGCGTGTGAGTGTTAGCTGCAGTTTCAACCCCCAAAAAGGCTATATATTATATTATAATTTTTTTCTATTTTTCAATACTTGTCTATTTTGGTAGGGTCATTCAGTGAAACCTATATTTGAAAAAAGGAGTTTGTGTGTGAGGGCTTTTTTCTGGGTATTTTTGACTTTCAGTGACCGCATGTAGAACACTGCAGCGGCTGAAAACAAAATGTCACCCACCATGCCACCAACTGAAGCCCATTGGATAAATTAAACAACAATCAAAATTTAGTGTAAGGTGCAAGAGATAAAAATGTTAAAATGCTACACACACACACTAAATTTGAAACTTTATACAGCAGACATTATGTAGAGTGAAGAGGCAGTAATTATCCAATGTCATTAGATGGACAGAGGCATCAGTAGATATTTAGACAAGTAGATACCCAATTGTAATAAGCTACCTAATTTGCTGTCGCTATTTAAATAAATGAGGATGCTGAGAGATGAAGGTGACCTGCACCCATACTACATAAATTCAAAGGTTAGACACACAATACATTGACAGAGTATTCATTGGTTGTCAAGAGCATGGCTTTCATTGTCTTGTTTTACGTATATGCTCTGTGCCATAATGCCCTTCTGAATCAACCTAGGGGACTCAAATATATTTATTGGGAGGGAGGGAGGAAAAATCATTACCCCGGAGTAAGCTTCGTCCAACCCTGGGGTAAAGGGGACTGCCAGAGACTTGCGGCGGAGGTGATCCCCCAAGACCCATGTATATAGATATGGAATGTATACTATATTTATATATTCTATTAGTGACATGTAAGAAATATGTAAAAGAGACTGTTCAAATAGGCCAATAGTTGCCCTTCCCATACATGTCAGTGTGTACAATCCTTACAGTTCAAAATGACATTATTTTACCTATTTTTCATAATTTTTAATTAAATCCAGATCCAAACTTAAAACCAAAACCTTTTGTGTCTGTTCCACAAAACCATTAGCAAAGCCGGAACACGAAGTTGGTTTAGAACCGGCACTGCTTTTGAAACCTAAGTACGAGGGTCAGCGCACATCTATTAGTAATAATGAGTCATTGTCGCTGAGCTATATCAAGGTGTAAGCGCTTTTATTACTGAAATTCTATTGATATATAATTAGTACATTGGTTTTTTGATAAATTTGATTATATTACATTTTAGAGGTTATTTAATGTTATTTATGTGATATTCCCCAAGAGGCAGACCAACACTTCTAACTCACTCATTTATTGCTTTTAATTAGGTATTTATTGTTTCTTTTACTTTATTTACTTCATCTAACAGATATTATTGATTAATGTGTTAAGGCATGTTTAACTATATAGTATATTTTCTTTTTTGTACGTTTAATTGCTCAAAAATGATAGTTTAAAATGTCAATTTTCAAAAGTGACATTTTTTCAAATTGTCAAAATGATGACAATTTAACAAATATGCATTCTAAATTACTTTTTAAATTACGTATTTTTGCTTGAAACAGAAATTAAACATTTTTAAATAAGTGCAAAAAAATAGAATTAATATTTAGTAAAACAAGTATGTCTGTAACTAAATGTCATTTTATTCATTCTGGTTTCCAGGATAATGTGCCCTCTTTGTCGTATCTTGCAAGTTTGTTTCACAATGAGTAATGAGCCATTTGGCACATTGTGCAAAAATAGAAACATCACCTCCCACCTTTTTTTAACCAACCTCTGAAACTTTCTGTCTTCTGGGTCTATTTATTCTAAATTATACATCAATTTATTCTAAATTCACACCATCGTTAAGATTTGCCTGGTCTCGCTGCAAAATTTGGGGAAGACTCAGTATGGCGATAGCCGAAAAAAATCACTTAAAAAAATGCTTCGTTATTTATTGATTTTGTCTGTTTTCTACAATTTATTTTTCAGCATTTGTTTATTTTTAATTAGTGGAACTGAAAGCTCTAGCCTGGGCTTTAAGATTCACTGCGTATGTATAAACCGGTTAGCTGCTCTGATTGGCCCGGCAAGCAGATGTTAACTTTTAGCGCTCACAACTGAGGCAGCTGAGTATAGCTTAACTGCCTCAGTGAGATTTTATTGATAAATTATGACAATAGGTGATAATTTTCTCTTTATCTCTGCAATAATCGTCGATAGGAAATCTCTGTATATTGATAAATAGAGCCAGTTGTTCTACAATATAGCTCAATTTAATCTCATTGTGATATGTCGTGTTATGTGTTTTTACCTTTCTTTTACACTGGACAAAGTGCAACAAAAAATACACTTACCAGTAACATGTATCCCATTAAATGTATAGGATGAGACTCGGTTTCTGCCAGCTCAGAGCTGGAACAAAAATAAAAAAAAGTGAAAAGGACCATGCACCCCAAAAGACCAATGAACACCCCTAAAAATGAGTACTTCTTTCCAAAACTAAGAACGCTTGTGGTCTACGCCATCTTTTGCAAAGTACACCCATTCTACCCACCCCCTAACATCAGTGGGTACAATCTTCTGCTTCCTTGTCAATGCCACAGTCTTGCTCTGTAAACCCATGTGTTTGGCAGAATTCTATCCACACTTGCGGAATCAGGTACGCAGCACCTCTAAAGAGGGTTTATTTGCACTGAGCCCAGTGACAACAAGAGAAAGAGCATTGTGATCAATCTGCAGAGAGTATAGAGATTATGGACATCACTTAGAGCGTGAAGTAAATCCAGCTAGAAGGTACAGTTTTGCACTTTGGTAAAACAATCTTATGCTGCATAGAGAGCAAATTTAAAATGTGCTGTAAGAGTTAGGAGGGGGCTTGTCCTATCTCAACTCTAAGGTGTATGTTTAAATTAAAGCCGCTCAGTATTCCATGCATGAAAAAATAAAATGTATTTGTATTCGCATCATGGTTTGTCCAGGAGCAAATTTGCCCTGTTTAGCTGGATTTGCTCCTAAATGGGTCCCTCTATGAGGATCAGATGTCAATCAGGTGATAACGACCAGTTATTGGCAGTTATCGTTTGCAACACAGTGATAGGGACAAAACATTAACAGGAGAATTCAATTGGCCGCAATGTTCTCAGGTTTATATGGTAAAAAGTAATGCTTACTTTTGCTCTCACCTCTATGGAGAACAAGCAAAGTGAGCGGTACTTTCACCAAAAAAACGCCGCGTAGTGTCTTACGGCTATTCCGGGACACTAAGCAGTAATTTGTTTTAGTATGAAATCTGCCCCTAAGGCTACAATAAAATATTTTTTTTAAAAAAACTGTCCATA
Source organism: Mixophyes fleayi (assembly GCF_038048845.1). Taxonomy (NCBI): domain Eukaryota; kingdom Metazoa; phylum Chordata; class Amphibia; order Anura; family Limnodynastidae; genus Mixophyes; species Mixophyes fleayi. The sequence continues at coordinate 30,341,826 of NC_134410.1, forward strand.
CTTGAAATTTATGATAGTGTTTACTTCTGTAATATGGTTAAATATAAACTGTTTTGAAACATTATAGCTATAAATGGGGGGGAGATTCAACTGCTGGTGATGTGGCGCTTGGGCATCACCGTGATGTCCGGTTGCGCACATTGCCAGACATTACAGTAGGAATCTCCGTTTTTCTTCTCACCTCTATGGGGTGTGAGGAAAAAATGAGCGCATATTCCTGCCATAACATCGGCGCAATGTGTCTCAGTGGACGTCCCGGAGACCCTTTGCACCAAATTGAATCTCCCTCATAGTCTCTCATTGAATCTTTGTTACAGAAATGTATAGGTATTATCACTTTAGCACACTTTCAACCCTAAGCGAAGTTGTCTTTTCATGAGGCATGTCACGTCATGAGAATGGGTATATCTTTATGCCTGACAATTTCTGTAGTACAGTCAATTGCATACATGTGATTGTGTAATTGTTCTGCTTACTTGTTCACCAGCCGACAATAGTAATGAATAAAATAGACTATTTATCCCCACATGTCTTCTCTTTACTAGCCACCAGAGGGCGATCAAAGCCTCTAAGCCAACCAGAAAGCCTCAAGATAAACAGCTGAAAGGAGTAGAAGTATAGTGTGCTTAAAAAAAAAAAAAGATTCACTTCTGTACACATTTGCCATGGCAATTTGTAACTAGCATATATTGCATAATATTTTTATTAGTTAGAATTGAATTAAATTATTGTTTTATTGCAGCAAAGCTGTTATGTGAAGATGTCTATGCATCCTTGGGAAAAGCACTATACACCCATAAAAATCCACCCAGTCCAGCCCTTTATCTCATTTCAGTAATTTTGCTCTGTAAAATTATTTCTGATTTTTTCACTTCTCTGTAAAACTAAGCACAAAGTTGTTCCTACTCTGCAATCAGCATGAATGCCCTCGCTGTGCCCAACATCTCCCATTGCCCAATGTAATATCCTGCTCCTTTGCAGGTGCCACCACCTTGCTTCACAACCTAATACATTTTGTCGGAACTCTAGGCACATCAGCATGAAGAAAAGCAACGATTTTGTACTGTGCCTATGTTTTTTTTGCAGGTCTTATATTTTACTTTTGTTGTCTGTGCTTTGCAGCCATGTATTTATACTATTAAGCAGACTTAATTTATTTTCCATGCAATAAGACACAAAGCTATTCTTTGTATACTAATTATCCAAAAGCAGACACCACAGCAGAGATTTGTTGTATCCCAAAGCAACACCGATAAACACGTTTATAGCTGATCAAAAACACAGAAAGAAGCTGACAAAAATAAGTGAAGCAGTTTAAAAATATCGCAGGGGGGTACATACAGGCCAAAACTCGCCTGAAGGTAAACCCCTTTAATGAAAAAATAATCAAAGATTAACCAAACAAGCATTCCCATAAATTACTGGGAAATTAAGGAATAACGAGTCCTGAACTAATAAGACATATCTATTTTGTAAGTGCTCACTGATAATTTACTATAACGGAGTTGTTTCAAATTAATTTGTCAGCTAAATGGTTCTGGTAGTATGGTAGAAGGGATAATGTTAAGGGTCACACAACAGGTAGGCACTAGGACCCACCACTACATTGCTCCAGCACTAGTATAAGACAATACTGTTTAAGAAACAATATTGCATGCTGCACTTGCAATCTTGCAGACCACCGTTTGACAAAAGTTTCATTTCCCCTATGCCTGTTTGTAGGTGTAACTGTGGTTTTACATTCATTTGGACAATGAGTGCAATTTACCGAAATACTTCTCCTTCTGCTGTAACCCTTAAGGTGCCTGCTTTGGAAATTAATTTCTTGTTTTTGCCTAGTGCAGCCACTCTGTTAGAAAAAGCAAATAAATAATAATGAATAAATGCTTTGTCTAATGTCAAACCCACATTAATGGTCCAAAATGGAAATATGCTGTTCAGTGCAACCCTTCACATTAAAAAAATAATAATAATAATAATAAAAAACTAGTTGTTTTCTATTTTTGTATTCTATGAAAGTAGAGGTGCAATAAATGGAAATATATTTACTGCTAATATGGAGGTTAAGATATTGATATTACTTTTTTTATAGACAATTGAGATTATATGCAGTCAGGTTTGTGTGTGCACCCTGCACACATTATTAGAACTAAGTAAATCACTACTGAAAGCAACTTTAGCCCTCACCCCACTCCCAATAACAATGTACTTCTTAACAGGACAATCTGTTTGGTGCAAACATGCTGCCAAATTTCATGAGTTTTGGCTGAGGATGAATGAATTTGAGTATGGTCTAAAAAGTCACAATTCTTTGATCAGAAATTTTGGGAGGCACGCTTCAGGGAAGACCGTTTTGGCTAGTATATTTGATTAATATATAATATGACACATCAATAGGAAGGGCACTTTTTTCGTATTTTCCTTGATTCAAACACGCTAACGGACCCACCAAGGCTTTCACGACTTCTGGTTAACCTAATCCTCATCATCAATATTTAACACCGAAGACCAGAATATTATTTTCCTACAATCTATTAACTGTCTTATAAAAATATTTTATTGTATGTCTTATTTTCTGTTTGTATTCCAACAGGATATGCTCTTTACTGTAAGTGTAACTTTATATTTCTCAGAAATGGGGTCTTCTACTTAACATAAAAATGTCTCCCCCTTTATATCCCATGTGCCTAAATATGTACAAGTGACCTAAGTTACAATCTAGACTCCATCTGTTTACTTGTGGAATTTCTAGTGAAAGGAAATAATGACCTTTGTTCTGCAAATATGGAAACGCAACACTGTCTTTGAAAGAGTACAGCAAGCCGGATTCATTTGTCATTCAACTATTTCTGTACAAAAATATAGTATTGTAGTGGGTTTTAAATTGCTCACAAGATGCAGTAAAATGCGTTGATTTGTAAACTATTTTATAACTATATAGGTCAAAATAGATTTTTCATTTCATTGTTTATATGCAGAGTTGTACTTTTTTTTTCAATTATTCTATATCAGTGAACAAGAAATCTTTTGATACATGATGCATATTTTTGATCCTAAAGAAATATACACCTCATACTCTTAATGATTAATGGCTATAAAGAAATATACACCTCATACTCTTAATGATTAATGGCTATAAAGAAATATACACCTCATACTCTTAATGATTAATGGCTATAAAGAAATATACACCTCATACTCTTAATGATTAATGGCTATTTCATTCTTCACTTTATTATTATTATTATTATTATTATTTATTATTATATTTTTCAGTTTGCTGATTTTCTATTTTATGTGATGCATTTTCTAATTCATTCACACAACTATATAGTGTATTTGCATATAGTTATTTTAAAGGCATTCTCCTTTTTTATTCATTTGAACCTGTTAAGGCTCATTTACATACTACGAAAGGGTTGCGTACGTTTTACCGGTGCTTGGAATGCCGACACCCGGTATAACGACCAAATAATTCCGATTACAGTAATTCAGATATATAAAAAAGCCTACTTACTATAATGAAGACAAAGCACATGTCCGATAACACTCCTGCAGAGCTCCTATACATTCTGGTAGTAGAAAATTACGGCGCTTCAAATTGACGTCACTTGTAATGTAGACAGTAGTTTGTTTTTTTAAAAGCGGCAAAGGCAGGACCCTAACCCTAACCTTTGGATTAGTTTCTGGAGGCGGCGGGTCCTGGCTTTGCCCCTTTTAAAACGAAAGTATAAGTGTTTGCATTAGAAGTGACGTAAATTTGGCGCACTGCCATTTCCTACTATCGGAATGTGTAGCAGCCGTGCAGGAGTGTTATTGGTGATCTGCTGTATCTTCATTATAGTAATTAGGATTTTTTTATATATTGGAATTACTGCAATCGGAATTATTTGGTCGTTATACTGGGTGTTCGCATTCTAAGCCCCCATATAACGACTACCACTACTACAAAAGCGTAAAACCACAGTGCAAATGTTCTTTTAGATTATATAGATTGTATGTCTGTTTGGGAGTTCAAAAGTTTGTACCAAGCGATGGGAGGATTTGGGGCGGATCGAGGGCATTCCTTGTTCAGTGACTTGTCTACCACTTTTCGCAATAAAGTGCAGAATTAACATGTCATTTTGTGTGCCAGGATTAGTTAAATGAGATAAAGAATTGAAGAAGGCCCATTAACAAATGTGTTATCTGCTTTGCGATAGGGTGCACGACCTTTTCCTGAAAAACGTTTTTCATCTCTATAATTTTAATGGGACGAATTTTGCACTTTACGGTTGAACGTTTGTGAGAGAGTGCGTTTGTCAGTGCACATTGATCAATATGGCACTCATACTATTAACATGTAGAAAAAACCTCAGAAAAGATTAAATGTTTAAAGGGTCCATTTATTAATTGCCGGGGTTAATTCACGATGATGACAGATGATTTTTCATAAGCCTTTTTAAAAAATTATCCTGGGACAGCGCATGCAATAGGCTGTCCCGATGAGGACTTACCTTAAAACTCCCATTTAACTCTCCTCTCTCTGATATCTCCAGCATTAGTCATTTAGTAAATGAACAGTTTACTTAAAAATGCCTAAATCATGCGGAAAAAGCTGTTTTTGCATGGTTTTGGGCTTCATAAATAGACCTCTAAATGACTACATTAAAGATGGGCTGTTACAGTGGTAGAAGGTTAGACTTTGATATGACATTTTTACTGTGTACACCCAACGCATTTTCTGGATTACCCACCAACCTGCAAATCTATTCATAATATTATAGGGACCTTTCTGAAGACTGTGCAAGTTGAAATTAGTTTTTCGGAGGAGAATATGCACTTGCACACATGATGAAGCATTGTGGGTTCACATTTCATAAACTATTATTGTCAAAACACTGTTAACCCTAAACTATCGGCTCTGGAAATTACTATGTAAAAGTTTAAAATCCACCTTGAAGGGCTGTATTGAGAATCGGCTGTTCAGTGCAACCTTTTAATGTGCTCAGTGCTCTGTAATTTACAGTGTTTACATCTTAGAGGGAACATAATTCTTTACACTTCTATGGAGTATTTGTTACTTATTTTAAGGATACTTAGTACATTGTAAGTAGAGATGCTTGGGCTCGGTTCTCCGAGAACCGAGCCCACCCGAACTTCGCTGATCCAAGTACCGAGCTGAGCCAGCCCAGTATTTTCACAATTCGGGAGTGAAAACGAGGAAAACGTCATCATTGAATCATTGGATCTCGCGAGTTTTGGATTATATAAGTACCGCCCTCTACGGAGATCCAGTGCCATTTCACAGAGACACAGAAAGGGTAGCAGGGTTGTTGGCATTCTGTCACGATAGCCGGATAGTGGGAATGGTCTTGATCTCTGCTTGAGTGACAGCTTACCCCCAGAGAGGTGTGGAGTCTAATGGAAGAGAGGTATTCACCAGGGATTCCTGTAAGGGAATATGGTCTTAGCTGCTCTCAACCGCAGGTCGCGGTCCTCTAGGGGGCACAGGACAGATATTTCGGAGAGCCACCAAGTAGCTCTAAGGCAGAATGGAATGTAGCCTCAGGTATATGGAAATTCAGGAACTGGATGGATGCTGTGTGATGATCAGCAGTATAGCCACGAGTCCTGATAGTGGAACAGGCTGAGCAGGTAGTGCTGCAAAGCGATGAGCTGCAGGACTCAGAAGGACTGACATATACACAAGTGTAGTAATTCAGGGACAGGACAGATGCTGAGCGAAGCACTCTAGTCACAGGTCTTGGCAGTGGATGAGGCTGAACAGGTGAAGTGCTGAACTGCAGAGAGCAGAAGCACTGAGATCCACATAGGTGTTATAACTCTGGACAGGACCGATGACGAGTGAAGCTGCAGCAGTTGAATGAACGGTCTAAAACACAAAGTCAAGAACAAAGGTAAGTATAAGCACATACAGGAGTCAGAGGTAATGCTTCCTATCAGGTAGGGAGACATGATGATTTGACACTCAAGGAAAGGAGGAGGACCCTTATAAAGGAACTGGCTGGTGATCATCCAATCACTGCGGAGCAGAGGTTTTAAAGGTTCCCGGGGTTGCGCATGTGCAGAATACTTGGCAAGATGGCGCATGAGGATAGAGGAACGTCAGGCTGTACAGCAGATAGCAGTAACCAAGGGAAACTAATGTGCATAAGGATCAGAATGGAACTAAGCCGGTATGATGCGCGATACATTCTCCAGTGACATTCTACTGTGCCACAACTCATCCAGAAACAAGAGGGGTGGCAGTGTTTTTGTTACTCTCCAGGCTTCAGTCACATTGTTCTTGTCACTCTCCATCTCAGTGCCGTTGGTCACACAGAAACAGGGGTAGCAGGGTTCTTGTCACTCTCCAGTCACAGTGATTTTTTTCACTCCAGTCTCAGTCATGATGATATTAATCCCTCTACGTCATGTGCTAAAGCCTATGTTCAATGGCACAGTGGTTTTAAATCAGGGAAACAAAAATGTAAAAAAAAGCTTTTACCTTTTGAAAGAAAAAAACACCTCTCTAATAAAGGTGAAAGTTTACTGTTGAAAAGCATAAAATTGCCACCATGCCATTCTACCCAAAATATTAACAAGCATACCAGCATCAGCTAGCTCCCTTCTCTCAGCTAGATCCCAGCACCTGCGATTTACACTGTCATCATCCTCACTATCAACAGTGTGTACATCATCCTCACACAATACTAATTCATCCCCGCTGGAATCCACCATTACAGAAGTCTCTGTACTTTGATGTAATTGCTGGTAATGGCCTTCCCTGTGTAATTTGTAGTTCATTTTACGACAGATGTCACGATTTTTGGGCAATTCTTGTACACTAGAAAAAATGTCAAAATGTTGTGCTGATTCATCTGCATCACCACAGGGTGACATTGGAAAGCTAAGTTTTTTTTCTAGCAGCAGTTGCCAAAGAAACTGAGGGAGGATAAGTCATCATGTCATGCACCACTTGAGCTGTCAGCTGCCTGACCAGGAGCTCATTGCATCTCTTGAGATCTGGGTCAGCTGGAGAGAAAGAGAGGACATAGCTCTTAACCTAGGATCATGCACAATTGCCAAAATATAGTGATCTGATTTCAAGATGTTGATATCTCTCTGATCCTGGCGAAGCAAATAAAGTACTTGATCTACAAGTCCTACATAGTTAGTAGAATTGTTTAGTTTCATCTCCTTCAATTTCTCCAACTGCTTTTTCAAAAGTCTAATTAGGAGAATCACTTGACTCAAGCTAACAGTGTCTGAACTCACTTTACAGATGACTACTTAGAGTGGTTTCAGCACCTTGCACAACAAGGAAAGTATTCTCCACTGCGCTGGACTAAAGTACATTCCCCCTCAAATTCGATTCTTCTTTCAGCAGCTGCAATCTCTTACATGCTGTTGCAGAATGCCAAAAATGATCCAAATTATTTCTGGACACAGACAGCATCTCCTGCATTTTACTGTCCTTTTTTAAAAAGCTCAGTATCACCAAGTAGATTGTGTGAACAAAACAGGGAATGTGATGGAATTCTCCCCGTTGTAATGCTGTCACATATTGGGGGTGTTATCACAAATGACATATCCTCAGGAGAGTTCAAACGGGATTAGCCATGTTACAATGACATCCCTTAGTTTTTTAAACAGGTTGTCATCGGTATGCCTCTTAGTGCAGCCAGTGATACACAAATGTAGGATACCACTTTGTATTTACAACAGGATGAGGGGGATATTTATGTTGCTGACAATGGCACTAATGAGGATGATAATGAGGATGATGTTGTTTGTGTAAGTCCTCCACCAGTTAAAGAAGTTCTTTCCAGTGATAAGAAGAAGGCCATTGTCATGCCCAGGCATAAGACCAAAATATCCATCTCTTATGTGTGCAATTATTTTTACCCAACCCTGACAATAGTTGTCTAGCCATTTGTAGCCTTTGTAAAGCCACACCAACAACACCTTCCTCATCAATATCCTCACTAGTGATTGGAGTTAGTCCTGCATCCAAGTTGCTAAGGCTTGATAAGTTCTCCCCTATCCAGGATTCCTCTGAAGAATTCTTGAGTGTTAGTCCCGCTACTGCTGCTGCTGCTGGTGGATCTGTATCCCAGAAGTAGACCAAGAGGAAGACTACTAGTAGTTTACAACATTTGACTGTTAAACAGTCCTTTGCAAGAGGAAGCAAGTATGAAAGCTGTCACCCAGTTGCAAAGCGGATCACAGACGCTATGACAACTATGCTAGTATTAGATCTGCGTCCAATATCCACAATTAATGCAGCTGGTTTTAGACAGTTAATTGAGGTCCTGTGTCACCGTTACCAAATTCCATCACAACACCATTTTACTAGAAAAGCAATTCCTCACCTGTACCAGGAGGTTACAAAAAAGAAAACAATTGTGATACAAAATGCCATTCTATCCAGGGGCGTGATGACGTCCGTTGTGACGTCACAGACCCGAAACTGTTATCCAACAGCGGCTGTGCAGCCACTATTCTCGGCGATCACATGTGTTGATTCTCGAGCCTATTTCAAACAACAAGTGGGCTAACTATCCATAAAAGTATAAGGGACATTAAGGTTCATTGACCATTAGTAGAAACGGCCATATAAGACTTAGAGAGATTTACAGCATCACTAGGTTAATATGGATGTGATACTACTAGATCACTAACCACCTAGATACATGCTACTTATGTTAAGTGCTGTTTTTTTTTTTTTTTAGTTTAACATTCCAGTTTGGGCTATGATATGTATCATTTGGCATGATGAATCATAAAGCCATGTTGCATGTGTAGCCTTAATACATTTATAGGCTTACAGGGATACAAAATGATGCTGTAGCCTCAGGTGTTATGTATAGAGTAATTACAGGGAGATTCTCCCATTAATATGTTTTCACTTAGATAAGCATATGAATTATCATAATTCTATTGCATATCGCAAATTTAACTATAATGAATATAACAAGCATACACACTTGGGATGTATAGCTTGTATTTTTGACAGGAAACAGTGTAGCAGGATACTATAACTGTGACTCATTTTTCAATATCATAATTTATTATATCAACAACTGAAGAGGTTTAACCTCTATAATCTTAATGCAATTTATTATTAGTAACCATACATCTTCCACATGCTCTATTCATCTGATATGGTATATTTAATATTACCAGTGTGAGAGATGTATATATGTTTCACCACTTCTCAATAAATGAGTGCTTTGTAATATAAGATTTATCCGATGTGTCATACATTATCTACATGTCCGTTTTTGAATACTTTTGGTTATGTGCCCCTTTCGAAGTTTATTATTGGGTTTCATTACATACGAGTAACTAATCGGTATTACGAATTTTGTTGAGACATATATATTTAGATTGGGTACTAGAGTAATTCGTGACAGCTCTGTCGTAAAATGAACTACAAATTCTACGAGAGGCCTTTACTGGCATTTAGATCAAATTACAGACTTCTGTAATGGTGGATTTCAGTCGGGATTAACTAGTATTGAGTGATGATGATGTACACACTGATGAGGGTGAGGACAATGACAATGTAGATTGCAGGTGCTGGGATCTAGCTGAGAGAAGGTAACTTGCTGATGCTGGAATGCTTATTAATATTTGGGTAAAATGACATGTTGGCAATTTTATGTTTTTCTACAGCAAAGTTTCACATTTATTAAAAATGTGTTTTTTTCTTTAAAAAGGTAAAAGCTTTTTTTTAACATTTTTGTTTTTGACATTTATGTTAGAGACTCCTGCAATGGTGGTTTCCTGCGGGGTTGAATTAATATTGTGTTAGAATGAAGTTTGTTTTCAGTCATCCTTTCAATTGCTTCTCTTTTGTATGTGTGAGCACATACTTTATTTTTCACTGGATTCACCATCTCCAACTCACCTGTGCACCCCAGATTGGTCATCTTCTGATAAATACACGCATCCCGGGGGGGGGTCAGCGCTCGTCGCCATGTATTAGCTGTAGAATTACCACAGTTATTCATGTAACTGGTGGAGCGATCAAAGGAACTGTAACTGATTTAGTTAGCCATTCTCAGTTTCACTGTACCAGCCATGTGTTCTGTGTGACGGCAATCTCCTCGTCTTCATCTTCCAAATCTTCGTCTGCAGGGGCCGGTCACACACCCATTTGTTTTCTCAGGTGTCTTAGCTGTTCTTTAAACTGGACATATTTATCATCCTGCCTCTGTTGGGATTAAAGCAGCTAAGCTATTGGTAGCTTGTTTTGTGGGGTCCTGAACAAACCAAGCACTTCAGCCACAAAAGTGTCCCTCTTTGTCACTGGAGTGCTTGGTTTGTTAAACCGTACACGTCCTTTTCAATATCTTACATAAAGGTGGGTGGGAGGGTCTAAGAACAATTCCATCTTGCCCCACTCATTTTTTTTTTCTGCCACTGCTGTGTGCAATGTTCCCTAGATGTTCTGTGAACTGCCATGTGTTTGTGCTCGCTGCAGTCTTTGTCCGAAAGTGTATAAAAATAGTTTTGTGACCTGTCAGGTGGTCAAAATTGACTGGAAATGACTGGAAAGTAGTGTTATTGAGGTTTATAATAATGTAGGAACAAAAACAAGAGGAAAATGATGTGATTTTATCATATTTAGCAATTTAAAACAAAAATACAGATCCAAAACTTAAACCAAAACCAAAACATGGGGGTTAGTGAGCATCTCTAATTGTAAGATGCTGTACAACATATCAAATCAATTAAGCTTGTTACGAATCACCACTCTTCCTGCCTGTAATTATTTATTATTAAATTGAAAGTTCATTTTCTCTTTCTCACATAGTCCATAATTTTATTCAAGTAAATGTTTGCAGCAAACATTAAAAACAAACAACCTGTGACTCTCTGGGTGCTGTGAAACTACAAGTCCCAGCATGCCCTGCCATCTATCGGCTGGCAATCTACTGGCAAAGCATGCTGGCAGTTGTAGTTTCATGAAACCTGGAGAGCCACAGGTTGGCCAGTCCTGCTTTACTTCATACCCACTTATAATCAATATATCCCATTATGGCACGGCACATGATTTGCGGAGCCTCGTTATTAGTAATTAAAAATACAAATGCATATTAGTTAAATGTGCGATTTTTCTTATTTACCTATGTGATCAGATGTATATGCATTACAACACATTACAAGAAACAGATAAAAACCTTTGTACATTGTTTTTAAAAACCACTATTGAGAGGAAAGGAATAATGGGTGTGTTTTTTTCTCAAAACTGTAGTAGAAGTTACAATTGCCCTTGGTAAAGATTTTATTCCATTTCTTTGCATCAGAAGAGGTATTGGTAACAAAATAGTTGTTCAGATAGAGATGATTGTAGTTGCGGTGAAGTTTGGTGCAAAACAAATGTTGTAGTGGAACATTGTGCGGCGGCTCACAATTCTCCGGTGGTGTAATGTTCAGACCTTACAATCTTTAAGCTTTGCTTTTGCTTCGTTATTCTGCTGTATGTCAGTCTGCACCATATTTGTACTTTCGCACTTTGCAAAATTTATCGTCTGTGAAGAGAGCTTAGATAACAGTTATTTCATTTTGTTGTGTGAGTGGGGTAGGGCTGGGAACACTTAAGGTCAATCTCTGCTGGCAAAACATGTAACATTTTGAGGCCAAATGTAGATTCTATCTACACTGTTAGGAACTGTCCGAGATTAATGACATCCTTCAAATGACTGAGAAGAAAAAAGCTAAAAGTTTAATAGAAATGTTCACCAATTATATTGGAGTAATGAACTCTTTTTATAGAAGCTTCCTGTTCTCAACAGTATATTGCCATATTTAGTTATTTATATGAAATAAAGTCCTTTTCTTACATGGTGTTACAAACTGGATATGGTGCCAAAAGTTAATTATTTGTTGCTTATAGCACTTTGATCCATATTACATTTCTTCTTAGGATGTATAATAATCTTTGAAATCCTTGAAAAATAGGCTGTTAGTCAAAGTCTCATAGCGTATTTGAATATTAAATGGAATATATATCCTAATTGTCAGAATACCAGTTTTCTGATCATGACGGAGATTTTCTGTAGATAGCAAGTACGGGGAGGGCACAGGTGTGCGGATGCACAAGTCATGGGAGGGCACAAGCATGCGGGTCCGCAACTAAGGAGAGAGCACAGGTGTGTGGGTCCACAACAAAGGTAGAGAGCACAGTTGTGCGGGTGCACAAGTAATGGGAGGGCACCGGTGTGGGTGTACAAGTCAGGTTGTACTGAAGTATCTGGTCTTTTCTGTGCTAGCAACTCTCAGTCCTGGCATTGCAGGAACCCTTGTTTGTGTGTTAGTGTAGCTGTCTCAAGCTATAGTTTACAGCATTAGCATCACATAGAGAGATAAAGAGGGATTGCAATGAGAGTGCAGCACCCAGAACCAGACAACAGCTAACTAAGCCTAGGGAGTGCCCACTCACTCAGGAGGACCTAGAGAGCCATGCAGAAAATTGTGCCTGACTTTGACTTTCACGTGCACGGAGTGAGCTGAGGAAAGACTACTGAATGAGGGCAGACTTACCATTCAATGGTCCCGCAGTGTCCTGAGATCCGAATGTGAAGCAGGTGTCATGGAGGCTGAGGACTCGGAGCTGCGAACATCTATTGCCAGATTCTTGTTTGTAACGTGTCCTAGTGGTAGGGTTGCCAAGAAAACTCTGTAGAGCTACCATCAGGACTGGGCTGACTAGCGTGCTACAGCTGGACTAGATACAACGCGGCAGTTCTGAGTTTTCAAGCAAAGCCACAAAAGGTGTTTTAATTCAAAATTATAGTACAGTACTGTCATCTTTGTCGTGACATGGACACTTTACACAATTCTTGTGAATAACGCCAACAGTATCCATCTCAAAATTGTTGGCATTATGTAGTATAAGTCTGCAACTGCTGAAAACAAGTATGAATGAGACCAAAACCTTTTAGTTAACCATTGGACAAACATGAGTTGACTTTTTTGTATGATGCAGCCTCAGCCAGACCCCCCGAGCGTGAACATGATGTAGTAATGCAGCAATAAAACAAGATAAAATGACAGTTTGGAGGACAATTAAAATATGTCAGGATTCGCCACGTCATTTATTGACAGAGACTCAACTCTAAATTAGATGCAAAAGGGCAAATTCATGTCTGACCGCAACTTGTACGTAAGCTGCGTTTTTAAAAACCGCATGGAAGTCTACGTAGTTTCAACCATATTCAAATCCAAGCAGATTTCTAGATACATTTTGCTTTGAATCTTGGTGTAAGTGTGCTCTGCCTAAACAGTACTTTCCTTATGTAAACGCACAGAACAGACTGCAGTATATGCACGTGTGTATATACAATAAAAGGCCACATTAGAACGCATAAAAATTATGTGATTATAAAATAACAATTCTTTACAGTATAATTATTTAAATAAATTTTATTTAAAAAAAATAAAAAAATTCCCCATTATTGACATAAAGATACTTTCAATGTGTACTGTATATACTACACATTTATATAGTACAAGTTAACCCGTGCATGATACTCATGCATTCTAGTCAAATCAAGCTACTTAAGGTGTTAAAAAGGTTCTTGTCATGCATTTGGGCCATAGCCCAGGCCTCAACCACCAACCACTCCCCACTGTCACCCCCGGCAACCACCAACCACTCCCAACTGTCACTTCTCCTTCAAGAAATATATATATATTTTTTTTTAATCTTTATAAACACTTTTAACAATTAACAAATTAAATGAACAAATTAAAAACATCTTAGTATACCAAATTTCAGCCCTTTCCACACACACTAAGAATTTAGTAGGTCAGTGTATAACTCCGCCCAGCAGGTGGCGCTGCAGCTTGGTTTTATTTTTTCCACACACACACAGACAGACTAACACACGCCACAAGACATTTATATTATAGATATCGTAGTTGCATAGTTGTTCTGTAATAGCTAATGGCATGCATATGTATACTTTTAATTCAAAGATGATGCTGTGTCAGTCATCACTATCAATCAGCATTTACATCCGCCCTGTAGTGGGTGCAAAAGCTATGGCCGAAGAGAAGCCTACTTACAACAAACCTAGGACTTGAATTAGCTGCATCTGCTTTGGAAGGCACTTACTGTACATGGCCTATGTTAGTCACCCCTTGCAGCCAGCGCGTAGTATCTAATAGTTGCTAAATGTGTTAATTTGGTCTTCCTGGTCATGAATTGGGCACTGCATGATCTCTTTATGTGCCCAGTTTGGCAGGGGACAACACGTAGCTGGCTCTTCATCTGGGCATGTATCCTCCTAGTTTAGTTTGAGACTAGTGAAACCCTGCATCCTCCTTTATATCCATATTCTGGGAAAACCCTGATGACACAGAGCTGAGTTCTCGTTTATAACTGTCCCCCTACCTGAGGTCTGACAGCCAATCAATTTTGTGAGACTCACTGCCTGTTGCCATGAACCCCCTCAGGTCATTTAGACTGCCTAGGAATTTGGCTGCTGTTTCAGCCTTCTTGCATCTTCTAGCATCTGCCTCACGGAAGCAGCAGATTACTTTGTGGCAGTGGACTTAGCCATTGACCTCCTGTAAATGTATCCATTAGATATGACAACATCTTCCAGCTCTCTGAGGGTACATGGACCTCTCTGCAAGAATCTGCTGCTAGGACCTTCTACTCTCAGTATTTTCTCTAACAAGACAAAAATGGCAATATATTGGAAAATGTCAGGGGTGACACATTCTAACTGCAGCCATTGTGTCTTGAAACCGCATTGACCTCCTACCACTCATCTATCTCAGATGACGTTCCTACAGACTAAACCCTGTAATTTGTTATAGCTTGACTCTCCATTGTGAACTTTAATTGAATGGAGTTAAATTGGGAAACAGCAAGCTGTAACCAATGGCAGAGCTCGTTCTGTAACAGTGGCACCTGTAACTGTGTAAAATATACTGCTGGGGGAGCACACTGGGCATTAAGGAGCACAAAGCATAAAAATGTAACTTTGCGGCTGGATAAAACCATATTGCACTGGAGGGGGAGGTAAATTTAAAATATGGGGACGGCTATGTAGTTGGGGTAGGGCATGTCCTAGATCAACTTTAAATTTCAGTGTAAAAATAAGGCTATGAAGTACTTGTGTGCTACATGAAAAAACAGCTAGTATTTTTCTTACATGCAACATATTAAATTAATTTGCACCTCTTGCATTTTAACATGGTTTGTCCCTGAGAACATTTACTCCTTTTTTGTGTTACTTTCCTTAATGATTCAGGCCCATTGTGTGATGAAGCACCCTAATTGAGTGACAGGTTGACATGGTCCCAAAGCCATCTTTTACACATCAGAACCAGATGAGTTGGCAGGTATTCACATTACTGATAAATATATTGATATTCCACCAAGGTAACAAAGCTTATACAGGCGTTTGTTTTATATCTATATAGCACTTTTAATTTTTGCACGAGATTAGATAAGCTGTGGTCACTTGACGGATGTCTCACCATACGCCAGTTTAACTTGATCAAGAAGTGTTACTATGCATTACAGGAAGCACTCCCTTCAGCACAAGATATTACCATAACAGCTTATGTATTTAAACATTTGCTGCCCTGCCTCTTTATACATTTACACCCAGTGGAGATGCAGATAAATCAGCACAACATTTTGACATTTGCTCTGCCATAAAATGAACTACAAATTCCATGAGAAAGGCCATTATCGGCAATTACATAAAAGTACACAGACTTCTATGATGGTGGATTCCAGCGGTGATGAATTAATATTGTTTAAAGGGAAGATGTACACAATGATGAGAGTGAGTATGATGACAGTGTAAATTGCAGGTGCTGAAATCTAGCTAAGAGAAGGGAGCTACCTGATGCTGGTATGCCTGGTAATATTTTGGGTAGAATGGTATCTTGGCGATTTTATGTTTTTCTACAGTAAACTTTCAATTTTTTAGAGAGGTTTTTTTTCTTTAAAAAGGTACAAGCTTTTTATTTACATTTTTGTTTCCCTGACTTAAAACCACTATGCACTTGAACATAGGCTTTAGCACATGAGGTAGAGGGATTAGTATCATCATGATTGAGACTGGAGAGTGACAACAACAATGTCACCTCTCCTGTTTCTGTATGAGCTATGGCACAATACAATTTCACTGGAGACTTTGAAGAACACTGACAGCCTTATTATTACAATTTCTGTTTCAGCACTGAACCCTGCCACTTCTCCTGTATCTGAGTGAGCTATGGTACAGGAAAAATGTAACTGCAGATTTAGACCAAGCTAGCCAGCCCTATAATTTCTATTTTAGCAATGACTCTTAGCAATGGAGCACTCCTCTTTGTATGTTACCTATATAACACTTCTGAATTTCCCTGCAAATTCAGAAGAAAAGCCTGCAAGGACTTGTATATTTGTATTTCAGCAATGGAGCTCTTGTTGTTGGATGTACATAAAACCCTACACTTATTGGTGCAAATTCTGAAAAAAAGCCTGCAAGGACTTGTATATTATATTTGTATTTCAGCAATGACAAATTTCAGCAATGGAGCTCTTGTTGTTGGATGTACATAAAACCCTGCACTTTTTGGTGCAAATTCTGAAAAAAACCCTGCAAGGACTTGTATATTTGGATTTCACCAATGACAACTAGCAATGGAGCTTTGTTGAACACTGCTACCACACTCCTCTTTCACTTCTATACGTTTGCCTGTCCAATTGCTCTAGACTCTATCCTACCCCTTCTGTATTTCTCTCTCAAATGGCGCTAGATCGCCATGGAGGGCGGTATTTATAGATTTCAAAACTCAAACGGACATTGTCAAACGGACCAGGGTTGGTCTCCTTTTAGGTGAATACCTCTGAGAGTAAACCCGCATCTGTCTTTCAGAGAAAGAAAGAATTGTGGCCACCGCTATAGATACAAGTCTGTTCAGTATGGTAAGCGATTGAATCCTCCACAAATGGCTGTTGAATATTACTATATTCACAACCCTGGTCCGTTTGACAATGTGGCTCTATATGTGTTGTTAATAGAAACTGTATATATGGACTCATTCTATTAGTAGCAATGTACCAAGCAACGGAGCATAGCTTGCTATTTCAAATGCATTAACGGTTATAAGGGGACCCTGTAACGCATTTGTTTTGCATTGCTCGTGTTTTTATTTATATCCAGTGCACTGGAAATATGTTGTACCATTAAATGTGCTGCATAAAAGTTTTACTGTCCTATCTGAAATTTATGGGAAGCATATGCACAAGGTACACTGATCACATTAATTGACAATTCAATCTACATTATTGCGCCAGGGAGTAACTTTGTATATCACCATTCATACTGCGCCTAAACCCAGGTCGTCTGGGCTTGCCCCATATATATCTAATATATAAATGCTTAGTGGCGTCTGTGTGTGTGTGTGAAAAAAAAAACCCAAGTTGCAGCGCCACCTGCTGGGCAGAGTTATACACTGACCTACTAAATTCTTAGTGTGTGTGGGTAAAAAAATTCAAAAAGGGCTGAAATTTGGTAGTGCTCAAACTCATTTTCGTGAGGTAATTTTACCTCATGAACACACATGTGTAGAGGCGTGCGTTAGTGTGTGTGTGGAAAAAACTATTTTCTCAGAAAGGGCTCATCCAATTGACCTGAAATTTGGTATACTGACATTATTTGACAAAAAAATTAGAATAGTCAAGTCAGTTAACTTCCATCATCCCCCCTTCCCCCCCGTGGGAGGGGTAGTAAAGGCTAAATTTACGAGTTGAGGGGTCAAACTCATTTTCGTGAGGTAATTTTACCTCATGAACACACATTAAAAAGGCCGCTTGCGTCGAGAACTAACGCTCTTCCCCTGAGGAGGCCTGGGCTAGGTCCAAATGCATGACAAGAACCTTTTTAAGACCTTAAGTAGCTTGATTTGACTAGAATGCATGAGTATCATGCACGAGTTAACTTGTGTGTGTGTGTGTGTGTATATATATATATAATATATATATATATAATCTTTAAAAAAAAAACAAGGAAGTCGTATGCATATTTTAATTGCAGTAAACTTAAATGTTTGTATAACCACACTCTCCCAAGCCACATCAAAGTAGACATCACTTTAAAGCAATCTATGACTATCTGTAAACTCTCTGTATGAAGACCCTGATATCTTGGTCACCACAATTCAGATAAGTCTCAGCTCAAAATTAATGTATCAAGGCGATGGCTTTTATTAAAATCTTCAGTTTGCGTTTTACAGTGACATACACAAGATAACATGCAAATGAAACAAATGTGATTTGTTTTTTATTACTCCGATTGCCAAAAACCCAGTTCCTTTCTTCTCCGTGGGAGTAAGAGGCAGCAGTACACAGTTAGTAGTGAGTACTAGGGAAAGTGTTCAAAGTGAAAATGAAGGGGTAATTTAGTGTCGTTGTATAAAACGGTTACAGCAACGTTTGAAAAATACAAGCAACTTGGTACTTATCATCTTGGTACTGAATAAGCCATCAATTCCCAAAATGACACAGATTTAACATACTTGTTAAAGGCATATTTCTAAAGCTATCGTTTTTTTTAATTGCGGGCCTGAATCATTAAGGAACGTAAATGCGGAAATGTGCCGTATTTTCGTCAAATCACTCCGCGCATGCCCAGAAAAGGACTATGTACCAGTGAACACAGGAAATTCCAATTTATCTTCAAGCGCAAAGGACACTTATGACAGCCCTCGATTTCATAGGCAGAAAAGGGGGGGGAATAGGCGTATGCATGTAGTTAAAGTACAGTAAGAGCGTGCCGAGCTGGAACGCACAGAGCAACGCCCGATTCAAGCTCTGGGCATCTCTAAGGTACGAGTATTTCTGCTATATCACTTGTGCAACCTACAGGGCAGGTGTAGGTGCTGAGTGATAGCGATGACGGACATGTATGCATGCTAAAACATGTGTTTGCAATCAGGATCAGCTGTAAAAATTGGTTTTATGTGAAGTAGATATTAATAACATCATGATAAATGCATTTAATGGAAAAATATATATATATATTTTTATGTTTTTCCATTAATGGCCATATTATTAACAAGTGACAATATCTGAATCCTTTGTTTCCTCTGCATTCTGCTGGGACTTTTTATTCCACATATGTATTATACATATATACATACACAAGTTAACTCGTGCATGATACTCATGCATTCTAGTCAAATCAAGCTACTTAAGGTGTTAAAAAGGTTCTTGTCATGCATTTGGGCCTAGCCCAGGCCTCCTCAGGGGAGGAGCGTTACTTCCCGACGCAAGCGCCCTTTTTTAACGTGGTTTTGTCCACATGTCACCACCTCATCATTTTTCTCCATCATCTCATCCTTCATCTTCATCGTCACATCCTTCATCAAGCTACTTAAGGTGTTAAAAACTCCCCACTATCACCCCCGGCAACCACCAACCACTCCCAACTGTCACTTCTCCTTCAAGAAATATATAGGTCAGTATATAACTCTGCCCAGCAGGTGGCGCTGCAGCTTGGTTTTTTTTTTTACACACGCCACTAGGCATTTATATAGTAGATTTGAGATAACAGATTTTATTACGAAATGTGGACTGTTGTTTTCCCAACCTTGAAAAAGATACTTTGGTATTGAAACGCGTTGGGGCCACGGACTCCTTACATAATTTCCCTGGTTTTTCTTACCCCGGTGTTTAACAACTTTACTGCCAGAAGAGATTAAATCTATATGCGGAATGTTATCGTTTTTCTGGTAGGAGTTTAAACATTAATAGCTTGTTAAACATTTTTTATATTTTGATGTAACATAAAAGATGTTTATGTATTAAACCAAATATATCGGAGGATTTGCCCATACCTTTTGGACGTATGCTGTTGGAAACTATAAAATAATATTCCTATGATTAATTGGATTTCCCTGTAAAGGTTGATTGCTTGATATGCAGATATATCCCTATTCATATGTGAGTGTGAATTTGTTATCTAACATATGAACTTCAAACCAAACAGTGTTACAGTATTGCAAACTTTTCTCTTGCTTGGATGATACTGTGGGAGATTTATTTGGAAGAACAATAAAATGTGACACTGTCAATTACCCATTCAAAGCAGCAGTACAAGTGTAAGTAATACTCTGTTTAGAATACTTACCAAACTGCTGATTGCATGATTCCAAGACACAGTGGTGTTATCACTGTTTGTCCACTTGTCACATTATACACTGGTTGTGTTAAATTTGGATTTTTATTTGGTTTTAATAATTTTTTTTACTCATATAATTTTTCTTTGTTTTTGCTATTATGTTTCAATAATCACAAAATGTTAAGAAAAGCTCATCAACATAGGTTTTATGATTGACAAAAACAGGAAAGACACTTTCAGACTGGTTTTCTGCTGAAGACTGTGTTTTAATATATATTTTTTGGAAGAACAACAGCGCCATCACTCTTTAAACCATTTTTCCATTGTTGTAATCTGCAGTGTATTGTCTGTCACAGCAGACGGTACCTAGACCATAGTTGAATATGGACGTGCATATGCCCAAATTACGTGCATATGCCTGAATTGCATGCAAATTAACTCATTATGTTGCTCTGGTTTTAATTCTAAATGGAGTCCTACGTGAGATTTAAAGGAACAATTAGACAACAGTAGTTTGGGAAAGTTACTTTAATGGGGACACACAGGGAGACACTGCTTACACATGACTGTATGTTTGTACCCAGAACAGATGGGATGTGTTAAGATCAGGCCTCATGAGAATAGTCCAATAACACTATAATCCCATGACAGAATGGACTCAAGGTCGATCACATTTATCAACTTTTGTGTACACATGAAGTATCTATAAATAGACATATTTATCTCCACAGTAAATGACCCAATAAAAGATGATAATTTCTTTCCATTTAAATAGTTTTTTTTAGCTAAAGCCCCACTTACTCATTTTTACTTTCTACTGTTTTGGAGCACGACCTCCCACCATCATTGCAATAGTATTGTATTCTTGTAGTAATAAACTGGGAACCATTTAAACTGAAAACAGTGGGAACAGTTGTAGGGGGCCCAGAATTACTAGGGGAGCCACCAGGACCAACAATCACCAACTTAAGCTGGGGAGAGCTCGCCCACACTAGTGGATCCCATGTGAGGGTTACTGGATGTCAGCCTTACATCTTCCCTTCCCCACACACTCAATGTTTGTTAGAAGTTATAAGGAGCATCACTGCTGGCTATGGCTACTTCAGATTTCATCATCTCACCAGATTAGTCAGTGACAGTGGGTGGTGGAAGTCTTCAGCTATAAGTGTTATCAAACTGTGTGATTACATGTATGGAAGTCTGATAGGAATGTGTGTGGGAGGTCTGAGGGCATGAGGGAATGTCTAATAGGCATGTAAAAGGCATGTGGGGAAGTCTATGGTGTATGTTAGGGGCACCTGGGTAAGTCTGATGTGCATGTCTGGGGGGCATGTTGGGAGGTATGATGGCATGTGGCATGGTCTGAATGCATTTGGGGACATCTGACAGCCTGGTAAGGGACATGTGGGTAGGACTGGGTGGCATGTGGTCAGGTCTGAGAGGAATGTGTGGAGGTCTAGGAGGGCATGTGGTCAGGTCTGAGAGGAATGTGTGGAGGTCTAGGAGGGCATGTGGTCAGGTATGACAAGCATGTGGTCAGGTTTGTTGCCATGTAGGGACATCTGGGAGGCTAATGTGGTTGCTCCGGACACCATGACAACACTCTACACCTCTGCATCAGCCGGGGCCCCACAATTTTTTATGATATCCTGGTTATAATAGAGCATTAGAATCACAACAGCAGCTATTTATAGCAGCACAGAGTATTTTAGCTCAGCCAACCCCTGCCTCACCAAGTGTAGGCAGGTTTCAAGTGGGAGGGGCTACGCCACCATGTAGTCAATTTGAGCATCTAAATATTAGTAACTGCACAATCTAAGGGTGTAAGTATTGTAAACTTAAAATATACAAATAGCTATTGTTTTTAATTAATTATACACTGTTATTTTTCTTTTGTGTCTAGTATAGTTCACTTGGGATACATTTAAGCATTGACAGCTAGCATTTTTAGTAGTTTATTATATCAACGCCATATACTGGATTATGACATTGGTTTGTGTTGTATTTGTCATCTCATTTCCTGGCAACCGTGTTGTCAGTGCTCCCGCTGATAGAATCTCAGCTTACAGAACATGTTATTTTATCAGCTAAATGTTATATCCTCTTATGTTTTACCACCAAATATACTGTGACAAACTTTGACAGAGGGTGATTATATAACAAACCATAACATTTTTACATGCTGATCAGTCTGTGCTTTCAGTGATTTAGTGCCAAGTTCTTGAAAAAAGGTATTTATTATAATAGGATGCTGCCAAACAAGTGACCAATCCCAACTGTTGTTCTCAGGCCTACATGCTTTCATGTTAAAACATTTAGCTAAACTAAAACCCAGAGAAAATATATGTTCTAAAATCATAACTACATTTATCAAACACCAAAGCTGAATTTCCAGGTAAGAATGTAAAAGAAATTATTATGATTTTGCTGGCCTCTTTAATGTATAAAGCAGTGTATCAAATGTTTGCATATATTATTAATTATTAATTTTTATTTATAGGGCGCACTAGGTATCCGTAGCGCCGTACAGGGACAGACAGAAACACGATACAGGGTGAGACAGCACGGTACAGTTAACAAAAAGCACAGTAACTCACAAGCTCAATGTACAGCTAGATGAGAGGTGAGAGCCCCCAGCGGGGTAGAAGGGCAGGAGGACCTCACGGAAGAGACAAGGAGCTGGAGAGCAGAGTTAAGGTGGTGGAGAACAGAGGGAAAGGAGGCCCTGCCCGAAGGCGCGTACAATCTAAGGGGAGGGTAGGACGGACAGAGACGCAAAGGTAGGAGGATGGAATGGGGAGAATGAGGCTGAGACGGAGAGGGGGGGAGAGGAGAAAGAAAGGGAGGGGGACTGGAGGGAGGGCAGGAGTGGGAGGGGGGTAGGCGGAGTCTGGGAGGAGGACAATTAGGTGGGGACTGGAGGGCTTTAAGGAAAAGGTGGGTTTTTAAGGCCCATTTGAAGCTGGACAAGTTGGGGGAAGTTCTGATGGAGCGGGGGAGCTGGTTCCAGTGGAGGGGGGCAGCGCGGGAGAAGTCTTGGATGCGAGCATATATTTTACCATACTAATTGTTTATGGTTTTCACAGTGAAGTTTAATAAATGTACACATTTCTCCTTATCTTTATAAACAATACTAAATCAGTTAAAGTAACATAATAATCAATATACAAAATAATAAAAAATATAAACCTTTCCGTCCTCGTCTTTTCGCTCTGAACAAAGATGATTCAAAAACTGTTACCTGAATTGATAAGAAAACTTTACACACTGATTATGTGTTGTGCAGGTGATTGATGACCCGGAGGAGACATGAAATAAGTCTTAGGGGTATATTTACTAAACTGCGGGTTTCATAAAGTGGAGATGTTCCGTATAGCAACCAATCAGATTCTAGCTGTCATTTTGTAGAATGTATTAAATAAATGACAACTAGAATCTGATTGGTTGCTATAGGCAACATGTCCAGTTTTTCAAACCCACAGATTAATAAATATACCCCTTAGTTCCCAAAAACTTTACTCATAGTCTTGAATATATACTCTCCACACAGTGTGATATTTGTTGAAGAACAATGATACTTCTAAAATGCTACTCCTGTCTCAACTACTTTGTTAAGTTACTGACGCAAGTACCTTTGCGGTATCTGATTTATTATATATATATATATTTAAATATAATCTACTTCAGTGTCACATTTGCAATAAGGTATAGTATTTGGTATAATTTTCTGTTGCCAGTGTAATACATTATTTATTTAAGCCCTATGTAACCACCTTCATTGTGAGTGTTTGACAGAAGACAAGGGCTTTCTATTGTGTTTTTTATTTTGCTATTGATGAAACACTGATCGCATGGCAGAGCTGAGTAGAGTCCCTGTATGGTTATTTATAGACACTTTATCTCTCACCCAAGCAAAAAGAATGAGTTGAGAACTGTTCATATGTTACTTTTATAGGATTTTGTTCATGTGTTGGGGACTGTATTGCTCCAATGGGCTCACTGAATGGACTAATCAAGAACTTGAAAAATTACTCTGTATGTACGTGTCTGCTCACCAGTCGGATTGGGTTGAACTCCTTCCCAATCCTCCTAATTTTTCACTTTTTTGGGCACAGACCTATAATAAAAGGAGGGACCCAGTTCCTAAATTAGCTCCAGGGGATAATGTCTGGTTGTCTAAGAATATTCACTTAAAGATTCCCAGTATGAAGCTAGCACCCAGATTTATTGGGTCTTTTCAAATTTCCAACATCGTTATTCTTGTAGCTTTCAGATTGAAACATCCCTCTTAAATCTATTTTATCACCTAATTTCTTTGTTTGAAAACACTTATTTACAGATGACTGGAAAAGCCATGGGGCCCAGGTTTGTCCCTATTTGTGTCAATCTCTATATGGGAAAATTTTAATCCACATATATTCTGGGTAGTGACTTTGGGGAAGACTTGGTCTATTAGAGCCATAATATTGATGATTTGAAGTGTAGGTGAGCACAAAGCACTGGAATTTATACATTTACAATGTGTACACTAATAAATTTAATTTGAAATTTACACACAGACATAACAAGACCCCCATCAACTTTCTGGATCTTTCTCTTGCGGTCAATGATGTTGTCATCAGTACAGCTATCTATATAAAACCAGTAGACACAAACAAATATTTACGCTATGGTAGTCCCATAATAAAGCATAAAAAAACATCATCATCCAATTCTTCCTTGAAGGATAGCTTTCTAAGTCAAGCAGCAGAAATAATGTTTAATTTCATTGATCGAGGTTATCCATCCAGTTTAGTAGATAAATATTCTGTTGAGGTCTATAGAATGAATAGAGATGATTTATTGATGGCCCCTCTAAATATTGAACAAGGAAAACTAGCAGATAGAGATACAGGATTTTTCAGATATTGCTTTATTTCTAAATTCAATAGGTCTTATTAACAGGCTCATCAAAAATGCAAAATATAAACATTTTACCTGAAGAGATGCTGGAGCAGGTTTACAGTCTCAGGCAATGCAAGATATAAACAATGTTTTTAAATACATGCTTGAGCAGGTTAACACAGTCTCAGGCAATGCAAGATAATAAACAATGTTTCTGAGGCAATGCTTCCAGTAATCACTACAAAGCCCTACAAGATAGCAATAGATGGTTACAGTAGTCCATGCTTGGGTATTCTGAGTTGAACTATATGAATAGCATGTAAATGCACACCACAAAACAGGAACCATGGGACAAATGTAAGCAGAGCCAAGAAACAGTAGACTTGTATGATGTAATCCAGGTGACAGAAAACAAATGAATGCGAGCTAGGTCAGGAACAAACTGAATACAAGTACCGGAACCAGGAAGCTAGCATGTACAACGCTATCACAAACAACACTATCACTGGCAATGTGTGAGTGACAGGTGAGGGTTTAATTAGTGGAGTCTTCCAATCAGCTCACAGAGGAAGACACAGCTGAAGTGCATATAAGTACTGAGTACCCAACAGGATGGATATAAGGCAGTTTTAAAACATATTTCATCCTACTTGGGTTCTTCCAACATCTCTCTATTTTCCTTTTTCCTGTAGACTGCTAAGAAGTGGGGGGGGGGGTAGTCAGACTTTTAACATAATTGATTCTTCCTTGGGGAATCTCAGAGTTGTGGATCAGTATCCTAAATAAGTGTAGTTTTAATTGCTCAAACCGCAAATAGTCAATCCGGATAGTGGTTGAAGAGACACGTCATAAAAGTTTTCCCGGAACCACTACTCTAACATGAGCTCCACTGTTCAGCAAGGGAAAGGAAGGACTTTCATTGACTAATGCAGGCACATGAGGGGCTGGCCCTATCGATCCCTTTGGAAATTTTGTACACTCCCAATGAGGATTCCCCACTTTTGTTCAGTTTAGTCTACTTTAGGGAGCCAGACGGGGATGTCCTGGTCCCCCCATTTCCATTTTCATGTGGATAATTTTCAATCTGTTCGTTCTCTTTTTTAATCTGTTCGCTCTTCTTTACCAATCTCATAAATAACTCTTCTTCACTGGGGTTGATTCTGACTTTGTGCTTATGGTCTTTTTTACTACCTTATCTCAGGTCTTAATCAAGGCTTCTTCATCATGAATCTCTACTATTTGAACAAAACTGGGGAGTTGTCTTTCCACTGTTTTGTATCTAAGCTTTGAGTGATGGGATCATGAGTCGAGGCCCCTCTTAAACTTTGACTCATCCAGTTGTTATCTACATCTCAATAGACATGCCCCCTTTATCTCAGTGTAACACTTTATTTTATATATAGACATAGGCATATCATTTCTCTCCCAAGTCTAGGCAGATATACCTTAACTTGCAAATCAAATCAGTGGCGTCCTACTGTTTTCCATAAACTTCTTTGAAGGCAGTGAGATAGCCTTGAGCAGTCACTTGTTGTTCACTCTACCTAGTAGCTTGTAGGATGTTCTCTCCTGGCTCCCTTAGACTTTCTACTATTCTCTGTCTTTTAGCGGACTCTGAGCAATTCCACTTCTCTAGGTAATGAGAAGCAATTTCTTTCCAGGCTTCATGGGTATCTTCACCCAGAAACTAACCTCACTATCCAGTATTCTCCTTTATACTTATTCTTGCTGAGTTGTTCCACTAATATGTTCATGGCCACAAGGACAATCTTACTCTAACATCAACCCATCCTTCCTCTGTGTACCAGTGGGAGACAGTCTCTGGATTCTAGATTCATGCTTGGTTGAATCAAGCTCTTGCAAATCTTCTCTTGTGGTTAAAAGAGGTTGTGGCCATATAGAAATTCTGGTACATCCTATACACAGATATATCCATGACCTTTAATAGAACCCTTCATTCAATTTCTGGATATTTATTTGCAAAGCAGAATAATTAATTTCATTTTTCTTTTTATTTCATTATTTTTTAATTTTGTATTTTTTGTCACAGTATTTTTTCTTTTTTTTTTTAATGCTTATTTTTATATGCTTTTTATTCCGCACTCATCCTCATGAAGTCATTCACTGACACTATGTGGCTGTACATGTATGCAGCATGAATGGAGGAAAGAGGATGGTTGAAATGCAAAGGGCTGCAAATGTGGGTATACCAGCTGTAAGTGTTGCAGAATGTAAGCAGTCATTGCATGATGTATTGATGTAAGTATGCTTATGAGATGCTCAAATTCAAAATGCATAACCTTCAGAGTTTTCATGATGACTTATTACTAGAGATGCACAGGCTTGGTTTTCTGAAAACCGAGTCTACCCAAACTTAAGGCATCCAAGTAGGCTTGCGAGCCTGCTTGGTACTTTCGCGCGTCTTCGGAACTAAATCGAGGCAAAACGTCATTATTGCATTGTCGGATCTCGCGGGTTTTGGATTCCATAAGTACCTCCCTACCCAGGAGATCCAGCGCCATTGCTCAAACAGAAACAGGGGTAGCAGTGTTCTTGTCACTCTCCAGTTTCCAGTACCATTGCTCAGTGCCATTGCTCATACAGAAACAGGAGGGGTAGCAGTGTTCTTGTCACTTCACAAAAATTGACTGGAAATGATTGGAAATTAATGTTATTGATATTAATAATAATATAGGAGCAAAAACGAGCCAAATTATGTAATTTTAACAAAAAAATACGGATTTTAGAAAAAAAATAAGGATCCAAAACCAAAACACGCAAGAGCAGTTTTGCCAAAACCAAAACCAACACCAAAACATGAAGTTAATCCAGATCCAAAACCAAAACCAAAACACGGTGGTCAGTGAACATCTCTACTTATTACCCATGGGCCATGCATACCAAATAGGCTTATGTAAATGTGTTGTCTACAATTGAACCATCACTGCTTTGGTGTTGCTCCTTTTGGTTGAAGAGATTGCAATAATTGACCCTATATGACACATGAACACAAAGAACAGAGGATTAATGTAGATCATGCAAGTCAATTCATAAATGTAAAAATATAGCTTTACACTATGAGGATTCACACATTAGCTCCAGATGACAGCTGTCAGAAATACTGTTGACAATGACAACTACAAACATCTTCTCTCAATTCCTGTAATCAGCACTCTACTGGGAATAGCAATCTAAATAGTTATTTCATCTTCACTACTGCACAGTTATCCACACTCTGCAATCGGCCCTTCAGTGAAAAAGGTCAAAACAAGTTATCTCCGCCATTTGTAGCCTTTATAAAGTTCCTTAGTTCTACCAAACCTTTGCAGGTGCAATGTTTTGTTTTGGATCTCTCTGCCTGTGCTTTGAAGAAGACTAGTTTTGCTGGACTGTACATCCAGATTCTACCTTCTCCAATCCTTTGACCTCGGCCTTGTTCCCAACTATTCTACCTTCTCCAATCCCTTGACGTTAGATTTTTCCATCATTATTCTATCTTCAATCCTTTGACTTCAGCTTGTACCTCACAACTAGTCCTGACAGGACTAAGCAGCTTGGCCGGACATGGTATATCTCTGATTGCTACACCAGAAAGTGGTTCTTTCCTGGAAGCTATCAGCACCATGACACACACTATAAAATATAAAGTTCTCTTATAATGAATAGCTTTACAGGTAGAGCAAATAAATATCTTACATGACGCATTACAGTATTAATTAATTTCCATTAAAAGGACTTTCTTTAAAAATACGAAATAACAAAATACTGAAGTGTGTCAGTTGCACCAATCAGAGTAGTGTTTTTACAGAGTTAGTAAAAAATGCGAAAATCACATTTTCCATATAAAATGTATTTAAGTAAAAACAATCGCACATCTATCATTAGCCACTTTATGGGCCTGATTCATCAATGCATACATACTGAGTGCAATGTGTGTTTGTTTTAAAACACACAAGTAAATTAGGTCTGCGCACTCCCGAATTCAACAAGGAATGGATCTGAAAATACTTACATTGATGAATTCTGGTGTAGGTCTGCTCTGCTCTATTACACAAGACTCAGGATGCGTCCAATACCTATGTGAATTATGAATTCACAACAGAAAAAAAAGAATTAATGTCACCTATTAATAATATAGGCATTAATTTGTTTGTTTGTATTTTTTAATTATTTTTTTCTAATTGAAATACATTTATTAAGATATTCTTAATGTCAACAGAACATACAATACATTTTTACAGTTACTCCTTAATGCAAACACATGTTATAACACGCATAGGAGACTGTCATCACTACTGATCAGGACTTAGACTAGCCCTGTAGCTGGAGCAAAAGATACAGCAGAAAAACTTTGACATGCCTAGAGCTTGATTCGGATTTGGCTGCATGCACTTGAGTTTGGCACGCCCATACTGTAAAGCCATTTCCCTATCCTGTACCCTCCCTGAAGTGGTAGGCTGTAGTAAGTGTCCTTTGTGTACAGATATGTAGTGGACAGGGCTTTGTTTACTGGCATTTGGTCCAGTTCTGGGCATGTACAGTATGATTTTGTGTATTATTCGCTCAAATTTGGCAGATATGTGTCTTGATGATTCAGGCCCTATATGTACAATGGGAGTCTCCTGGTTTGTAGTAGGCCAACTCAGGGCTGTAACGAGGGTGGTGCGGGCGGTGCCGTCGCCCAGGGCGTAAAGCCAAGTGGGCGCAGCAGCCGCCCGCTACCTGCCTTCATACTTTCAGCCTTTAAGTTCTGCTTAAGGGCTGAAGAAGAGAGAGAGGGAGAGATTAACTAACCAGAGTTTGACGCTTCACCCCTTAACTTTCGCCGTGGAATGTAAGTACGTTCCACTGATAGGAAGTTCGGCATTTGGAACGCAAACGTGCGTTCCACGGTGGAAGTTAAGGACAAGCATCAAACTCTGGTAAGTTAATCTCTCTCTCTCTCCTCCCCCCTCCTTAGATGGGGGGCGCCGGTGCCCTGTCTCACCCAGGGCACCAAAATGTATAGTTACGCCACTGGGCCAACTGGCCAATACAAAAATCGGAATAGACGTTTGTCAATGAAGTTAACTGGAATGGTCAATATGCAAAGAGCAAACCACAAGCAGCTAGTCCTCCAGGATCCGCAAATAAAATGCCTCCTAAGAAGCGTAGCTGGAGAAGTGTCCTAGTCTAAATAGACTGCATCTCTAGGAGAATTATTTACTTATGTTTAAAAAAACATGTTAAAGTTGGACCATCAACCTCAACTTATGTTATTGCTCAGCAACCGTCTCGATCTTACTGATTAAATCCGTCAGAGAGTAGCTCATTTAGGCACTGTTCCCAAAAGGCTTTGCTCTTCTATTGCATAAAAATTTAAATTCAAAATAAAATCATACAATCAATCAAAACTAACATAATAAAGAAATGTTTTCATACATATACACAATTCACATAGTAATACTTTGTTTTCTCTTTTTTTTCTGAGAGATGATAAAATGATAAGGGGAATTCACATTGTTAGTAAAGGTTTGTTAATAATAATAATAATAATAATAATAATAATGTTAAAAATGCATCAACAAGTGTGTAGATCTATAATAGGCAAATATAAATTCTTTATCCTACTTCCCTTTATTTACTTCCATCATTCTGTTGTTACTGGCGGTCTGGCAGGAGTTCACAAAGGGCAGGAGACTGCTGCTATGTTGATATTTATGTACTACTGTGATTAAGATTGCAAATTGTCCCATGCAAACACAGGTTTCTTTTCATTTGGGATTACTACACCATTATCTCATAGTGTTGCATTGGATGTTACATAACACCTTACTTCTTTTAAATTCGTCTACCACCATTTCATCATATAAGTTTTGTTCTAACTAGTTTCAACATCTTGCTTTTACACATGTTTGTTCTCTTGTGAATCTGTTACACCATTTTTTGTGAAGTACATTTATTTTAAATTCAAATTCAAACAACCTATTTCACCCATTGCATTTTTACTGGACCAATATGCAATTTGTGGAATTTAACCTCATGTATTAAACTCAATTGCTGTATTTTCCAATATCAGGCGATTACTAATTTCAATAAGGTGTCAATTATTCGACTGTCCCCTAATCTGTGCTCCTTCAGACCGGCACTCAACTCACCTCTTTCTTAAAGCTACCAGCTATCCATCTAACGCTCTTACCATACTCGTTCTTTTCACCTCTCTCTTTCCTGGACCTTCTCGCTCCTCCAGCGCTTGATGCCTTCTGACTCCGTTTGTACCTGCTGTCTGTTTGCCTTCCCCTTAGGATGTAAGCTCTTAAGAGCAGGGCCCTCTTCCCTCCTGTCTCTATACCTATTCTTCTGCTTCAGCCTCATTATAATTGCTATCCCTGGAGCCCCGGAAGTCTTGGTAATACGCGTTTATTGTTCTGTTCTGTTTTACCCTGTATAGTCTACTGTCTTGCATTGTGTACAGTGCTGTGGACATCTTGAGGCACCTTATAAATTAATAATAATTATGAAATGTTGTAGAACAGGGACTAGGCATTTTTTACATTGATTAATAGTTGAAAAGTCAGTGAGCTAAAATTGAATGGCCTATATAATCATTCTCCTTTGGCACACTGAATCCAGATCAAATCTTATGAATTACAGCTGCTAGTAAACTGAAGCAGTATGTTGTCATAAACTGGTACAATAGCCAGGAAATGGTCACAACTCTGGATACCCAAGCCGGATATGATCAATAACCATTGTCTGTTCAAAGCTGGCACTGTATGAGTGAGTGAAAAAACAATTGAAATTTAAAAATTATAAACTTTAATGTATGAGGGTAGCTTTAAAATTATTTGTCCAGGGAAGCTGCAAAAAATGTCCCTGGATCTCTCAAGGAGGCTGATATTTGGCAATTTTGTTGTGTAATCAATATGTCTGATTAGTCTGTTAATATGTTTGGATTCCCTGGATATGTTTGGATTCTCCAGGGATAGGCAAGGAACAATATAAAAACTTCAGGGAGTTATGAACAGACCTGAGATGGTTTGCATCAAGACCCTGACTGCGAACGGTAGATAATATTTTTTTTGTATTATGAACATTAGGTTTTATGTTTGATCCAGATCAAATAAATTTGGAGATCAACATTTGTAAATATTAAAGGATTTAACTTGGAATCTTGACTGGCAAAGTTAGAAAAAAAGTAGGAGGCTGGGAAACACAATCATCTTAATAGAGGTAAAATGTCTGATCTAGGAGATGAGGAAAAAGATCAGATTAAATGGTCTCCAGCAAGGGAGGAAATTAGGCGTAAATAACAGCTCAGAACTTCTAGTAAAATATGCCTAAGTATTTAAGTTTGGCAAGGTTTCAGCACCCATCTATCCGTCTGTAAAACTGTCTAAGCACATATCAAATTTCTGCAGTGAGGGCCATAGATTGTCAGATTGTTCTACCCCCTTCGAACCTATTGACTAGTTTGTGGAGGATTCTATGTCGTCAGGTAAAACCAGTGAAATATTTGGTTTAAAATGCATATCTAGAAAACTACTATGTGAGAATTAAGCAACTATCACAAGTCATTGCTTCTGATTATAGAATATGAGCAGAATATGGGTGGATTTAGAGATTTTTGCTTACGGTGAAAAAAGCAAAAGAGTATGAGTAGCTATGGATGTGCTTAGTTTGCTCTAGGTAATAGGAGGCATTTGCATTTTAGGTTTCTACGAAACCTAGCAACATTTTATTTTTAACTAATAAGATTAAGCGCAAGCTCTGTGTTGTTTCCTGCCCATGGACACCTGTTTCCAACTCTTCTTGGCATCCAATTGTTTACATGTTATAGCTTTTATGGACAGAGGCCTTAGAGCACTCTTCAGCTGTGATTGTTCTGTCAGTCTGGCAAAGGGTGGTGTCAGCTGCACCATGGAAATAGTTGTCAACTGACCAAAACCTGCAGTGGGTGGAACTCTTCTTAAAACAGATTTTGTTTTTTCAGAATTGCTTTGTTATTAACTAATCACCTCTCTCTCTTATCTATCACTGGTTACTTTCACTGTTCCCCATGTCGAAGTCATATAATTGGATGAACGAAAGTATATTGGTTAATATTGTTATATCGTGCAATTACACTCAGTATGCCATGCTACACGTGGCATGGCACGATCACGTGGTGAAATACGCACGCACAAACTCGCACTACAACATTTAGTTATTTATATATTTCATATTTATATTGATTCCATTCCACAGTAATTTGTGAGCAATTAGAATTTAGTTTATTATTAGTTTATTATGATTATATGTACACTTTAGTGTTATTTAAGGTTCAGGTTACAGGAAATGTGTCATGTCTGGTATCATTTTAATTCCCTATTAATCAGCAGTTGTCCGGTTCCTTTGCCGAAG
Organism: Mixophyes fleayi; assembly: GCF_038048845.1. Taxonomy (NCBI): domain Eukaryota; kingdom Metazoa; phylum Chordata; class Amphibia; order Anura; family Limnodynastidae; genus Mixophyes; species Mixophyes fleayi. Next base: position 30,375,221 of record NC_134410.1, read on the forward strand.
AGATCGCACATTGCATACTCTATTTAGCGATGTTAGGGAATAAATGTTTAAAGAAATACTGACTATAAAATGCTAATAGACTAGTTGTAACTGGATTCTTGGCGGGAAAGTCAGAGCACAACCCCTGGAGAGATGACCCCCACCTTTGGATATTTTGGTTTGAACTGGCCTATGACCTGCAGCACTCTGGACCTTCCTAATACCTGGACCAATAGAAGCAAGCCACACTATCTGCATTGTTTTCACTGTAACACTGAGTGTATATAATACAGCTCTCACTGGCACTGGCCTCAGTTTTCTCTGACCACAGTATTCTGGAGTGAAGTACTGTTCGATGGTACCAGTGGGAGCGCAGCGAGCGTGGTATATATGTATCTTTTGGTATTGGCTGTACTGTATAATAATTATGAATTGAACTGCTAAATTTTGCTATCTGCTAAAATAAATTACTTTGTGCTTTGGAAACACAAATCGCTTATGCAATGCTTATTTGAAAACGATAAAATTACTTTAATACCCAATATAAGCTACTAGAAACCAGCGATGTTCTCTGACCCCCGTGTTTTGGTTTTGGTTTTAGTTTTGAATCTGTATTAACTTTCGTGTTTTGCTTTTGGCAAAGTCGCCCTCACATTTTTTAGTTTTCAGTTGTGGATCTGTATTTTTTTTATTTTTTAATTTGCCAAAAAATGCTAAAATCACATAATTTGGCTCTTTTTTGTTCCTGTATTATTATTAACCTCAATAACATTAAGTTCCAGTCAATTTTTGTCAAGTGACAAGAACACTGCTACCCCTCCTATTTCTGTATGAGCAACAACACTAAGCAATGTCATTGGATATTGGAGAGTGACTAAAACACTGCTACCCCTGTGGCTAGGACACCATCAATAACCAAATGAGTGTATGGATTTCCATGTTTAGTTCCACGGTAGTACATTTCAGATTTTATGCATCTCTGACGTTTGCAGTCCATTAATGTTAATCTCTTAACCCTGTTTAATGTATTTAAGAATGTTATTTTATTTTGTGACACACTGTTGAAAGAAAGATTGAAAATGAATCATATTTAGTCATGAGAAAACATGAAGCTTCTGTTGTTTTTCTCTCTTAGGCAATTATAAAGGAAGTTGCCATTTGCTATTTTTATTTAAATTGTGTTTATATTACGTTTCCTGAAAAAAAAAAAAAAAGAGACATAACAATAATTAGAAAGAGGAACTAGCGCAGACCTTCTGTAGATTTATTATACAGAAGAAGAATTACAGGAAAATGCAGATATAATTTACCAGAAGTCACACTTGTTGTTGGACACCACCTAATAGCCATAAAGACCTATGTTTAGGGTGACAGACTTGCATTGACATAAAGACTCTCTAAGATGAGAATAGTCAAAATGCATCCCTACAGTGCTTAGACTATTGTGTGATGCCATGCATCTATTTTGCTCAATTTAACCCACTTTTCCAGGAAGCAAAAATGTTACATCTTCTAATGGTGGGAGCTGGACATAAAGTTGGACTGGGGTCACTGAAGTACTTCTAGTTGTGCCTACGTCCAGACATAAAATATGCCTGTGCAGGAAAAGATATTTAAATTAGATTGAGACACATTTACAAGGACAATGGTTAGTCGGTAGACAATTGCTTTCTTCACTCTTGTTTCCTTGAAGTATATAGCTTAAAAGTTGCACCAACAGAAGTATAATAGGCATGATGTGGCTAACCTTACAAATATCACTGCTAATATCATCATCATCATCATCATCATCATCATTTATTTTATATAGCGCCACTAATTCCGTAGCGCTGTACTGAGAACCCATTCACATCAGTCCCTGCCCCACTGGAGCTTACAGTCTAAATTCCCTAATATAGACACACACTCACACAGACAGACAGAGAGGGGGACAGACAGAGACAGTCAGACAAAGAGGGAGAGACTAGTGCCAATTTTGATAGCAGCCAATTAACCTACTAGTATGTTTTTGGAGTGTGGGAGGAAACTGGAGGATCCAGAGGAAACCCACGCAAACACGGGGAGAACATACAAACTCCACACAGAGACTAATAAAATTGATTGTTTTGTAAAAAGATCTCAGTAGTTTACATGTGTTCTCATCATTTGCTATTGGTTTTGGTGGTAAATTTATAAAACATTTTCATTAAATTTTGGATTATATGTTATTTTTATTTTTTCTTAACTCTCCAAACAATAAGTATAAAATATTGGGAAGACTTAAATAAGTTAGATGTCCTGTAATCTTATATTTATCTCTAATGGATGGGGACACTTTGTCTATATGGGCATAAACTTGAATATCAATCAGAAATGTAATGGAAAAAGTCTCTAACTATTTTAGCAATTATATTTATATTATCTTCAATAATAAGGATTAACAGTAACAATTAGTATCACCGAGAGTATCCTTATTCTGGGTGGAAGCCTGCAGGAACACGCCTTTCTAGCCAGAAGGTAGCCTCATTTGGTGAATCAAAAAAGAAGGTAGTCCCATCTGCAATAACTCGTAGTCTGACCGGGAAAAGCATAGCATATGATAATTGAAATTCTCAAAGGCACCATTTCACTTGTTTAAATTGGGTTCTCCTTTTTTGTACATCTACTGAGAAGTCTGGGAATATGGCTACTTTTTGGTTTTGGAACATTAAAGGACCATTGATCCGTGCCAGGCATAGAATAGTGTCCCGATCTTTATAATGTATTACTTTAGCAATAAAGGTGTGCAGTGATACTCCAGAAGGTGGATGTTTAGTTAGAATACGATGTGCTCACTCGACTGCAAATTGAGCCGTGAATTCTTCTCTACCAAACATCTGGATCAACCCATTTTCAAGGAATGATTTAGGATAATTTCCTTCTGCCCCTTCTGGTAGGCCTAGGATTACATGTTCAATGAAGACTTGTCGTTGCTCATACAATAGTTAAATTATAGCCTGTGTTTTAATTCATCTAGTAAGAAGATCATATATCAGATGATGCTGTAGCAAGTTATTACAATTTTTAACATTGTAAGATCATTTCTTGCACCATATAATCTGTTGACATGTGCACTGATCTAACTTGACTTTGAGAATGTGCTCTCTATGACTTTTTAAAAATATAAATACATAAATGTTTAAGAACATCTAAGTACTGTTGACCAAGGAATATGGAGATATGTACTATTTGTACTGACAATAAAGCAGCAACAATATTTGAGCCATTGTCAAATGCCATATTTTCAGTATTGATTTTATTGTTTACACAAGTATTTCAATGTGTTAATGTGATTTATTTTCTTTTTTCTTAATTCAGTGTTAGTAAAGTAGTGTTTCAATACTTCAACTTTGCTTTACTTAAAGTGATAGAGGCCAATATTCATGAGTATGAGGATAATTGTGGTGTTGATTATATGACTTTATATGGCAATTGCTACTCAGTAAGCAGTGACATCCATGGATTACCTCTGGTCAAAGTTACTAGACTGCTATGATAGTCACTCTACCACACCCTCGACAGCATGAGGCCAACTACCCTGGTGTGTGAACCACAAATGGAAACATTGGGCCTGAGTCATTAAGGGACGCATACTGAGCGCTGCGCACGTGCATGAAATGACGCATGGACATGGCCGTTGCGAATGCTCGAAGTCAACAAGACGCGGATTGTCACATATGCAGCTTAATGACTTCAGGCGTAACTTTTCCTACCGTATGTGCTCACGCCCGTGCCGTCAGCAAATTCTACAATGTTGGTTCGCAAGGCACTTTTTTGCTGTACTTGCAGCAGCGAACGCTATGCTTTAGAATGCCATAGGAACATTGTCAGTGTGTCTCTCAAGCGTTGATTCGTGTATTACTAACTACCCTTGTTTGTTATATACCAAACAGTATGGTGTTGGTTGTGTAGTGGTGGTTGTAATGAACATTAAAATATGTGTTCCCCCATGTTATGCTACTTTGTTCACCTATACCACCAATGGTCTCTGTGAATCCCAAAGTGCCAGCATGTCTATTGCCCTGGCACCCATAAATAGGTAGTTGTTGATTCTACAATTGGCAAACTTTGCCACTAAGCCTGGCATTAATACGAGGTTTGCCCCTATTATACCGTGCCTGGTTTCTTCCCCCATCGTCTTTTAACCCACTGCTTTACTTAAACTTATCATAATGCCAATTTTTAAATAAAATAAAACACACACACACATCAGCTTTTCTAACTAAATAAACAGATCATAATATTAACAATTTTAGTAACAATAAAAAACTTAATAAAATAAAATAAAACTTAACTTTTTAAGATATTTATTTTTTTTTTGCTTTTTTTATATTTTTTTGCATTTTTTTTTCTTGTTTTTGTAATTCATGGAGTAGCAATTGGCTCTGTGGTCATGTTGGACCCATCAACTCCTCATCAGCTGTAAAAAAAAGAATTAAAAAAAATTAGTAAATGCACTTTTAATACATTGATGTGGTGAAATGCTGGGAATAGGGGTGTACATATGAATATGCATTTTTCAAGTTCGGTATAATGCCCAAATTGTATGTTACACAAAAATTGGACCAAAGTTTTGTATTATGTTGAACACAGTAGTAAAAAGAAGTATATAGTATAATTGTGTGTTTGCCTTTTATTTTTGATTTTTTTTTCATTGCAAATGTTGCCAAGTAGAGTCTCACCCTCCATCCTGCAATTTTCAAGACAGCCAGCTACACACAAGGCAAGAAGTTGGTGGGAGAAGGTTCCCGGTTGGGGGAACTTAGGATGGCCTCTAGTGTGAATCAATGTGTAAGACATCAATATTAACACTTTCAAGTACTACATATTTGACGTCTATTTCGGTTAAAAAGAGAAAAACCTAGTAAATAATAGCCACACACCACCATGTGGCCTTGCACCCGTTTGCCTTTGTTGCAATCTTTGCCACGTCCCTGTTTGCTGGAAGGCAAAGGAGTCATGTGTAATCCCAGCTACCAGATAAAGCATCTGGAGAGACGCATCACATATAGCCTGGACGTTTATTGAGTGGAAATGCTTGTGATTCAAATAAATCTCAGCATTCCCACCAGATGAGAACAAGGCTACAGGAGTCCCATCTACTGCCCCTATGACGTGCAGAAAACCGGCTATGGTCGAAAACTGCCGTTTGATCCACACAAGGGACTCCTCCTCAAGTGGCTGATATGTGAATTGCCTGAGTCGCGACAGGAACGCCCACAGAACAACCTTCAGAACACAACTGAAGGAATTTTTGAACATCTCTGCCGCGACTCCCACAGAGGTCTGGAAAGACCCTGTGGCGCAAAAGTGCAATACTGCCAACAGTTTGGTCAATGGCGGTATTGCTGTCGGGATGTTGCGCACTGGCTCCACTTCACTCTGCACAATGCGCAGGGTGTCCAGAATGACGCGAGGCTAGAGCCGATAACAACGTACCACCTCAGCATCAGACATTACAAAGAGGCTGACACGTGGCCTAAAGACATGCTCCCTTGGCCGGTGACGATGGACTGGTTGCTTGTTTTGGAGGCGTTGACACTGGTTGCCCTTCTGTGCAGCCACATGTGCCTCGCCCATTTTTAAAAAGCGCTATATTTGAGAGAGAAGGATGTTACACAAAATACATTACCTCATCACTTTGGAAATGTCACTCCTGTTTGCATATGAAAGATTTACAATATATTTACACCAACAAGTGGGTTGGCCAAACTCATAATGGGGCTGTTAAAACAGAGAACACAATTAGCCATTGTGCCACATGACTAGACATGAAGCAAAGTAAGAACAACCACAAAGCAAAGTAGAATATACATATGTATCAGGGGAGAAAAAAGAGTAATAAGAAAAAAAGCTAAATTATTCCTTCTCCTTATATGCTATGTAAGGGCTCACACCTAGGGTCATTATACTTACCACAAAATGGAAGGTGATCCTTTGATGTAAATGTACTGTTAAACAGCAATATCAATGGAAAGCTATAGAACAGATAGGAAACATAAGAAAGCTAGTAAACAGCCCCCTGACTAGGCTAAGAAACAAAGTAAAAATAAGTAAACTATGACATGAAACAAAGTAAGAAAATGCCAAAAACAAACAAGCACATACATATGTCTCAGGAAACAAACAGTAATAAAATCAGAAAAACTAGGCTGCCAGTAAACAGATACTTAAAGATGTACAAACCAAACAAACCTTGCTAATTGCTTGCAAAAAGCAAAACATAAACCATGTACATGTAAATGCAGAAATGGCAGCATACAGGGTGCATGCTGTAATCAGACTTTTTATAGCAGTGTTTAATTGAGAGAGTATGCAGGTGATTGGGAGCATACGGCAGGATCACATGGTGATCCGGAGTCCTATTGTGTATGCTAGTGGTTTGGCACTGGCAGATAAACTAGACCCAGAGCAGGTGCATACAATACGCGGAGAACCAACGCGATTACATACGTTCGTCCAAGACTGATTTTGACGTCCCTGCACGGGAATGCCCTGATTGTGAATTGACTATGGCACCACACCCGGTCAGTCGTTTTCACGCCCAAAAATCGCAGGCCGTAGCAAGTGGCAATTGCGTTCGCGAGCGTCGAGGATCTGGGTTCTTGGGCGGCTGAAGAGTTTGGCGTACAATACGCACAGAAAAAGGACATATGTCCCTAAATGACTCAGTCCCATTGTGCCTCTAATGAACTGATGAAGTGGTGACACGGCAGGGGAGCATCACCCATGTGAGCATGATTGAATTGTACTACCAGACTCCCACTGATAGTACAATTTTATTGTGTATAAGCCAGTGATCATTGGTAGAAGAAACAATATTGGCTTTGTGTGCAGGGCAAGGTAGCTTGGTAAAGGGGGTAATGCCTTCCAGGGATGCCAGAGAGCAAACCGAGAGCTGCAAAATAGGATTCATAATTTATGTTCTCTACTGAAATATGTAGATTAAGGCCTTACACATGGCTTTTTTTATTCACTAATGGGTTTCAGCCCTATCTTATTTTTATGTATTGCTCTGTAGGTTTGAGTGGGACATTTTAATATGGAACTGCCACCAGAAAGTTAAAAACATATAACATTGGAAAAACAGTAGCTAAAAATGAACAGTTTATATTCTATTTGTTTATGAAATTAAGAAATTCAGTGTTCATTTAAGCACTTTTAGTTTATTTTCTTTTAAAGCATCCAGTCTAATTTTCTCATATAGTGCTTAATGTGTTAACAAATTCTGATGTTACCAATGTAACAGGTTTAACACAAGATGACACCTGGGGTTAAATGTATTAAGCTCCGGGTTCTTCAACACCCGCAAGTTCGGCGTCTTCGGCGTTTAAATTTAAACTGCCTTTAAATTTAAAGATTCCCTTTACAAGGCAGCGCTGCTTTAAATTTAAACGCCGAAGACGCCAAACTCGCGGGTGTTGAAGAACCCGGAGCTTAATACATTTACCCCCAGATGTTTTCTGGCATGCATAGTGCTTTTCCAAACTATTTTAAGGCTAACATCCTTAGATCAAAGTGAAAAACCCACATTAATCAGGGGACACAAAGCATATCACAAACACAGATAAATCATGAGTTCACACAATAGAAAGCAAACTTTTAACAGTTGCAATTTAGAAATAATTTCCTTATGGCGTACATGTTTGAGCTGCACATTTGAAAGTGTATCAAAGATATATTGTTAACATTAGTGGCACATGAAACTAAGCTAAACAAACTTCCACACGAACCGCATATCCTCAGCAAGAAGCAAGCTCAAGAGGGTCAAAAACCTCCTGTGGAGAAGAAGGACTTATGTTTTTGTAAACCCAATTAACTACGTGCACTTTGTAATCTGGTATCTACAAAAACAGAAATATATGATCTGCAAACACGATATGTTCTAGGGAGTTAGGATAGCTTACAAGCAACAACTAGTGGGTAGGTGGTAGCCTCCTAAAAAAATGGTTGACTAGGAGAAAAATTAAAACACCCAGCCTGTGATAGCTGAGTGTATGCATACGCGCGTACTTGCTCTTAGCTAACTAGATTTTTTTCTGCAACATGTACATTCAATTACAGATATGGCAATACGGCCATATCATTTATTTTTGTTCTGTGTATTCAAGAGGATCTCTCAACTGCCAGTAAAAGAGAATCCCTCATTGTTCTCATATTGTGAAATCTCTTTGCTATCTTATCTTGTGGTTTTCTGTGGTTTGGAAACTTAGCTATTTCACCATTGGTTATCTACGTATATGGAGAACGGAGTGTTCACATACAGTGCATATATATTATATTGGAAATACTACAATATGCTGTTTTCTTTTATATTTGAGGATATCAACTGATGTCACCCCAACATTACTCCAGGTCACCATCTAATAACACCAAGTATATCACTGAACTGATGTGGACTTTCTTTGCAGATTCAAAGGAATACCATTTGTGGGACTGCTATATGTAAGACAGTTCCTTGTATTTGAATGTTTCATCGGAAATTATACACTTTCAAATATTCCTCTATGTATCATTATCCCTTTATGTAAGGGATCAGCGCCGTATTGCCTTATCTGTAATTGAATGTACATGTTGTGAAGGGTATTTGGTGAAGCCCTTCTTGATAATGGTTTTGGCTGCAGATTTATTTTGCGCGGCTAGTCACTACTTCAATTATTCGCAGATATTTTCTGCATGGTATAATGAAGGACACAGTGTTGATTGCCAGAACTGAATCACTGCCTTTTTCATTAGAGCAGAAAATGAAGGGACGAAAGTCCATAATATAATAGCATCTACTACATAGGGACCCTGTGCATATGAGGAAACTTTATTGGAAATATGAATAAATAGTCTATCAAGAAAAAATTAGAATCTCCCTCCTCTGAATCAGAGACCAATTTCATAGAAATATAGTATTCCCTCTTCCAACCCCACATTTCAGGGTAAAATTAGATACAGAGGAAGTTAATATCTTAAATCCAGAGAGGCTATTTCAAGCCATACCACACAATTACCTGGCTCTGCTTGGAGTGGGTAGTCATTTGATACCTACGGACGATATATGGAGGGTTTCCACTGCAAGCATCCAAGCAAGTCATTAAGACTGAAGGTAGCCACCAACCAGTGGCTACCATTGTGCCCACTCAGATAAGGAAATTGGTCAGGTCCCTCTCTTGAGATGGTTGAAGGCTCAGAGGAGGTTAACTCCTTCTGTTCAAATACATAGTGAGTTACAAGGAACCAGAGTGGGCCTGGTGGGCTGATGGGTATGGCCTTTCGTCTAAACTGTAAAGTTCAAACTAGACACTGAGAACTGAATCAAAGATCCTTCACGTTGCCATGCTAACCTTCCATTCCCCATTGGTTCAAGAAGATGACCTGGCTATAAGAAAAAGCAAAGGGTCAAGATTTGTCCTGGAGATTGATCCAGAACAATGCAGTACAGGAATCGTTAGCACAGAGCCAAAATATAAATAATATAGTCACTTTCTGTATATTTAGAGTGTCAGGTTACTCAAACATTACTCAAATGTCCTTTTATGTGCAGGTACTAGATCCATATATGTAAGAAATAAAATATAAGATGTCCTAATGGTATAGGGCTTCATTCTTTAAGGAAAGTTAAGCAAGTAAAGCAAAACCATGTTGCATTGGAAGGGGAGGTCTGTTCCATTTGGAGTAGGGCCTGTCGTATATCAAATCAGTAAAGTATAATAGGCCTGATTCATTAAGGAAAGTTAAGCAAAAGTAAGCAAGTAAGGCAAAACCATGTTGCATTGGAGGGGAGGTAAATTTTAAATGTGATGGCAGATTTATAATTGGAGTAGGGCCTGTCCTAGATCAACTTTAAATTTCAGTGTACAAATTAGCTATCAAGGATTTGTGTGCTACATGAAGAAAAAGCCAGTATTTTTCCTATGTGCAAAATAATAAACTCATTTGCACCCCTTGCTTTGCAACATGGTTTTTCCCAGAACCCTTAAGTAAGAAAACTTACTCAATTTCTGCTTAACTTTCCTTAATGAATCAGGCCCATAGTATGTAAAAATTTCTCTGTACTAAATGCAAATATAAGTTGATCACTGGAACTCTTTGGTCATAAGCATAGCCTACATTGTAAGCCTCTTAGTGGGTGCTAGTCTCTTCGTTTCAGTACACAGCAAAGCAGATTGGTAGAGAACAGGGAAGTGAATATAAGGTGTTATAATTGTGAAAACCTTTAATAAACATCAATAAATGAATGTACATGAAATAAGTTAAAAAACAGCTTATCTGGATTTTCTTTTGACAGAAGATCCAGCAGTTCTTTTTCACTCGTCAGAATGATCTTCAGTAAGTGATATGAAATAGTGATAAATAGTGATGAATATTCAGAATATAATGTGTCCTATAAATGGCTCCATGGGACACCATGGGGTAAATGTATCAAACAGCAATTTACCTTTTTCAGTGATTTTCTCGGGCGAGCTTGAACCCGCTGATGTATGAAACTGCAAATTGATAGTAAATCGCCATGAAACTGATGTAACCAAAATTGCCATGCTACAAATCAACGTACAGACGCTTTGACATTCTAAGAATGCAATTTTGTCAAATGTCTGAACCTGCGATTTTGCAAATTGCAGCTAAATCGTCCCAAATATTGCCAGAAAAAATGAGGTGGTTTTGATCGGTGAGATAGCTTAAATCGCCTGTGTTTTGAGCTATCTAGCTATACTTAACATGGAGGCACAAAACAAGTTTTAATTATGAGGGTAATCATGATTTCCTGGCTAGTGGGGCAAAAAATATTATTAATTATCTTATGGGAGCAAAATTATTTTATTAAATTAGTAGCCCAAATTTCAGGTATGGTCATTTGTAATGGTACAATTGTTTAATTTACCATATTATTAGGGCATTCTAGTTGATTACCAGTATGAATTGATCTGTTCCTTGTTGACTACAGGTGTATGCAGAGCCTATTTGCATGGGATTTTATTACTCCCTGCAGATATGTTTCTTAATGACTCAGGCCCAAGCAGTACAAAGTAACTGCACCTATCATAAGCAGTGCAGAATGGAACTGCCTATGAAGCACACACAGTCAATCAGGATGCTCCTAGAAAGCAAAGCTAATGCTACATTACATCTAAAAATAAATATACACATAAATGAAAGAAGGACAAATAAAACTATATTCTAATATACCTAATGATACAACCAGATATAAATCTTCAATAACTGTATTTTACCTTATTATGATGGGTAATTTGTGGTATTACTCAGGAAACCCAAAGCGAGCACACAGTGTAACATATCTCAGTTTCCTTTCTTGCTGACTAATTCCATTTTTAAAATATAAGAAAATGAAAGAAAAAAAAAAAAGAATTTGTCAGAAAGGTAGTTCTTTTTTCTTAAGTTTTAGAATTAGGTAAAATTAAAGCTGTCAAAGCATTTATACAATTTTAGGCTTAATAATTTTACCAAAGAAATTATTATATAAATCGTTCATAAGTTCAAAACTATTAGTTAAAATGAAGACCTTAAATACTTTAAACAACTATTATAAAATTCTTGATATGCAGCAAATCAAGTCAGTAAAGTATAATAGGCCTGATTCATTAAGGAAAGTTAAGCAAAAGTAAGCAAGTGTGGCAAAACCATGTTGCATTGGAGGGGGAGGTAAATTTTAAATGTGATGGCAGATTTATAGTTGGGGTAGAGCCTGCCCTAGATCAACTTTAAAATTCAGTGTACAAATGAGCTATCAAGTATTTGTGTGCTACATGAAAAAAACAGCCTGTATTTTCCTTATGTGCAAAAAAATTAACTAATTTGCACCCCTTGCATTGTAACATGGTTTTGTCCAGAAAACTTGAGTAAGAAAATTTACTTCATTTTTTGCTTAACTTTCCTTGAAAGTTAAGCCCAATATGTTACTAAGTACAATGAAACCAATATGTTAATATTTTCAACCTAATATCTAAGACCAAGTTGGCCCACTATTCGACATGTACATCAAAGTCAGAGAAATGATATACCCAAAATTACGCAAATAACAAAAACTAATAGGATTAATACTGGTATGATTAATATTAGCATGAGTTATAGTTGTCATTATTGTTTTTACAGTAAAATTATGTTTTTTCTTGGGACTCACTGAGGAGTGCATAATTCTTATGACAAGTGTTTCCTCCGTGTACTATATCACCTGTATTAATCAGCATAGACAGTATCGTAGTGGTTTCCGCATTCACTTTTCCAGCAGAAGTGATGCACACATGCATTAAGGAATGAAATACTCTCTCATTATCAACTGCGCTGTTTGCACGTATTGCCTTGAGATGTTAGAATATACAGTATATAACATTATAATTTCAGTACTGCTAGTGCTTTACCATATTGTATTGTAAATGATAAAAAAAAAGGCATTTATTTATACATGAATGTTATTACATTATTTGACATAACAGTATTACAATTTATTGCTGGTTCCATTGTGTACCTCTAGTATAGAGTAACAAAAATTTATCAGGCGCTAAGAATCATAGGTTATAGTATATGATGATGGACCACAGCTCCCTATGATAGATATCTGAATCTATCAATAAACAAGAGTGTAGTAATTAGTAAAGGGGCACTGTATCCATCAATTGATATTCATTAAAATCAGATTCAATTGAATCATAACATTTAAAATTGATATATATGTGCAATAAATTATAACTGCATCATATGCACAGTATTTGTAAACACCAGAGTTGTTTCACAAGTATATAACATAGTAATATATTCAGGATATCAAACTCCTAACTCACGGAAACCAAAGTCAGCTGATGAGGAAGAATACTCAAAATAGATGCGTTGTTGATTAAATCAATGAGTCCATTTAGGAAAAAAAAGGTTACACACATTTCCTTATCCTTGTTCTTAATTGAAAAGAACCATGTAGAGTGAATAATGATGCATATAGTTCTTATATGGTTATATGCACTATACGGTGGTTAGACGGTAGTTAGCTTCATAGAACTTGTGTGGTGATAGAAGTAAAATAAGTTCCACTCTGTTGTACCATAGATGCATACATTTGATGGTTAGTCTGGGACTTTATCCATCCTTATTACTATCTTTTATTTATAAGGCTCCACAAAAGGTCACCAGTGCCGTACATTAAATATACAGTGGTATATAATACACTGACAGCAATGATCCATAGCACATTACATAATACATATAAAAACAAAATAATACAAAGACAAGACATATACAATTTAACAAATTATACACAGATAACTTGGCAATGCAGATCAAGTTAGTTATAGGACAGTGAGTAAGAATGATAGTAATTTCCAATGGAGGTCCCTGCTTGTGAGAAATTACATCCTAAAAGGAAGAGGAAGTGAAAAGTAGGAAGCCACCAAGTGGGGGAGTTGAGATGAAAGTCAAGGCAAAAGAGTTAAGAGGAAGACAGATAAGCATTAATAAATAAATTAGTTTTAAGGGTACACATGAAGCCTTGGAGAGTAGAGGCTAATCTGATACAGTGTGGGAGGTTGTTCCACAGGTGAGGAGCAGCCCAGGCAAAGACCTGGAGGCAGGAGTGGGAAGAGGTAATCAATGAAGCAGTGAGGAGGGGGAATGTTGGCCAAGCGGATATGGCAGGAAGAAGTGTGGGTAAAGATGAGGTTGGAGATGTAGAATTAATTAAATTATTTAAAGTAGAAATGGGAGGATAATATGGGTCAGGAGACAGATGATCAATGAGAGTTAATGTTGTACCAAAATTGATACAAACTATCCTAATACTGATTCATCTTTATATTATCCGTACAGTATATTTTGTACCTCTTAAACTATTTAACAAAACCAAGGGACCTGGTGCATTACCTTTTATTTACCATATAAAAGCAACTTAAAACACACTTACTATTTCTTTAAAATTGTTTAAGCATATAATTTTTTGGGACAAAAGTCTGCTTTTTATGGTTATTTCTGTAAGCATTCGTACCATATATGAGTAGTAAGTTCACCTCTCAATAGCACATAACGGCATAGGTCCCTGGATCTATCATGTGTTTTTTTTTCTTCCGGCAAACTGAGCAATACAAGATACCTGCCAGCAGTCAGGAAAATCACACAGGAACCAACATGTTTCACGAAGATTTGTGTGAATCAAGGTCAGAGAGGTGAAGAGAGAAGTGCTTATCCAGAGCTACACAATCCAAAGAAAAGGATCCCTGACATCTTGGTGGGTTTATTACAGGTCTTGAAATGGCTTATGTCAAGTGGGTGCAACAGTAGGGGGGATATTTAATGTCTCTTCTACATATTCCTCTATAAAGCTAATGTAATTGAGAAAATATTTTACCCTTGGACGTCACCATTGGTTATACTTGTTTATTTTTACTTCTATACCAATATCGGTCTACACATTTTTAAGTGCCATAAGTCCTTTCCAAAATTTAAAAGGTTGAATTTGTTTTGACTTTCCTAATTGACTAATCTTAATAAATATGTATTTCAATATGTGTTTAATCCTTGCTAAGGTAATTATTGCTGGAACATGGATGGTATGTGATTTTCCTCGTTTCTATAAATGGGACGATTTGGTTCAAGAGTCTGTGGGTCAACAACAGCTCTCTTATACGTGCAGGAATTCTACTGAATTCTACTGAATTCTACTGAAGACATTGAAAAAACAAGACTTTACTGGAATCAATCTTATGATGTGTAACATTGCCCGGTGAAAACTGTGGAACTTTGGGATGCTTCACCCTGTGGCAAGTGAACTTGCATCTTTCCATTTCCTTAACAGTTATCCAGATGTTTATAGATTCTATGTATAATAAATGAAAATTCACAGACTTACTTATATTTGCCTTGGCATTGCATGTTTTGTTTAAATTATTCTTTTTTGTATCTCTTTCCATTTTTTTTTAATTTTTTTTTAGGGGGGTACAAAAAAAATAAAAGCCACAAAAATATATACATCTATCACTTGTTATTTTATTATGCTTTTGTAAGAAGGATGAACCCTGTGTGTTAATATATTCCCATGCTTTGATTGTTGTTAATATTTTAAAATATTGGAATTAATACAGTTTTTACACATATCCACAGCAATACACTATGCGTATTCTATTTTACTGCACAGAAGAAAACACTTGTATTCTGTTTACTTATCCTGCTACATCACTATAAAAACAGCATAGGGCGTGAGAGATGTTTATTCATGTTTCTCATTGTTGTAGCAGTTCCATTTTTAAGTTTATGCCTGTGAAATGTTGTATAAACTTTGTTAAAAGTTCAGTGTACAGTTAAGTCTATATTAGCAGTGTACAAGAAGTATTGGACTACAATATACTATATTATTAATATGTTTGTCTTTTTATTAATTAAAGCATGATAATTAAATGTGAGGTCCTCTCACTCCTCCCTCCTTTTTCTCCTCAAAAGGTTTTCTCGACCCTGCTCCATCCCACCTTCTCCACTCTCTCTCCTTTAACACTTGCAGCTCACCTCTTCAACCTATCTCTCTACAGACATCTTCCCTTCTGCCTTCAAACCCATGCTCATCATGCCCATTGTCAAGAAACCTTGTCTTTAACCTATCTCTCTCTCCAGCTACCACCCCATATCCCTCCTCCTATTACTTTCCAGACTTCTTGATTGGCTAATCTACAACCGACTCACACACTTTCTCACTGCTCACTTCCTTCTTGATCCCTTACCATCAGGCTTCTGCTCTCTCCACTCCACCAAGACTACCAAGGTGACATATTATCTACTTTTGGCTAAGTCGAAAGACAGCTTCTCCATGCTTTTACGCCTTGATTTCTCTAGTGCTTTTGACACACTTGACCATCTTCTCCTCCTTGACACCCTTCACTTCTTTGGCCCTCTAGGCACTGGTTTACCTCCTACCTCTTTGACCGTACTTTCAGTGTGTCTTCCTCAGGTAGCTGCTCCCCTACTGTCACATAATCTGTGCTCTGTTCTTGGCCCATTACTTTTCTCTCTTTACAACTCCTCTTTTGGTCAACTCATCCACTCTTTTGACCTACAATATCATCTTTATGCCGATGTGTGTGTGTGTGTATGTGTATCTAATATATAAATGTCTAGTGGCGTGTGTTAGTCTGTCTGTCTGTGTGTGTGTGTGTGTGTGTGTGTGTGTAAAAAATAAAACCGAGCTGCAGCGCCACCTGCTGGGCAGAGTAATACACTGACCTACTAAATTCTTAGTGTGTGTGGAAAAAAAAAATCAGAAAGGGCTGAAATTTGGTATACTAAGATGTTTTTAATTTGTTAATTTAATTTGTTAATTGTTAAAAGTGTTTATAAAGATTTAAAAAAAATATATATATTTCTTGAAGGAGAAGTGACAGTTGGGAGTGGTTGGTGGTTGCCGGGGGTGACAGTGGTTGGTGGTTGAGGCCTGGGCTATGGCCCAAATGCATGACAAGAACCTTTTTAACACCTTAAGTAGCTTGATTTGACTAGAATGCATGAGTATCATGCACGGGTTAACTTGTGTGTGTGTGTGTGTGTGTGTGTGTGTGTATATATATATATATATATTCCTGAAGATTATATATTTTATATTTCAACAGGACTCATTGGCCAACTTTCTTAGCTCACACAACTATTTTTGAACAATTGCAACCTGAAAAAATGTTTTGAATTGTGGGCAAAAACCACATTATCTCCAGGGGTGAGAAAGTTTGCACCACTGGATGGTAAGAGTTTCTTACTCTGTATGAACTAGGTGCACAAGATTACATTTTGTGCAAGATCATTAAAAATTAGATATAGGGATACATATTGTGCATTTTAAGTGCTTTATCTGCTGTATTTCAAGGGCATTCCCTTGCTGTTTTGTGGTAGGACACACATCCTTTTTTTCCTCAAAAATATTTTAATGGGAGACATTTTGCACTTTCCAGTTGCACTTTATGGAAGAACTTATTTCTAGGTGTGGTTTTCACCAATATAAAAAAATATTAAAAATCACAAAATTGCTACATGTAATAAAATCTGCCCTGATGTTTCTTCGCTATCATGATTAATTTAAGCCATAAATGGAACTGAGAAAACCTGAGTTTAAATGACCAAAGAGGGTGTCCCTAAAGTGTTAGTAGGTTGGAATTTGAAGTAAAGTGTCACTCTTCCCACCATGCACATTTTCAGGTGGATCCCAAAGCCCTCAAAGTTAGGCTCAGAATGATCCAGGCGAAGTTCCAATGACAGCAAAATGAGCATTCACCATGAGATGTGCAAGACGGACACGTAGGTGCCGTTGTGCAAAAACTACAGTACTAGATAGGTAAATATACTGTACATTTACCTTTTACCTATCACCATCTACCCTAATCACCTACTAGTGCTTGAGATTCTTCTGTACAGTCAATCACCATTGAGCAGAAGAGAATTATTCTACGAAAAGCCTTTTACACCTTTTTTCTTAGCGCAGATGGTACCTCACAGAAGCTCAATCTGTCTGTGTCATAGAAAGGTGCTTTGGCAGTGCGTCTCTAGTATCACAAATTAAGCACACAAATCAAAGTAGAAGTGCGTGACTGCAGGTGAGCTGTAAGTGCAACAGTTGTGCACACTGTCCAGGGAGAGCAGAGGGTTCTGTGAAAGAAGAAATACACACAGTGGAAGAGATGATCTGGAGTTTTTCTTTCTTTAATGTGACCTTGCAATAAACAAAGTGGGAAACAAATAGAACATTTTTTAAATTAAAAAATAACCTGGTTTCATAAGTGTGCCCAACCCTAAACAAATGTTTTGTTTAAACACCTATTGCTTTTATTATAGCAGTGAGTCTTTTTGAATACATCTCTGCACACATCACACACCTGGGGATAAATGTATCAAGCTGCGAGTTTCCAGCGGGTTTGAAAAGTGGAGATGTTGCCTATAGCAACCAATTAGATTCTAACTGTCATTTATTTAGTACATTCTGCAAAATGATAGCTAGCATCTGATCGGTTGCCATAGGCAACATCTCCACTTTTCAAACCCACGGGAAACTCGCGGCTTGATACATTTACCCACTGGACTTTGCAATCCTATTTCACTCTACCCTGCAAAAAAAGTTCAAGGTCCTCCAAAATGTGAGTGGATCTCCTGTGCATAGTACTCTTTAGGTCATTCCACAGGTTTTCAATGGGTTTGAGGTCTGCGCTCTGACTCGGCCATTCCAAGACTTTGGTCTTCCTTTTTTGACTTGGATGTGTCATTTGAATCACTATCATTTTGTAAGATGAAACTTGTTATCCTCTTCAGCTTTCTCACAGAGGGCTGCAGGTTTGATTTCAAAATATCTTGATATTTGGAGCAAATTATGATGCCCTCTATCAGGCCTAGAACCCTTGTACAAGCTATATAAAAGAAGCCTCAAAGCATGATGACCAGCATGCTTCTCAATAGGTGTGGTGTATGGTAGGTGATGAGCTCTGTTTTTGACCTAAACATACAGTATATTTCAGAATTAAGGCCAAAAAGTTAAACCGTGGTCTCATTAGATCATAAGACATTTTCCCACAAGTGGGGTACGGAATAATGATGATTATTCTGACAAGACTTACCCCAGCATCTTTACACCGAATGGCTCCTTCCCAACCAGGCTCCAGGACGATTGATGTGACAACCGACTGCAAGGCATCGCGACAACCTCAAATTTGGAGCAGAAGGAGACAAAGTCAGAGGCAGAGAGGAAGAGCGGGATAGAAGAGGGGTGAAGAGAGAGGAGAGAGTTGAATGCACCAAAGAGATGGTGGGGATTGGAGGGCTGAAAAGAATCTAGGGATTTAAAGAATGATTGTTTGGCAAGGGACAGGGCGGAGCTGTAGCAAGAAAGGACAAATTTGAAGTGGAGGAAGTCGAACAAGGAGCAAAATTTCCTCCAGAGCCGCTCAGCAGCACAAGTGCCCTTCTGAAGGAAGCGGGTCAATTTAGAGTGCCAAGGTTGAGGTGTCAAGTGGCGATGATGGACGGGAGAGGCATGAGCAACAGGGTCCAGGGCAGTGGTGAGAGTGAGGTTGTAAAGAGAGGTCGCCTAGTCAGTGCAAGCCAGGGTGAGAAGAGGCGAGAGGAGAGTTTCAAGAGAGGAGGAAGAGAATGAAGATGGGTCAAGAGCATCAAGATTGCACCTAGTGAGGATAGTTTTAGGTGAGGGGGGAACAGAGGAGAGAGAAAGAGATTAAATGGTGTTCAGATAGTGGGTTGAGAAGTTTGATGGAGGCAGGGTGAGTGGGGTTGTCAATAGGAATGTTAAAATCTCCAAGTATGATTGAAGGGAGGTCAGAAAGGTAGTGGGGAAGCCAGGCAGCAATGTTGTTGAGAAAGAGCGAAGAGGGGCCAGGGGGACAGTAGATGACAGAGACATGGAGGTGGTTGGGGGAGAAAAGATGGATGGAGTGGACATCAAAGGAGGAAACAAAGAGAGTTGGCACATTGGGAATAACCTGAAATGTACAATTAGGGGATAGGAGTAGGCCCACACCACCCCCTGGACAGTCATCAGGTCAGGTGGTGTGGGTGATGGAAAGGCCCCCATGGGAGAGAGCGGTGGGAGAAACAGTGTCAGAGGAGGAGAGCCAGGTTTCGGTGATAGCAAGAAGGTTAAAGGAGTTGGAGATGAAAGGTCATGAATAGAGGTCAGTTTATTACGGTTGGTACTGGCATTCTATAGGGTACAGAAAAGGGGAGGGAAGGAAGTAAAGAAATGTGGATAAGATTGGAAGGGTTGCTTGAGTGTGGGGAGGTTAGAAGTTGGTGCGGGAGAGTGGGCTGGGAGAGAGGATGGGTATGGGACATGAATGAGGGGGCATGATGGGATACAGTAAAAGAGGTGCATGGAGGGGAAGAAGAGATAAAGGGGAAGTAGAAACAGGAAGAGTGTGGAGAGCAAAAATAAGCAACTAGAAGTGAATCATACTAGAATGAACAACTGAAGAATAAATACAATAAAATGCAGGCAATAACAGTTGGTAGTGCTATATAGAGTAAATAGCTAGGCAAAGAAGAAAGAGTACATTAAAACAAATATTGAAAGACCTCAAGTACAGGGAGTCCAAGAAGTGACCACAGGAGTCTTAAAGTACAGGTGAGTCCAGAAGTTAAGTGTCCACAGGAGTTTTCAGGTACAGGTTAGTCCAGAAGGTAAGGGGCCACAGGAGTTTTCAGGTACAGGAATATGGATGATTCCAGGGCACCAAGTGAGACCAGCTGGGAGAATTCAAGTGAGTTGAGGAGACCAAGGTATGGTAAGAGAGCAAGGCCCGTGGGAAGTTGAGAGTCAGGGAAACTAAGGTAAATTAAGGAGGGGGGCGAAGTGTTAGGGCCTACAGGTGAGGGGAGGTTGGAGGCAGACAATCAAAGCTGAGCAGGGGTCCAGAGGCACTGCGGGAGGCAGTGGGGAATCAAGAGCAGCATAGGGATCCAAAGGCTCAGCAGGAGGGAACAATGAGCAAGGCAGGGATCCGGAGGCACAGCAGGAGGCAGGGGGGGACAATGAGCAGGGTAGGGATCCAAAGGCACAGGGCAGGGATCCAGTGGCATAGCAGGAGGCCAGAGGCACTGTGGGAGGCATTGGGGAACGAAGAACAGAGCAAGGATTCAGAGGCACAGCAGTAGACAGGATGGGGGTGTTGATACAGAGGCGGTAATCAGTGGGTGCAAGGTTGGAGCGATAGGTCCAGTAATCAGAGGGAGCACAGTTGGAGGCAGTTTCAGCAGGAAGGCCAAAGCAGTGGCCTCAGAAGCCCAAGCGTCGGGTCAGCGGGGAGTCCACAACTAGCAGGATGGCATGAGAGGAGAAAGGGCCCAAGCCACAGCGTGGAGTGGATGGCGGCAGCGGAGCACAGGGACGGAGCAGCAGGCAAGAGTCAATAGGTTTGACACATAAGGAACAGACATCAGGAACAGCCATCAGGAGCAGGCTTCCGGTAGCCTGCCAGTATGAATTGATACCTTGTGTGACTGATACATTTAGTATCAAATATATACATATAGTAATGTAATTATGGTATTGAGGATGACAAAACCTTTTGACTGAAAATAAATGCACTGGGTTTAGAAGGGAATGAGATGAGCATAAATTAGTATGGAATACTTTATTTGAGGGGGAATATGAATATAAGCAAATTATACATTCAGGTAACTTTTTTGACTAACTTAAAGTTCTGAATCTTCTATGTAGGTGTCACACACCAGGCTCTCAGGTTCTGTCACTGCGGTCCTCAGGCTCTGCGGTTTCAGACCTCTCTGTAAGATGCTGTCCAGTCTGTCTCCACTCCAAAGATGCCTCCAGAATCAGTATGGGCGTGGCCATCTTGGATTCGGTCACATGATTCCTCTCAGCCTCCAAAACCAGTCCATGGGAGCTGCCATCTTTCGATATAGTCATCTGATCCATCTCAGCAACTCAGAGTGCTGCTTCTGCCCAGTTGATTGCAGTCTCCAATCAGGAATCAACAACAACTATAAAAGGACTTCCTGGAGCCCTTACCTGTTGCCAGGGCAACATTGTATTTCATATGCCGACCTGGTTCCCAGCAGTTTGCAGTCTTGCTATCTATCTCGCTTCAGCCTTGCTATTAATCCAGCTCTGACAGTGCAGTCTGCATTCTGGCTCCAATCTGATTCCAGCACTCTGGTTCCTTTCTAGCATTCCGGTTCCATTCCAGTTACAGCAATCCTCTTCCAGCATTCCTGTTCTAGCATTCTGGTTCCAGCATTCCGGTTCCAGGCCGATTACAGAAATCCTCTTCCAGCATCCCGGTTCCTGTCCGGTCCATCAATCCAGTTTCTGTTTGCTCTCCTCTGTGAGTGTAATTACCATCTGCACCAATCTATTCACTACATGCAGAGGAACATTATCAGGCCACCCAGCTTTGTCCACATAGTCACCAGTCCAGCTCCAGAGACACAACTCAGTCTGGGAACAGGCAGACAGTAGGTTTTTAATAGCCAGCAAGAATAAAGTTACTTATTAATTTCCAGATTTTTTAAGATCTGATCTTAACCTTCCTCTTTCTATTTTTTTTTTCTAAATGCACAGTACCACATTTAATTTTATTTATAGATTGTGGTTAGTATTGTATGACCATTACACAACACAAGTTATATTGTTCATGGTTAATTATACGGAAATTCATATGTATGAACAATATACATTTCTCTCACTGTTTACTGGATGCAGTGTTTTTTAAAGGTATTTTCAAGTTATCAATAGTAAGTTTTGCATGTTAAGATGTCCTCATTATATTTATAAAACTATGTGAAATAGTTTCAACGTTTGTGCACTTGTTCTAGCCCTTGCCATATTTTCTAAGTGCTCAACTCAGCTGTAGAGACACTGTCATTTGTAAAACTATTTTAAGTAAAAATAAAGAACAAGGGGCCTGATTCATTAAGGATCTTAACTGAAGAAACTTCTTATTTCAGTCTCCCGGACAAAACCATGTTATAATGCAAGGGATACAAATTGATTTATTTTTTTGCACGCAAGGAAAACAATGGCTGTTTTTTCATGTTGCAAACAAATACTTGATAGCGTTTTTTTCCACTGAATTTAAAGTTGATCCATGCCATATCCCACTTATAAATCTGTCCCTACATTTTAAATTTACATCTCCCTCTAATGCAACATGGTTTTGCTAAGGTGCAAAGTTACTTCTTTTCTTTGCTTTGCTACTAACTCAAAATCAGACCCTAGGTATCTATATCTAATAATTCTTCTCAACAAACTAACATTATCACTTATCCCCTCCAGGGAAAAAGAGATTGCATTTGTTTTCTGCCTGCCAAACAGACTTTGCTTTCAATCACTGACTTTTCTTGTTAGCTAGTAAACCCTGTATTGGATTTTATTGACAACTTGCTTCTGAAACTTGACAGTGACGTAAACTAGAATTTCCCAACCGCGTCTGAGGTCAAATCACTGTTGCAGCTCTATTCATAGAAAATTGGTTATCTGCTATTTATTCACATCCAGCTTTAGCATAAAATAACAACATCCCTTTTGTGGTTGAGACCTTCGCTTCTTGATGAGTGACAGTTTATTTTTATAAATATTATTATGATTATTATGTCTCACCATGTTTAGACATGTTTGCACTACTGGAGTTTAAGTCCTGTGGCATTTGAGTAAGAGTGAGCACATCACGCTCTTATGGAAATCTAATATATAAGTGAACACCTCCATTAAAAGTTTATGCAAATATTAGTTTAGCACCCAGTTCATAACAGCAGCAAGGTTTTTTTTGTATGTTGCTTGTTCCATCTCAGTGCATCCTGAACATCTCCTGTCAATATAATTCCATGGTTACAAATAAAATTCACATACGTTGCATGCTAAAATTAGTCCCACACAAAACTTTTGGAGAAGACTTAGACCTTGTAAATTCATCACCCCCTTACTCCATTTAAACATTACCCTAGCTTCCCTCCAGCCTGAAACACTGAAGACGTGGACAAAAGTGGGAATGTTGCATCTAGACTAGCTGTTGGACAATGGGAACATTAACTTTTCTCAGGATTCTAAGAAAAACTGTCTTACCCCTATGATTTCTGTGCGTATCTACAGGTTAAGCACTTTGGCCATGTCACCTTTTGAAGCATTATGCATTTTCTGCTTCTAGACCAAAATTTCATCTTCAGTATATACAAATACATTTTGCAGGATATGTATTGCAGTATGCCTTGAGTGCAACATCAGAGGGATGAGAAAATGCTTGGCAAAAAATGTAATAGTTATTCATGCTTGATCTTTGAGTATGTCAGTTGTGAAGACCCAGTTTAATATCCTGTCTAGATGGTATAGGTGTCCTAGCATTTTAAAAAAATGTTCTCCAAATAATTCTGCAACACTCTAGAGATGTAATGTAGCTATTGAAACTCTGTTGCATATCTGGTGAGATTACGCCATGATTAACCCTTATAGGTAGAAAATTATGTACAGGCGTGCTGCCTGTATATAGTGGTAGTATAGTGGTTAGCACTTCTGCCCCACAGCACTGAGATCATGAGTTCGATTCCTGACTATGGCCTTATCTGTGTGGAGTTTGTATGTTCTCCCTGTGTTTGCGAGGGTTTCCTGCCACACTCCAAAAAACATACTGGTAGGTTAATTGGGTGCTATCAAATTGAACCTAGTGTCTGTCTGAGTGTTAGGGAATTTGGACTGTAAGCTCTAATGGGGGCAGAGACTGATGTGAGTGAGTTCTCTGTACAACACTGCAGAATTAGTGGTGCTATATAAATAAATAAATGATGATGATAAATTAACCACAGAGGGCCTGATGTAGAGTTGGACTCAATTTACGGAAAAAAAACCAACATACATTTTGTCCAAAAACAGACAAATTTTGCATCGCAGTCTACATTGAATGCGTATGCTTCTGGTTCATAGATTGTAAATTTACAAGCCTGGTCATCTTACCTCTCAGTCTATCTTACCCAGTACTGGTTTATTATTGTGTTTGTTCCCAATTATAAAGTGCAACGGAATTTGCTGGCGCTATATAAATAAATGTTGATTATTATTATTATTATTAATATTTATTTATAAGGCGCTACAAGGCATCCGCAGCGCCGTACAGAGACAAACAAAATCACAATACAATGGGAGACAGCACAGTACAGTAAACACAGCAACTCAGTACGCTCAATGCACAGCTAGAGAGGGCGGGGAAGGGGGAGGGAGGATCCGAAAATGACGGGGCCCAAGAAGGGGGGCGTGGAAGACAGGGAGACCCCCAGGGGGGAGGAGGGAGCGAAAGTGGATGTGGGGTGGAGGACCTTTGAGGAGGAGGGCTAAGTAGCTGGAGAGCAGAGTTAGAAGTGGTGGAAACAGGAGGAGAGATGGCCCTGCTCAGAGGAGCGTACAATCTAAGGGGAGGGGTGGACAGACAGAGAGACGCAGGGGAGAGAGGGAGAGTAGGGGGACAGAGGCAGAAGATAAGGTAGGAAGTTAAGTGGGAGACAGAAAGCCTTTAAGAAAAAGGTGGGTTTTTAGGGCCCGTTTGAAGCTGGATAGATTAGGGGAAGTTCTGATGGAGGGAGGGAGCTTGTTCCAGTGGAGGGGGGCAGCGCGGGCGAAGTCTTGGATACGCGCGTGGGAGGAGGTTATAAGGGGGGAAGAGAGG
The DNA here is from genome assembly GCF_038048845.1 of Mixophyes fleayi. NCBI lineage: Eukaryota > Metazoa > Chordata > Amphibia > Anura > Limnodynastidae > Mixophyes > Mixophyes fleayi. Next base: position 30,400,345 of record NC_134410.1, read on the forward strand.
CGACGGTCAGAGGCAGAACGGAGAGGGCGGGATGGAGCATGAATAGAGAGGAGGGTGGAGATGTAGGGTGCAGTGGAGTTGGCGAGGGCCTTGTAGGTGAGTGTGAGGAGCTTAAAGAGGATTCTGAAGGGGAATGGGAGCCAGTGAAGGGCTAGGTAGAGGGGGGAGACAAAAGAGGAGCGGCGAGAGATGATGATGAACTGCATCCACCTATGCATATATGACCGACGCACCAGTGTAGATATACAGAGCAAGACGTATGTCGTTAAACACATGTGCTTTAATTAACCAACTTTTTAAACGAAATTACAAAAGCATGATTTTATAACTCTTCACTTATTAACTAATTAACCCTCTGCATACAGTTATAGTTCTGCCTCGTGCAAGTTTCAGATGTAATTACAACTGCATCATTTCCTAACACTTCATTATCCAATTTTCCCTGTGTGTACCAGTATAGTTCTGACTTGTGCAATTTCCAGGCGCAATTGCAAAAGCACCATTTGCTAACACTGTCTAGGATGTGTCCCTGCTCAGTATGTCCAGCCCTTAGATGGTGAAGGATGTTGTTGGGTGATGGTCCATTGATTGCATGTGTATAAGAAGAAGAACATTGTTGCATAATACATCATGCAATAAGTCTTGGGGGTAGATTTACTAAAAATCGTGTTTGGCAGCAGTTTGAAACCGTTGGCAGTCTAGCGCTCTAAACTGCTGTATTTACTATAGGGCAGTTTGAGGCGTGAAACTACCAGTAAACGAATTGCAACTTTTTAAATACCTGCCTCTGATAGGTTAGTTAGCTCAAATTTGCTATTTAATATATATAGCCATTTTTACCATAAGAGGAGGCATCACTGCTTCTATTGCTAGGGACTGGGGCTCCTGGGGCTGGAACACCTCCTCTTCCTTCTATTGCAAATACTTGAAGGATTTGAATGGGAATGAGTTACGAATAGGTGACTATAGATGTCTAGGCCATTTACACCTCAACTGAACATTCTAAGGGAGTTTAAGCAGTAAGTCACTCCTTAGAATTAGATAAGAGCTTGAGTAGTGAGCATAAACTCTTCAATTGCAATTTGGTGTTATTCATCCTATCCCTTAATTTTATTTCATTTTTGGAGGATATTTATCTGCAGACTTGTAGAACAGCAATGGGCAGAATTGTTGCACCCTTTTCTGGTAGTTTGTATATGGGGAAATGGGAACATGAACACCTTTTTATTAATGATCCCTTATTTGAGCATATTGTATTATAGTGTAGATAAATTTATAATATTTTAATTGTTTGGAATAGCCCATTAGATATTTTTTTATAACTTTCAAATATTTCTAGAGAACAATGAATTTAATCTATGTTTTACATCTAAAATTGATGAGATAAGTATTGAATTTCTGGACCATTTCCAAGAGACAATTGAAGAAATGACTATCGCCAAGACCTTTGTTAAACAGGTCAATACCAATAGTATTTGTAGTGTGACAGCGGCTACGTCCCAAAATGGAAAAATAATATTCCCTTTTCGCAGTTTAGCTGTATTAAAAGAAATTGCTCTGACACGACTATATGTGAAGAGCAATTACAGATTTATGCAGATAGATTTAGGGAGAGGGGATACCAAGAATCTCTAATATCTAGAAAGAACTAAAAAAATAGAAGCTGTAGCAACACAGTATAGCAAGTGTCTAATTAAATGTTACAGGAAGTCACTGTTTGAGATCCTTACACGCCTCTCCACTTACAATGATGTGGTTTCATTAGGGGCTTTAAGTTCCAGTGTTTCCTCTAAAAAAATCATAATGTTTTATTGTCTGTGCAAACCGAAAATTAAGGGCATATTCAATTGTTGGCGTTACAGCCAGAAGTAACGCGCCCCGCGCACTATTACCGTCATTACGGTAATAGTGCGCGTAAATACCGGTATTACGGTACTTTTCTCGCTGGATTTCAGCTGGCGGCTCACGGAGCTGCGAGCTGAAATCCGGCTTACTATTACCGTAATACCGGTAATAGTTTTTTTGCGGCGGAAACCGCGGACAATTGAATATGCCCCATAGAGTATATATTCTCCATAAAACATTCCTTTTTGTTTTTTTTTCCTATAAAACATGACCATAGAAAAAATAAATATATATATTACAAAATATATTGCAAAATATTATACATCACCTTCAAAGATATATAAATAGCATCCCAAAGGAGCAGTTTCTCAGGATTCCAGAAACACTGCTCCACAAATAAAGCTTTTAAGTTACAAGCTACTTTTTGCCAGATGCATTTATGAGCCAAAGTTACCCAAAAGGCTTACTTAAATGAAGTCTCAGGATTAGATAGAAAATTTCTGCTGTCATCTAAATCTAAATTTAAACGAAAGAGAAAAATTAAAAAGATAAATCTTTAGGTTTCTTTAAATGTGGAAAGCAAAAATGACATGCGGCTCCTAGAAGTACTGATTTTGCTTCATATGTTTCATAAAAACTATTCTATTAATAATTTTATGAATTGTCTATCCTCCTAATAATTTATATAATAAAGAGCAGGTGCAGTATATAATATGTGGGATGAAGAGCAAAACCTCTGAACACATTTGGGCCTGACTCATTAAGGAGGGGGAGACAAATTTGAAATGTGATTGCAGATTTATAGTTGGGGTAAGGCATGTCCTAGATCAACTTTAAATTTCAGTGTACAAATAAAGATAGTGGGGATATTTATGCATTGATTATTACTTTTTATTGGATTCAATTTGTGTACAATTCTTTCATAAGGATTGTTATTGACATCATATATGGGTGGTATATATACACCCTTAATGTGCTGTGATGAGCTGTCTCTGCCACTTATCGATATGTTTGAAACGCTGTCTCTACAACACAAATATATAAATATCATAAATGTATTTTTGTCATTTGACTATTGATATAATTTAAACATAATACAATATGTGTTTATTTATCGTTGGAATTAATTTGAATATGTTGATGTTTTTTTAGTGCTAGAGATTTTCATCGATTCTGCCTAACAGACATAATAAACATGTTAATGAATCTTGTGTGGAACTTCACAATTGTTTCAGTAAGTGAATAACAATATATACGAATAATATTGAAATGTAATAAAGCAAAACATGACCGGTGGTTGTAAAATATGATTTCTACATGTTATAATGATCTCTGATATTACTGGATGCGGCAAATGTCAATCAACCAGTTTAATTTTTTGATTGGCAGTTACCTAAATAAAAGCTCCCTGTCATCAGTAGCCAGGTAATCCCTTGAAAAAGCTGTCTAATTGCTGAAACGTACCTAGGGCACAGTGCGGTAATCATGACTTATTTACTTAATAGGGGGACCCAGCAATGGGGATTAGATCGCGTCCACACTCACTTTTCTATCTGCCCGGTGGATCTTGTCAGAGATTAGCTTAGCCCATTTATAACAAGGAAAGGTCAGATAGGATAATATAGCTCCCCTTTGAGTGAATGTTTAGCCTTGAGTAGCCTGTGTGAATGATTTTTTTTAAGATTAGTGGGCATTTCAGTGATATTATCTAAGCTTGGGCGGGACTCTGCAATATATTATATGCATGTCTAACCCGAAGCAGTGTTCAGATGTAGCAATCTCCTGGATCGATATATACCCATACTTACCAACTTGATGGAGCTGTCTTCCGGGAGCCTGCCGGGGAGGTGGGCGTGAGGAGGGAGGGGCGCCAAAATTGCATCATTTTGGACCCACCCCCTGTGACATAATGATGTAAACGCGTCATTTTACATCGGGGGCAGGGCCAAATGCTGCGATTCACTGAGAATCGCAGCATTTTGGACCAAATTCTGCCCACTTCACTAGGAAGTGGGCAGAATTCGGGAGATTGCCATACTCTCCCAAGATGCGGGAGTCTCCCGGACATTCCGGGAGAGTTGGCAAGTATGTATATACCTAACCATTTAGAGCTATTAGCCAGTTAACCATAACATGGAGCCACATGAGGGAATGGAAATAATCTCTGTACAACTTATATACCGCTGTGCTGAATGGCGCATTAATTACTACTCCCTGTGGCAACGAATAGTTGAATCAAGGCAGCATAAGGGCGGGAAATGCGTTTTTATGTGTGAGAATCATGGCCCCATCTGCATACTGTTATTTGAACTCGATTTGCATTTGCAACAATAACTCTTAGATTGGCTGTTAGCGCACCATACGTTAGGGGGCTGTGTGATTGGGAGATTAGACGAAACCCTCTCACGGCTCTGAGCACTGGTGCTTTCCTGAGAGGTGATGAGCTATTTGCTGAGCAATAGTAACAATCTGATTTAGGTAATATCAGAACACAAAAGGTATAGACAAGTGACGAATAACAATGCTCCTAAGTGGTAACACAATCATACATCTGTGCAAAAAAGGAGAATAATTTTTCTATTATGAGATGAATCTATATACTGTCTTATAAGAATGTGAGCTTTTACCTTAGGACTTAAAACGGAGTAAAGTAAATACCCTATTTCGGGAGACACTAATTATAATTTATTCCTTGTCTTCATATAATATTTACAAGCCTGGTCCCTATCTATTGTTTTAAAATCACATTCTAACAAATACTTATAAAATTATATAAATAATTTATGTTGTTTCATGTCATTCCGACATGGCTGCATTCGCTTGAGTTGGACATACTAACATTGTGCATCGCGTACGGGCACACGCCCCTACCCTGCTCCGTTAACTCCCAGAAATCATAGACCGTCGTAACTGTTATTTGCGTTTGCATACGCAGCGGACTTGCTTTTGTTGACGTCCGAATGTCCTCATTCTGGGCATGCGCAGAATGGAATTGCTTACGATACGCACAAGAACCAGAGATACGTTCCTTAATGACTCAGGCCCAATGTCTTAATGTGAAAACCCACAGTTTATCCAAATAGCAGCTTATTTGTCAGAAAGGGGATATACAGGGTTTAGAGATGAAAACTATAAACAACACCGGTAATGTGTGTCGATTTTAAAACACCCATCCTGCCGGAGGTTTAGTCAAACTCGCCGGAGATTCTACAGAAACAGAAATTCCCCTGAGATTTAGCAGAAAAAAAAGCAATGAGCTAGAGCTATCTGGCCATTCTTAATATAACAGGAGGCACAATACAAGTTTTAATTATGAGGGTAATCATGATTTGTTGTTTAGAGGGGCAAAAATTATTATGAATTAGCTTACGACTAAGGCTGTATTTAATAGCAGTGAGATTAACAGGAAACCCAGTCAAATGTGCGGTGGAAATGGTACAGTTCAAATGTTTGGGCTGTATTGTTCTACCAGAATATGTCAAGCCACAGATGGATAAGGTGTAGCCAGTAAAATAATGGCCTAGACTTAAATGGAAACTCCACCTATATACTTTTCTGGCCTAGTTGGCGATTATAAAAGGTTTGTTAGCCATTTTTCCTCTGTCACATAGGGCTGCCTATGTGACAGAGTTTAAAAAACAGATCGAATAGTTTGGTCCGCTGCCGAACTGAAAATGGCAGTGCGTGCTGTTGTCATGCGGCGTCGATGTGATGCTGTGCAGTGACCCAAACAGGGCTTGCCGCGGCGCCGAACAGAGATCAGCGTCATGGGAATGGAGGAAGCCATCAGATCGTCGCCCTGCAAGTAAGCCCTCCACACTTTCCCCCCCTTCTCCTTCATCACTGTGCCATACTGCTCCCCCCTCTCCTTCATCACTGTGTCTGCATTCTGGAGATAGAATGCAGACTGCACTGTCAGAGCTGGATTAATAGCAAGACTGCAAACTGCTGGGAAGCAGGTTGGTGTCTGAAATACAACATTGCACTGGCAACAGGTAAGGGCTCTAGGAAGTCATTTTATAGCTGTTGATTGCTGATTGGAGACTGCAATCAGCTGGGCAGAAGCAGCACTCTGAGTTCCTGAGATGGATCAGGTGATAATATCCAAGATGGCAGCTCCCATAAACTGGTTTTGGAGGGAATCTGAAATGGAGGCTATTATTACCTGATTGGCTGAGAGAATTCATGTGACCGAATCCAAAATGGCCGCACCCATACTCTGATTCTGGAGGGATCTTTGGAGTGGAGACAGACTGCACAGCATTTTACTGAGAGGTCTGAAACCAGCGGAGCCTGAGGATCGCAGGGACAACTTGGAAATGCAGCGAAGAAGTAAGCGTCAGAACCTGAGAGCCTGGTGTGTGGCAATAACTATGTAAGATTTGGCAGCTTAATCTTGAGAGCTGTGGTCGATATTCACAAACAAACAAACAAACTTCTTCTTTTATATCCAAAAAAGAAAGAAAAGGAAGCGCCGCACATAGTGTAAATCTTAGTTTATACCAGTAAAAGTATAGAATAGTACCAATTAGACCATAGTTGCCGACTTTGTGACTGTGTTCTCCGGGAGGACAGGTCATGTGACAGGGGTAGGAGGGGGAGTGGTGACGTCTTTGCATCACCATAGCCACGCCCGCACTATAAAATGCCTAAATTTACTGCAATGAATAGCGGGGAGCGGGGCTTAATGACGTGATTAATCCCCACCCACCAATATTCAATGCCATGAATTTCTGCATATTTTAGGATCCGGGAGGGTTGCCTACTTTTCCGGGAGAGTAGGCAAGTATGAATTAGACCCGTATCAAAGTGCAAATACTAATCAGCTTATGTGATATGTAGGTTGATGGGATAAACAGTTGTCCTTCTTATGATCTTTCCGTGTCCCCCAAACAGATCCAGAAGTAGACTGTAACTCTGTGGAATAGCTAAAATGGTGTAGTATGTTCTTCACAAAGGATTTATGCCATGTCTCAAAAGTACTCGGGCTGTTTACTAATTAATAATTTAATGCATACAAATTAAAAACAAAAAAGGGCAACAATATGCCCGTACATTAAATATAAACAAATGAGCTTATCTGTCCTCCTTCATACCGCTGCATAGATCTTTCAAAGCATAGGCTGAACTCCTAGCCAGATAGAGAACTTCCCACTGCTTATTCTGATATGGAGACAGTCCAGTTGCGCAACTGGTTTGACACTTGCAGACAAGTGTTGTAAGAAAAAGGAACTGCTTACTACAGAAGGGAAATAAGTATTTACATGTATTAATTGATTTTTTTTTTTATCTCAAATTGTATTGTCACCAAGTGCCTTTCTAGCTTATATTTAATTTTTATTCTATTATACATATAGAAAGATTTGTTCATTCAATAATGCTTTTTCTTTTAATACAAATCATATAATAAAGTTTAATAAAGAGAGTAATGCATATAAATACATTAAACAGCAAACATGAATTGCTATTTTAATAATATAAATAAAGAATATGTATTCTTTGTAATAAAATGTTATGGCAAATTGTTTTGCTTTTTTATTGTGTCCTCTCCTTCATCACACTGTGCCCCCTTATGATCCTACTGTGCCTCTTCATCATAACACTGTGTCCCCTTCATCACTACACTGTGCCCCTTACCACCACACTGTGTCCCTTATCACAACACTGTGCCCCCTTATGATCACACTAGGCTCTCCATGCTGCTTTTGCTCCCTTTCACCTGTTTTACCTTTATCACACTGAGCCCTCTGTGCCCTCTGTTCCTTTACTTACTTTCCTATTGCCTTCCTTTCTTCTCTACTGTCTTCTTTCTTGCTCACGGGTCCTCTCTGTGCGCTCATCACTGAAAATGTCGGGCATGATGATGTTATGCCCGACAATCAGTGTAAACGGAGCAGGGAGGAGGGCGCTAGGTGCCCCGCCGTGATCAGGTAAATATTTTTAAAGTTTTAGCTTTCTGGACCGGCAGACAAGAAGGGGAAGGCAGGGGGAGGGGAGCGCCTTTCACACTTGGTGCCCCCTCTCCCACCTTGCTTATTCCACTTACAGCGTTTCACCAGCCCTGAACACAGATGCCCTGCCAAGGTAATTTTTAGTGCCCATAAAGTCTGAATCACCCAACATGGTTTATATACAGAGAGGGAAGTGTGACAAAGTGAAGAAAATTCCCACCTGTGTCAGCAGCTTCCCTCACAGTTGTTAGCCTCCAGGGTGTGTATGTGATAAGACCTTACAGTAAGGCAAAACAGCGCACATGTCCTAACCAGCTTTAACTAAGGGTGATGGCTGGTGTCCAACTCAGGTAGAGGAAGATATGGGTTTGTCATCTCTCAGGATAGAGCTGGATCTTGTGTTTCCAGTGGGTGGGTAATTGATGCTGGAGAAGCTGGCCGATATAACATACTATGTGTTATGAACTTGCCTGTTATGAACTTGCCCTTAGAATTGCCCTTGTCCAAAATGGCCGGGACTCTCTCATGAAGATTTCATCTTGGATCTCATTTGCTGTTTGGACCTAGAAAAGGCACTTCCTATTTTGAAGCCTTTGCTTGAGTATTGTGTTTGTATCTGAACTAGATGCGTCCACAGAACCTTGCTCCCTCTTGTGATTCGGATTGCAATTGCTTGATATTTCTACCAGACCTTTATCTGCTTTGAGACTTTGGATTTCACTTGTTGAATATTTGAGATTTATATATATCAAAATAAATCCTGTTTACTACAGAACTACCTGTCTATTGGATTTCGTTTATGATACCAGAAGTGTGACAGGATACTCAAGCCCAAAATGACGGATCCCACCGGTACAGAACCAACTGCTTTACAGCGACTTTCGATCTGAGTTTCCACATGCATTCTGCCTCAAGACAGATACAGGAATTGCATGCAAAATTACAAGGACTTGAGACACAGCTTACAAATAATTTTCAACTGCAAAACCAACAGGTAACTTGTTGGATACTTGAGATTTATATATATCAAAATAAATCCTGTTTACTACAGAACTACCTGGCTACTGGGTTCCGTTTGTGATACCAGAAGAGTGACACTACAATATGTTGTAAAATATGAAGCAGAGTGCCCTGGACAGCAGAGCATGGTAGTATTCAGAGCAGTGAGTATGTATTAAGAATAGTTAAGGCGACTAAGAACTTATTTTTTGTGTCTTTGCAGTCAAGCAACATAATTCACAGCTTTTTCAACTTAGATTCTTTCTCAACCTATCTAGGCATCTCACACCCTTGGGCAGAATCTCCCTTACATTATATAGATATACACATTGGGCTTGATTCATCATGGCATATATCTAATGACTTTGAGCATATCGTACGCAAAATCAATCTGCTCATGCTCAGAGCTGGGATATACGTCCCGGTACGCAGCTCTGTCTACTGCGTCTTCGACCACAAAGGACACTTACTACAGCCTACGAATTCATGTAGTGATTGGGGCAGGGAAGGGGCATTTTGCCGTAGTCAATTTACAGTAGGGCATGCCACACTCAAGTGCACATAGCCACGTCTGAATCCAGCTCTGTCCATCTCAAAATTACTTGTTTTTCTGCCGTATCTCTTGCTCCAGCCTCAGGGCTAGTCCTTATCAGTAGTGATGACAGTCTGGTATGCATGCTATAACATGTGTTTGCAATCATGAGCATCTGTAAAAATCTATTTTGTGCTGAGTAGACATTAGCAACATCCTAATAAATGTATTTTGTGGGGAAAAATTTAAATAAAAAAAACACTTTCTTTAAAACTGTTTTATCATTAATGACAAAATTTCTAGTTGAAAATCCACGCTTCCCTGTTTGTGAAAGAGCTGGGTCTGCTGCCTTTGGGAATACAGAAAGGGTAAGGTCCCAAACCCCTAATGGTTAAACATTAAATAAATGGAATCCCAGGTGCAATATAAATGAGTGGAAGATTGTAGTGTTGTAAAGGGAAAAAATATAGTGTGATATAATGCAATTTTATGTACATATAGTAATGATAAAAGTCAAATAATGTTACAAATGCCATGAGCCGCGGTGGAACTCACAACTGCCGCGGCTCGCTTCTGGTGCCCTCTTGCGTACCGGCCGTCACCTTGGCAACCGGGACATCATTTCTGGTTCCTGGCCGGCCGCTTCTCGTGGGGCGCTGCGTCCCGGCGGTGCTGGTAGCCGGGCACATGCGCGCAAATAAGTACAGCCTGTGGGCTGATTAATGTAATCTTGACATGGGGATGTGTATGATTCAGAGCTAGGCTCTGATTGGTGGCCTTTTGTATTTAAGGCAGTGAGGTCTGCAGCCTCACTGCCGGTTATAGCTTACTGTTACCAGTTCTGCTGACCTGCTCTGTTCCTTGTTCCTGTCCTTTGGATACTCTGTTGGATTGCCTGTGTATGACCCCTTGCCTGGATTTGGACCCTGCCTGTTGTTTCTTGTGACCCTGACCCTTTTGGCTTATACCTTGGACCCTGCCACCTAGCCTGTGACCCCGACCCCTGGCGTGTTTACCGACTATCCTGTTTGCTCGTGACCCTTGACCTTGGCTATTGTTTTGACTACCCGCTGCTTTCTACCAGTCTCCTGGCCTGTCGCTGTGGTCCTGCATTACCAACCCACACTACATGTGGAACCAAGTCCTGGGGGCATCCGAGTACTGGTGAGCGCGTCAAGCTCTAATGGAAAGGCGGCTGCTATAGGCGAAGATCTCCGTCATCTAGTTCTGTGGGTTGGTGATCAGAGCCAGCAGCCTAACAACAAAACAATGTATTATATAAAACAAAACAAGTTTAAAGTGCACTGGATAAAAAAAAAAATATAAGGTAAATTCTGATTTGGTCTCGATAGCTTCAAGCAAACGTTTTGAAGCACAATGGTCACACATGAATGCAATAGGTGCATATACAGTCGGGCACATCAACAGGGCATAACAGATGATAAAGCCTGATATAAGATTTCCATCTAGGTGGGAGATCTAGGTAAGCAATATCAATGTGAGTCCTGAAATATGTCTATAAGCTATCCGGACAATAGATATTCTATATTGTCAAATAAACAATCCTGCTTAGTAGCTGTTAAGTCAAATGTGGGCTACTTGGATGAATTCCGCTGGATGATATGCTCAAAAGTAAGTAACAAAGGGGAGGTTTCACAGTCAGAGGCGCCAGGTCTGTAGTGGCATAATTAGTGGATCAGAGCTAGTAGCTCCACCTTTCAGTGATGGCAGTGATGATCGAAAGGTAGCGGGGCGGAGGTTGTGGAAGTCACTCACCCTTGGAGTAGGTTGAATCCCTGGAACGTCGGTCCATTTCGCTGTCCCTCTTTTCCACCGCTGGGTATCTCACAGATGTTTTGGTGGCTGCGCGCCTTTCTCCTGTGTCTGGCCCTTTGCGCATGTGCTGGAAAGGATCTCGTCCTCTGTTTGAGTGTAGTAAATAGCGCATGAATAAACAAACTCGTTATTTGAGGAAGAGTCTGGATGTACAACTACGCGTTTCAAAGTATACATGAGCAATGTTGTTATTTCTAATGTATTTAATATAATATGATGCTCCTTGTCATGTTCTTATCGATGATAAGCATAATTTCTTAAGCAGTGTGATAGCTATAGTTTTTTCGAGTTCCATTAGAGCTAACGGTTTGGATGGTTACTTATGTCACGCATAGATTTATCAACATGTAACGAATATAAGCTTGTACCCTTTTAAAAATGTAGAAAAACAAACTATAATAGATTACTAAATGTACTAAAATAGCTGCTAGAGTGGAGAAAATAAAGTAATATTTTTTTGTAGTGGATCAAATGAGTAGCTATATATATATATATATAGCTATTATATAGATTCAACCTACTCCAAGGGTGAGTGATATCCACAACCCCAGTCCCGCTATCTTCCGATCATCACTGCCATCACGGAAAAGTGGAGCTACTGGCTCCTATCCACTATTTATGCCACTACAGACCTGGAGTCTCTGGGCCTGAGTCATTAAGGCAAAAAAGGAGTAAATGTTCTCTGGGACAAACCATGTTACAATGCAAGGGGTGCAAATTAGTTTATTATTTTGCACATTAATTAAATACTGGCTGTTTTTTAATCTAGCACAAAATACTTGATAGCTTTATTAGTAGACTGAAATGTAAAGTTGATCTAGGACATGTCCTACCCCAACTATAAATCTGTCCCCACATTTTAAATTTACCTCCCTCTCCAATGCAACATGGTTTTGCCCAGGTGCAAATGTTACTCCTTTTTTATGCTTTGCTCTCCTTAATGACTCAGGCCCTCTGACTGTGAAACCTCCCCTCTGCTACTTACTTTAGAGTATATCATCCAGCAAAATTCATCTAAGTAGCCCACATTTGACTTAACAGCTACTAAGCAGGATTGACATTTGCAGTTTATTTGACAATATAGAATATCTATTGTCCGGATAGCTTATAGACATTTCAGGACTCACATTGATATTGCTTACCTAGATCTCCCACCTAGATGGAGGTCTTATCATCTGTTATGCCTTGTTGATGTGAACCACTGTATATGCACCTATTGCATTCATATGTGACGACTATGCTTCAAAATGTTTGCTTGAAGTTATCGAGACCAAATCTGATTTTATCTTATATGTACTTAGTTTTATCCAGTGCACTTGGAACTTGTTTTGTTTTATATAATACATTGTCTTGTACCATTATTTGACTTCTATCATTACTCTGTGTACCTGAAATTGCATTATATCACATATATATTTCATCCCTTTACAACACTACAATGTTCCACTCATTTATTTTGCGCCTGGGAATCCATTTATTGCATGTTTTATCATTAATACCTATATTATTAACAGGTGACATTAATTAAAAAAAAATTCTGTGCGTTCTTTGTTAAACTTATAATCCACATAGGTACTGGATGTATCGTGCACCATCTTGTGTAATAGAGCACAGCAGACATGCCCCCGATTTCAACAGCACACATCTTGAGATCAGTGACTTGACGATTTCGGGAGTACACAAAGCCTAAATATGTGTGGTCAGGGCCGCCGAGAGGGGGGGGGGCGGGTATTAATTACCCGGGCCCGGGTATGGCAGGGGGCCTGGCCCGGGCACTGGCGCCGATTTTTTTTTTTTTTTTTTTTCAAAACTAAATTTTTTTCTATTTTTTTTTTTTTTGCGCGGCGGCAGGGGGGGGGGGGGGGAGTACTCGGTCGTTGGGGGGGAGCAGGGTAGTTTAAAAAGTATTGTGCCCAATGTAAGGTGCAGGCCAAGACTGAACTCTTTGTGTACACACTGCATTCTTTGTATACTACACTGTGGTGCTAGATGTCCTGAAAGTCAGGAGTGCTTGGACATATGTGACGCTCCAGCGAATTGAGAGCCTAGTGATTTTGATGTGTTAGCCACGCCCCAATTGCGCATTTGCCACGCCCCCAAATGCATGACCACACCTCTGATTTTTTTTTTAGCATACTCAACTATAAGGGGGGCCCCATGAATTTGTTGTACCGGACCCCTGAATTCCTCTTGGCAGCCCTGTGTGTGGTTAATACTAACCGCAGGTTGCGCTTAGAAAGCGTGCCTTGGTGAATAAAGATCCATTGAGTATTTATATAGATTTCTCTATGCTGGTTAGAAAAGTACAATGCTTGCTAGAGTAACCAATTAAACTCTTACACTAAATGCAGTTAGAAGCCAGCCAAAGCATTGGGAAAACACACATTTAGGAAGAAGCTACCAGCTCCTCACTGTTTCTAATTATAGAGATATAATAACAAAAAGACATGATTTGGTATGCACTGTACGTGAGCAAGATAATGTTATTTTCCATGGGATGCGATTAAAATAGGATTTCCATGTGTCTTAATTATCCCAGCAGAATTGTACTTTTTTGCCAATGAAAACTCAGAAAGCTTATCTGTATATATAATTTAATTAATACATTTTAAGTAAGTAAATAGGGTCAGTTGTTTTTTCTCTTACATGTTAACAACTGTATCAACTAAAAAATGTTCTTTATGTCCATATTATGGGGAGCATATAGAAGGGGATAGAGGAAAATAGATGGGTGGAGGAGAACTAAAGAAAGTGCCTTTCAGCTACTGCAGCACACAACACTTGCAACACAAGTCCTTTTATTAATAAAGGTTTTGCATCCTTGAGGTAGAGATTCTTAGGGGTATATTTACTAAGCTGCGGGTTTGAAAATGTGGGGACGTTGCCTATAGCAACCAATCAGATTCTAGCTTTCATTTATTTAGTACTTTCTACAAAATGACAGCTAGAATCTGATTGGTTGCTATAGGCAACATCCCCACATTTTCAAACCCGCAGCTTAGTAAATCTAGCCCTTAACCTTGTTCAACAGGATCTAAAATTCTGTCTGCTAGTCAGCCTTGTGAGCTATCCAGTTTTACATTAATATTAAACATTAAATACCATTAGATAGTAAGCTATCACGAGCAGGGCCCTCCTTTATCTTGTTGCCTCTTCCCCCCACTCCCCCACTTGCTTCCTACCTCTCCCTTGCCACCTTTGGCTAATTCTTGCCATCCTTGTTATTGCCTGGGAATTGCCATTTGTAATACGATTGGATTTATGTTACCCTTCTTATACTACTACTTGTTTTTCAGTTCCCCTTATGCTGGAAAGCAGAGCAATGTAGTATTCTGAGCCATGAGTATGTATTAAGAATAGTTTAGACTACTAAGAGTATATTTTTCACTTCTTTGCAGCCAATTAATATTATTATGCACAGTGGCGTAGTGGTTAGCACTTCTGCCTCACAACACTGGGGTCATGAGTTCGATTCCCAACCATGGCCTTACCTGTGTGGAGTTTGTATGTTCTCCCTGTGTTTGCGTGGGTTTCCTCCGGGTGCTCCGGTTTCCTCCCACACTTCAAAAACATACTGGTAGGTTAATTGGCTGTTAATTGGCTATCAAAATTGACCATAGCCTATCCCTGCCTGTCTGTCTATGTTTGTGTGTGAGTGTGTGTCTATATTAGGGAATTTAGACTGTAAGCTCAAATGGGGCAGGGACTGATGTGAATGAGTCCTATGTACAGCGCTGCGGAATTAGTGGCGCTATATAAATAAGTGATGATGATGATGATGATGATTCACAGTAAGTGGAGGTTAATTCTTCACTATATATCATTGTAATCAGCTATTTGTGGTCACAACAAACTGTGGATAAAACCCTTTACTCTGAATTGTTTTTCTGTTTATCCTAATTGTATATTACTTATCTTTGCTTGTGCTTGACCTTTTGGATATATTCTTACATACATGTGGCACACAGACATGCACATGGGACACACAGACAAACAAATAGATCTGTCTGTGTCCTGAGATAGATGCTGAGAATGGTGTTGATGAATGAAGAAATACATATTAGAACTTATGGTTTGTTCATTCTGTTGAGGGGAAGTTCCTAAAAATGTGTCTTTGTTGTGGAATTAAATTATACAAATGGCAGCCACTTTCTGTAAAAGAAAGTGCACTGAATCCCATGTAAATAGCTCAAATACTATGGCTTCTGCATTGGAGAACAATGTGATTGTGACAATTGATCACCAAGTGGTGAGTTACACTGAGCAGTGAGAAGTGGCTCTATGTCATATCATTGTATACTGGCCAACTTTGACCACTGGCCATATACTTATATCAACACTTTTTCCCCTTCCTCCACACACTCTGCAACTCCACCCTCGATTCTTCTAACACCTCTCAGGACTCCATATCCACCTGTTCTCCCTATCCACCCACTCAACCCCTCTATAACCCATCCTGTCCTCCCACTTTACAATGCTCTTTATTTCTCTTCCTCCATTTTTCCTTGAATAACCTGATTCACAATTTACACTATCATTCCCTCTGTCTTCCCCCTGCTACCAACTTTCCCCTCCCTTGCGGACTCTAATGGCACTTCACCAGCTCTTACCATTACAGATACTTGTCTTCCATTACCCACACTTATTCCTCTACCTCTAACTTTTAGGTTCTCTAACGGTTAGGGGCATATTCAATTAGCTTTCGGATTCGCGGTAACGCGCGTTACCGCGAAAAGTGCGCATTCTTGCGGGTATTACGGTACCGCATTAACGCAGATTTTCGTTCGCAACCCTATGGGCTGCGAACGAAAATCCACGTTATTGCGGTACCGTGTATTACGTTTCGCAGCTGTTCCGGCGCGTTACCGCGAATCCAAAAGCTAATTGAATATGCCCCTTAGAGTCTAACCCTAAATTTTAGATTCTCTTGCCCCCAGCACCTGACTATCGACAATGACACTACATATCCCAAGTGCCACCTTACTCCAGATAGATAAGTATAACTTTTTGTGGCATGGTGGAGGACACTGTATTTTAACTACATACACATACTACCCCCATACACAGCTAAACACATTAGAATACCTACCATTGCAGCCCATTACGCCTGGAACGGAGGCAGGCGCGGGCTGGCAAGTCTCAGCCCGGGGGCGCACAGGCGGCTGCATCACATGACACGTGATGCGCCAATAATATTAATGAAATTTGACATCCACCGGAGTACATGTTCACGTAAGTATAGTAAGCCCCCTGGAGATGCAACATAATTAAATGTGGATGTTTAGGCAGATATGCTTATCAGAAGATATATCTCTTGAGGTTACTGGTGGGCTAAAGTAAAGGTGATGATAGCTAGCTTTTTATTGGCTGTTTGTGTGATCCCTTCAGCTGATAGTGCTTAGAGTAGTTATATAATGTTGTGGTAATCTATTCATATTACTTATTTGTCATTTCTATTTGGGCTACTGTAGGAAAAATATTCCAATTTAATTTTTAAATCAGTCAAAATGAATTTGGAGTATTTGTATTTAGTTACATTTTAAAATGCGGTTTTCACATTTAATAACAACACTGTCAAGACACCATTCTCTCTTAAGAATATGACACTTCATTACATTATTATATTATGTATAAATAGGGTGATGCAAGTTGCACATTTACTAGGAACACTGTCAAGCCTCATCACTACAATATCTTTGGGTGGAGGAAAACACATTTGTGGGCCTGATGCACACCTGAAAATGGTGTAGTTTTGGAGTGGTACATATCTAGCATTACATGGGACTCAACATACATACATTTGCAACAGAATCTTATTGCATACATTCAGAGATATGCCATCTTGTCTACAGTGTAACAAAAATTTGAAGTAAGCAGAGCTATGGGGAGAGGGAGAGGTTATTTGTTTTACTTTCTCTGTGTTGAAAGTTTACTTGTTCTTTCCCACCAGTAATGATAATTTTATGTCTATGATACAGGGTCAAACTTTGATTCTGGTTATTGTAGAGAGTAGGCTGATTATAAGAAATGTATAATTCATAATATTCAGCTAAGTTCATGTGGGTTTAACTGCGTGTGATTCTGCCAGATGTGTCTAAAACAACTGAGTAATAATCAACTCATGGAATAAATTGTTTTGACTATTTGCTGATTTACTCTAAAACAAGTCTTATTTTAATAACTGTAAGATTTCATTGTAGGACTGTTTAACGTTTCTTTTCCCTTATTGTGTAACCAAAAAACCCTCTGTCTATTAAATAAATGTGTACAGCATATTACACTACTCCTGTAATAGACAAATGATTTAATAATTTATTTCTGGTAGGTTGCACAACAAGAGATTTGGTGACTGAGAGCAATGAAATCTTTAAACAAAATTAATGTTTTTCAACATTAACACTGAACTAACAGAACAACTTAGCCTTTTATGAGGCCTTAAATTTGCACCACAATCTCATCTAAATAAATGTGAAGTATATATTGATCTTCATAAATTTATCAGAAAGAATTGCCTAAAGAAACACTACAACAGAAACCCCATTCAAGCATACTCACTTGGAACCATGTTTCTACAATTTATTTACAACCATTTTGGGAGCATGTGATTTGAAATCACTATATAGGTATATTCACCACACACTGTTCCCACAGCTATCATTATTTATGCACCTAATATAGTCTAAAAAGAAACAAATAAACTTAATCATTGTACCTGCTGTCTGTTTGTTCTCTATTTAGTAAGTAAGCTCTTACGAGCAGGGTAGTCGTCCCTTCTGTCTCTATACCATTTCTTCTCCACCAACTTCTCTGTACTTGCTATGCTTGGAGCTATTGGAATCTTGGTTTTACTCGTTTTTGTTCTGTACTGTTTTACCCTGTATGATCTACTGTTTGTATTCTGTACGGAGCTGCGGAAATTTTGTGCCACCATATAAATAAAGCATAATAATAATAATCAACAATAAAAAAAAGATAGAAATATAGCGCAGACTTAGATACAGGGCTGCCCGTGTGCGGATACTTCTATCCACAATGGAGTATACAAATACAATATATAAAACCACAAGCCCGCCACATATGGCGCCTAGTACCAATCAAACATATAATAAATCCTTCATATAATAAATCCTTTTGTATTAGATATATATAAAAAACATAAGCTTTAACGCAGTCCAGTGTCATAAAAAACTTCTAGATGTATTATCTCCAAATAGGTAGACTTTATGTACTGTGTTCATCTAGTTCCATCCGAATTCACATGAGAAACCCCTTAGGGAAATGCACTTACCAGACGCAGGTAGTACAACAGCATATAACACTTCTCGGTGATCGCTCTGTGAGTATAGTCATCAACTCAGCGTGGAATGATCGAGGTGGCTCCTACTCCTGTAGCTCCGATCACTCCAATCATCAGGCAGGAAAGACACACGGTGGACGGTCACTCCCTCTGACTCCTCGCCGATCTGCAACCCTGTATACTTAGCAACAGTTTTTCTTGTACGGGTATCTTCAGTACAATCCTCCAGTTATAGTTTACTAGGATGTCCCAGGTATCTCGTAATAGAAATCCGCCAGGTGTATAAGTGGACGGGGGGATATAAGAAAATGCTAATAATGCATTAACTTTGGCATAAAACGGTTTATTCAATACAAAAAGACGTACATGCTTTTCAATATAATAAAATCAAGTCTCCTCATTCGATGTGCCCTTACCCGCATATGATGGAATATATGCAATATATCAATTATCCATGGAATCGCCTGCAACTCATAGGAATAAAGGTATACGGTAGGGGACACCCGCTCCTGAACCTCTAGCCAACGCGTTTCGATTCGGAATGAATCTTTCTCAAGGCTTATGTGAGGTGGATTCTTCCTTTCTATTTAAACTAATAGATCGTCCGTCCGCAGGTGTTCTATATTAAATGTGAACACTCCCCGCAAAGTCTGTAGACTCAAATACAGTCTCGACTGTCATATATCAAAAAGGCGTTACTATTACAGTAAATCCGCAAATAAAGACAAACCCCGTAAGGTCTGTAAACTCTGATCGAATTAAGACTCTCATATATCAAAATAAATTTTTATTATTTCTTTATTTGCGGATTTACTGTAAACGCCTTTCTTCCCCTCTATAATATACATTACTTTTTAACATTTTTTATATATATTGAGCGTATAGACTCATCTATATCTATGTTTACATTGAGACTCAGTCCGTTCTTATTTTTGATATATGACAGTCGAGACTGTATTTGAGTATTACGAGATACCTGGGACATCCTAGTAAATTATCACTGGAGGATTGTACTGAAGATACCCGTACAAGAAAAACTGTTGCTAAGTATACAGGGTTGCAGATCGGCGAGGAGTCAGAGGGAGTGACCGTCCACCGTGTGTCTTTCCTGCCTGATGATTGGAGTGATCGGAGCTACAGGAGTAGGAGCCAACCCGAGCATTCCACGCTGAGTTGATGACTATACTCACAGAGCGATCACCGAGAAGCGTTATATGCTGTTGTACTACCTGCGTCTGGTAAGTGCATTTCCCTAAGGGGTTTCTCATGTGAATTCGGATGGAACTAGATGAACACAGTACATAAAGTCTACCTATTTGGAGATACTACATCTAGAAGTTTTTTATGATACTGGACTGCGTGAATGCTTATGTTTTTTATATATATCTAATACGAAAGGATTTATTATATGAAGGATTTATTATATGTTTGATTGGTACTAGGCGCCATATGTGGCGGGCTTGTGGTTTTATATAATAATAATAATAATAATAACAACAACAACAATCATAAGTAGCATCGGATACATTTTGCAGCATAATTATTTCTGGCACACAGGGAATTTGTACAACCAAACAACAGGAACAGCAATCGGCACATGATTGCACCCAGTTATGCAAACTTATTTGTTGCAAAATGGGAAGATGACCATATCTAGGCAAACAACCCCTTCAGGAAACAAATGTGTGGTGGCTAAGGTATATTGATGATGTATTCTTCACTTGGGACAGCCTGACAAGAAGAACTAGAAGAATTTCTCACATTTATTAACCTTAACAAATTAAATCTTGAATTCCCCTCACATACCAGTGCAAAGTAACTTTTCTGGACAATTATCCATGTGAAACAAGAGGACAGCAATAACTTTCTACCAGCTAGCAGTAATCAACGCCCAACCTGGATCAATAATATCCCGGGAGGTCAATTTGAGAGATTTAAAAGGGATTGCACGTGTGATGAGACTTTTGAAAGACAGGAGGAAACCATGAAGAAAAACTTTCTGGAAAGAAATTACAACAGGAAGATTTTGCTTCCCTCCATTACAAACCCACAAAACAACCCCAAAAGGTAGAAACTCCACTCATTACCGAGAATAGGAGCAAAACCAAGACCATAGAAAACATAATAAAAAAACATTGGCATGAATTAGGGATTGGATAAAGATATCAAAACATTCCTTCCAGACCACCCTAAAATCATTTATAGGAAGGCACAAAATCTATGTAATGTATGTAATATCCTTACCAACAGCTTTTTACTTTCAGAAGAAAAAATACAAAAAGCTAAAAACAAAACAGCTACTATTTTTGCACCAATTGTGTGGGCTACAGGAATTATATGACCAACACTGCTACACCTGTGACCCAAGTAATTTTCATTAAAAATTCCAAGAGCTGCAAAATAAGAACCCAGATTAAATTTAACACTGAAGGGTGTAATTTACATGCTGAAGTGCCCTTGTGGTCTTCAGTATGTAGGGCGCACAGAGAGAAAACTAAAGCTCAGAATTGCTGAGCATGTGGACAATATTAAAAGGATTAACCACTGTGACTGTGTGAGGGCATCAGATACCATCTCCTGGGGTAGATGGAGGTAAACAGCAGAAATTATGTCGCACAAGTCCGGGGGTTTTAGTACAATTAGCCTCAGACAGTTTTATTAGGCAACAAAAAAAAAAGATAACTTCAAAATAAAGACCTTGCTGACTGGCTCTAACTAAACATATGTCAAGTCTGACTACCAAACTAAATCACAACATAAACAGTGCAGTATGGTTCAGTCACAGGCTAAGTTTCCTCTCACTGAGACTCACCAGCCTCAGTCCCCAGGCAGAGAGAGAGACTGTGCTGAGATGCAGCTTTTTACCTGCACTGCTCAGGTGCACATCCTAATTAGCAGCAGGTTATCAGGTCTACTGAAAGACCCGGCTACAGGCGTAATGGATGGAACGCACCCTACTCTTTCCATCCATAAACCCCAGGACCCTTTCTGGCTTTTCCACAAGCCTTTAGCCTTGCAGCAGCTCATAGCTACTGCAAACACACATTCTTCAGGGGTTTTAAAAGCAGTATGTTGGAAATCTAGGCGAAACATACCTGTTACAATACACTTCACCCTTGATTCTGTCACACTACTCGCAGTATATCTAACCATTTTTTAACAGAACATCAAAAGAACCCAAAGGACATAACATTTGTAGACATCCAAAACATAATCTCTTCCACTCAAATCTCTTTTTATCTAGTAAAGACTTGTAATTATATCTAATTTACTGAGAAAAAAAACATGTAGCATTTTATATGTATTTTACGCCAAGTTGTTTTTACATTTGGCATATTTGGTTTTACATACAGCAGGCAAATGTAATTTTTATACCTACATTTTTATATTTTATAATATGAACTTATTATTTGTTTTAATATTTGCTTGTTTTTAAAGCTGAACTCCCTTTTATTTTGAGCAGCTGAAGAGTTTATGCCATTAATTAGTTCATTGAGGTTGTTTTAAATAGCCTTACTTTACACTCAATTATTATCCATGAGAAAGTCAGTTTAACAGACAGAGCACGTTGAAGAAACAGAATACACATTGTTCCCCGCCAGCTCCTGTACTGTCATCACTTCCATGTTCCACGTGCAGTTTAAAAGCATCTCCTTCCAAATAAACAATTGAAAAAGGTAGGCTGCAAAGAGGCCAAAACGTTCAAAGATAGAAGTTCAAGGCTAGATAGCCTTTGCCAATGTAAAAAGGACTGCTGGAATGGCTTTATAAAGTAAATAAGGGATGTGTGTTACTAAGTATATGAATCAGATAAGGATTGGTATATGAATCAAATAAGGATTGGTGAGATTGGTATATGAATAAATTAAGGACTGGTGAGATTGGTATATGAATCAAATATGGATTGGCAAGATAGATATATGAATCAATAAAGGGGTGGATATATTGTCTAAAACTGAAGAGGAATTGGGAAGTGTTATTTTGAATAAAAAAAGCACTAAAGAAACTGCTATACAAATCAAATAAAGGTCAAACTAAACAAGTTTGAAAATAAAAGAGGAGACTAAAGAAATGGTTATATGAAACAAATAAGGGACTGGACAAATTAGAATACAAATGAAATGAAGGACTGGTTGCATGGATGCACAAACTGAACGAAGCATACATGGACAAAAGAAGTATGCAAATAACAGACAGGACAACTAGTATATAAATAAAGGACTGGGGAAATAAGTGCACAAATAGAAAAGGGTCAGGGCAAAATATAAAAATTAAATGAGGGAACTTTGGAATGAATCATATATTTTATGGCAAACACATCTTTCATTATCAACTATCAGCAGCACAAACCTCAGAATGTGGGTGTAACAAACCAAACATACACAAAAAAAGAATATGGAGTAAACTTATCAAGCTGCAGTTTTGAAAAAGTAGAGATGTTGCCTATAGCAACCAATCAGATTCTAGCTTTCATTTTGTAGAATGTACTAAATAAATGCTTAATAGAATTTGATTGGTTGCTATAGGCAACATCTACACTTTTTCAAAACCCACAGCTTGATAAATGTACTACTATATGTCATGTGAACTGGTATATGAATTAAATGAGGGAATTATGGAAACTGGGATAAAAGTGTCCAAAAAGTTGTAGCCATCACATGACTGAGGCTACTTACTCTGGATCCACCTGCAGCCCTTGTCCGTATATGATATAGCCCATGAATGGTGTCCTCCCTATGTGAAGACACATTTCTCTCATTTACAAAATAGGCAATGAGTCCGGAAATGGGCTAGTACCTCCTCAACGTGAGTGCAATGGGAACTCTAACCTGAGAGAATATTAAAATGTCATTCAGATATACCAACACAAAATATTTCATTAACAACACCCTAGAAAATGACGGGGACATTGCACAGCCTCAATGGCATCACTAGGTACTAGTATTAAAGGTCGTTTTCCACTCATCCCCTTGAAGGATCCTGATGAGGTTATCAGCTTCCTTGAAGTCTAATTTGGTGAAAAACTTAGCTCCCCGAATCTGGTTGAAGAGGTCTGAAAAGCGGGTAATAATGACTTATGAATGAATCTTCATTGGAGATTTTCTGCAATATATTCAGACGTGTCAAGCAACGAGGCTGGGTACAGCTGAACCTGGTCCTCCCAGGATTCAAATCTATGACACAAACCCAAGGGCGGTGAGATGGTACTTGCTTGGCAGAGGGCTTGCTGAAGACGCCTTGAAATGCTGTGTGTGTGAACGACAAGATGATGGTGAATGTTTCTTTAACCAAGGTAAGACAAGGATAATTGTATTGATGGCTGAGGAAGTATGAACAGAGAAAGCAATGCTGCATGAGAACTCCTACCTAGAGGCGAAAATTCCTGGTCTGTCCAGAATCTGTTTCATTAACGAACTGCAGTTAAGGTCAGCAGTTGGGTCAAAGGTTCAGTGGTGAGGTCCAAATTAGCAGCCAGAGAAGCTGAAATAAAATTACCAGCGGAGTTCACAGAGGCAGAAAGATACACTGGACCACTGGGAGAAAAGATAGCAATGTGCATCACAAAATCAGATCCTCCATTATTCGAGGGAGAATAGACTGTCTCCTAATTCAGCCTCCCTGTTACCGATTAGGATATAGCGTTTCCCGACCTCTTAGTACAGTTTGCCAGGATATGATTAGTCTCTACACAATAGAGACATAGATTATATTTAACCTTCACTTGCGTTCCTCCTAAGACAGCCGTGAGCGATCCAATTGCATCCGTTCCACAGTGGGAGCTGGATCTAATTTTATGGAGGACCAACAGGAGGACTCCCTCTCCTGAGTATGTTCCCTGAAGCGCATATTAATGCAGATGCATAGTGAGATCAGGTTGTCCAGATTGGAAGGTAGATCTATGATTGCCAATACATCTTTGTTCTATTTGGCCAAGCCCTGCCAGACGGTAGTCATTAATTCCTTGTTGTTCCTTTGGACCACTGACAGAAAGGTACGGAATTGAACAACATATTCTTAAAAGCATGGAGGTGCCTTGACAAAGCCATAGCAGATGGTCAGCAGCGGAGTTTACCCAGCCTAGTTCATTGAATACCTTCTTGACTGCCTCTATGAAGGCTGAGGAAGACTGTAAGGTTAGATCATTCCACTTCCATAATGGTGAAGTCCAAAAAAGAGCTTTACCAGAAAGGAGCAATATGACAAATGCCACCTTGGCTCTTTTGGAAGAGAAATTACCTGGAGATTGTTGAAACTGGATGCCACATTGCTTGTGGTCTCAGTCAAATTTCTCAGGGGTGAAAATGTGCAGAATGGATGACAAGGCAGCCTCTGAATAGGAAACATGGGTCTGTAGTGCTAAAGAGACTCAGATGATGTCTAACTGCACAGTTAACCTTTGGTGGAATTGTAACAGCTAAGTTTTGTTGGATTCCTGTTGATCCACATGATCAGCAAGATGCTGAAGTAACTCAGGGGATGAAGGGTCACCAGTAGGATAATTTGCTTTTTGAGAGTCAGAGTATTCTGTTACAATAATCACTTGGATGCGAAATACGTGTTAAGGTTTATGCAACTGACCTGCAAGGTTGCCGAGTCTAACACATCTCTGGTGTTCACTAGGAACCCCCATAAGGAGGTAAATGGGCTTGGCTGCGTGGCCCTCATAGGCAGTTCTTAGAAAGGTAGCTGGGGAGGTAATGTAGTGGATGATGGACAAGCCAAGTTAATACCAGTGCAGGCAGAGCAGAAGGTTCACCAAAAAGCAGACGCCATGTCCAGCGCAGTGGGCGGGTAATCATCTACGGCTGACACCATTTCCAGAGCGGCCAAAAGGTCATTCAATGGATTACAGTGGAAGGTCCACAAAAAAAGCTTACGCCACGTCCAGCGCAGTCAGCGGTGCATTTTCTACGGCTGACACCATTTCCAGCGCGGCCAAAAGGACATTTTTTGCATCATAGGGGAAGGTCCACCGAAAAGTTGATGCCATGTCCAGCGCAGCGGGCGGTGCATCATCTACAGCTGACGCCATTACCATCGCAGCCAAAAGGTCACTCATTGGATTACAGGAGAAGGTACACCGGACAGCTGACGCCACGTCCAGCGCAGCTAGCGGTGCATCATCTACAGCTGACGCCATTTCCAGCGCAGCCAAAAGGACATTCATCGCATTAAAAGGGATTGATGAGATTTATAATAGCGTTGTGTAAAATTGTAATGTACAATTGATGATAAGGATGTAGGTAATGCAAATATTTAGGTTAATGATGTTTATAAGGATCGAGAAGGCGTAGGTTACAGTTTAGGTGATGATAGTTCATCCGAGTTGGAGAGCGAGCAGATGTATAAGTCATTGAAGGAGCAGCAGCGCGTAGAAAGAGATAATAGGCGGAAGAAGAAGCGAGTGGGCCCCAGAATGGATGTGGTAAGGAAGAGACTTGTGCAGGTGGAGTAGCAGAAAGATAGTTTGTTCATACAGGGAAGCGTAGCTGTCTGTTGTGAGTTGGGAGCAGTGGCGGTACATTTGCCAAAACACACCAGGAAGGAAATTTTGTTGCTCTATTTACATTAACCGAGGTGGGACTCAAGGAAAAAAGAGAGGGAGCAGCTCAAGCAGATGCTTATAGATAGACTATAGATAATTGGATGAGCAGGGTGTTTGTATACTCTGGTTGTTACATGGGGGCATTCCCAGGCAGTGCAATTTGTATGCTAAAGTACACAAACTTTATTCATTCAGTTTACAGAGAATACGATGGGCCAGTATGGTGGAGATATGATGAGGCTTTTAGATTGAAATCACAAGGGCAAAGGCCGATAAGTTTCGGAGTACGGGATACATATTTGGCTAAGATCACAGAGTGGTGGATCTGTGGAAAAGAATGGTGCAGCGATAAGGTTTGGAGCAGGGAGGCCAGTAAAGGTGAGCAGGATGCTAGAGTGGCTGGATAGGTATCCAAAAAGGGAAGAAGAGTTGTTGCAGGCAGGTTTTTTATGGAAGGCTTTAGGATTTCTGTTACAAGAAGCATCCCCCAAAGGGGGGGGGTTCACAGGAATTTGAAGCCAATTAACATGCAATCTGCAATAGTCAGGGATAAGATTGTCAAGGAGCTGATGTTGGACCTAATGGCTCCTTCAATGACTTATACATCTGCTCGCTCTCCAACTCGGACGAACTATCATCACCTGAACTGTAACCTCCATTCAAGGAGCCTCCCATTTAAAATTTAGTCATTTCGCCTCTGAGGCTGGTTCCTAAGAAGACAGCTGAAAATTTTAGGCTGATCCAGCACTTATCTTACCTGGCAGGGGCGGTGGTAAACGATGCTCTGGACATGGAGAAGGGTTCGGTCCAATATCAATCTTTTGTTAGAGCTGTAAAAATGGTCAAAAAGCAAGGCACAGGGGCCCTTATGGCAAAATTAGTCATAGAGTCTGCCTTTCGAATGTTGCCGCTGCACCCTGACAGCTTTAGTGTGATGGGTTTTTCAGTCTGATGGGTATTATTTCATAGACAAGAATTTGCCTATAGGCTGTTCAGTATCATGTGCATTTTTTTGATGCCTTTATCTTCTTTTTGCAGTGGTGTTTTGAATCAAGCACAGGATGCAAATCAGTGGTGCATTTCCTGGATGATTTTTTGGTGGCATGGCCAACGGAGTCAGATCAGTGTAAGAATTGGCTGTGTGAGTTGGAGAATGTGCTTCAGTATTTTGAGTATTGGAGCTCTAGGGTCAGACATGTCAGGGGCAGGCATTTATAGGGTGAGAAGTAAAGTAAAACCTGTTATTGCCAAGTTTATTACTTCCCATGGCAGCAGTAGAAGAAAAAATTGTGGTTCATCTGTGCAGGGTTTTAGAGGAGTGATGAAGTGCTCCTTTAAGTTGTTGCACTTGTTATATTTAACAATAGGTTGTTGTTACAGGAGGTCGTAGCGGTGGGGGTTTCGGTCCCCATGGAAAGGGTCATGAGGGCTTTGCTTCGCAGGAAAGCGTCGAGCAAGGCATATAAAGGGGGCAGCCAGCAAGGCTGGGCAGCATCACCCTGGGTAGACGGCCGCATGCCTGGTTCCAGCTTCAATGGTTGGGCCAATGCGGACGTCGTGCCAGGTTTCAGCAATTGGAGGGTGATTTATGCCAAGGAGCTGTTCCCCGGAGGACGTTGTTGCGGTGCCTACATGGTGGGCAGAACACGCCCTATTTTTCCAAATGGAACTGGAAAAAGGTGGTAAATTTTATTAGCCTTGCACACCGCTTGTCTGCCAAATACAAGTTTGGAAGTGTTTAATAAAGCTGTGACCAAAATAATTTTGCCCAATACTTGTTTCAGAGTCTTTCTTTATTAGCTCACTGAGTGGGATGCTGGTTGGTCGGCCTATATCCCTTAAAGAAATCGCAGGCGCAGCAATGGTGCCGAAGAGGGATAAGGGAGAATCGTTGTTAGGTGGCCTGATGCAAGTGGCATGAAGAAAGTGGGCCAGACAACAAAGTCCGTTCTATTTTGTTACAACTGAGCAGTGCAGGTAGCCACTCAGGGAAAGGAGGGGGTGAGACAGGAGGCAAGACAAGGTGAGGGTAGTTAAAGGAGAGGGGGAAAGAAGTTTATTATACATAGTTTTTCAGTCTCCCACCCACCCATCCCCTAAAGTACATGCAGGTATTTCTTTAAAAATAAATAAATAAAAATAATATGTAAAATATAAAAATTTATATTATATATTAAGCACTTTTATATGTGTAATCTTTGTAAATGGTTGACAAGTAATATTGTTGTCATTGTATGCTTTGTGAATATAATTTATTGCTCAAATTACTTTGTCACAGTTGGAAGGGTGGGAAAGCGGCGAGTAAGGCATAGGAAGGGGGGAGCCAGCAGGGCCGGGCAGTATCACCCCGGGAAGATGACTGCACGCCTGGTTCCAGCTTCAATGGTTGCATATGTGTATATATATATATATATACGTATATATATATATATATATATATATATATATATATATATACATATATACACGTGTATATTAGTGTATGTATAGATATGTGTGTGTATATATATATATATATATATACATATACATGTGTATATATATATATATATATATATATATATATATATATATATATATATATATATAAATATATATGTCTATATATATATATATATATATATATATATATTATAAAGCCACGGTTGGTATTGTCACCTCCCTTCTCCAAGGTGACCCTCAGTCTTAGACTTTCAGTCTAGGCCCATTTTGTTGATGTGTTTTTTAATGCTCTGGACCTTCTCTATGATGTTCCTGATCAGGTGGCCTCAGCTGCATTGCATCTAAGGGCCCTGAGACAAGTTTGGTGGACCGCTGAAGAGTATTGTGCCGAATTTAGATGCTTGTCAATAGATAGCGAGTGGATTGACCCCGCATTCCGCAGTAAATTTCATCTCAGAAATTGTCCGAGCATATCAAGAACTCCCTGGTGCAATATCATTTGCCAACTTCTTTGGAGAGTCTCATCAGTTGGTAATTAAGATCAATGAGGATTAAAGAAAGGAGAGAGGAAAAGGATGTATCTTTATCCTCCTGTTCCCTTCCGGTCTTCTATTCTGAACCTCTGGATTCATCTGAACCTATGCAGCTGGGGGCTTATTGTCTCACTCCAGAGGAAATATCCAGACAACGCTCTTTGGGTCTCTGTACTATGGCAATAAGGGTCATCTACTTTGCATCTATTACTTGTTTCAGACACCAATATTACAAATAATGTCCATGTATGAAATGTTACGTGACGAAAGTATTATCGAACATTCTTTTAACTGCCTTATGTGCTTGGATTAGATTTACTGTCACGTTTAACATATTGAGACGCCGATTAGCATTCACAGAAAAGGTATTTACTATCATAGGAGTTTCTAACAAGAAGTTTATTGTGATTTATATTGGTGGATTCAATTTATATGCTTTTGTACATGATCTTACGATTGTACACACCAACAAACAGGATGAAGAATGTCAGCAAAAAGGTGCTCAGACCATAGTCAATAACACTCTAGAAAGAAGCTTCAGTGGCTTTTAAAAGTACAGTTGCCTGTCTGGCCCCTTCTGCAGGTGAACAATTTAGATCATGCATTCATTTGGTGGTGCTGAACAGCATTTGCTATTAGGCAATTGTTGGAACCTGGTAAAGAGTAGGAGGGGGACAATTCCTTTAACAACACTGGAAAAGATTAAACTAAATTCTACCAAATACTTTTTATTGATCAAAGGCGTGGTGTTCGATTCAGCTTTGTAATCCTGTGATAACAGAGAGCAATGTATTGTGTGATACAAATATTACTGCTGTTTTCATTAACTGTGACAGCAATGTTTCTTATCAGTGATACTGATGTGGTTTAACCCATCCATAACACCTCTAACACTATTGTGAGAAAGGAAATATGAGACGTTTATCTGTGTTGTTTCTTACAATGTATTATTGACCGATTTTTTAGTATTTCCATAACCATTTCAAAAACTTAGATTTTTTTGCAGATATTATGTTTGTTTAGCACTGAATAGCATTGTTCTCATAGTAATGAGGTTTATTTATCATTACAATCTTTGTGAAAACATATAATTTCCAGACTATGAATTGAGATTACAGTTTGAATGTATATTTCTTTCAGCATTGAATTTCATTTCCTCTGTAGAACATGCAGACTACATTTAGACTGAGTTCACAAAGAATCTGTTGGGGAGGCTCAATCCTGGTCTCCACCATCTAGTTGGGCCTCTATTTTGCTATGAATCTCTGTTTTCCTGGTGATATCACAATTATGACATCACTTTGTTTCCCGTCATAAATGTGGAAGCACACAGATCTGCATTAAGAACAAAAAAAGATCAATTTGATGGCTGTGTGCAGTGATCTGGTTGGATGAAAAAATATTGAAATGCTTACTACCACCCAGAATGGATTATAGTACCACCCTTTTCTTCAGTATATATTATGCTAAATGTCAAAGATCTAAGAAAGCCCGAAAATAAATTAGAATTCTTCTTCACGAAAATATGTAACTTCACACTTATAGCCAAAAAATATAACATATTAAGCAGCACCCCTTCCTTCCAATAACAATCAGATCTGCCTGCCTATGATAACACATTTTTTCCTTACCCCTTACCTACTGCCAGACAATAGGACAAAACATATATTTATGCAATGAATATATGTTTAATGTAATAGTCACATACAGAGGTTGATAAGAATCTCCAAAAATAAATAGGTTAATTACTTAGCCTACCTCAAAGTTTTTAAAAGACAACAAACCAAACAAAGGAGAATGTTTCTAGATTTTATTAATCACAGTATACAAGTAAACTACTTATGCAATGATAATGATGAGTGAGAATAAGGACTATGGTGACATTGGTAATTAAAGGGACATTAACATGAACAATTCTCTGTGCTTAAAATTGGATGTATATGCTAGACATAGTTTTATGTTAAGTCTATGTGCAGGCTATGAGCAAATTTAGTGAGTTTCACCTGCTACCAACTCTCTACCAAATTTTCTGACCTTATTGGTCCTGGCCATGTCCCAAATGACAGCATATCTCACGCTCAATGGTGTCACACATACCTCTTGTCAATTGGCCATGACACCAAGCCATTGTTTTATGAGGTATTATCAAACATGTATTGACAGGAGTGTTGGGAATTGATAAAGTGATTATAGGAAGAGAAGCGCCACCATGGATACTAGTTAAAGTCCTATAATAAGACCATTTTATTTAAAGATCCATTAATATTTATATATAGGATGAGACCTTTAAAATTTTCACCATAGTAGAATAGACCATTTACTACAAGTGAGAAATGATGGACATTCTTTTGCAATAACAAGTCAAATTTAACTACATGCACATTAGTTATTTTTTAAATACTTTTTATTGAATGTTAGGAATACACAATCATATACAAGTATATAATTGCAACAAAGTAAAACATTATTCCTCTTTATACATGAAAACAGTAGCTTGAACACAGTATCAAAGGAGATCACTATGATTGAAACTTAGGCATAGGGCAGGTGGAGGGTGTGTATGTATGGGAAAGCCAGAAGGGACCTAATCAGTCCCAGATTCAACCAATTAAGAGTCAAATAAAGAGAAGAAAATTGGACCGAGAACTCCGAAAACTCTGAAAAAATAAAATTATATTTTCAAGAGAAGCATCAAAGTGGTCTAGCCCTGGCTGAATAACTCCGATGAAAGAGATCACAGAGTGTTGGTGGATACATGTAATGTATTCCATGTTGTCGACATGCCATATATGGTTAATTGTCGAAGCAAGCACAGCATCTTTTGAAGTATAAGCTGAAAACATTCTCTTCAATCTTGATGAATATGGAAAATTTTATCAGACTTTGTCCGACAGATTCCTTGGATTCCAAGTCTAGGACCACTGCTATGTCTGTAGTTCTGAGGAGCATTAAAGCTACTACATAGCATGGCAATCAGTTTATTTGATGTAGAGCTAAATAAGCATAGAGACTTTAAAGTGGAGCGAGAGCTTATGGATCTCAGAGGGCCTCTAGAGTGACACAAGTGGCGGATGTGCACATTTTGGTGAAAAATATTATATAGGTGCAGAAACCGCAATTTGAGGTTTGCAAGGTTGGACAAGCATCCCAGGAGAGTTAGTTTGCTAAGGCCTAAGAACCCAGGGGGCTAAAGTCTTGGGAATTAGGCCCAGCGAAAGAGCAGATTGTTTCACAGCAGACAATTAGGACTTGATGTAGAGTGATTACTATACCAGTTTGTGCACTGTATCTTGCATGAAACCACTCTGCGCAAGTACAAAAATGGCCACACGCATATGCACATATGCAGATTTCTGTGATTCTGGCACTTGTGCACACTTGCTCCTAGAGAGCCCGGGTGGGGGGAGGGAAAGGATGCTCTAATGTAGGCAGAGTAGAGTAAGTCCATATTCACGCAATTGGAAATAATGCAGACCAGGACACAGAAGCATATACACGTTAGCTAGCAAGAGTGAACAGCTTGTGATTGACTATGTTTTAATATTCTGCTAACACTGGTAGGTACTTTCTTTGTTGCAGGTGCATATATTTTGTGTACTTGAGTTGTTTGTCCTGCAGGAGAGAGGCTTTTGAAGTTTTAATAAACATAGTTGCAAGTGTATGTGTTGTATGCCTTGTGTAAATCGGGTGCATATGTTACTGGTGCAGACATATCTTGCAACTTTGCATATGCATGCAATTGTGGCATTTGAAGTTAACACAATTTGCAGCTGTGATTTGGGGTGCGAATGTAGTCAATTCTTCATCAGCCTCATACTGTCCGGAGCTGGCAACAGTGGGTATTTCTTGGAGGCTATATTCCAGATATAATGAAAAGAAAGTGATAAGATTAACTTTCAAGAAGTGTGGTATCTGGAGAGCACACAGAATTGAAGACACCATGACCATCTTTAGTGCTGTGGACTCTAGGGGGTAAATGTATCAATCTCCGGTTTCTTCAACTCGCGGGAGTTCGGCGAGGTGACAACTAAAGTTTAAAGCGGCGCTGCCTTGTAAAGGGAAACTTGCCTTTACAAGGCAGCGCCACTTTAAATTTTACAGCATGTGTGACATGGAGAGGGATAACAGCTGCAGTAATAAACGTTCATTTTTGATATGTAGACACACCAAAGTGCACCTCACCCATAAAGGAAATGGTTTGAAAAGACTATGGCAGTAGACATATAGCAGCAACATCAAAAGTAATTTTAGAAAAGGAGATAGACCAAGGTGGGTCTAATTCAGTGGTAATAAAATGTTTTGAGAAAGACAATCCATTGTATTTGTTATTCTCTACATTAGACAGCATGTGTTACACATTAAAGAGGAACAGCAGCAGCAGAAATATTGTAATTCTGGAAAAAAAGACACTCTAAGGTGGCCAAAGCCCATAAAATCGAATGGATTTTCCAGGATGCTGGAGAAAGGTAACATCTCCCCCTCTCTCATGGCTTGATGTGTGGGCCTTGATGGATTGTTGTTGTTCCACCAGTCACCAATGCATATAAAGGGCCTGAGTCATTAAGGCACATATCTGCAGATTTTGAGTGTATCGTACACAAAATCACTCTGCGCATGCCCAGAACCAGTACTTATGGCCAGCTGCATATGGAGACGCAAAGAACACCTCCTACACTCCTATGTGTCACACGCTACTCATTCTGCTTCCAAGGACAAAGGCTGAGACATTCACCTGCGTCTCATTAGCAGACCTCAAATCCCTAAGTTCTGATCTGCGCATGTGCAGACTGATTACCTGTCTACTTCTCATAAGATTCCTAGTGGTTCCTGCTTTGGGCTCCAGACTTGAAAAGGCACTTTCTCCCTTTCCTCTGTGTCTTTTGATCAAGTTACCTGTCTGGATAGGTTCCCACCTATTCCATGAGCTCTCACGTGTATCGTCAGTGCCTCTGCTGTGTGCTACTCCACAGGCTATACCACTCAAGCTGCACCTGTCTCCACTGTGGGCTACTCCACGGGCTATACTGCTCAAGCTGAACCTGCCTTAGTTGTAGTCCTGTTCCACGGGCTGGATCGCTTAAGCTACATTTGTCTACACGGGCCATGCTGCTTAACGGTGATCGCTACCTATTAAGTCATCTATCAGAGCTGTCCTGTTCAAACTTCATCTACTCCGCATTCGCCTCTGTGGCTCAGTGGCACTACAGGTCGTATCATCAAGTTGCTTGTTGTTATCTTCTCTGGCTGAACTGTTCCTGTGTCATCTAAAGCATATGAAGGCATTGTATGGTACTTGATTCCTGCCACATCAGTTGTGATTATATTGCTGCCTGGACTGTTACTCTCTCCTCTGATGTGCGCTGTCCTATTGTGATACCATACACCTGCTGCCACCTGTTTGCTGGACTGTTCATTCTATGCCATATTTGATTACATGCTGATTGTTCTTACTGCCTATGATATTGCCGGTGGCTCTGGTCACCTTGTACTAAGCTGCTGTTGTCTATATATATATATATATATATATATATATATATATCGAGACTTTCTTGTATTCATCCAGTCATCATTAAACCACTGATTGTACTTTTATCCTGCATCTGTCATCTATTCCCCCTCTGGGTGCTACTACCACTTGCCAGTGTGTTACAATACTCCCCAAGGATCTGTTCTTCTAAACATCTATTGAACGGATCCAGAGTCCAGAATACGAAACCGTGACACTATGTTTTCGGAGAGTGAACGGGGAGGGAAAGGGGCGTATGGCCATAGTCAATGTACAATGACAGAGTTCCCATGCAGCAACGACCGAGTCAGTTTCAGGCGCACGCAGCAGCAAGCGGGTTTCCAGGTCTGTACCTGCTAGGGGTCTAGTTTAAATCCCCATTGACGTACGTAAAAACACACACAACTGCACTAATAGAATTGTGAACTTTGCTCCCTACACCTGCACACACTCCTCTCATTAAACACCACTATATTAAGACCCATTTGAGGAAGCTCATTATGGTGCCATGTCATCAAAGTGGATTTTGCAAAGATAAAGGCAGCTGCTTTGATTTAGCTAGGTATTTATTTCCTTTGCACTACATATGATTTTTTTTTTCCTTTTTTGGTATTAATGTTTGCTTTTACATTTAACCCTTAGTAATGTGGCACATTGTTTAATATATTTTCATGTTATGTGCCTTCTTTAATAGTAGTTCAAACTTTTTCTTTTTTTTTTTCTTGTTTATTTTACTCCTTACAGTTTCTCAATGTTTGCCCAATGCACTTACATTTTCGTTTTTGTTTGTTTTTTGGGTTGATTTCTTTTATTCTTTTGTTTTATACTTACATAACGAGCCTGGGAAATCCACTTGCAGGTGTAAGTATATTTGCAAAGCAAAAAATACAAACATAAATGTTAAGTATAAAGCAAGAAGTAGTGGAAAAAAAGTAAGTATAGGGATTTGGTAAAGTAGTACTTTTACAAATGGATTTTGCCAGCAAAAAAGTGTGGGTATAAGTTTTTGACAAAAAAATAATGTTCCCTTCCCCTGGTCACAGTTTACAATTCCAGAGGGCATTCTATGTACTCCCAATCGGGATCCTGTTGCCCCTACTTCTGGTCTTGTGTGGAACTGGCTGGGACAGTCTTCTGCAGTAAAAATAAAGGGCCTGTTTCATTAGGGAAAGTAAGGCAAAAAAATGAGTAAGTTTTCTCTTGGACAAAGCCATGTTACAATGCAAGGGGTGCAAATGAGTTTATCATTTTGCACATAAGGAAAATACTGCTTTTTTTATCTGGCACACAAATATTTGATAGCTTTATTTTTACACTGACATTAAAACTTGATCTAGGACATGCATTACGCCAACTATAAATCTGTCTTCACATTTTAAATTGACCTCCCCCTTCAATGCAACATGGTTTTGCCAAGGTTCAAAGTTACTCATTTTTTTGCTATACTTTTCTTAATGAATCAGGCCCGAAGTCTTTATTGCATTCACATGAGAAGTGGACACCTCTCCAGCAGAGAGAAGTGTCTTACACAGATAAATACAAGCTTTTATACCTTTTTCACAACATCTGTTATACAGTTTGATGATCTTTACTCTTATTTAGAGTTTCATAATATGATAAATGAAAATGTTTAGAATTCACAACGCACATTAACAGTTTTTACAGCAAATGGGATTGCATTGTAAATCTCACTTCACCTTATTTTGCTTGACCTGTTCTCATGACCTTTCTTAAGCATAAGGGAAACATAAGATTGTCTAGTTTTCACTAAGAATACTTCTGTTCAGACCATACCAACTTTTGACCCCTTCCTGCTGAATGCTGACTAGAATAGAATTCAGTATTTTCTTCAGATAAAGAAATTAGTATATTGCATTGCTTAACTGATACAATTTTAATAGTAAATAATCAATATTGTGTCAATTAGGCTGACTCCCACAACAGCGCTGGCAGGAAAATTGTAGCCTGGGGGTGTGTGTGTGGGAGGGGGGGCTGAGTTTAGCAGTTTATTAGGAACATTTCAAATGAAAAACAAATGCAGGCTGTGCAGTGATCCAGGCCAAATTCCCAATGGCCAATATATGTATTCCATATCTATCTATCTATCTATCTATCTATCTATCTATCTATCTATCTATCTATCTATCTATCCGTCTGTATATATATATATATATATATATATATATATATATATATATATATAATTAGCTGGAGCATCAAGCGTTGCTTTAAGTCTTCAAGTTATTAAGTTAATAATGAGTTTGATGTGGATCACAACCTTTTAAAAATAATTAGCAGCTTAGCAGCTCTCCCAACACACCTATGAAGTGGCTGCCCAGTGATTGAAAACACTTGGGAGTTTAAATGCAATAACTATAGATACATATATTTTGAGTATCCTGCTCATAGTCAAAAAGCACCTTATTTTTTTGTTTACTAAATAGTTCAGATGTTCCTGATACTGCCCCTCACACAATTGCATTCAGATTGAAATACTTTGATTTCAAAAGCAAGAAATGTTCAGGATAGAGATTCTATCTCCTGGGGTAGCACTTCCCATGCAGCAGCCAAGTAATAGCACACTAGTCCAGTATCTTGATACAAGTAGCTGCAGCTAGTTTTATTTAGCAGTGTAAAGTGAGCAAAACATAACATAAATTGTAGCCTGGTCGGCTCTAACTAACACAATGAAAAAAATCCCTCTCTAAGGTGGAAGAATCTAATATCCCACACACACAAAATAACAGAACTTATAGGTAACAATGACAGTAACTCTCAACAGGATTCTGACCTGTTTCCCAGGCAGTGAGCCTCACAGCCCTTAATCTATACCTCACAGGTGCAACTAATAATTAGCCAGCAACTGGCTAGCAGCCTGGAGGACCAGAAATGAGCTTCATGAATGGAACCCGCCCTTCTCTCTCTTTTCATGACCCCAGGGAACCTAACACCAACTTACTGAAGCTGGACAGCTGTTTGAAAACCATACAACAGAAACCTTAGCATATGTATCTCCCATATGTAATATAACGTATTCACAAGTGTCAATGAATTGTAGAAATTATAATTATACCACTAGAGGTAACCTTCCTTTGTTGATAATAGACCTTCTTTTTTATATTTATCAATAGGTTCTGATCTTAGAATAAATGTTAAAGATAATGCACCTCTAGTGGCAGATTCAGTTTTAAAGGTCTTATGGTTCTATGTTCTAAGGCAAATAGGTTGGAAAGAGCATTATATTTCAACTGTTTCCTTATTATTTTCCTGCTCTAGGCACAGCCATCCACCAGGGGGCATGACTGGAGGAGGAGTTAGAGGAAAACTAGGTAAGCACACATATTAATGATAATAATTATTATTAATATGCATAATATCACCTTATTGACCTAGATTCAGGTTATTGTTTTGGTAGGGTTATTAAATAAACTGTGGTCAGCGATAGCTACTGGATAGACATTATATAAAAGGCCACTAGGATGTGTTGATGTTCTGTGTTTGTCACATATAGTGATTATATGTTTTTTAGGAATAAGTGATATTTTATAAAGTGGTATGTATATCTGTATGTTCACTTAGATTTTTTTTCTACAGGTTGATATTTTCTCTGTTGCAAGTGATCAGTTTCAAATGTGGGAGTGGATTGAAATGTTGTAGAAATATGTGACAGGATGGACCGCCTATGCCACCCTGTCTGTTATTGCTGGGAACCGGCTGGGCTTACTTTGCCACCGTCCCCTTTTGTTATTCCGAATACGCCCCTCCTGCCGCAGTAGGAGGAGCCTGCTGCCACCACTGGGCTCCTTTATGGAACCCAGAACCACGTTCCTTCTGAGTAACTGTCGCTGCTAGTGTACTCCCGTGCTGGTTCGCTTGGGCTGGTACCCCTGACTGCTTACTATGGATCAGGGTGCTGTGGATGCATCCCCCTGGCCTATCACACTAGCCAGCTGCTGGGTAGCGGCAGAGCGGTGGTACTGGAGAGCTGGGTCCAAACCTCAGAAACAGCTGGAGGACGGATTAGATTTAGGGTCTAATCTGTAGGTCACAGGATTACAGCAATATTGAAGAAGTTGTCAAGCAGGGTCTTGAGGCAGAGTGATATTTATTGCTCACGTGCCCCTGACAAGGAAAGTTCCACTGATTAAAGGTATCAGTGGTCAGTTCAGATGGAGGTCTGAGCTGTTTTTAGAATCAAGATACCATTTGTTTACACAAACATGGATTTATATGCATTGCAAAGCTAACAATATTTACACTTATCTGTGAAATTCTAGAAATGCTGTGATGTCCTACATCTGGTTTTCAGACACAGAAAATTTAGGAGCCAGTCTTAATTAACCTTCCTGCCTTCAATGTTGGACCTTCACACATGAAAAGATCTGTAACTGATTAGCTGGATTCGGTACAAATCTTGATTAGCACTGCCTTACCAGAGGTGCGGAGTCTATCGAACTCCCCGGTGTTCACCAAGAACCGCCGCAAGGCGGGATGGGCATAGCTACC
The DNA here is from genome assembly GCF_038048845.1 of Mixophyes fleayi. NCBI lineage: Eukaryota > Metazoa > Chordata > Amphibia > Anura > Limnodynastidae > Mixophyes > Mixophyes fleayi. The sequence continues at coordinate 30,439,338 of NC_134410.1, forward strand.
GGGAATCACAGGTCACGGTCCTCAGGCTCGCCTCAAGATGTAGTATAGCAGGAGTAGAAAAAATGTAGTCAGACAGCTGGGACTGGTACACAGGGGGGCAACGGTACAGAATCAACAAGAAGGCTCAGCGTGATGAAAATCCAGGTTCGGTACACAGGCTGGTGGCAGAGGTACAAGGCAGAATGTTTAAACACTTAGGGCCTGAGTCATTAAGGAGAGCAAAACATAAAAAAGGAGTAAAATTTGCACCTGGGCAAAACCATGTTGCATTGGAGGGGGAGGTAAATTTAAAATGTGTGGACAGATTTATAGTTTGGGATAGGACATGTCCTAGATCAACTTTAAATTTCAGTGTAATAATAAAGCTGTCAAGTATTTGTGTGCTACATAAAAAAACAGCCAGTATTTAACTTATGTGCAAAATAATAAACTGATTTGCACCCCTTCAATTGTAACATGGTTTGTCCCAGAGAACATTTACTCCTTTTTTGCCTTAATGACTCAGGCCCCTAGCCTGCGGGGTTCAGACATTGCCGCTTTAAATTTACAGTGGTCTAAGTCGCACTGACCTCAAACTGAACTGCCGGAGAGCTGTGTCTTCGGAATGACTGCCTGTCTGCATGCCGGTGCCAACGGAATTCTGGAGCTTCAGTTTTCAAGTAAGTCTGCTAATATTGTATTCGTTTTTTTCAGAAAATGGATTTTTTTGTGTAGGACTGAACGCTGTCGGAATTCTCAGCATCGTTAAAACGATTACCACCAAAACTATTCATGTCATTTTCTTGTGTGTGTGGGAAGGTACAAGGATAATTCCAACTTGCACGATTTTACATTATGGTATTTGTCCATCTTGATCTATCGTCTTGTCTTAAATTTCTATTAATGCAGCTGCAATTTATCTAATGAGCTTTTATTACTACCTCTCTATATTGTGTCACAAATACTGTCTAACCCTGAAAATATTTTGTCCCTTCTCTTTCTCCCACCACTCCACTTCCGGGTGCAGTCCACCTAGGTCTATATTCTTTTCTAAAATGTCTATTGATGCTGCTGCTTTCTGTGTATTGAGCTTTTATTACTGCCATTCTACAATATGTCAAATATGCTGTTTAATGGTGAAAATAATTTATTAACCATGTTAACCAATTTAATTCTGGGTTAGGCCCACCTGGGTCTATCTTCTTTTCAGTGTTCTGCCACCAATTTTCATAGGGATCATATCTTTTACAAGTTAACCCGTGCATGATACTCATGCATTCTAGTCAAATCAAGCTACTTAAGGTGTTAAAAAGGTTCTTGTCATCTTCATCGCCACACACACACGCCGCTAGGCTTTTATATATTAGATAATGCTAAGAATTTAGTAGGTCAGTGTAGTATATAACTCCAACCAACAGATGGCGCTGCAGCTTGAGCACTCTGTCACCCGGTAGTTTTTTCCACACACACACTAACACACGCCGCTAGGCTTTTATATATTAGATAAAGCATCCATGTATTTGCGCCGCTGGTCTGTCAGTATTTTTAGCCAGCCAGCTTACTGCATCTTTTGACCAACATTGGTTAAAATATTGACAATTGTGAGGTGATCATTGGAAAATGAACTGTAAATGACTGTAAATTAATGTGAATGATATAATTACGAATTTGGGGAAATAAACAGTTCAAAATTACATGATTCTACCTGTTTTTTACAATTTTAATGAAATTCAGATTCAAAACCAAAACACATGTGGATTTTTGGCCAAAACACAGAGACGGTTTTAGGATCAAAACCAAAATCAGAGGGTCTGCGCACATCTCTACTATTAATAGGCTGTGTAGCCTGAAGCTGGTTGAAGAATTTGGATGCGGGGGTGCACACTGACAGATTTTTTAATTATTGTTTATGGATTGAACTTTTCCACCTTTCAATTGACAATTCATTTCAATGGGATTACTACATGTTGCACATTGAAATTAATGGGCTGTTGAAATGAGGTTTGCATTTATGTTTTGTAATGCAAATATTGCGCCAACAAGAGGCACTAGTTTTAGTGTTTAGTCAAAAGAGCTAATAAGTGTATTTGACTGTGTTACATAGTTATAATGTTGTTATAATGTTGTAATGTTTCGTTATTTTCATCCCCTAATGGTGACCTTGGCAAAAGCTGTTAGAAATTGTCCATTTCAAAAAATATCAACATGTGAACTTGGCAAGTTTATGTTACTGTAATTGCTTTATTTATTTTACTCAATTCTTAACTAATTTTAATAGCAAATTTGTATAAAAAAGAACTTCCTGAAGTGTACAAATAGAGTTTACAATTGCAAGGAATACTGGATGTTGGGTAAGCCATATGTAAATATGGAATTTGCACAAATATAGCTCTGACTATGTGTGTGTTCTCACTAGAGAGGAATTCCTGTTTTGTTAGTTAATGAAATCCATGGTCAATAGAGTTTATTTCAGGAACTGGCTTGTAACTCTCTGATGCCATTGAGAGTGAAGACATAGAGATATATATGGCCTGATCCATTAAGATAAGTTAAGCAAAAAATTAATTAAGTTTTCTTACTCAAGTTTTCTGGGCGAAACCATGTTGCAATGCAAGGGGTGCAAATTGGGTTATTATTTTTCACATTAGGAAAATACTGGCTGTTTTTTCATGTAGCACACAAATAATTGATAGCTTATTTGTACACTGAAATCTAAAGTTAATCTAGGACATGCCCTACCCCAAATATAAATCTGCCATCACATTTTAAATTTACCTCCCCCTCCAATGAAACAAAGTTTTGCCTTACTCACTATTTCCTAACTTTCTTTAAAGAAACAGGCCCATATTTACTAAACTGCGGGTTTGAAAAAGTGGAGATGTTACCTATAGCAACCAGATTCTAGCTGTCATTTTGTAGAATGTACTAAATAAATGTTAACTAGAATCTGATTGGATGCTATAGACAACATCTCCTATTTTTCAAACCTGTAGTTTAGTAAATATACCCCATACTCTCACCTGAAGTTGAAAGATTAATATTAGGCTTAACATGAAATACAAAATGGCATTGTGGTGTCTATGTTCAGCGTATTGTACACATGCTATATGCAGACGTACTACTAAGCACAGCTAATGTTATAGCTCCTCATAACTTAATTATATGTGTATGTTAAGTATTACAATCTAAGCATGTACGTAGGAGCTAATTTCAAACCTTTTTAGCTGTCAAACATATATGGCTTTTTATTATCGCTTACAAAGCCAAAATGCATTGAACCATAGAATATACCTATAACCATTACTTTACCTAAGTGTATTAAACCTGAGCTTTATTGTAATGACCATATAAACCTGTGAGTGACTCTCATTAAATATCTCTGCTTGCCCTAAGTCCAATAACCCATGCTGCATGTTAAAATAAAGCCAACTTGTTTTCACCTGATCCTTATGAAGAGAATTTAATTTCCCAAACAGTTTTTTTTTTTGTTTGGTTGCACACACTGTCAGCTCGGGATCTGAAAATTGCTAGAAATCTGTTACCGAAACTGAGCAGCTGCTATGGTAAGACTTTTATGGATGTCTGTGAAACATTATGGACAATGTAAAGGACCTCCGTATGTGATCTGTAAAGTGGTAGTGGGGACACAGATATGATATACTGCTCATGAGAGGTCCATACTTCTATTTCAATGGTTGAATTAGGGTATGTTATCTGTTGGCCTGTTTTCATATTGCTGGCCAGGCCAGAGAATAAGTTAAGGAAACAGTCTTGTTTCCTATAGACTTAAAGGGCAAATTATGTTCACAGCACAGAAGAATGTGCTAAGTGCAATTGCAACTATGAGACCAACCACTCATAGTTGTAAGGATACACCTATTACTAGTATTATGGTTTACATATTATTTGCATGCGAACATTTTCATCTTTTTCCCAGATTGGTATGTTCATATGCATGCTGCCACTAGGTTCTTGTTCATTCCTGGCTCTGCATTACGGTGACCTCTGGCTCCTAATCCCTGAATCTGCATCTCTGTTGGCCCTGGTTCCTGATCATTTTTCTTGGGGTAGAGGCTTATTCAGTAATTTCATGAACAGCTGCAAACTCTTTTTTCAGTTGTGTCAACATTCTTCTGGCAGTCAGTCATGAAATGGACAAAATCATGTTTGATGATTATGTATTATATCTAATGACTGATTGTTATTTTCTGTTGAAGTTATGTATGACAGTGTATATTGTATGTAACCTTGTAATGTAATCTCAAGGTGTGCTTTGCTAAATGACTTGAGTTTGAACTTATGCAAGACCAGGGAGAGATAGGATCTTGGAGGAGTTTGAAGCCCCAAAGTTGTAAACCATCTAGATCCTCAGGCAGAGCAGAGCAGATGTGAACATTCCCAATCTTAGGACACCCCTAGCTTCCTTCGAAAGCCCTGTGACATTTGGGAGATCAATCTTCCCTTATTGACAGGTAAACTCCAAAGTTGGGGGGTGAGAGCTATGTGGAAAAAAGGTTTAAAATCTTCTGACTTAAACAATAACATGTGCACTTTCATGAGGGGTCTATCAAGACTGATATTATTATTACTATTATTATTAATTTTTATTTATAGGGCGCCACAAAGTGTCTGTAGCGCCGTACAAGGACAAACAATGGCACAGTACAAGGTAACACAGCACAGAACATTTAACATTAAGCACTATAACTCCGGAAGCTCAAAGCACAGCTAGAGAGAAAAGGTGAGGGTGAGGGAAAAATTGCACCAGCTGTTAACCTGAGCCCAAAAGGGTGGGTGCGGATGACAGGTTAAGAGTCCCTGAGAGGTGCAGAGAAAAGCAAGAGGAGGAAGAGGGCAGAAGGTCCAAGAGGAGGTCGGATTAGTAGCTCAAGAGCAAAGTTACAAGTGGTGGAAACATGAGGAGAGAAAACCCTGCTCAAGATGTCCCATTTTCCTCAGTTGTGTTCCCTCACATACCAGGGGGTAGATGTATCAAAGTCCGATTTTTTCAGCGTTTAAAAATTGTGGCAAATCGTGAGTGATAACCCGCGATTTTAGTCCCCAAGTCGCCAGATGTATTAAACTGCAATTTTTACTCTGATCTAAAAATTGCTGGTCATCTCTGGCGATTTGCTGCGATGTCAAACACTCCCGTGTTTAGCTAAGTCTCCTGTGTTGTCCTCATCATGACAGATTTTTTTCAATAAGAAACCAAAATTGGAATCTTTTGTATAAGAATTGGCCTTGGATGGTACAAAACAATCACAAGCACAACCAATTCAACCTGAAGAAAGCAGCACGTCAATTATTGAAATACAAAACGATAACTCCAAAATTGAAAATAATTGGACAGTGCAACAATATTACAATTTTAAAGAAAAATATGATGGACTTGCAATTTCTGACAAAAAGTTAGATTGCGAGTATTGTGCAAAATATGACTTCATAAAAGAGAAAAGTGTTCATGTGTCAAAAGAATGGAAATGTTTCAGATTCAGGCATCGGGGAAAAATAAAGCGATACAACAAGCTTCTCTAAGAAAAAAAATGAAAGAACATTTTTCATCAAAGCCTCATAACATTTGTAAAGAGAACTGCAAAAAATATGAGTAGGATTGATACGATGAATAAAAAATATTTAAATACTACTTGTAGAGTATTTAATACAGTTTACAGCCTGGCAAAAAGATGTAAACCTTTTCAGACATAGACAATGAGATTTAGGGCTAGATTTACTAAGATGCGGGTTTGAAAAAGTGGGGATGTTGCCTATAGCAACCAATCAGATTATAGCTTTCATTTATATAGTGCTTTCTACAAAATGACAGCTAGAATCTGATTGGTTGCTATAGGCAACATCCCCACTTTTTCAAACCCTCAGCTTAGTAAATCTAGTTCTTAATTTCAAATTAAAAATGGATTAAATATGGGAATAGGATTTCATTCATGTAAAACCGTTGTGAAAGTAACTGATTTCATCGCAAAGGAAATTAAAAAAGAAATATTTACTAAAATTACTGAAAATAATCTCAAAATTTGTTTCATCATTGACAAAGCTTCAATGTTATCTTGCAAACCAGTTATTATTCTTAAAAGTAGAGGATTCAGTTACATCACCAACGATTTTCGTTGAGCTAGTTGAACTGGAAAAACAAGATGTAGAGACAATATGTTCTTCAGTTATGGAAAGTTTAAATAATGTTGGGCTTACTAAGAAGTACCTAGAAAAAAATGTAATAGGATTTTTCTCCGATGGTCTCAGAGTTATGCTTGGGAGAAAATCTGGTGTAAGCACTAGGATATCAAAAGAGTTTCCAAACATAATAATATGGCACTGTTTAAACCATCGCCTCCAACTTTTTTTAGATGACTCGATACAGGAAATAAAACAAGTAAATCATTTTAAAATATTTATTGAAAAAAATATATACTATTTTTCATCAATTCAATAAGAACCAAACTGAACTTACCTAAATATCCGAACAACTTTTAATTGAAATTATAAAGATTGGTAGAGTTTTGGCACCACAGTGGGCTGCCTGTAGTTTAAGGTCAACCCTAGCTGTGTAACGCGCTTATCCAGCACTACATCACTATTTTTATTTAAATAAAAAGTACTTAGGAATGGCTACCCGTCTAGAAAATATATATTTTAATGATTTGGCATTGATGATTGATATTTTAAATCAAATTTCTCTTCTTTCAAATTCACTGCAAGCAAGAAATATAGAAATAATAAAGGCTGAAAAACTTGTGATATGATCTATTAAAGCATTTCAAATGCTTGGAAAGGAAAAGGGTCCATGCAAAAAAAATGAATTAATTACTTCAAAAACCTACAAAAATATAAAATTTGCAGAAAATCATCGATTTGTCGGGCTTCCTCTGGAAAGAATTTTAGAAAACATTGCAACGAATTTGAAAAAAAGACTAATGGATTGTGAACATTTAAAAGCAAGTTGTACCAATTTTAAAGATAGGAATACATTACGAGTTCTCAATTTTTTGGAGCCAGATTACTGGTATATTGAAGAAGTACTAGTTCCATGGAAAGCAGCTGAAGAACAATTGCTTGTATTTAATGACATTTTGAACTATTAAATTGATATTAATGATTAATGAGATTTGGTGGAAAAAGTTTTAAAAAATTCCCAGAACTTTGCAATTCCTGAAAGTGTTCAAAGAGCTAAAAATATTGTCAGAACAATTGCAGAAGCAGAAAGAGATTTTTTAAAATATGAACAATATATGTTCAGAGAAGAGAAGTTGCCTAACTGTTTCTAATATATCAAACACAATGACTATTAGTCTAATCGGCCTACTGCTAAAGGTATGGGATCCTACTCCTACAGTGAAAATATGGTTATAGATAAGTCACACAGCCGATGATGCTCGGATAAAAGTGAAGAAAATTGCAAGTGAGGACCCAATCAAGAAGCAATATGAAAATATCTTAAATAACAGTTTTTTGTCAGGTATTCTTTAATATTGCTATTTAATATTTTAAAGCTCTTTCTTATAACATAATCTAGTTTTGGGTACCTCTTATATTATTCTTATTTGAATATTAAATGCATGAAATATTAAAATACCTTTCGATATATCTTTTTATATACTTAAAACGGTCATTAGGGCAGAGAACCGATTGTTAATTTATTTGAATCCCACCACTACTCCAATTGTAGCAATATTCAAGTTAGGTTAACATCAAATTTAACCAATATTACAGATCCCAAAAAAATAAAGTGTACTGTGCGCTATTGGTACATTATACAACAACAATAGAACTACCCCAAATATAAATCTGTCCCCATATTTTAAATGTACCTCCCCCTCCAATGCAACATGGTTTTACCCAGGTGCAAAGTAACTCTTTTTCTTTTGCTTTGCTCTCCTTAATGACTCAGGCCCTATAACTTTATGTTATACTACACTACTGCTATCTTTAATTATGAAATGATAACTTATTTTTAGTCATCAACGATGCTAGCCCCTGATAACCACTTCCAAGTCTTAAACACACATTTTCTCACAAAATAGTTTTAATTTTTCAGCAATAGTGCCACTATCATGGTAATAATGGTAAAATTGTATAAGTATTAATTTAATAAATAAAAATAATTCTCCATAGTTTACTAAAAGTCAATCGAAGATTAATTTGGAAACCACTTGCCTTGTTGCTTTTGAGAATACTATTTAATGTCATACTTCAAAAGAATTATAAACCTTCCACAGTATAAATACTTTTTTGTATGGAAGTCTTTTATGTAGTGATCCAAACAGACATGCAAGCAGGCACGTGTCCAAAATAAATTCTTGTTATTTCTGTTGGCTGTCAGTTTTCAGTGTTTATGATTTAAAATTCCTAGTCTATGACTAACCAACGCATACATGAAATGTTTTCTACATGTCATTCTCTAATGTGATTCTTGTTGCTGAAAATTGAATAGAGCATGTTTATTACAAGAATTACAGGCTATTTATGCAAGTTAATGACAAGTGAGGCTTTTAGGACGAACGCACTTAAAGGGCGACAGGGTTTGTAATAAGCAAAACACTTACCTTAAGGGGTTAACATGGGGTGTGGACCGACCAATGGTTGCTTCCGTGGGAGGGACTTTGATTGAATATAGCAGGCTGCACTTCCTGTTCTGCCTCACTTGCAGCACGAGATCCCACCCACCCACTCCTTATTTTAGTATTTTGTGTTAACGTTGCGGTAGGAAGGCACTGCGTTCAGCGGCTGATTAGTGGGCGCACAGGTAGTTGTCGTAGGTCACTGCCCCCCTTTGAGGCACCAGTAACTCCTTTTGCCCCTTCAGTGAGGAGGGTACCTGTCCGGCTCGGAGAGGGAGGGCAGCGTGAGTTTGAAAGGGGCAGTCACTCTGACGCCAACTCAGCGCAATTTGTGTAGGGATTTGTTCTCCGTGGTTTGCGGACTTATGGCGGTTTGCGCCTGTCCCCAAAGTGATCTTGTGTGATCAGCTTGAGAGCTGTTCCGCAGTGCCCTTTCTCCGCCACCATAGGTTTAGTTTAATATAATCCTTATAATAAAATTTCTGCCAATTTTTAATAACTTATTTCATGTCTCCGTGTGTTTATTGGCATGCAAAGGTTTATATTTTAAGGTTGATGTGAAGTTTATGGTAACATACACGGTGAGCCCTTTAACTCAGCAGGGAGCTCCTGACTGAATTAAGCTTGTTAAATCTGAGTTTGACTGCTGCTGTCAAATATTATATGTAACACATTGTTTAGGCAAGACTTTTCTCAATATTTTATACGAAAGAATAAAACACTTTTGACAGTAAAATAACTACAATGATGTCAAGGTGATGGCTTTAACAGCTTAGTAACTACAAAGTTTCAAGTCTCTATGGCCTCTTAGTGTGTGTTAGGATTTAAATTTGTTTTACATCCTGCTAAGTACCCAGCTCTGTTATGCATTTTTACTCCATTTCTGTTTGCATGCCCTTGACTCCTGTATCCTGACCTGTTTGCTCCCGTCCCTGCATCGGTTCCTGTTTCAATATTTAATAGTTTCCTGATTTCTGGACTGCAACATACAGTTTTGCTGATTCTGGTTCTGCTCTTTCTGGACACCTAATACCTGGTTGCTACAGTTGTTTCTACCATGCATTGCACCAAACCTATCTCCAGTGTTCTAGTTCATGTTCTGCATTGCCTCAGATTGTCAAATACCTGCATGATTCTTGTATTACCTTGTGCCTATTCATCATACTAGCAAAGCATCAGAGATGTGTTTATTTCCTGTCTGCTTATGAACTCTTGAATAAACTCTATATTGTTTGGAATTGCAACAAAACCTTGTTACTCCTCTGATTTACCCTACATTATCCATGGCCAAAAATGTTCAGAGGTTTTGTTGTTATTTATGGAGAATCAGTATGCTGCAATCAGCCCTGCCCAGATGCTAGCTGTAGCAAATCAAATTGTAGAACTGCAGCAAACAGTACAGAATTTAGCTACCACACAGTTAGCTCAGGAAGAACTTGCCTTTTTCTAAACAATTCAACAGGCAGTTGCTTCTTCATCATGCTCCAGAGGTGGTGCCATCCTTTCATCATGCTCCTGAGGGGGTGTGTTACCATCATCATGCTCCAGAGGGCGAATCATCCTGTCATTGTGCTCCACAGGGGTGTGATCCCCCCATCATGCTCCAAAGGGGGTGTCCCCAACAGCGTGGTCCAGAGTTAGTCTCCCCCACTATTTTGGTCTAGAGAGGGTGTCCCCCCATCGTGCTACAGATGATGTATCCCCACATCATGCTCCAGAAGGGTTGTCACCCCCCCTGTCCTAAAACAATGCTACCTAGTCCGGGACCCTAGAGGTCAAAACTGCCCAGGCATCTGGGCCTGAGGGCAAAACTGCATTGGTCTTGCTTCATGAGTCCACTCTCCATGAGATTACAGATGACCGCTCCGTATGAGGTGCCACAGAAGACTGCTCCATACTTTTAGAGCCTTCGGAATCTGTTCCTTAAAGGGGGACCTAAATATAGTTTGTGGATCCGTTCTTGAGACACTGTATGCAGAGAAATGGAAAGCATTTGTTCATCAGCGGTTTCCTAGTAGGTCATAATAGGGGTCCACTGACCCCTCCTAAAGGGGAGGAGGGTTGCTGTTTGGATTTAAATTTCTGTTGAATCCTGCTATGCACTTCAGCTCCATAGGTGTGTCTCCCTCTGAAAGAACTGGCGACAGTCACAATGTCAACATTTTAAACAGTCCTACTTTTGACAGATTCAACGTTACCAATATGATTACATCCAGATTCCTGTGTTACCTTGTGCCTATTCATCATATAAGCAAAAACGTCAGAGATTGTGTTTATTTCATTTATGCTTGGGAATTCTTGAAAAAATTCCATATTGTTTGTAACTGCAGCAAAACCTAGTTGCTCTTCTGATTTCCCTAACAAGGTACCAGGTATCATTATATAGTCTTTCTATATTTACTGAAATACTTTGTAAAACATACATAAATACATAGATAATTGAAAAATAAAATACTAGTTTGCACTAATTCCCATATTTTACACAATATTTAATATTTTATTTATTTTACTAAATGGTCTGTTCAGTATGTTTCCCATATTTTATATAATAAACAAATGTATTTATTTTATTTAAAAACTACAAATCCAACACAATCAAGCTAGCTAGAGATCACACATTATCACTATGTATTCTGGATCATTATTTCTAGTTGTTGATCCTTGTTTCATACACTTTAGATTTATGATTATGTTTTGGTACTGTCAGCCTGCCCTTGAGATTACATACAGTATACCTACAATTAATTCCAGTTAAAGTTCGTATGAAGGTAAAGGCTGCACAGTATTATCCTTAAAGCTGCATTGACACCTGGAGCACTATATGTCATCCTCTGCCTGAAGCCACACAGCCATTTTTTAAGGGGCTACATGATCAGTATCATAGCCCTGGCTGAAAACCAAATCTGTGTAATGCCTTGGAGGGGCCTTTGAGTGTTTGACCAGTGAGAGACCACAATAACAGACATTGAAGCCTTTTACTCACTCCTCCTAAATCACTTGGTCATGATTATAACCTAATCAGGATATTTAGGGAAATAGTATATTAATGTGTTCATAATAACTCCTAAAAAAAATAAAATTGTTTGAATACCTGGTTTCCAGCAAATCACTGTGTGTAACCAAACAAAGGGTTAATGTTTGTTGACGTATGCTTCATAGGGCTGTTTTATGTCACCTGTCTTTGAATGTTTATCCAGAGGTGCTGGTGTCACAGATAGCTAGTCAACAATGTATTTATTGCCCAATCCACAGATGCTAAAAGACTGGGAAAATGTAGTGGCTAGGTAACATAGTACATCAACACACTACTTCCCATAATCCATGTTTTAGAAGACCTCTGTATAAATGTTTAACTAGAAGAACAGGGGGGTGGGGTACGGAATAACGGTGCTGATTGCACCGAAAAGACTTAAACAAGACATCTTGACTCCGGACGGCTGCTTCCCAATGAGGATCCATCACGACTCTTCTGTGAAGCGACTTGAAGAAATCCCAAAGAAAGAATACGCCGGCGGGACTTGACGTCATTGACATAGGCAACGCTGTTAACGCTGCTCTTAAGAGGGTAATGTAACTTTGCGGTCATATACAATGTGCAACCCTTTGTAAAGTACCATTGGCTGAAAAGTTGACTCTGTAAACTTTATGGAGGTCTGCCTACACTGCAGGTCGTCAGTGCATACACACTGCAGAATTGGAACGACATTGTTCCATCGTTGAAGGAGATTTTTAGCCCATTTATAAAATCAAATTATTCAATGTGTTTTGTTTCTAATGTTACCATACCCATTAGTATTTCTGTTGCATTCTGTTGCATTGCTAGAGCCTTTTTCAAATTGCTAATTGTTCCATTTTTGTATCTTTACTGCATTTAAAAGCATCAGGAAGATTATCGTAATATCAAAAAGACCAATAAAAATGCAAGTAAAAACACATATTAAACACAGTAATACAAAGGTTTTATTTATATTTATTATGCTTATATGTACTTTTAATCATAATTGTCTACTCTTCCGTAATGTCCGGGAGACTCCCGAATTTCTGGGAGTCCTCCTGGACTCCCAGGAGAGCAAGATGACCTCCCCGGTTCCTAAACTCCTAAGTAGTAAAGTGGTGGGGGCGGGGCTTAGTAGCGAATAGCGAATCATCGTGGCCTCGCCACCTGCTGCAATTGTTCAGAAAATGTGATTGATGCTTAGGTGGCAGGGCCAAATGTGTCGATCTGCCGGGCCGCGCCCCTAGCACGCCCACCTCCCTCCGATCTCCCGTACCAATCCTTGCCAAAGTTGGCAAGTATGCTATTAATAAGTGTGACAAAAATTAGCTGTTTATTTTTTATTTGTCAACCAACCCCTCAACAACATATCTGATGTATTAGACGGTTTCCAAATGCGTAGGTAAAGAAATGTCTTGTAATATTAGTTAGACTTGTATTTTAAGTTTAATGTCCCATCAATGTAGTAAAACCCTTTTTTTTTTTTTTTAAAAGACTTACACTTTTTTCTCAGCAATGTATAAATCAAGCTATTAGCATTCTAGGAATTCCTTCTTAGCAGATTTTATAAACAGCTGTTTGTGTTACATCACTTTCACTGTTCTTACTCCTGCTGAAAGCAGTTTCGCTGATTTTAATGCACATGTTAGAAATATTGTAGTTTGTCTCCCATCTCATGATTTCAGAGACATACTGTGCACTGCAACTAGTGAATCTTTCTTTTTTAAATCCTAAGCGTGTCGTGTAGAGTTGGATGTAAGTCTAACTCCTAAGCACAAAAAGCCCCATTGCATCCCCAGTAGAAAATCTTATGTGTCAGTCTCAGACAGTGACGAATATATCCCTTGAGCCTCTCTACACTTATAGAGACGGAAGAGTGGACAGGCGTAGGCATAATCTAATAAGGGAGTATTAATGTTCTTTACTTATTATGCTGAGGCACTTCTGTTCTGGCTGTATTCCCCACGGTGTAAGCTCCCCACTGATGATGATTGAATGCAGTTTCCATACTCTTCCCAGTTACAAGTATCTTGAGATATCGTTGGCTTGGAATGCAAATTTAAATATGTGATACAATGTACACTTATGTTGTAAGTGTAAACTGTGTCTAACTCTACATGACCCCCTTAGCTTCTACCACTGAGTGTTATTGTATGTATTTTTATATATTATATTATACACATGTATCTATGTTTTGAAAAGTAATAGCAGGGGTATTTTTCAGGTCAAGGCAGCAGTCGCAAAACAATTTTGTGAAGCATCCAATAGTCCAGTAACCAGCATGCAAATCAATTTACATTCAGTACAATGTGAGAGACAATATAAGTAATTTACTAATTATATTATTTACCTACCACTGAGTATCTCAGCCCAACTAGAGCTGTACTTCTTGCTATAACAATCATTTTGCGGGATGCCATAAGTACTTAGGGAATTTTTCATTCATTTTTCTATCTACATAGCCCAGAGAAAGGATCACAAGGTAATGCTTCCTATTACTTTAAGCCCTCTCTCCCTTTATTCATATGTCAATATGTATACTGCTTTCAATTTATATTCTATATTACTTACACCATAATGCACATTTGTTTTTTTATTTTTTAAAGGGGTGGGGGGGGGGTGTTAGTATTCATGTCTCAACATCCTTTTTAGTAGAGGCTTTTTCTGTCCTATTTGATATCAGGTGTACCTTCAGCTATTATTTTTGGCATGGCTAATTTACTATTTATGGTAGATTTGTAAGGCACCACAGTGCTCTACAGCGTCATGCAGTGGGGAAAACAGGACATACATAAAAAAGGTACATACAAGGTAGACAAAATAAATGCATACATGAAAACAAAGGGTATGGAGGGCACTGGTCATTAGAGAGCTTACATTCTAAGGGAAAGAGGGCACCACTGAAATGAGGAGCGACTGTGCAAAGAGTGAAGAATGCTCATTTTAAAAGGATACAGAAAAAATGACATGGGGATCAATTTTGCATTCTCGAAAGTTGAGAACTGGTCTTGAAACTTTATTTTCATCAATCACTGCAAAATGCTTTTCAACGCTTAGTCACCACTGGTAGAGATGGACTTTTATCTTTTGGTACATTTGCCTATTTGTAAATATTGAACCAATAGCTACATTTTCAGCAAATCAACTCAAATATCTTTCCTTAAAAAAAAGTTTTAAAATATGTGTTGAGTATAAAATGTAAGCTATTCAATTTGTCGATCATTGTGATGAATTTTAAAGAACTTGTACTTAAGAAACAATATTTTATAGTCAGTTTTGTGTCCGAATGCCAAAACATTTTCAGCCTGACATTCACAATTTGATTCACTCGTGGAAGTAACTAATATATGTAGAAATTCAAAACTTGCCGAAAAGTTTCATTCATTTTTAGTCACTGCTATCTGCGTGCCACTTCACCGGTTTCCCTTACCGCATGTTTCAATTCCATGTTCCTTTTAGATTGTAGATTCTTGCAAGCAAGTTCCTTATTCAAAATATGTCTCAATACCTTGTACTTGCTGTAATGCAATGTTTTCACCTCTTGTACTGAACACACAGTTACTATATAACTCCCCAGTGAAATGTTGATATTGTTGATATTGTTGATATAATAAGTATTCTAGAACTACCCTATGTACCAGGAAGTGGACATGCAATGGTTATCACAGCCACTTAATTAGGTGGTACAACCATCATAGAAAACGGTCCTCTCCCTTGATAAAGTCTAGCAATAGAAATGTATGAATAATCCTAACTTTGCTGGTTCACATTAAAAAAGTTGGTTGTCCTGGTGACGGAAACCCACAATTCTACAAATCTAAGAATGTCAATGTTAGGGTTAAATATTTCTCAGAACTGGACATATCTTTTGATGTTTTTGTATATGTACAGTTATTAAACTAAAGTCCCATTTTCAGCTTGTCTACAGTAGCAATTTAAAATCTCAATTTCCTCTGCTATGAAAACAATGGAGTCAAGTGGAATTCCTGAAATGTTTCAGTGCTGTTTGGTCAAGTGCTTATCTTTCAATAACGGTTTTGCTACCTTTATTTTCTGCTCATAAAAAATATATTTTTCATAAATTTGATATAGTCTCCTTAGGAAAGAGCAGCCTGTTGTTATTTGAGACCGTTCCATAAAATGAGTGTGGGCAAACTTCCACGCCTAGTTTTTGGCATTTTATATGGATACAATTCTTTCTTGACAGAAACTAAACTGGATACATAGGGCATGAGTCATTAAGGACAGTAAAGCAAAAAAAAATGAGTCACTTTACTCCTTGGCAAAGCCATGTTGCATTGAAGGGGGAGGTGTATTTAAAATGTGATGCCATATTTATAGTTGGGGTAGGGCATGTCCTAGACAAACTGTTAATTCAGTGTAAAAATAAAGCTATTTAGTATTTGTGTGCTACATGAAAAAACAGCCAGTATTTAACTTATGTTCAAAATAATAAACCAATTTGCACCCCTTGTGCCCCTTGCATTGTAACATGGTTTGTCCAGGAGAAAATCTGCTCCTTTTTTTGCCTTGTTTTCCATAATGAATCAGATCCATAGCGTTTAAAAAATATGGGCACGATTAAGTACCTTTGCATGCAGTGTCTTGTGTGAAATAGCTCTGCACATGCTCAGAAACAGACCATGCGCAAATTAACTCATTTGCATACAATTCATGTCCGAGTGCAAATGACGCTTCCGGTTGTATATGACTTAAAGGGCAGTACAGGGGTGGGAGTAAGGGAATGCCAGATGCGCCCTTTTCAAGTCCTGGGTTTCTCTAGCGTACTTGTTTTTTAGTTGCATGATTTGCACTCTCTTTTTGCCCATTGATTGTTATGGGCATCACTTCCACTGTTCCTTGTTAGAAGGTTTGATAAATCTACTTCTTATACTCATGGTTTATATAAGACAAAAATGAGGTATTATATTAGAGACATAGAAAGGTAACATGTAATCTTGCTAAAAGTTGCACAGAGCATTTTTACAAAGGGAATTCCTAAGAGATGGGACAGTTCCTAAACAACATGCATCTGTGTATTTTCTAGAGGAAAATATAAGTGCATATCTGTATAATTCAATGCACAATCAAATATGCTATGGGTCGATAAATCCTAAATAATCTCTCTAGTTTTCTCATTGATTCCATTACTTTTACTCTTGACTAGAGGTGCTGAAAATTGTTTTAAGCGGGTCTTGTACCAGTTCTAAAGATCAAATTTTGCGATAAAGCTTTTGATCTTTAGAACTGGTTCAAGAACTGCTTTAAAACAATTTTCAGCACCTCTAGTCAAGAGTAAAAGTTTAAAGTTAAATTCCAGCCATTTCAACACTTTCAATCTTGTTTGAGTGAAAGATCTACATTGTAAAGTATTTTTAAGGTTTTTTCCAAGAGTGGCAAATTTGTTTGTAAATGTTCACTGTTCAATTTATAAAAAAAAAAAAAAAAAAGTAAATTGTAGCAATTTAGGCTCAAACATGCAGAAAAGGCAACATTTTATAGTTTATTTTAATATTTCTGGGCCTGATTCATTAAGGAAAGCTAAGTAAAAAAAATTGAGTAAGTAGTCTCCTGGACAAAACCATGTTACAATGCAAGGGGTGCAAATTAGTTTTCTATTTTGCACATAAGTTAAATACTGATTGTTTTTTCATGTAGCTCACAAATATCAACTTTAAATTTCTGTGTAAAAATAAGCTATTAAGTATTTGTGTGCTACATGAAAAAAAAAACAATATTTAACTTATGCGCAAATTTGAACCCCTTGAATTGTAACATGGTTTTGTCCAGGAGACTACTTACTCAATTTTTTTCACTTAACTTTCCTTAATGAATCAGGCCCTTTTACATGCGAGCTAAGAATATGAACTTAAAATTCAAGTTAATTTATAAAATACACATTGTGGTGGTCAAACTAAAAATGATTCATTATAATCAAGATAGTTTATACCAAAATAATCGAACTGTGTCTGTTTAATTGAAGTTTGTACTACCTTAAATAGTTCAAGTATCTCTATATTTGACTGTTACTTCTGCAACTATCCTACTTGAATTTTCTTATAATAGTTCAGTGTTATTCTGAACTTATTCAGAACAGGAGCTGTTTGTTCCAAGTATATAACAGGAAAAGAGTAGCAGGATGCTACTGTGATGAGTTAAATTGAAGGAAAGTTAGTCTGTATTATGATTCCTTAAACAATCTGTTGGTTTTTTTGTTTTTTAACTGCTGTTTTAGTGTTTTTTAGTATAACGTGTAGGTTCCAATTGATTTAACCCTTAATGGCCAGAAGTATTTTGTATTTCCATCACCAGTCTCATTGGGCCTGATTGAGTCAGAGGCAAAAATACATCCAGATCAAAAGAGACGTGCAACTTAAAATCTAGCACATTGATGCATCTGGAGCAAAGATATGCCAGTCTTTACCGGGCATTTCTTCCCCAGGACAAACTGTTTGAATAGTCTAGAGAAAAAGTTGATAATGATGACTACTACATATCACTGCAGTCAGTGCAGTGTAAAAAAAATAAAT
This sequence comes from Mixophyes fleayi, assembly GCF_038048845.1. Taxonomy (NCBI): domain Eukaryota; kingdom Metazoa; phylum Chordata; class Amphibia; order Anura; family Limnodynastidae; genus Mixophyes; species Mixophyes fleayi. Next base: position 30,457,418 of record NC_134410.1, read on the forward strand.
ACATAAATAAATCATAAAAAACAAAAACAAACCATGTGTTCACTCCCCTAAAATCTTTAACCAGACCCAGAGCCAGGCGGACTGGGCTGGTGTCCCCTAAAGCATAGGGACAACCAGAATGGGATTCCCTGCAAAAATGTTAGCCAGCACACGGCTTGGACAGACTAGACCCATACCTCTGTCACACATATAGACATCATCATCAGCAGCAATTTATATAGTGCCACGAATTCTGCAGCGCTGTACAGAGAACACACTCACATCAGTCCCTACCCCATTGGAGCTTGCAGTCTAAATTCCCTAACATACACACACTAGGGTCAATTTTGATAGCAGCCAATTAACCTACTAGTATGTTTTTGGAGTGTGTGAGGAAACCGGAGCACCCAGAGGAAACCCACGCAATCACAGGGAGAACGTACAAACTCCACACAGCTAAGGCTATGGTCGGGAATCGAATTCATGACCCCAGTGCTGTAAGGCAGAAGTGCTAACCACTAAGCCACCATGCTGCCCTAGACCCTTGCTAGATGTAAGCCTCTTTACCTGGGAGTCTAAGTACATCAGATTTTAAAACAGGAGAAAAACCTTTGTAATGGTGCCTTAAAAAAAAGTAAAATGTAAACACTACTCGTATGTAGCCTTATGGTGAAGCAGCTGCAATATACAGGGTGGCTGCAAACCACCTGTAAACAAAACACCACATATACTAAAATGAATTGCAGCGCTAAAAACCTCAAATGACTAAAATAATACATCATGTAATAAATCATGAAAAATGGTCTCGAATCACCATAGAAAATATTTGTTAATAACATGTAAACATACTATGTAACAATAGAATGTTATAAAAATGGATACTGATAGCCTGCAATGCGCCAGCTAAAACACAAAATGCAATAATATAAAAAACACAATCAAATGAATAAATACCATTGATAGAAAATGTTGATAGCACAGTGCACTGTGATCGAAATAGTTAAATATAATATAAAATACACCAATCCCCTCTTAGTGCTACAATATAAAGTCCTTATTAGACAGCTGTCACAAAAAGTAGCAAAAGAAGTCGGTTAATGGTAAAAAAAAATTCACTCATCTGAACGGTAATAAATCCGATCCAGTGTCCACAGAGTATGTTGGTATAAATGTTAATAACTTGCAACAATGTGTGTGGCTGTTAATTATACAATGTCAAAAATCAGCCTAATTCTTCTTGGGCAAAAACCAAAGCTCAGATGTACGTATATGCATATAATAAAACTCAATGCAGTAGTCTCTGATGAGACTTTACCTCCATCTGTTGAATATATGTGCTCACTCGCAGTGTCAAACAATGCTGTCATGATAGCTCTGTATCCTTCCTTAGTAGCTTGGAACACCTTAGCTTTAAAAGATATATCATATAACAGGTGTCTATGCAGCTCACATATTTCTAAATTGGGTCTCCAGCCAAGCTCACCGGTCCCTGCTGCCGCGTACATCATCATCATCACCATTTATTTATATAGCCCCACTGATTCCGCAGCGCTGTACAGAGAACTCATTCACATCAGTCCCTGTCCCACTGGAGCTTACAGTCTAAATTCCCAAACACACACACACACACACACACTAGGGTCAATTTTGATAGCAGCCAATTAACCTACTAGTATGTTTTTTTGGGAGTGTGGGAGGAAACCGGAGCAAACCCACGGAGTACATACCAACTCCACACATAAGGCCATGATCAGGAATTGAACTCATGACCCCAGAGCTGTGAGGCAGAAGTGCTAACCACTTAGCCACTGTGCTTCCCAGTACAACCAGCAAGCAGTGGGAATGAATGTTTATCTTTCGAGCGTTAGAGCAGCACCGCCAGCTTTCCATATATCTGCACCAGAAGCAATAATATCTCTCCTGTGATTGCCCATGGAAGGTATAGTTTCGATAAGGCTATAGTAAGACTTAATCACGCATCTGGAACTACTTAGTAACAAGAACAGCGTAGATAAATAAAAATCTCAGTATTAAACATCCAAATCCCCTAAGGGATAATACATAGACCAAAGCAATTAAGTGTGACATATGAAGTCATTCCATAAAGGAATCAGTGTCAATGAAAACTAGACCAAACTAATGAGGCATCAGTCAAAAAAAGCATTAAAATATGGTGTTTTATAAAAGATATTCCAAAAATAAAAAAGAGAATAAAGTCTGCTATGTTCATGCTGGAGGTTCATCGTGAACAGAGAGGAGACTTATGCTCAACAACTGAATAACACTTGGCAACCACTGGATTGGAACGACACCATCAGTACACATACTGACACATTTTTTAGAACCCATAATAGGCCAGTAACTAAGCAAGCTGTAATCAAAAGTGTCAGTGTGTACAGACGGAACCTGAGGAATACAAAATGTGGAGGAGAGAAAGTGTTAAGTAAAGAAACCTTGATTTGTTGGTTTCATTTTTAATACAGCAATCATTGAGTATATTTAGTAAACTGTGGGTTTGAAAAAGTGGAGATGTTGCCTATAGCAACCAATCAGATTCTAACTGTCATTTTGTAGAATGTACTAAATAAATGATAACTAGAATCTGATTGGTTGCTATAGGCAACATCTCCACTTTTTCAAACTCACAGTTTAGTAAATATAGCCCTAGGTTTAGGTTATACACAACCTTTATTTCGTATAGAGGCATGTTTTACAGACATACATTTTGCAATATACTATTAATGATAATGGTCTCAATGCATAAGTGTAGCGTGCCAAAATGAGAAATATTCTTACATTACTAAATTCATGTTGGATGATTCATAATTACTTATAGAGGATATACTGGTGAAATAGACTTCTTTCCTCCCTTAATTAGCACTCAGTTGAAATAACCTTCATATGCTAGATTGTAATTAGACTAATCAAACTAGCATTTTTAATCCTGCACTAATGTTGAAATATTCCAATAAATCCAATTACATTTCTCTGCGTTTGGGAATTTGAAACATTTTAGTAAAGTATATGTGATCATTTAGAAGGCATTTCCTGTGCACTGCAACAACAATTTGATCAGGAACTAGCCACTAGACCGTTCTATGTCTTGACAATTCACACCAACACTAATCTCCTAGGCAGTTTAAAATAAATGAGCAAAAAAGCATGCAAATGCACACGTATGACATGTTGCATGAAAAATAATAATATCAATAATTGAATGACAAATTATACACAATCTTGTGTTAGTTGTCGATTATTAGCAGTTACTAACTGTTGATGTCTACTTAAAGCCTGGCAGGGTTTTTGTTGTGAACCTGGTATTTGGAGGGCTTTCTACATCCTTTTTGTTATGTCCCCTACAGATACAATATAGAAAGGTGTTTTGAACCCTTTGTTTAATTCTATATATAGTATTCCTAAATGTTTATTCATGTTTTCAAACTTTTATGGCCTTTGTATCTTGCTCCAGATAACGGTCCATATAAACCCACTGTTATTCAAATAATCTATGCTACCTATTCTAATCTCAAATATATAGATATATAGTATATATTCAATTATTTTCTGTTATCTTTGCAGTAAATGCTTTCTATAGTTCTAACATAGTTGAGTGGGTCATTTTAAAAGCCAGAAAACATGAGTCATCTCTGTTTTATAATAATATAATTAAATATGTGCTCACTAAATGCTGCCATATTTTTATTATAGTCCATCCACTCGTTAATTAATTAATTTAATTAATAAATCAAATGCCCTGTTACCAACAATGTATGCTTTACATGATTGTTTTATTACTTATGTTACCTGTTTACATATCATAATATTTAGGATGTAAATAAGCAAAGCAAAACCTTTCCATTGTCACAGCATTTTATCTGCTCATAGTATTTATTTAACTCTAAAAAAAGTTCATCATGACAGTCAGCTGACTATAGAACTGATTTAAGTTAATATAAAATATGTGTGTATCACGTATACATATTTGGATGCACTTATTATTATTATTATTTATTTATAAGGCGCCACAAGGTTTCCGCAGCGCCGAACACAGTACAAACAATGGACAGTACAGGGAATAACAGTACAGAACAATAAACGAGTAATACCAAGACTTCAGAGACTCCAGGCAAAGCAAATATAATGGAGTTGGAGCAGAAGAGAAGGTAGAGAGACAGGAGGGAGAAGGGCCCTGCTCATAAGAGCTTACATCCTAAAGGGAAGGGAAACAGACAGCCGGCACAAAGGGAGTCAGAGGAGGGGAGCAAGCGCACACCTCTACAGAGGTGGAGGCAGGAGACGAGATCGAGCATGGAGAGAGGGTTAGGTGGAAGGCTGGTAGGCTTTAAGGAAGAGATGGGTTTTGAGTGCCCGTTTGAAGGAGCACAGGTTAGGGGATCTTATCTATTAAAAAGTGTTGTTTTAATTTTTTAGATTTGTTCTGAGCCAAGTTATATACCTGATATAACTGGTGTGTTTATCGTTAACTAAATATGTTCATCATATACCTCCCAACTTTTAAATTGGGGAATTGGGACAACGTGAGCTTTGCGGCAGCTCGTGCATGACAATGGGGGTATGGTCACATGTCAAAGGCATGGCTACATCCCCCAGGGGCGCACCCAGCACTTCCAATACCCTGTGCCACATCTACCCCCTTCCTCCACTAAAAATCCTCTGCAACAGATTGACATGTTATGAGGAAGGTGCTTCTCTAAACACAGCAGATGGAGAGTGACTGACAACTTGCCAGACTTGTTTTTCAGAAATACACTGTGCTGGTTGGTAGATTCATACAGAAGGGCAGGCCAGTGATGTCAAATTACTGCAACCTCAGCTTTTTTTTTACCTTTATCAGATCCCAACAAGGCCCTGTCCAAAATATGTGGAAGAAGCTTCAGCAGTCTGTAACAGAGTCTGTCTGGAAGTAATATGTTTAATACTTTCATGGTTCATAGCTGAACATTTCAGTTTTGGATTTTAGTGGACAGCTTTGTTGCACGTATCCCTTAATTTCATGGAAAGTGGAATTCACTACAATCCTAATTTTGACATTCTAATTTTTCTTTCCAACTACTTTTTGTTTAGTCAAATAAATAAGTGAATAAGGTGACTCAATAATTTCTCATGAAAAACCAAGCTAAAAATATATATTTCTCTTCTTCATTAACTCTCATGAGAAAAGCTTACGTGCTGAAATAACTGTCTTCTGCCTTTACAATATGTTTGCCTGAGAGGTGCCCTGGCTTTTGGGATATGTCTGCTAGCTGCATTGTTTATAGTTTGTTTTATTTTGCCTTAAGAGGATCACAAGAATAATAAACAAAGTAATCCACATATCTATATATAAAGTAAATTAAATCATTTTACCCCTTCATCACAAAATATTTTGCTGTAGTACAAACACTGCACACAAAGCTCTGTTTTCCTTAAACTAAAAAAATCATATTTTGTGCTACTGATAAAAGCAGAAAATTACACGCTCTGTTAAATTGAATGAGCAACTTCTATATCAGTATTGATGTTTGAGAGGAATGTTTAGTATCAGTAGCTGCTGGGGAGTGCTGGTCCTCTATTGCCATTTGGGGTACCTCTTGGTAAGGTAGCTCTGAATTTAAAAACACGTGGATGTATGACCTAATATAGGGACTCTCATTGTTTAGATTTCAGACCACCCTATTAACAGAAGTGCCTTGACAGGGCTGGTGGCTTACCATGCATTTGCAAATGTGTGTAACTGAGAATTCTGAATTTTTATATACAAGTAGTATAGCAGGTCTTTCATGGTTCTCAGCAGTGTTGCTGGGATATTTTTCTCTGTGTTTTTTTTCCTTTCTGGATAAGCCCACCCTTTCAAGCACCTGCTATAAAACTATTAATTGATTTTTACCTTCTCAGTCAACATGCAGGCTTTACCTACAGAGGAAAGAGGGAGATCACATAGTTAATCTGTAATCTGATTTGCACACTTCTGCATTGCCCTGATCTGCACTCCCAATAGTTTCTGCAGTCACATGAGGTATTACTCTGAGCTGAGGCTTCCTCCAATCAGCTCTTCATTCAACACACTACACAAGCAGATATAAAAGTTTGAGCAAAATTATAAATTGGAAAAGAGCTGGTGCCACAGGTGATAGGTAGCCCACTGCTGGTGTGGTACTCTTGTACTACATAAAGGATGGAGTATGATTTTGTCAAATATAATACATAAGACATGATAAAAATTAAAGTTTCATATATTATGTTTTACAGAATGCTAAGCCAGGGAAAAGACAACAGAGGAGGTGGCCCAGGAGGAGGTGGGCTAGAAAAACTAGAGCCTGTAATAGCGGAGGTGGCCCAAAAACAGTTGGAACCATAAGTGGATGAGGTGGCCCAAGAGGAGCTGGAGCCACAAATGGTGGATGTGGTCCAGGGGGAGTTGGAACCACAAATGGAGGAAGTGCCCCAGGAGGAGTCCCAGGAGAAGCCAGAGCCACAGGTCAAGAAAGTGTTGGATAGCAACATATCAGTGCACCAAATTTTGTGAAATAGTACAGTTTGCAGTTTATTGAAGTTAGATTAAGGGAAAATATAAATTTTTATGGGTGTTCATTGCTGTGTGGAAGGGAACATGATAATTTACACTCCAAAAAATTACATGATTTTTGAGCTGACATAAAATGTATCTAATCAAAAGTTTTAGATAAAATCTTATGCCTTCCACTTGTACTTCAGGGGAACAAATGCATTTCTAGGAATACGTTGTCCAATGTAAAATAAAGCTAAAGGGATGGTTCTGAAGTAGTATGAGGTTATACTTTTGATTTGATGTTTACACTATTCTACAATGTACTCCTTAAAATTTTTACACCACTCTCCCCACCATTCAGCCTGTGCTTCTTCTGCAGTTGCCTCAGCATACTACTTCTCTTGGCAGCTTCTGTCTTTGGACTATTCTGGACTTGTTACTTTGAATGTATACTGCAGTACCTCTAATCCACCAAAGGTGCTGCTATTGTGTCTTATCCCTTCTCTCTACCAGGGGTTAACCTGGTAGAGTTAACCTAATCATTTGCACCTGTTGTCTCCTTATTTATACCTGCCTCTCCCAGTTACCTTTGCTTTTCATTGTTTGTTTATGTTGCTGTGTCTGACATTGTTGTGCTCATTTGTTTCTCTTGTTCCCTGGGACTTCTAAAAGCTGCTGCCGAAATCTCTTTACCTGGTTTCTCTCCACAACCTGTTCACCTGCACCATCTGTGTTCCTTCTTATTTGCTTTCAGGCTTTCTCAGCAATCCTTGTTCAGTATCTGTAATACTCTGTTAGTACCATTCTGCATTATCTGGATTGTCAGGATGATAGCATAAATCTGATATTATTAAATATAATATTGAATGTCAGGGCCCAAATAAAACAATGCATTGATACATAAATGAACCCGATTTTCCACTCAGATAAATGTATAACCAAATGTTTTTACAAAGGAAACAATTAGCCCAGTAGGAGGAAATTAGGTTGAGGAGACCTGCTTAAGATATGCAGATCACAGACATCAATTGTTTTGATAATATATTCCACTTCCTAAATGACTTCCTTTCCATAGTTAGTGTAAACACAACGAACCACTAAATGTAAATGACAGAGCCATATGCCTAGGTGAGATCATTGTAGACAAAGATAGCATTTGAAGACTGCCTATAAAGATATATAGAAATATGAGCTTTAAAGGAAAATGTCTTCTTAGTTCATATTTTGGGAAATCCAGGTGCCACTCCATACTGAGGAGCAGAAATCACACCAGGGTTGTGAATTACAGGTACGGGTGGTATTTGGGAACTGCTAAAATAACATATCTTTGGAAAAGGTATGTCACATTGTCAAAATTTCATCATGTTTGGTATGAAAAGATGGACAAAGTCTTAGAGGATTTATTAATGATAAAATTGGATCTGTGATGCTCCACAGAAAAGTTAGATCACATAGTAGAATTGGTTAGTAAATCAGGCAACATGCAAATGGTGATTGAACAAAATGTCACAGGCCACAACCCCCTGGGGTAGAAAGAGGTGTGGAAGTGTCTTTAAAAGACTGAGACCAAGTATAGCAAGGGGTCAGACTTTTTGGGGAAATCAATTCACATTGATAAGCTGTCCATCTTCCTAGCCAATTTCCCATGGCACAGATTATCAGATTATGCAACTCAAGCAAATTGTCTGAAACCCCAGGAACCAGAATGCTTTGGGTTGTAATGGAAAGAGGCAGAAGGTCGACTCAATATCAATATTCACAAGCAATGTCCCCTCGCCAATCTCTTTCTCTAAAACCAGGGTAAATGCAAAATCAAGATACACCACTCTGGTGTGCTGTAGGGAAATAGAGTCATTAACTTAAATCCCTTTGGGAAAGGAAATGTGCTGTATAAACCAAAACTTGCCAGGAGACATTTTGGGAATAATGCCTACTGGTGAAATAACTAGATTTAGCAAATTAGGATAAGGGAAATGGCCACATATGCGGCAAAACTGGACTTCTTTCCTAATTTTTACCACCAGAATCCCTGAGTGAGCATAGGTCAACCGCAAGTTCCTATTGGAGACCACCCTAATGGACCCTCTATTGACAATGTAAAATCCCCCATAGAACCTTGTAACAGGAATGAAGCTACTTATCGATTAGAGTATAGCTGAAGCCAACAAGACATAGCTTCCACTAACACTGGGAAAGGGGCTTTATTTAGGAGGAGCCCCCTGTGACACCCTTTTAGTGAATGATGGACCCGAGTTGCTGGTGCGTTTCTTGACAGGTTGTCACCCACCGCATTGCAAGTAAGAGTATCTAAGCATACACTGAGAACCTTTACCACAGTGGGAGATGTTCTTGCCAAGAAAGAATGAACCTGGTTTATTCGGTGCAGTATATTTTCTATGCGCAGCTACTGCATGATCCGACCATACTAGCCTGCTGCACAGCCATCCAGATCTCGACATCTTTAAAGCCAAAACTAATGCTAGCTACCTTGTCTACTTTTTTGAGAAACTCCTTGTCAGAGTTACACCCCAATAGTGTAACTTATCAGCTCTGGTACCTGTGAAACAAATGGGTTATCGATCGATAGAGAAGAGACACACTCAGTTTTTTAGGGCTGAATGAGAATCAATTCTGACTGCCCCCTAGTCAGAAGGCTTTATTTATACATGAAAAAATGTGTTTGCAGGCACATTTGTTATCTAGAAATTATTGCATTTTCTCAGGGGAAAATTAGACATAGTATCAACAGAAAGAGTCTATACATCTATTATTTCACTTCTCAGTGATGCTGCTGTAAATGTCAAGGCCTGTAACTCCTGTAACTCCTTATCTTCAAGGACGGTCCATAGCCTTAGTCTCCACCATGGCCTCTGGGCGTATTGCCAAGCTCAGCATATTCACATGAGAAAGAAACAGAAAAGCTGGTGTCAATATCATATTCAGGAAATACAAAGAAAAGCATCTTTTATTTTACAAGTTTGATCAATATATGTACTTTTTACCATATTAACTCTCATACTCCTCATCATACTTGTGGCATTGTGGCCTTGTTTGCGCAGCACACCATGTCGCCCCCCTAATGGAATCATATCAATTTGTTTTGCCCCCGCTCCAATACTGAGGAATCGTCCTCAGTACTTAGAACATAAGAACCAGAGCACAGGCCACCAGCAATTCTATGTTTCTCATACTCTCCAGAAAAATTAACACTGGAGACACCGGCAAACTCCCTTGAGGCTGCTCCCTTTTGACATCCTTGGACAATGGATTAGAAAACTTAATATACTTAAACTTAATATAGAGAAGACAGGTTATGCTGGAACATGTAGTTTCACAACACCTGGAGAGCCACAGGCCTGCTGTATAGTCTTGGAGAAAGGGGTTATGAACATAGGGGGTGGGCAGAAAAGGTGTGCACGGGGGACCCAAAGGGGGCATCACCTGCTGGTGGAAAGCAGCATGCGCTGTGCAAAATGGGGAACCGGGGCTAAATTCTGGTGCAGGGGAGAGCACCCGACAACTGAGGGGGTGGAGAGGCTGCTGTAAGGGGGGGGGAGCAGCAAGGGTGGTAGTGACTAGGAGGCGAGTGAGGGCAAGTGGGGGCCTGTCACATCTCTTTCTCAATGCCGAGGACTGAACTTTTCCTGCCTTGTTGGGACAGGAACAAAGGAGATTATTTCTTATTGCCACAGTACAGGCAGAGACCCAAGGAGAGTCATCTAGATGTTTACTCAATCTTAACCACCAACTGTATAAGACTCTCCAAAGGAGTTGGTGAAGGGTATTGCATTTTGGAGTCCTTGATCTGTCCGGAGATGCCGACTGCGGAATGCGGGGTCATTTCACTCGCTATCAGTGGACCAGCACCTGAACTCGCCATAATATTCTTCAGCCATCCGCCAACTTTGTCTCAAGGATCTTAGGTGCACCTTCACTGAGGCCACCCGATCAGGATAATGGTAGAGTAGGCCCAAGGCGTAAAAAAATTCATCAATGGACTGCACGGACAGGACTACTTGGACCACGACTGAAATCCTAAGACTGAGGGTTACCCTTGGAAAAGAGATATGACAATACCAAACCTTTTTTGTTCAGTGTCCGAGGAGAGGGGTCTCAAACGAAATTAGAGCTTGCAACTCTCCTTGAAGTTGCACAACAGAGCTCGGTTTCTAAAGAATTGGTCGGGTAAATTAAGCTTAGGTTCTACTGTGGGTGCCAGAGTGGCTTGTGAGGACCTGTATGCCTATTCCTGGGTAGATAAATAAAGTGATAGATCCTGGACCACTTGGAATATGGTCTGAATCTGGCTGGCTTGGACCTGAGCAGTACTAGGACTGGTTAAACTGGGGTCCATCGGACAGAATCCTTCCCTCTATTGCTCCCCCATCTGCCTGCAGTTCTTCACCCTATGTCTCCTCAATCTCTATTTCTCCCAGGATAATTTTAAAGCCCGCTGTTCTCCAGAATTCAATAGATACAAGATTCCTCTGCATTTTGGATTTTTCCTTGTTAGTCTCGCCATCTTATTAGTGAACTTATCTTGTATCATGTTCTGGAGTGGGTCCGATGACCCGCACGGATGGATCAACATGACTAGGATGGTATTTTGCTGCCTGTCCAGTTTTTCTGGCCAATAACACCTACAAGATTGCTATAATGTTATGGCTAACTGCACTGACATGAACTCCCAGAATAGATGGTAGAGGTCTTTGCCTATAGCAGCCACCATTCCCGTAGAGCTCATTATACTCCCAGGTACATGTATGTCCCCAGGTCTTAAACACAGTGTAGTAGGAGCTCATGGACAGAAACCGTAGTGCAGGAGATAGCAGTTGTAAACAGAATAAAGGAGACAAACTTGGAACAGTTCTAGGGTTGTGGGAGCAAAGGAATCAGAATAAGCAGGGATGGGCCAATGGTCATGGCAGATGGCAAGCAGGGAGAATCCAATTATCAGCAGAGGTCAGGGGCAATCAGCAAATAGCAGGGTCCAGAACAAGCCGGGGTCAAAACAAATATCAATCAGATTTCAAGCAGAGTATCCACTGGGATATGGGACAGGTCAGCAAATGTGGGGACATAAGCTATAAATGGCAGGAAGGCTAAGCCCTTAAATAGTGACAATAGATAATAAGGACTTTCTGGCCGCACCCTCTACAATAGGCACAGGAGCCTAATTAATTAACTGGCACCCTGTTGCACAATACTCAAATGACATCTGTGCCCTGACACGGCGGTGAGTATGAGAGTGTCCTGACCGTTGCCCTGGTGACAGTTGGGATGAGGGAACAGAAGTGATGTCCCGGTTGTAATGGCAACACCTGAGATGCACTGCAGGGTAAACAGACGAGCCACAGCGGCTCGTGACAATGCAGCCATGCTATGAGGAAAGTTCACTCTCAAATCATTTCATTCATATGCTCCTAATTTTGCTGAGGCATCCTGGGACCTAATCCCCTCTGTTTCAGGTTCTTGGCTGTCACTCCATAATCACACACTTCTCCTCAAATCATACTAGCATTATGTTGCTAAGCAACCGTCCTTGGTGTGTCTCCCCTGGGACCTATGCAGGGACCACACATTTAGTCAATGGGAGATGTGAATTTATTTCTATAATGCCAGAGAGGCATTACAGAAATAAAACCAGAGAAGAGTTAAGCCAGTACTCAGTTAATCTCATATTATTCATGGTACCAGCTGCGTGGCAATATAAATACATTATATGTATACAAAATAAAAAGACAATTGTTGTCAGCACTTGTTGTTAACACTGCATATCCGTGTGCATCTCTCTAAATGAAAATATAAGCTATTGGTTCAAATTTTGATCAGAACATTTAAGCCTGCATACCAGATATGTACCACTGTGGGGAATCTCATTGTTTACAGTTAGGATCAACTTTTTAGCTGAAGTGCCTTGAAAGTAGCAAATGACTTATAATATATTTGCAAATATATGCAACTGAGATGTCTGAATTGTATTAATACTTTATAGATAGTTAAAGAAAAGACAAATAATGAGCACAGGCAAAGCAATAGGGCAGTGGACTAAGGAAATAATAAGTAGGGAAGACTGATAAATAGAACTAGAAGAGATGAAATGGAGAAAGGGTACAGGAGAGATACAGAGAAGATATTACATATGAAGAATGGAAAGGGCACAGGTGAGGCAGTGGGTAGCGCCCAGATGAGACAAGAGGTAAGGGGCCAGGAGATATATTGGGGTGAACACATGAGGCGAGAGTAGAAATAGAGGCACAAAATAGAGATCACCACTCTAAGAAAAAGAGTTACTTTTTTTGTGTATGCCAATAGCCTACAAGTGGCACAAAAAAAAGCCCCTGGGTGCTGCAGGGCCAAAATTGCAGCAAATGGAAAAGTACAGTGTATTGCCTAGCACACTGCTATGTTATTTATGGCTGAAAACTCATATTTTCTCTTAGTACTGGCGTGATTAAAACTTGTGAGAAATATGTATTTTTGCAGACGAGCTCCTGACACATGAGCTTTTTTAATGTTGTCTTCAGTTAACCAAACCTATAATACAAAGAAACAATGATTCTTATCGGCAAACTTACTAAACAGGAAAGTTCAAAAACAAGAAGAACTGGCATCACTATTACACAATTCTATTGTTACACATATTACAAGTTCCCTTTTTGAATGAAAAGAAAAAAAATAAAACAAAATGCAAGCCCATAGGCCTAAGATTTATATTATGCTGACTTTATAATAGATTGCTATAGCTCATAATTGAAATCACACAAAAAGCTAGTATGTAATGGATCTCACTGACTCTGCTCTGAAAACTCTTTACAGGAGGTTCAGCTATATTCTAACTGCTAAGATTTTAGTACAATTGGTTCAAGCTGTCGCACCCACCAGAGGAGTGCTGGAATTGAACAGTTAAAGAATGGAGAGGTATAGTGATACTGAAAGATGGTCTAGTAAAAAACAGATAGATAAGGGCTAGTAAAAAACAGATAGACTGTAGCATTACTACAGCAAAGGACTAGTAGATACTCAAGTATCTAGCATAGATTTATAGAAACATAGCGTATACTTGTGCCTTTTGCAGATCATTTGCCCTTTGGGTGGAGTCCTGAAATAGTAAAAAATTCAATATTAGATTGCTAATGGGGAAAACACTTATTATTCCATGATTGGAGTACCATTTACACTGCATACATGTGGCACTACAAGGGCTTGATCTGAAAGGAGGGAAATAATGTAAGCCACCTTAGATTTCTCAGAGGGAAAATACCCGGGAAGCACTTCGAATTGAATCGCACATGGATTCAAGAATCCACAATACAATTTAGGGTCCCCATCAAAATTAGGCAGATTTGGGATATGTAGTTGAGCTGGCACCAAAGCAGATTCTGAAGGGGATGCTGATGAACCTGAGAGCACAAAAGCATTCTGAAATGTATTGATGCGGACAGAAAGCCCTGAAGAAATTTAATGGGGTGCTACTGGTTAGCTTTCTTCTTCTCTACCCTTCCTACTAGGTGTTGTAGTAAATACCTGGGAGACGGATTATCCACAGAATCCACAGTCAATGCAAACTGTAAAAAAAGGGGTTCAGGATTCTCATGCTAATCTAGATTGGCACTGGCAGGCCAGAGGTGCAGAGTCTAATGAGATCCCTGGTGTTCACCAAGAACCACCGGAAGACGGGATGATCTTTGCTGCCGAGAGCTCACAGGTTGTGGTCCACTGGTCTGCCTCAAGATGTAGCACTGTGAATGGTGATAAAGAATGAAATGCAAGAGTAGCAGGTATCAGAAGAGCAAAGTCAAGCAAGCTGGGTCTGGTACACTAGCTGATGACGAAGTACAGAATCAGAAGTCAGAGTCAGGATAAGCTGGATCCCGGTACACAGGAGAACCAAGTAAATAATGAAACAGTATTGTGGTCTGAACTAGCCGGGTCAGGTACACTAGTAATGGAGACAGGTGCACATAGCAGTGGGTGGTGAGACAAGCCGAGAATGGTACACTGGGTTCAGGAGAGCAGAGAATGGTCAGTCAGGCAAAGAATCCAGTACAAACAAATCAACAATAACACAGGAATAGAACTAGGCATGGGACAAAGCAGGAAGAAAGTGACAAAGCAGGAATCAGTAACCTACAAGTTCCTCTGACATGGAATGAGTGTCAGAGAGGAGTGAAGGCATCTTCAATTTCCCTGCCCCGACCTGTAGCCATTTGACTGCTGATAACCGAATGCATCGTTCGTGAAAGAGAACAGAGAACGGCATTGGAATGAGGGAAGGTAAAAATCGTGACAGTGTCTTGGGAATCGTGGATTACAGTAGGGAATCATTTGGAATTTAATAATTGGATGCTGGACTATATACTAATAATGAGGAAGTTGATAATGAAAGTGTTCACACTGGTGAGGATTGTAACTTTCTATCCATTCGGCTGGTAGCTGATGCTGGGCTGCTTGCTACTATACACAATTTGCCACATTTGGAAACATGACTTGAATGACCTTGCAAATGATTTAACAGGGAGGATGTGTCTAGATGATCAACTCCCCTACCACTACTTATTCTGGCCTCATAAAGGCTACAATGCCTTAACAAATGTCTGCGTTTAGATAAAAATATATCTAAACCGAAGAGGTGCCATTTATCTTGTGCCCTGACATGATAATGTGCTTATCATGGACATCTGCTGGTGGTAACACTAGTGGCTGTATTATATCAACACAATTCCTCCACATTATCTCGTCCATATACAACACATTCATTTTCAGATCCACAATTATCTCCCTCATCCTCTTGCACATTTGTAACTTCCAAAGTAGCCTTCTCAATTTCTATGTGTAAATCATCAGCATCTATACTAATTCTACTACGACTACTACACAGCCTCAAATTTCCAAATGTTTGAGGACTTTCAAAGCAGGCTACTCTATTTGAAAGTGTCGGAATCTGAAACCTGAGACTCACAAATACCACTCATGTATACCCGCATTCTGTGACCGCCCTAGTTTTTCTTCAGCCTCAGGGTTATTTTCAGGCGCTGATTAGGCTGTTTTGGAGGTGACACTGATAGACAGGGCAGTATGGTGGCTAGCACTTCTGTTTTACAGCACTGGGGTCATGAGTTTGATTCATGACCATGGCCTTATCTGTGTGCAGTTTGTATGTTCTCGTCGTGTTTGTGTGGGTTTCCTCCCACAATCCATAGATTGTAAGCTTGAGAACAGCCCTCTTACCTCCCTGTATCCCCAGTATTGTTTTATAACTGTTTGTTTCCAATTGTAAAGCGCTACGAAATCTGCTGGCGCTATATAAATAAATGTTGATGATAATGATAAATCCAAAAACATAATAGTAGGTTAATTGGCTGCTATCAAATTGACCCTAGTCTTTCAGTGTGTGTGTGTTAGGGAATATAGACTGTAAGCTCTATTTGGGCAGGGACTGATGTTAATGAGATCTCTGTACAGCACTGCAGAATTAGTAGCGCTATATAAATAATGATGATGACATAACTCTGAGTGAGAAGGTTGTGCATGGGAAGTTAACGAAGATGTATGACTGTGTTGGGTTCTCTTTTTTGAACTGGTCAATCTAGAATGTCAGTAAGAGCAGTAGCGGGACCCTACTAGCAAAAACTGGGCATAGTCTGAACCTTGTCTTGCCACTGCAGTTTGTGCAGTGGCAAGAGCTATTTTTACATTCATCAGAAACTTGTCTCTCACTCCTGCTCCTTACATCAAGAGCTGATGTTTTCTTTGAGATTGAATTTGACAAATTGTGTTTGGATTTTGAAGACGCTTTCGTCAACTTTCTTCCTGCATTAACCTTTATACTAGTAAATGTTGTAACAATAACAGTAACAGTACTACAACTGCCAGTACTGGTACTGGGATGTTCCTGATCTGTACAGTGATCCAAGGTTGCCAAGAGGAGTGATGTTACTTGGACAGGTTGCAGCTACCTGCCACCACACCAGGGGAACACTCAATGAGATAGGTAAAGGAGGGAATGTTATCTTACAATTCCTACAATTCCTTTGACACTGCTTCACAATATACTTCTAATATAGAAAATGTGTTCTTATTTGTTAATAAACAACTGTTATATTTTATTGGGGGGTTGTGCTGCTCTGAGTCTGAGACAAGAACACCCTGTTTACTTTTTTAGTTTGTGCAGCTGCGTTGACCATGAGACCCTTTATTTAATATAGAGGTCACTGAATGACCCTTTAAAAATTAACAGGTATTGATAAATAGAAAATATTAGAATATATAGCTTTTTTTGGTGGTGCGCAGCTGCGTTGACACTCACACACAAACTCCCTTCTTTTAATGAACCTTTACAAATTGACAAGAATTGTACAATTAAAAAAAGTTTATAATATAGAGGTTTTTGGTGGGCTTCTACTGCACTGACTCTCTGAAGCAAACACCCAGTATTTTTCAACATTAATTCAGATGCCACACACAAGATTAGTTTCAGTAGAAAAACAAAAAAAAACAAATCTATTTGTTTTTTGGATTCTGCTGCTATCTAGCTCAGTCTATATACTACTACTATTATAGATGCATTAATAACAACCAGTAGCCACTACTCTGTTTATATTTGACAAATCGAAATTAAAACCAATTGATCAGCAAATTCTATGACTGATCTTTATAGAACTGCTTTAAAATAATCATAACTGTTCTGTTGTTTTCTCTGTCCCTCTTTCACCCTGAACACTAATTTCGAGCAGATCACTGCAGCTTACATCCTCCCTACATGCTGCCTGTTTAAAAATAGCACATGAGAAAATGAGGGAGGGCTATATAACGAAGATATCGATCCAAAACTCTTGCAAGTTTTGCATTGATATTTTCCTGTAAATTATGTTTTGCCTCGTTTGGCGATCCTAAATTGGCTGGCAACACCGAGTTATGAATTGGTTTCACTCGAATCCAAATATCAGATCTGTCGGATTTCTGTGAACCCGAACCACTCATCTCTAATAAGTAACCAAGAAGATGATAGATTGCAAGAGGTAAGATCACAAACATCAAATGGCTGTGTTCCCTGTTTGGAATATGTGATTCCTTGCACTAGCGAGATGAATATATGTATATAGCAATATATAAACGGCAGTTAGAGATGGCTGCACTTTAGATCAGCTCTATTGCCTGCCTCATACATAATCATCTCGTCACAAATATAAACAGCTAATATTGTGAAGACAGTGGGAAATTTCAAGTTGGTACAGAGGAGTGTGAACACACCATGGATAGGAGTATCTTGAAAATCTACTGGAACACCATATCAACTCAATTGCTGGATCCAAAGAGTACAGCAGTCATTGCTGCCACTGTCGGTATTATGAACCAAATCCCAAATGAATCAGCTAGATGAATGTATAAAAAGAGGGCATGTGGCTGCCCCTATAACTTGTATAGGAAAAATCTACCGCCTTATAAATCTACTTCCTATAATTGATATTAATAGCAACCAAATTCATATTTCTAAGTAGGAAGATAAGCGGCAACCTATACGTTGAATAAAGCTGTCTGTGGTGCAGAGAATGGAAGGAAATAAGCTTTGGCACAACTGAACAACTTTATTTGGTATCTATGCATTTGTAAATTTACACTGTTTGATTCATGATAAAATTCGGTTTGTATGACACTCACCAGAAACAAATCTGCTAATTATAAGAGATTAAAAAGTTAGTTGTTAAGGTTGTAAAATTCTGTAAATAGCCTAGCTGACCAATCACAGACCAAAAGAGGGGAGAATTGTGAAATGCAGTATTTAAAAAGATCAGCTAACCTAATAACTGGGGTAAGGCTTTGGGAAAATAATCAAATTGTAAGCCGTTCCATTTTTTCTGCCAGTCTCAGGCTTCGGATATATAACTCATATGCAAGTTTATATTCTTTTTTTTTCCGCTGCTTTTTATAATTGTTTTTGCTGTATGTTGTATTTCATAATTATTCATTGTTTTTTATATTCTATAAGCATTGTACCCTTCTTTTCATATATAAAAATTTTGATTCAACAAGTTGATGTCCTTATTTCTCTAAATTAATCTGTAGTCTGTTAGAAGAAAAGATTGCTTGGCTATGCTAACCCTTTATATGCAAGTGTGAAAGCGTTAACTCTTTTAGCTATGAGAACACAATTGATTAATTAACTTACAGGCTTCTGTTGTCCATAAACAGTAGATGGTGGCAGCTATAAGTGTGTATGGAAGTGAGCGCCTGTGTTAGGAACGATCCACTTGGTTATGGATAGGTGAGTGTAAGAGTGAGTGCTGGAACTCAGTGCGGCCCCTTAGAGTAGCTACCAAGTCACGAATGGTCTGAGTGCAGTTTGTGACAGGTTAAAGATAGTGTGTAGTATTATCTTGACAAATTAGAGGTTCATAATTTAATAGATCAGGGGGTAAATGTATTAAGCTGCGCTTTTTGCAACTTGCCGTTATTCGGGGACTTTGACAGCTAAATTTAAAACTCAGAAGAGCCAGTGCTGGGACAATCACAATCTCTGTTCCTCTTTCAATTATGTCTGTGGCTTCATTGGTGACAGCAGCTGCTGCCGCAACTTCTGCAAACATAGGCAATGTAATGCATTGCTGCCTCACAGAGCTGGGGTCATGAGTTTGATTCCAACCCAGGCACTCTCTGTGTGGAGTTTCTATCTTCTCCCCATGTTTGTGTGGGTTTTCTCCGACAGTGCAAAAGCATACTTGTAGGTTAATTGGCATATGACTAATTGACCCTAGTGTGTGTGTGGTAGGAAATTTACATTGTATGCTCCATTGGGGCAGGGTCTGATGTGAATGACTATATTTTCTTCTTACAGCGCTGTTTGATATGATTGGCACTATATAAATAAACAATAACAATAATTGTATGTTATTTATCTGTATCATGAGCCCTTTAATGGACAGCACTATACAATATGTTGTTGCTTTATAAATAAAGTATAATAATAATAATGTACCCCATATGCATCATGAACGGTGCAGCCCAAAAAATTGTGAGGTATTTTTTTGGTCCAGTATCTACAGAATCAAGGAAATTTGTTTTTGTTTTGTTTTGCTTTTATACAATGTCAAAAAATCATCAGTGTAGGGCAGTGGCAGCAACGGAAAACCACATTTATGTACTGATCTGCTCACTGTACCTCCGAGAATGGGGAATTTTAATTACAATATAGAGCAGTATAAATAAGATGTAACATAATGTCAACTATTTTCTAACCGTGATAACAATGCTCCCTTTCCACCAGTTTACACTGATACACAAAAGATAGTGATGTTATTGAAATAGGAGAACTTCGGATAGATCACTGTATTCTATATTTAGGCACTCTATTTGCAAATATCAGCTTCCAAATAACTGAAATTTTTAAGATTTAAAATTTGCCAAATCAACCTCACCATTTACCATGTGTATGGATGTCCACTATTTTAATGAAATATAATCTATTTAAAGTTGGCACCTATGATATTGTTTGACCAATAGAAAAAACAGGGACATTTACAGGGGTAAAAAAAATCATGGCCCAAAACATCTTGGATTGCACCATTCAGAGGGACTGCCGGATTTTCAAGAAGAAAGGATTATGCTCATGTGCTGCATGGACACTCCTGTGGTCATCAGCCATCTTGGAGCAGCTGTATTCTGTATAATTTTGTTTGTCATCATGATAACTGTTGAATTATAGATATGTCTTTGTATCAAGTTTTGTGACGCATTAGAGACACGTTGTGGTGTCATCCCGCTTTGGGTGGGCTGACAAAGCAACCAAGTCCGCAGAGGCTTCAGAACACACATATATGTGGAAAAGGTGTGTATAGCAATCAATATTTGACTAGGTGAATTTACGAGGTACCATTGCCCTAGTATCCTAATACTATCCACTTATGGAATTCCTTAACATGCCTGATCATACTCTCCTACAACCTTCAAATCTTTAAACACTCTCTGAAAACCCTTCTATTTTTTAAAACATACCCTACTCCCACCTATACTGCTGCACCCTCACAACTGTCCGATTCCACACTTGCTCCTCTTGTTTCAAATGTGCTCTCTTCCAATTATAATGTAATTATAATGTAAGCTCAGTCATGAACAGGGCCTTCCCTTACCTTTGTTTTAAGGTCAGCATTTTGTTTTGTTACCTTGCATGTTCCTGTTTTATGTATGGTCTGTTTTCCCCACTGCCCAGTGCACCATACAAATCAATGATAATAATAATAATAATAATAATAATAATAATAATAATAATAATAGTGGCAGTAGTAGTCTACAAAGTTATAGCTATACTGTATTATAGTCAATTATATTATCGGTGCAATGATCACAAGTGTGTGTGTTGCTGCTGTTCAAAATTGTGCTGTGGCATTGTCTTGATCTCTTCCTAACTTTCAGACTCCCCTTATGCTGTATCTGTTTCAGCTGAAAGAGTAAGATGACCATTCTTCTTGGGCTTTTACAGTCTCTGCCTCAGCTCTCGCAGCCCAGGGCTAATGACCTATATATCTTTTTTTTATTTAGCAGCCATTCACAGAAATGTTTTTTTCAGTTTCACAATAGCTGCCTAACGATTAGCATATTAAAGTACTTCCACTATGTCAGGGGTACAGTAACAACCTTGCATTGCATAAAATTGTTGACTCATGAATGGAACAATTTTATCATATACAGGGTGAGTCAAAAGTCACAGTACACCCTTTTATTTCAAAAACTCTACAGGAATTGGGCCGATTGGCTGATTTCAAGATGGCGCCCATGTTTGGTACATACCGTAAAAGATAGACCACGTCACCCATACCTTACTGGAGTATTCAGGTTTCCCAATTCCTGTAGAGTTTTTTGAAATAAAAGTGTGTACTGCGACTTTTGACTCACCCTGTACATTAAATACCATTTGTATTTTGTACCTCAATGTCCAATTTTCATATATTTATGAAACCAAAGCAAATTGTAACTTCTCTTTTAGGACAAATATACATTTTCTGTGGTGGCATATGGGAAAAAATATATTTTTTTATTCTAATTGTAGTATGCACTAAAATAAAGGCACTTATGACATGACTTATGACATGCATTCATTTACCCTTTAATTAGTTACTTTTAACTATAGGAAAGTAGTCTATGAATCAGATATAATGTTTTTGCATGGGGATCTGTGTCATATCTCTTTCCAATTGTGTCTGCAATTACTTGATAATAGAAATATACATTTACCTCTAGTTTCTCCCTTGAAGATTTTCTCAATCTCCTAGAGAATTCTCATGGGACTAATTCCATATATATATATACTGAGGAAGAAGGAAGACAACGAAAAAAAGGATAGCAAATCTTGCATATTTTCCTTTTATTAAATAAAAACTTAAGATATTGCAAATGCACTTGCAAAGTGAATAAACATGTGTACAGATATTCATTCTGAGGTTCTGCAAGTTTCCTTACTGGCATTATAGACCGAAAATGCGTCTCAAACACAATAAAGGTGTTAAGATCCCAAAATCTATTTCTTTTTTTTCTCCGCATTAGATACTGTGTAAGGGAATGAGTAAGCCTCTCCAGTTCAAACCCTACGCATTTCGACCTGAGTAAATGGGATAAAGCAGATATGGAGAACTGAAGCTCCAGCACAGTCATATAACAGACTCAGAGTTTGGTTGAAAATACAGCAGAGTGGAGCATACGATACCATGACTACAAAGCTAAAAATATGCCCTACATGTTCCATCACCAGGACTGGATTTAAACAAGATCGTGGGCATAAGGCTTGGTATACACTAAAGAATTTTCCGACCGACGCGTTATCTACAAAGACTTTACCTTCAACCGAATGTCTGATCGTTCACAACCACATTGACTTGAGCAAAGATCTGAATTTCGTACACACTGAAACAACATATGAGGTCCAAAGGAATTTAAATAAAGGGCAGAGCATGTTCAATGGTAACCACCATAAACCTCATAAAAAGAGAAGTGAACACATTTTCTTCATTCATTCGTTAGCACAATTCTTGTATACAGAGTACGTTCGTTCGCAACCGCACATCAACAAATTTTTCATGGAGATATTTCAGAAGGTTATGCCACAAATCACTAGTCACTTTAACCAGTAAACAGTCAAATCTAATAGTGGTAGTATAATTATATTTAAGTTTTATACTTTTCCACAGTAAAATTTTTGGACAATATTCAACAATAAATCTGTTGAATTTACAGTGTGTGATTTATTCTGTCTATTTTACAAATATATGCATTAATAAATAAACGAAAGGTTCATTTATAAAACATGTTGAACATACATGTAAAGGGTTACAGAACACAGGTGCAAAATGCATTACCATTAGCACAGATGTACTAATAGGCAACCAGTCATAGAGAATACACATCTATAGGAAACAGAAAAACATGGTTATTTTTGTACAGTACATGGACACAGTTATATAATTATGCCAGCAGACAAATGTAATAATGATGCTAGTAAACAATGATTATTAGCTCAGGATAAATTTGATTATCAAATATTGAAACTTATAAACATTAGACTCATTATCTAAAATGAAATACATAAGGTTATTGCCCCCAGTTTCCAATTTTTATCTTGGGGTACTCAATGTATTCCCTTTTCTTCACATTAAAATAGTCCAGACCATATAAAAATTTCCAAGTTATTTATAAAATAAGCTCATCTAGTTTATTCCTCAATTATGTTTGGGATTGATCCAGACACTAGAATTTAGTTAACGTATTAAAATCATAAGGACTTATTTAAACATTTGTGGATTGCTTTGCATAACCCATCTCTGAAGACCTCAGGTAAAGCGATCTTTCACTAGAAGATCGATGATTCATGTTCATGAATTACTTTCAGGTTGGAGTTTAGTTAAACCACACAGCTGCAGCCTAACTGATTTCTCTCTCCCAAACTTCAAGTAATGGAACTGTTGAACTCTACCCACAGCCATAACTCCAATCCACCCCAGAATCTCTTGCTTCACATGCCAAGCAGCCCACAATTACACTACTTTTGACACTTGCACCTCCAAGATGACGCACACACACACACACACACACACACACACACATTATTTCTGGTACAACAGCCTTCTGCTCTATTGTCAGGATGTCAAACAAGATTTCAAATAAACATCCAATTCTCTCTTGTTGATCGCTATCGCTAATCTAATATAGACCACCTGCATATTAGATCGGCCTGCTTATCCGGCATTGATTACCCTGCCTACAAGAAACACAAATCTTTTAAGCCCTGTTAGGGTCCCCAGTATTGAAACCATGGAGAGCTGATGAAAACAAGTTCTTTATTTAAATCAGGAATCACACAGATAATAACTTGATGCAGGCAATGGTTAATATAGATAGCTCAAGTCAATAGACTCCACAAATAACAGATGCTGAGTTAAACAAAATCAAATCAATATTGTAATGGCAGAAGTAGTAGACACAATAGGAACCGATAATGCACTAAATAAACAGCTGGATGCTGAAAAGTCATCCGGAGGTGACAGGAACCAAATTCTGCACAAGTGGCAGCTATAGCAAATACTGAATATAGCAAATACTCAGAGACACAGACTAAAAATGACAGAAAATGAATACTACTTATGTGTTGTCTGAAGCAAAGGCTGGATAATCACGGGTAACACCTGAAGGTTTCACAGGAAGAGTACACAGGAGAGAAGTCAGCAAGCCAGGATCAGAAGATGCAGAGACCAACATCGGTACCAAGCAGCAAGCAGAATCAAGGTCAACAAAGCCAAAGTCAGGGTCACAGTAAAAGGTGCAAAATGGTAAGCCAAGTAGGAGTCAGATACAAGTTGATCAATCAGGAACAGATCACAGGCATACTGAGACCAAGAACAGCAACAATCGATAAACTGGCCACAGTCTGCTGAAAAGGCAAACATTTAAAGGCCACAGGTGATCAGAATCCAGATCAAAACATGAGGGCTTAAGGAATTGGTATAGTCAAATTGACTATGACAAAAAGTCCCTTCCCTGCCCTGTTCACTCCCCGAAATCGTGGGCTGTGTTACGGCTACCAACTATTACCTATAGCAGCCACCTTTCTCGTAGAGCAAGATATGCTCACAGGTACTCTGATGCCCTCAGGTCTTAAACTTAATGTAGTACAAGCTTATCAGTAATGCCGTAGCACGGCAAAAGGAGGTGATGACAGTGATGACAGCAGGCAACGTGCTTAGAAACAAGCCAGGGTCCAAGGGCAGGAGCAATCAGCGAAGCTGGGTTCAGACAAAGACCAGGGCCGGCAGCAAAGAAAGGTATCCGAGTCACAAGAAAAAGTCAGGGTCACGAGCAAATAATCAGAAGTCCAGGAACAAGCCAAAAGTCATACACAGAAAGTAATACTGTAGAAAGGAGCAGGTCAGCAGTCAGGAACTGAACCGGCAGGGAGGCTAAGCCCTCCCTGCCTTAAATACTATGATGGGTCAATCATGAAAGAGAAGGCACAGGGCTAAAAATCAGCCTCAGGAGGCTTTTAATTAAATAATATTACAATGAAGGTAGTAGAAGAAGTGGTAGTATGGCTTACACCCCTATTTGACCACTGGGTACAAATATTAATATATTAATATACCACTGGGTATAAAAATTAAGGAGAACAAAGCAAAAAAGGAGTAAATTTGCTCCTAGACAAACCATGTTAAAATGCCAGGAGTGCAAATTAGTTTAATATTTTGCATGTAAGGAAAATACTGGCTGCTTTTTCATGTAGCACACAATTACTTGATAGCTTTATTTTTAAACAGAAATTTAAAGTTGATCTAGGACATGCCCTATGCCAACCATAAATCTGTCCCCACATTTTAAATTTACCTCCACCTCCAATGCAGCATTGTTTTGCCAGGGTGGAAATTTGCTCCTTTATTTTGCTTTGATTAGCTTAATTAATTAGTCCAGCAATGGTTCTACATGCTCCTGAATTCAACAAGAAACGGATATGAAGATACGTGCGCTGCTGAATTCCGGTGCAGGTCTGCTCTGCTCTACTGCATAATACACTGCAGGATATGTCCAATACCTATGTGAGACATACATTCACACAAGAACATACGGGGGGGGGGGGGGGGGGGGGAAAGCCAACTGAATGAATGTCACCCGTTAAAAATATAAGCATTAATGACAAAACAGTTACAAACAAAAAAAGTTTTTTTTAAAATATTTTTTCCTATCAAATACATTTATTAGGATGATCTTAATGTCTACTGAATATAAAAACATAAAATACATTTTTAAAGTTGCTCCTGAGTGAAAACACATGTTATAGCATACATACGAGACTGTCATTATTAGTACTCAGCAAGAAATACGGCAGAAAAACAACTAACTTTGAGATGCCCAAAGCTTGATCCAGGCGTGGCTGGGTGCACATGAGTTTGGCATGCCTTTACTGTATATTAACTACAGGTGATCACCCCTTCCCGGCCCCGTTCTTTTCCAGAAATCATAGGCTGCAGTATGTGTGCTTTGGGTGTGAAGATGCAGTGAACTTTGCTGCGTTCTGAGGCGTATGAGCCATTTCTGGGCATATGCAGAATGATTTTGCGTACGAGATGCACAAAATCGGCAGATATGGGCGTTGATGAATCAGGCCCTATGTATATAAACTCTTCTACCAAGTAGCAATTTCAATAAGTGTGCAATTAGCAATAATTCAGTCTTCATGTGAAAAAAAAAGTGTCTACATAACTGGTATGTCCTGATTAAAAGAATCACTAAACTCTTATCACTGAACTAAATAATGGAAATTCCACCAAGAAATGCTTTGAAAAACGATGCAATTTTCTGGAAGGTTTTACTCACTGGGCAAATGGATAAATGTATTTCTGAAATATGACAAATGCTTTGTGTAAAAAAGTGAATATAATTTTTTGGTTCATGTAGCAAAGTGTTTCAAAAAGCTTGCTTTATAGTTTGTTCTTTTGCCTTTGGGACTCTTAACATTTTATTTTTTGGACTGGCTAAGGGTTGGCCTAGAAATTAAAATTTTCTGATTGGATACAGGTTGATCTAGCATTGTGAACTTTCTCTGATTGACTGGAGGGTGATCTACTCATATGTCCTTTTTAGTACTCTGATTGGTTACAGGTTGTTTAAGCCCTGTGATTGTTCTTGTGATTTGGCTACAGGTTGGTTATAGCTCAACTCATGTCAAGGTTGCGTACACATAAACTTTACTAAAAGAAAAACAAATGGAATAAGCCTACATGGGCAGCACGGTGGCTCAGTGGTTAGCACGTCTGCCTCATAGCACTGGGGTCATGATTTTGATTATTGACCATGGCCTTATCTGTGTGCAGTTTGTATGTTCTCCCCATGTTTGCGTGGGTTTCCTCCCACATTCCAAAAACATACTGGTAGGTTATATGGCTACTATCAAAAAAATAAAATTGACCCTAGTCTCTCTGTGTGTATGTTAAGGAATTTAGACTGTAAGCTCCAATGGGGCAGGGATGGATGTGAGTGAGTTCTATGTACAGCGCTGCAGAATTAGTAGCGCTATATAAATACCTGATGATAATGATACCTTATTAACATACAGAGTCAGATAGGCTATAATTACAAGCAGAAAGAGAGTTATTTACTAACATTGCTCAAAAGTTAAACACTATCAAACCAATCAGACATTTGTTATAATTTTCTAACCTGAACTAGACAAATAACAGCAAATATCTTATTGTTTGCTATTATTTTAGTGCAGATTTGAACAGTTGAGCAATATTGGCAAATTGCCCTAATATATAGTGTTCTCTTTGTTAGGGAGCACAACAAGAGTTAAGTATACCTGACTTACGTAACTGGATGTCAGCATATTAGAGAAGTTATGTTATAAAATAACTAGACTTGTGTACCATGCTAAATCTAGCGAGCACAAATATGAGGAAATGTTATTAATGAAATCAAATTCCGATGAAGAAAGATCAGCTTATTTTCACATGAAACTATTTATTCTTTAAAGGTGAGACATTAAAGTAAACACATGCTTATTGTTAGGAAGAAGCAAAAAGTACATTTATTCTCTGGCTTTGCAGTGTTTTTATAGAATGAGTTGCAGATAAAATATATGAATGGTTAGAAGCACTGCATCTAGTGACATATATAAGTATAGTATAGATAGGCTATATGTGTGTTGCTGTATAGCGACAGTAATTTATCTATCAATGTTTATCACTCTTTTTAACTCTAGTCTGGCAAACTTTAATAGACTTAGAAAATTTTGACCTTATTGACACACTGGGTCTGATTCATCAAGGCAAGTATTTGCTGATTTTGAGCGTGTCATTTGCAAAATCACTCTGTGGGTGCTCAGAACCAGGAGATGCATCCGTGAATGCAGCCCTGTCTGCTGCATCTTCGAACGTAAAGGACATATACTACAGCCTGTCACGAGCCGCTGCGGTGCCTCTAGCCGCCTCCACTCTCAGCTCCTTCTTTAGCTGCGTCATATCCTCTTCCATTTCAACCGTTGCCAGGACAACAGTCGGGACTCTCTTTTTCTAATAGCGCCTTGTTCCGGCATGATCTGGCAGCCGGGCTAGTGCGCAGATATAGGGTGATGTGGTCTTGTTTGTGGTCCTTGTTGTGAGAGCGTGCATGGACATTTTTGGTTCCAGCTGGAGCCCTGCCATTGGTGAGAGCTGGTTATAAGTTATTGTATACATGTTGTGAACATAGAGAACTTACAGTTATAAGGGTTAACCCATCACATAATTGTGGGGAATAAGGCCTAAATCACAACTGCAGTGCTAATTTGATATATCAACTGAATCCATTGATACATTGAGCTACTATGGTGTAAAATGTGAAGTCAGAAGAACTGTTGTATGTTTATTTGGTGGCTCTACACATCCTGGTGTTAGAAGATAGCAGTGTCACCTGTGGCAGCTTCAAAGGCTCCTGTGGTGAGCTATAGCCTGACACAAGTTAGTATTTTGGACACCTGAATAGACGTTTTGGAGCCGTTCACAGTTTGACATCTTTGCAGACAAAGGCAGCATTTGAAGGCTGCTTATACAGGCATATAGAAATATGAACTTCAAAGAAAATGTCTACGTATTTCATATTTTGGGAAATCTGTGTGTCACTCCATACTGAGGGGCAAAAACCACACCCGAGTTTTGAACCATACTTACTAGCGGTACCCTGGAACAGCAACAATAACATGTATTTGGGAAAGGCTTGTCTCATTTTTATAATTCCATCATGTTTGGTATTTAAATGTGCGGGAGATTATAACTGGATTATTGAAGGGGGAGTTATGTCTCTGGGATACATTTGTGAAGAGTTACCAAAGGTCAAAACTTTTGGAATATTTTTGAGCAAACAATAGTGACACCCAGGGGTCATTCCTGCTCCCTATTAGCATCAACACTGCCCCTGTGAAGGCCGTCCCATTTCATTTTGCTTAACAAAACTGTGTTATGAAGGGGCAAGCTGTCAGTGTTTTGGGAAAGCAATTATTATTGATAAGCTGTCCATCTTCACGCCAATTTCCCTTGGACAGAATATACCAATTATTTGTAAATTATACTCTGAATTTAATCCCTCTTTTTTAAAACTGTTTTGCTTGCTATGTATGTCATGTCATCTGAGTTGTTTTTAATAACTAGTAAGCATAGTACATTTTGTATATTAAATTTAAAAATGTAATAGTTTATGTCCTTATGGCTCTAAACAAATTAATTGTCTATGTAGAAGAGACATATTGCTTGTCCATGCTAAACCTTTTATTGCTGAGGTGTGAATTGTGAATACATTTCTATACCAAGCCTAGTGTGTGCCTGCATGTACATTTGTCTCATAGAGCCTTGAGAGGTTAAGGGTTAACCCTTTGACTGCTGGTGTGTGCCTTGCTTACTGTGTGTATCAAGGAGTGCTCAGCGCACCAACTCTGGTGCTTTTTTCGGGTGATGAAGTTCACTCCCTTATTCTTTCCTCTCCCCATCTACCTGTCACCTTTATCCCATCCCGTCTCATCTCCTTTGCTCTCTCTCCCCCACTGCCTCATCCTACCTAGCACACTCATTTTACCTGTCTCTCTCCTCCGGCTTTGTCCCCTCCTCATTTAAACATCCCCATCTCCCATCCTCAAAAAAAACAATTTCGATCCCACCTCACTTGCCAACTATTGCTCCATTTCACTTCTCCCCTATGCCTCTAAATTACTTTAGAGGATTATCTACAACTGCCTCACCAGACACCCCTCAGACAATTCCCTCCTTGACCCTCTTTAATTTTTCAGCCCCCTCCACTCCACTGAAATCACCCTGGCCAAAGTTACTAATGATGTTCTATCAGCTGAATCCCTACTCATACTCATTCTCCTGGACCTCTTTGCAGCCTTTGACACAGTAGACCACCCCCTCCTGTTGCAAACCCTTCTCTCTCTTGGCCTCTCTGGCTCTGTCTTTGCTTGATTTGCCTCATACCTCCCTAACTGTAGCTTCTCTGTATCCACGTCTGGATCCCCCCCACCCACCCTGTAGGAATCCCTCAGGACTTTGTTCTCAGTCCTCTGCTTATTTCTCTCTATACTACCTCCCTGGGTGCTCTCATCTCTTCCTTTCGGTCTTCAGTATCACCTTTAAGCTGATGACATTCAACTCTACATCTCTTCTCCTGATCTTTCCTCCACCCTCTTACAAATAATTTCTCAAATTCCTTGGCTATACTTCCACTCTGAGGCATGGTATTTATTAGTGCTAAATCAGTGGGACTTCAGGTGTACCCATGGCACCCCACCCCTTGTCTTATAATATACCACCACCATTCTACCCTTTTCACATATACCCCTGCTTGTCACATATGACTTTCGACCTTCCTCTCCTTGTCCTATATGTCCTCCCTTCTCTGCATGCACCTTATGTCTTGCACTATCCATCTAACACTCAGCCTCCCTCTTATTTCCACATATGCCCTCTCCACTGTTCCCTTGTCACATTTACCCTGCCCCATTCTCATTTTGTCACTTATGTCCATCAGCACTTCTTCTTTCCTTTCTTCCAATGTTAGCAGTTATTTTACACTTTTAAATCTAAGCAAAATAGGTTTTCAATAGTTGTCATTCATTAAATGCACCCCAAGCACAATGAAAACATTTCAAGATGCATGCCTATCTTCCTCTCTCTGGAGATGTCTTTGCACCCTAGAAAAGTGTTAGAGATTGAATATCCTGAAGAGACGTTCGGTGCATAATTTGAAATGTCACATCAAAGTCCAATGTTCTATTACTTTACAACAATGATTTTCAATAACAAAAAATTATTATATTTTTCCACCACAATTTGTCTAGCCTCATTTATCTTTTACATTATTGATGAAAGGGACATTGGGACATGTTACAATTTTGTGTGTGATGAACTTTTTTTACACTGTGAATGTGTTTTTCTAGGCACAGCTGAAATTAAACATAGAGGCACTGAATGAGTCTTGTTAAAAGTATAGGACAGTGGTTCCCAAACTTTCTCAGTTTGAGGCTCCCTTAGGGTCTCCATAATTTTTCCAAGGCACCCCTAAGCCAAAACAATTACAAGGTAGTTACATTTTCTAAGTAGTTGGGTCAAAATAACGTAATAAGTATTTAGGCCCCTTCACCATCACACTGTACCCCTTCATCATACTACTGTGCCCCTTCATCATACCACTGAGCCCCTTCACCATCACATTTTGCCACTTCACAATGTGCCCCTTCACAATATCACAATGTGCCATTTCACAATGTATCCCTTCATAATATCACAATGTGCCCCTTCACAATATCACATGTGCACCTTCACAATATCACATGTGCCCCTTCACAATGTGCCTCTTGTCTATTTCACTCTGTGCCCCTTGTCTATTTCACCCTGTGCCTCTTGTCTATTTTACTCTGTGCCTCTTGCTTTACCTTTTACTTGACCTTCTTTCTTATGTCTTCTTTTGTTTTCTTCTGTGACCTTCTATCTTCAGTCTCCTCACTGCCTCGCTGCTCACTGAATATGTCAGGTGTGATGATGTCATTCCCGACATTCAGTGAGAACGGAGTAGGGTGGAGAGGAGCAGGGAGGAGGGAAGGTGGGGAGGAGGGCACCTGATGCCGGGCGCCGGAAATGTATTTTTTTTGCCCGACCAGCAGACAAAGGGGGTATTATCAGTCAGAGGGGAGCAGTTGGCTTGCATACCCCACCCAACGCCACCCCAGGGAGTTGCAGCACACAGTTTGGGAGCCGCTGGTTTAGGAGGTGACCATTTAATGTCATTAATATTTCGTTTCAGAGTCACTACCATTTAATGTCATTATATACAATAATCAAATTCTGCAAAATAAAATCTCATTGCCGCACTGCTCCGCAAAATGAGGCATACACTTAGTGTACGTCAATAGGAATATCTGTACTCTGCCCAACCACTCCTCCTTTTCTTTGGAAAATGCTGATCCTGTGCAAATCTGGAGAGGTCTTTTTGTGCATTGTCAATTATCTCCAGTGAATGTCTGCTGCACCTTCTGGGGCAATTTATACAATTGCCAAATAAAAATGTACAACTAGTACAATTGTCATGATATGTAAATAAATGTTTGTCCTATGATTATAAATAGTTGCCAGTTTTCCACCAATATTTAAATTGATAATGTAATGGTTTAAACTATAAGCATTATAATTAGATCCAAGTGTCACTTATAGTAAAGACTGGTGAAGTTATTTGTCCTGGTTATTCGGTGGTTTCTGAAATTTGCTAATTGATAATTGTTAATAATACATTTATGTTCAACTTTTTACCATCAAAAATAGTTTTTTAACAGCAATAAAATATTCAAGATTCAAATTTCTGATATATATATATATATATATATATATATATCAAAAACAATTGTGCAAGCTAAACTGGCAAAACTTGGAATCTACAAATTATAGATATGTTGGTACACAAGGTAACAAATCTTCCACTATTATATGTACATAAGGTACATTTGTGCAGAATATTGGCTTCCATGAACCTCCCATTGAGCGAATATAAGCACCTGGGGGAAGGGCATAGTCAACATTGCTGTTAGTTTTAAAAAGGCCGTTCTTAGAGTGATGTCACAGCTAGATAAGGGCAATGATCATAAAACGTTAATTATGGCTGTATTGATGGGTGTGAAACCATGAGTTTTGGACTTGTTTGATTGAAGCATAAAAACCGACTCTGTAAACTCTATGGAGATCGTGAGCATGAGTGCATACAAACTATGGGCCTGATTCATTACTGAACTTATCTGCTGTTTTTTGCAGATATTATGAAAATCTTCTCTGTGCATGCCCAGAAAAGGGAGATAAGAAGGAAAATCTTTTGTGTAAGTTAAGAATTTCTTAAGTTAAAATGAAATTTTTTCTTAACCGCTCTTAAGAAGTTCTCCCAACACTTAAGAAAAAAGGGTTGGAAAAGAGAGGGGACTGGGCGGAGATTGGGCAGAGATCGTACTGACTTAAGAAGAGTAAGCGTTTACCTCCAGAGCCGTCAGATAGATAAGAAGAAATTCTCAGAGTTTTTCTTAACTTCTTGCTTAAACTTAAGGAAGCTCTGAGTCATGTTTAAGTCCAGCACAGCTGTAGCAGCAGTGCTGAATAACACCGCTAAACTCTTCAAAAAGCATCGTTCATTTAAAACACTCACAATTAAATATGCACAACATACATCTTAATACACTACACTCCCAAAATATTTTTTACATTTTATTTTATATTTATATTAAACATTAAACAATGTACTATTTTTTAAAAGCAATCATGCTGGATGCACAGTTGTAATAATTTGCAATGTAACGTGGTTGATGTGTCTAATACTTAGCCTATACATTTTTTGCTATTTGTAAAAAACGGCTAATAATAATTATGAAAGCGATAACAGCTTAGTTTGTTTGGTTAAATTGTGCGAACTTCAACCAAGCGTACTCTTGCATTAGAGGCACATCGGAAATCCACACAAACATGGGGAGGGTATTTAAACTCCACAGAGATAAGGGCGTGAGTGAAGATGCAAACTCAGGTCCCCACTGTTGAATGGTGGATTGTCTAACCACTAAGCCAACGTGCAGGTGGAAGCAATATGTGCATGATATAGAGAAGAACGAAAAGCTGAGCATGAGCTTCTCTCATAACAAACTGTTTTTCTTTTATCATTTTTATTAATGTCAATAATTACACAATGAAATAGTATACCCCTAAATCTTTGGTAGATGCACAGTTTAAATAATTTGCTATGGAAATTCATTGATGTATAATATAATAATAATAATAATAATAATAATAATAAAATTGGCACTAAAATTGTTTGTCATTTTTTGCCTTCTGTTTTTTTTTGGCACTTTTGTTTTTTTTCCCTTTAATCTGTTTCCTTTAATCTATTTGTTTGGATTCACTTTATTTGGAACAGGTGCTGTTGAAGCACCACACAAATTTCAGCATGCAATATAGGCATATTTCACAAAATGGGTCAGGAATCGAACTCATTACCCCACTGTTGAAAAGTGGATTGACTAACCACTAAGGCAACATGCTGATTGATCATTACACACATTATAATGACTTGAAACACCATGTTTGAAAGTGCTCTTTGGTAAAAATAAATGTGTGTACATAAACCATCAACTGAGCTTATAGTGCTCCAAAAAAAAAAAAAACATACAGCGCAACACAGGAACTACTACCAAGATGAAGGTTAAAGGTAAAACAATAGAGAATTACACACACATTCTCTTGTCGTTCGACATGAAAAATGTGGCATTTGCAATTTTGAAATGTAAATAACTCTGGATGCGAATTTAACACCTAATAATTTGCAAACATAAATATACATGCATGATACAATGCTATAGACAGAGCAAACACCAAAACATATACTAGCGTACTCTTCTATAAGTGACTGTCACGAACATGCTCCCAGCTGCCATGACTTTGGGATGTTTGGTGTTTGAGGTCACACATGATTTCAGCTCGCAGTCTCTCTCTACCTATATTACTGGTTATGAACCTACGAAATCGCCCCCAAACACAGCGCTCTCACACCCCCAGACACTTCAGATTTTGCCACCACCTATTGAGTACGGGCAATAGGATACCAATATACTGTCCCACACTGGCACACAGGCTTCTAGTTCCACAAACTATCAAGATCCACACCATCACACACAAGGTTAACTCTTCACACCTCCAGACAGTTACACAAATGTAAATGCAAGCACACACAGCTTGTTAATCAAATGTATCCACAAATCCCACACTGACATTCCAAGGGTTAACTTGGTCGAGCAATCTGTCTCTTCTAATAGGCTAATGGATTTGTTAGAGTATCAAGGACACAACTTATTAAATTATGGATTTAATATACAAAAATACAGGGTATTCAGATATAAAGAAAAATAATGAATAAACAATTAATATATTGACATAACAAGCAAAACAGTTTAAAATAAAAGAGATAAACGTACAGAGCATAACTTACTTATAATCTGAATGCCTGGGGCAGACAGAAAAGATGGACAGTCCTTAAATTCGATTGATCCCCAAGAAGCTGACAGTTTGCTCCTTTCAAACACAGGTTTTTAAGCAACATGAAATGGGATGGTCTTCACAGGGGCAGCGTTTAATGCTAATCGGGAGTTGTGGCCTGGGACACTTTTTCAATCCACATTTACATCTTGCCTGGTTTACTAACCAATTCTACTATGTGATATATTTTTTCTGGAGAGCGTTACATTGATCCAATTTTATCATTAATAAATCCCCTATGACTTTGTCCATCTTTTGATATCAAACACACCTAAGTACAGTGCATTCGCAGAGCTTACACTCCTTTTCTTCATTTCTCTGTGGGGCAGAATTCTTAATTTAACATATGAGCTGCCCTTCATCATGCTATTGAGGAATATGTGGTTGATCACTACTTTTATTGATTTTAAGTGGCATATTTTAAAACTGAATTCTTTTTGTCTATACAGTATTACATATAGGCTTTGTCCGCACATGGCCTCTTTGAGCCAAACCACATGCTGAGCAGTACCTAAAAGTCTGTTCAAGTGTCACAATCATCTAGATCTCACCCCAGGAGTCATTTAAAGCTGCCCCCCCAGGTGACACTTTATCTTCACACTGGGATGTGCAAAGCCATCCAATAAATTTACATCAGACTCTCTGACTGTAAATCTTACACTTTAACTTATCAATGGATTCGTTTGATATCACCTATTTAGACTGCAGTTATGAATTATCCCTTTTAAATAACTGCAAGCTCTCTATGTTCAGGACAGTGACTCATTGGAGTAAACCCACAGAAACACAGGGATATTTAATGTCCACACAGATGCAGACATGACTCAGAATTCAAATTCATGACCCTACTGTTGTCAGCTCATTTGTCTAACCAGTAAGACATACTTCAGGTTGAGGCAAACACAGTGTCGGACTGGGACATGAAGGGCCCACCGGGGGATTGCAATGCTAGGGGCCCACCAAAGGGGGTGTGGCCAGCCAACATAGAAGTGAGACCAGACACTAGAGGGGGAGTGGTCAGCCCATGAAGGACAGTTAGCAGCATAGTGTACTATATAAAGAATGCAGTGTGGGTATAAAGAGTACACAGTCTTGACCTGCCCCTCATATTGGGCATAACAGTCACCAAAAATTGAAATTGTCCCACTAGACCAGGCTTGGCTAACCTGTGGAACTCCAGGTGTTGTGAAACTACAAGCCCCAGCATGCTTTGCTAATATATAGCAGCTTATTGCTGGAAGGGTATGCTGGGACTTGTAGTTTCACAACACCTGGAGTGCCACAGGTTAGCCAAGCCTGCACTAGACTCAGAACAATTGACAGACTGTACTACCTGTTCTTGTCACTTTTACCACCTGTGGCTGCTGGTTTCTTTAGTTGCGGCTTGTCTGGATCCTGGAATGTTGGGGACCCTATTTGGATAAAATAATGGGTACATTTAGAAAATTCCAACCAGTCCTGGCGTTAAATCAATAGGACCCACAATTAATACTTAGCCACCATCTACCACACACACATTACATTGCCACAAGCCCGCTGTGCCATCACATACACTACTATGCCCTTAAACACCATGCTGTGCCTCCTTATGATCACACTGCGCCCACCATGCTGCTTTTGCTACCCCCTTCTCCTGGTCCCCTTTCATCACCCTGTACCATGCTGCTTTGGTCCCCCATCACACTTATCCATGCTGCTTCGGCCCCCCTTCACACTTTGGCATGCTGACCTGGCCCCCTACACACTCTGTCATGCACTTTTCTGTTTAAAAAAAATAAATAACAGGCTGGCTGGCTTGGGAGCGCACTGAGTCACTTACCTGTGACTGTGAAAAGCTCCAGCATCCTGCTCCTCTGGGTGGCCGCTGTGATAACAGAAAGACATGCGCAGTAGAAACTCCTCACTGCTGAAGTGAAAAACCCACTACCGCACAGGTGCAGAGAGCCCAGACACGACTCTCTGCTTCTGGGCGTGGAAAACCTGATTGGCCGACATCGCCAATCAGGTTTTCCACGTAAGCTCCGCCCTAACAGTGGAGGGGGCGGAGCTTCAACACTCCGGGCCTACCGGTGGATTGCCCTGCTGCCCGGCAGGTCAGTCCAAGTCTGGGCAAACATACTACACAACACAGACACTAATGGCAACCTAAACTCTTAATGAGCATAATTAAATGAACAATTGCACACACCTTCTTAGTAACAGACATAAAGGATCATGTTTTGTTTTATAAAGATTAAAATATGAAAGTCTATGCTAATGCATATCAAAATAATTTGCAATCATAAATAAACACAAACATTTTTTCATCTATATAAAAGTAAACAACAGATTTCCGTAACCAGCGTTGCATAGATCCAGCATCAGACCTCGTCCTCTGATATCACAGTGGGCCATACACATGCATATACTTATCTCATTGCAATCCACTATAAAAGACTGCTTCATGCACACTTGAAGTTGGTTAGGAGTCTATAGTGTATTATTCTGGTGTGGCTTTGTATAGTGGTGTTTTATTTATATTGAGAGTTATATTTTAGTTTACTCTTTTATAGACACTTTAAATATTTGTAAGATATTTTATGTTCCACAATAACAGTGCATGTCTATTTTCATATGTAATGTGCACTTTAATGTGTGTGTTGTTTGTCTTATAAATTATAACCCAATTTTTTTGTATTTGTGGGGGAAGGTATTGTGAAGCTTTTCAATGTAATATCTATTAATATGATTCTTATATGTGTTATCCAACGATTTCAGGTTCCAGACTAATTTGCAAGGTAAAATCTTTTTCTATTATGGTTTATGTCACACTTTTAAAATTGTCTAACATCCTAAAAATACAATTGTTGTTTGGTGATGAGAGTAAAGGCCTGTTTCACTCTTCTAAACATATACAAATGCATGCACTAGACCGTTTGTACTTTAAAATCTGCCATTTTGAAATCGGCCTGTAAGGGCTGTCTCTGCCCCTGCTGAGATGATCAGATGTTACTTTTATAGCCATAGCACTTAGAAAAATAATGATGAAGTTTTATTGTTAGAGGTTAGGTTAAAATAGACCAATCTAAAGGCTTTCATTGATGTACTACCAGGCTTTAGCTGGGACATGTGTGCCTCACCTGAAAAATATTCAGTAATTAAGCATAGTCTGTGTTAATCATACATCTGACTCACTATGTGAATTTTCTTTTCTGCCCAGGTAAATTACATAAACTAAGTGTTGTGTGTTTATTGATTTTAAAGCACTGATTTGTCAATGTTTTCTAATGGAGATACCTTGCATTCCCTTTCATTTTGAGGATAAGTGAGAAAAAGGCACCATTTTAGTAAATAGCAAAATGTTTGTAATTTATTCCAACAGACCTTATGACCCAGCTGTCAGCTGAAGCACAAAGGAGGTGCGGCAAGGATCATTTCATGGAGGAAGATCAACACATGAAATAGTTGCCTTTTTAATGCACCATTAGAGGGAAGGCCAGAGAGATTCAGAAGAACAATGGATCAGGTCCTTTCTGGCAGCCAGCTCTAATGGCTCAATATACTGTAGAATGGATCTAAGAAAAAAATTTAGTATATGTACAGTATCTTACTAAAATATCCATTTAACACTAAATCTTTCAGTGCTGGCATCACGGGGGGCCATAATGGTCTTATGTGACCCGTCAGGGTCTCCACTGTTTAAAATAAATATATATCATACTTGCCAACTTTGAACTATTGAACTCCGAGAGATCCCGGATGGGAGCATGGTGGGAGGGCATGTGCGGACTGGACATGGTGAATCGCATCATTTTGGCCCTGACTCCCCCCCTCCCCCCCCCCCCCGTGATGAAAGCACCATTTTGTCAAAGGGGCAGAGCCTAAATGATGCTATTCACCGCGAATCGCGCCATTGAGGCTCCCATCCTGCCGACTTCCGATATGAGCCACAATGACGCGATTTGCGGTCAATCGCGTCAGTAAGTGTGTGGTAGGTAGCAATTGCATAATAGAGCAAATGTCGCTCATTTGCAGAACAAGAGCTACACCGCGAGGCAATTGCTTCCTGTGCTAAATGTTATACAGTGTTTCATTTCCTGCATAGCTTTCACACCCTTTTGTATGCGTTCAGCTATGTTTTGCTTGCTACTTTACAAAAATAATAGCAGGGATTCTGAAAAGATTACACTGCTTTCATTTATTTCAAGCATATTTACTCTAATTTCAGCCTCAACTTTTATAGAAAACCTTTGAAGAGCTCAAAAGATGTCAACCCTCAAATAAAAAGCAATAGCAACAACATCGCTAGCTGTCTGTACAATTATAGACAATATTGCCTTCTCTCTAATATTTTGTGCATTCATGAACAAATTACATTTCAGCAATTATTTTTCTTTAACCATTCCAGCTGCAGAGATTTAACTTTGCATCTCCGCCTCTCCGGTTCTACCAGAAACCTGTAAGCATAAAATGTATGCTCTTGTAGCTCTTGCGCCACGCTATCAGTGTCTGTAAATAATAGTAGCGTGGGGCGGAACCTGTTGAAAGGAACCTGGCCCATGTACAGAAATAGATTTGAGTGTTTGTCTGGAAATCTGAAAACAAAGACAGAGTGATCTCTATGAAATCGCCTTGTACTGTGTCTCCAGAGGATTTTCTGGGTTAAAATGAAACACCGGTGATGATGTTTATGTCATTTTTATGTTTTCCTGCAGGAAGGATTGAATATGGGATTTATGAGACAGAGAATAGCTTTCCCAAAACTGTCTGATAAAGGATGTGTTAGCATTCTTTTACTTGGAATTTTAGCATAACATTCAAGAGCATGTTATGGCATGTTAACACAAGGTACTATAATAACAAAACAGTTCCACAAACAGGAGTATAAAAAAAAAAAAAACTCACTCAGATTCAGTCTCTAATAAAGTACATATACAGGCAGAGGACAAAAAATGGGTAAATGAGGCACATCAAGCATATTGAAAGCAAAGACTTTGACACAGGTGAGTTACTTAAACAAATAACAACCCAGCATGGTCAGGGTCATGTATACATTATTATGGCTGCAATTACCTTGAAAGAGTGGTGATTGTTGGGGCTATTTTGGCAGGAGCTTTAGTGCCAAGCTGAGACAACTCAACTGGCTAATGTTACTTGAGCAATGGTATCTAAGTTGATGTCAGCATGAACGTTGCAGGGAAAAACATTAGCCTAGAACAATAGCGGGAGACAGCTTATACTGTATTAATTTGAGGTGCAAAGCAAAATAGGTGAACAGGTAATTTGACTGCAGATTTCAATATGTAGTGAGCGCATTCAGTTTGGTCACCAAAATTACCCAATAATAGTCCTGTTGCAGTGCATAAACCAATCATCACACCTGGTAATGCTGGTTTGCGAGTTCAGTGGTGTAAAGAGCACAGGCAATGCAATACTGAGCAGTGGAGGTGTCTGATGGTTGTGTAATCTTGTGGGGTGCATTTTCCTGACATGGTTTGGGTGCAAACATTCCCTTAGGAGGCAAGGACAATGCTAGTCGATAGAGAGACGTAATGCTCTGTCCTCTCCTGAGTGTAAGTCCTTGGAAGAATACATCAAAGAGAGTCTCATTAAAGGCTTTATAGGGCCTTCTAAGTCACCTGATGGTGCAGAGTTTTTCTTCATCTAAAAAAAAGATGGGAATCTTTGACCTTGCATTGATTATAGAGGTTTGAATTAAATTGTCATACTCCAGGAGCATCACGTTATTTACTAAGGAGATGTGCAAAGCAAATTCCAGGCCGACAGAGTTGCTATCCTAAGATACATAAACTCTCCTGAGGGTTTCTTCATGGACCCCACATGTAGCACACAAATATCAACTTTAACTTTCAGTGTACAAATAAGCTATCAAGTATTTGTGTGCTACATGAAAAAACAGTCAGTATTCACCTAATGGGCAAAACAGAATACTAATTTGCACCCCTTGCACTGTAACGTGTTTTTTTCCAGGAGACTGAAATAAGAAGTTTCTTAAGCTAAGATCCTTAAAGAATCAGGTTCCTGGACTTCTGAGTGAGCACATCAACTCAAACCACAGCTATGAAACTGTTCAGAGAAGGAGATTATCTCCTTCAGGTTACAGTTTCTCTGTGTGTAATAATACATATGTCATTGTGTTTGATGAAGGTGCTGATAAACTATTTGCTGTATAGCTGTCATGTCACAATTCCAGCCAGTTGCAGTCTTGTTACGGGAGGAGGTGCTTGGAGAGGCATGTATTTAGTTGACAGTGCAGAAAGCTCCCATCAGTTGTCTGCTGCTGAGCACAGACATAATTTTATCTCTTATCGTGACTTACACTTTTATGAGAAGAAGAACATGTGATAATCGAAAGGACTTTTCCAGAAATTTAATGGGTAAGTCAGTCAGATACTTATTTTTAAGTAAATGGATTGCATTACTTACTGCATGATACAGCCTTCCAGACTAATACTATCTTGTATAGTAATTGAAGAAGTGAAATTGTGTAAAGCAGTGTTACTAATTGCATATGTTACTATGTATAACTCCATTTAAAAGATGCAAAGTAAAGTTGGTTTGGACAACTTGTAGTTGTAAAACAATATAGATATGATACAGTATTTCCTGATGGATAACATCATAGTTTACTACTTGTTCTGTACTCCAAACATTTCCTTAAAAAGGAATGCAATACAGAAGAAGAGAGTTTAGTGAGTATGTTACGAATGTGAGTAGCCCTTAGATCAGTCTAACAGTGTGCATTCTATGTGGTCTGTACAGTAGTGTCACAATGATATTTTACTGACTGTCAGTCAATAAATTTTGCAACAATACTCTGTCTTGTAGTTCACCAATAGCTGGAGTGTCAAATAGTAATTAAGCCTCAATTAGTCCATTAGGAATGTAATCAGCCACCAGTTAATTTATTTATCCGCTAGTAAGAGAAAAATAGAAGCACTCCTAAGATTGCAATAATGCACACAGAAAACTAGCACAATGATTTTTTAGATAGAACAGGGCTGCGAGTATTTTACTTACACATCCCTAGAGCCCATTTCCTCTCTATACAGCTTCTACTTTCAGTTGAAGAACTATATATAGAGATATGGCATATTTATCTGTCAGCAAACTGCTAGTTGTCAGTCAATTTGTATAACAGTGGTACACGCAGGGGGGGTTTCTGAGTCTCCAGAAACCCCCCCCCCCTGCGCTAACTTAGTGCCCATCATAGCGGCACTGTCCTATACAGCAGCCGCAGCGCTGTCAAAGAAGCGTCCGCGGCGGTGCTGTATTGTATACATCATCGCCACGGACGCGACTTTGACAGCGCCGCGGCTGCTGTATAGGACAGCGCTGGCAAAACGGACCTGCTGACCTAAAAAATAATTAAACTTTAGCAGTATTTACAGAAGTGATTAAACTGCACCTCCATCAAAGAACTCTGGTTGATTGCTGTATGTTAGTTATTGGCAGCCTGATATTTTTAGTGAATGGCTGGTTTAGGATGATGTGCATTTCAGAAAGACTGAATTAGCAGATGCTACTTTGTCATTGCTTGCTCAGAGAGTCACAGTAACTCTCAAGAAAAGAGCTAAAGGCAGAGTATGATGATTGTTTAAAAAGTGACATGAGCATCAATGTTTTCCGGCAAAATAAATCTCAAACCAGCTGGTGTTGGCATCCAAGGCACCAGCAAAAAGGTCCTACACCAAGAATAAGAAGAGTGCGCAGCCAAGAGGCCAAAGGCATGTGAACTCAAACTAAAACTGCCCTACAAAGGCTACCAATAAAACCTGGCCCTAGCAGGTATAGGCACCCAAAGCACCTGCATGGAAGCTCCAAAACCAAGGGCGGAAGAGAAACATGCCCCGAGCAGGGATTGGCACCCAAGCACCTGCGTGGAGGTTTCAAAACCAGGGGAAAGCTTTTAATTTACATCGGGGTTAATTCAACCCTTAGTTATAATTCTAGATCATGATCGATGATAGAATTGCATCATCAGAAATTTTCCATCTTATGTTGGTGATGTACACACAAAGGGTTAAATGAGCTGCTAAACTGCATTTGCTCGCATTTTAGAGAGGTCTGTGGTGGTCTGAGATATTGTACATTCACTTGTAGCAATGTTATTTACACAATTTGGTAAATATAGCAGAAGTCTGCCAATGTTCACTCATTGTAGTGTAATGGTCAAATGTTTACTATTCGGGCAGTTATTTCAGACAGAGTACCAACACATAATCGTTTATTTTTAGTTGGTGTCAAACTATATTTTATCAAAAGCTGCCATTGTCATTCCAGCTGCAGTCTTGATTTTAAAAACTACGGATATAATTCTGCAGCCAAGGTTCACACATTGGCTCACATTTTCTAGGTTGTTTTACCCTTCCGTAAACTGTAGCCAGTAGATTTCATTTTACTTCAAAGTTATTGTAATATAATCCACTCTTACTATTATGCTATTAATATATTTGTGGTCAATTGTTATTCTTGAACTTTCCAATTTGTGAGATTCTGGATAGTACAAGTTGTGAGCCAACAAATTCTGAACTAGAATACATTTACAACATACTTGCCCACTCTCCCGGAAAATCTGGAAGACTCCCGAATTCAGGGTAGGCAGGCCATTCTCTCACATCCTTGCATGGAGGCTCCTATCCTGTCCACTTCACTAGGAAGTCGGCAAAATGGGAGCCTCCAGGACACGATTTCTCTGTGGTCTAAGAGAGGATTCAGCTGACTGCAGGGCAAGGCTGCAAAGAGGGTTACACATTTTTACAGCATTATATGTAGTTTAAAGATATACCGATATATGTGGGACATATGTATGGCAAAATAATAGTATAAAGTGTGATTTAGCTTACATATTTTGAAATGGGTTAGCAGTATCTTTAATCACAGTGAACAACATCTGATAAGGTGTGTCTGCAGTGAGAATAATTAAGCAGAACACCTGAAGAAATCTCCTCTGTAAAAACTAGGTGGGGGTGTCACCTGTCCATTAAGCTAAGGCTGTGGGAGGAGTGTAAATTATAAGTATTTAAGCCTGAGCTGCTTATTATTAGGGATGTGCACCGGCCACTTTTGGTGTCTCCTGTTTTGTGTTTTGGATTCGGATTTGCTTGAGGTTTTGGGTTCGGATTTGTTTCGAAAAACACCTGACGAAAGGTTTTGGTTCGGATTTAAGGTTTTGGATTTGGATTTATTTTGAAAAAAACATAAAAAGTGTTAAAATCAAGTTTTTTGGTTTATTTTCACTCCTACGCTATTAATAACCTCAATAACATTCAATAACAATCATTTCCACTAATTCCCAGTCTATTCTGCAGAATCAGTGAACTTTGTAATATTGCAGTACCACTGGACTTATACTGCTGACACGACACGACACAGCACAGCACAGCAGAGCACAGCACAGCACGAGATATAGCAGGACAGAGGACCACCTAACACAACCTCCCTCTACCCTGATCAATGCCCGAGTGAAGATGGCGGCGGCTAGCGGGGAATTTATAGAACACGAGTATCGCGAGATCCGACAGCGGGATTATGACTCAGAGCCTCGGTTTCAGTTTTGCAATTGACGGGAATACCCGGATCTGTCTCGGATCCGGCTCGGATCGGCAACGTTCGGGTGGGCTCGG
Organism: Mixophyes fleayi; assembly: GCF_038048845.1. Classification (NCBI taxonomy): domain Eukaryota; kingdom Metazoa; phylum Chordata; class Amphibia; order Anura; family Limnodynastidae; genus Mixophyes; species Mixophyes fleayi. The sequence continues at coordinate 30,502,084 of NC_134410.1, forward strand.
ATTTCAGATATCCGAGCCCGCTCATCTCTACTCATTATGCAGTGTGACCGATGCCGAACAAGTTGGCCGGTGACTAGGAAGATAGTCTGTTAACTTAGCATTAGGGTCACAAGAAAGTGTGTGGAATATTGTGTTATGAGCTACTTTGCCATCCTGTGCAAGCAAGAAATTGTCGTGTATGCACTTATTGCTTGGTTTTCAATAGTCAGTGTACATATACATTGCAGTGTACATATGCACTGAAGGCTGCTTGTGTCACAGTATATATATATATATATATATATATCTACTATATAAATGCCTAGTGGCGTGTGTGGAAAAAAAAACAAGCTGCAGCGCCACCTGCTGGGCAGAGTTATACACTGACCTATATATTTCTTGAAGGAGAAGTGACAGTTGGGAGTGGTTGGTGGTTGCCGGGGGTGACAGTGGGGAGTTTTTAACACCTTAAGTAGCTTGATGAAGGATGTGGCGATGAAGATGAAGGATGAGGTGATGGAGAAAAATGATGAGGTGGTGACATGTGGACAAAACCACGTTAAAAAAGGGCGCTTGCGTCGGGAAGTAACGCTCTTCCCCTGAGGAGGCCTGGGCTAGGCCCAAATGCATGACAAGAACCTTTTTATCACCTTAAGTAGCTTGATTTGTCTAGAATGCATGAGTATCATGCACGGGTTAACTTGAATATATATATATATATATATATATATATATATATATATATACATACCTATTTGCTTGTTTCTTCTCTCCACACATACAAATAGAGAAATACCACTTGAATACATTAACTAATATATACATTATATATCATTTACAATTGCATGTTGAAATCTGTTTTTACATTATGCAAGATGAGATGGTGGATGCAGACCAGTTATTCATGAAATATACTGATGTAGATATACATTAATAATGTTTCAAGGAATCAGGTTGATAAAACGATGAAGGTTTGTTCGGATAATCATTGGCATGCAGTCAACTCCAGAATTATTGGCTCCCTTCATAGATATGAGCTAAAAGCAACTTATGAAATAAACCACATGAGTGACATTTCAGGCATAAACAAAGTGCTAACCTGCATAGTTTTCCTTCTTCCACTAGGTTTTAGAGCCAATGAAAAGCTTTCCTTTAGTAACACAATTTCTTAAAAAAATATAGGTTCCAAAAATATTGATACCCCATTATTAATATTTGGTGAATAATAGCATTGGGCTGCTTTCTACAATGCTTAACACAATTGGAGAACACTCATTGAGGGATCTTGGACCACTCCAACATTTCCAGCTTCTTGATTTTCTTAGCTCATTGCTTCAGGTTCAAATCTAGAGACTGCAAGTCTTTGGTTTTGATTTTGTGTTCCCGCAATCATTTCTGTGTGGATTTTTATGTGTGTTTGGGGTCATTATCTTGCTGAAAGGTTCACCAATGGCCAAGTTTCAGCTTTCTAGCAGAGGCAGACAGGTTTTGTCCAAAAATCTCTTGGCGTAGAGTGGAATTCATTATGCAATTGATTTTCACAAGGGTCCCTGGATCACGAACAACAAAACAGCCCAAAAACATAGATAATCCACCACCAAATTTGACAATGGCTATAAGGTGCTTTTCTTTCTAGGCAGTTCCTTTTTTTCTCCAAACATGATGATGCTTTGCATAGCCAAAAAGTAACATTTTTGTCTCATCTGACCACATTACATGATTCCATTATTAGTTCCATTGACACTTGCTCTTAGGTAAGACTTCTTTCGTGGAACTTTGCCAAAAACATTCTGGTCGTGGAGATGAAAGTGGATTTTGACATTTTAAAAGCCCAGGATTCAACTAAACTGTACAGTTCTAAAACTGTGATCTTTGAGTTCATCTTTGAATCTCCTTCCATCCTCCTCACTGTATGTGGGGACAGTATGCTCATGTGTCCTATTCCTGGCAAATTTTCAACTGTTGCATGCCTTTATTTATTTATTATGATCAGCCTGATTGTGCTTAATGATACTTTCATCTGACTACTAATTATTTTATAACCTATTTCCTAATCAGTGCAAGTCCACAACCTTCTGTCTCATTTGAGTTGCCAACTCTTTGGTTTTAGTCATGTTGATGAATGTCAAAGGGATTTTCCATGTGTCTAACTTCAGAGAAAGAGGAAATGGTCATAGCCAACAATGAAATTCCTGGAAACTAGGAGCAATAAAAAGAGTTTTTTGTACTAAGATACAGGTTACATTGGTTTAATTTAAAACATTCTTTAGGCCTCCCAATAGTTTTTCCCTGTAGGTTTTTGAAATAAACCACTATTGTTAAAATAAAATGACACTCTTGTAGGGATTATGTCTGCTATATAAATGATAAGCAATTCCTCTTAATATTTTTGAGTAACATTTGAATCATTATATGTATTGTTTATTTTATATGATTGGTTTTGCCCAATATTTTGACGGATGACAATAATTCTGAAGTTGACTGTATAATATGCTCCTAACATGATGTTGGTACATAGTTAAGTTCCTATTTAAAATTGAATTCTAAAAAATATTACTATAATATCATAAAAAGGTAAGCTAGATACAGGCTTTAAAAGAGTTTAGTAAATAGTCAGCATCGGAATATAGCTCACAGTGAACGGGATCTTCCTATGGGCTAAATTAAAATTACAAGTAGTTAGATCATACTTGCCTACTCTCCTGGAATTTTAGGGTTAGGCGGGGCTAAATGGCGGGAATAGTGCCATTAAGCTCTGCCCCTGCAGTGCTGAGCTGCAAAAAACACATCAGGGGTGGAGCTAGGGTGAGGCAATAGTATCACAACAACCCTCCCCATCATAGCTAAATCTATTTGGTATCCATTTGGTGTTTGACAGTCAACAGGATTTCACACAGATAATCTTTCAGCACTATTTTATTGAAGTACATAGTATTGAATTTAATACTCCGTATTTTCTAAACATACTGCACCGTTAGTGTTCTCCCTTTCAGTTTTGTTTTACATTTTTCAGCTTTGTCCTTTGCTGGTTGAGGATTTAAAAAAGGAGTAGCTGCTGGGATTTAGTGAAACATTGTTTAGACATATGTTTTATTAAACTGAGTGTAAGCAATTTTGTATAAATATTTGGTTTTGTATTACATTTAATACTCATTCTCTCTCTCTCTTTCTCTCATCCCCTGCTAACCCCCCAGGCATATGAGCAATTTTAAAGACAAGCCATAAAATGATTGAGTTTGTTTGCAGGATATTCCGAAGCCGAGTAGGTTCTCTATATTATTGTAGAATCTTCCTGGGTTTTCTTTGCATTTTATAATGTGCATTTTTATACTTTCTTAGAAACCTTTTAGAGATACAGTACATCTATTTTAAAAACAAAAGCTTGAGAAATGCTTTGCTAGAGTATTGGCCATCTGCTGGAAGTAATGTGAAAATTACTTTTGCGAAAAAATATTACTATACTGATTTTTTTAAAAGCCACAGGTCAAAAATTAATATCACTGAGCCTGATGCATGAACGCACGTATCAGGCGATTTAGAGCGTATCGTACGCAGAATCACTCGGCGCATTCCCAGAAAAGACAGATGCAGACGTGAAACAGAGAGACACAGATGTGTACACAAGCAATGTTCGTGCGATAGTGAGCGCTATTAGTACTGACTATGGCTTCTAACTTCGGGGAGTGAAGTGGGCTGGGGAGGGGCGTTTTGCCACACTCAATGTACAAAAGGGGTGTGCCAAACTCGAGCGCACACAGCCACGGCAGTATCTAACTCTACGGCAGTGAATGTAGCTTATTTTTCTGTCGTATCTCTTGCCCCAGCTCAGGGCTAATCTATGTCTTGATCAGTAATGATGACTCGTATGAATCCTGAAACATGATTTCGCAATCACGAGCACCTGTAAAATGTATTTGTATGTTCAGTAGACATTAACAACATTCTAATAAATGTATGTTACGGGAAAAAAAATTCAACTGTTTTATAATTTTTTTATCATAACCTTTATTTTTCAGAATGCATGCCCTAATGAATCAGGCCCACAATGAATTTAAATAGGTAGTGTTGATTTAATGTGATTTTAATGGGCCTGGTTCATTAAGAAAAGTAAGGCAACATTTTTTGTAAGTTTTCTCCTCCACAAAACCATGTTACAATGAAAGGGGTGAAAATTAGTTTATTATTTTGCACATAAGTTAAATACAAGCTGTTTTTTCATGTAGTGCACAAATACTTGATAGCTTTTTTTTTACACTGAAATTTAAAGTTGATCTAGGACATGTCCTATCCAACTATAAATCTGCCATCAGATTTTAAATTTGTCTCCCCCTCCAATGCAACATGGTTTTTCCCAGGTGAAAAGTTACTCATTTTTTTTGCTTTACTTTCCTTAATGAATCAGGCTCAATGTGTGTATTTAGAATTTATTATTAAAATGATGAAAAGTTTGAGTGAAATGATGAAAAATATAAACCATTAAAATGAAAATACAATTTTACTTTTAGAAAAACATGTTAGTCAAAGATCGGCTACATCTCTGTTTTATTCAGCAACAACAAGTAAGATCTATTTGCAAGTTACATCCTGTTGTTTAATTCTATGTATTCAAAGTAACTAGATTACAATCTAAACATATTTTAGATTCAGTCGCTTACAGATTGCTATTTTGCAAATCTGACTATTTACTTTAAAATGAGTTATTCATCTTCAGTGAGGCAACATGTAAATTCCATAGGTCATCAAGTTTCTCTGCAGAGACTACACATGCTGTGGATTTCTGACATCCAACAAGAGAGCTGATTAAATAGTCGGAATGCACTTGTCTACTGTGACAACGAGGCACACCTTTCACTGGAAAGAAAAACGAAATACTCATGCACATGTCCAGGACTGCCAGGTGTAATTTGGGGCCCGTTACAGAATGTTTTTGACTCCCCCCCCCTTAATAGATTTCACAACCTGATACTGGATTCTTGTATGCACCCTGGTATGTTGGGACATGTTTGGAAAATGTATATGTACACTGACTATTGAAAACCAAGCAATAAGTGAGCTCAGTACATAGCACGGATCACGCAGTTGATAATACATACATTATAATAAAACATTACATTTATCAGGCCCTCCCCAGCCACATCACGCCACCCTCACTGACACATCACACCCTCCCCCCAGACCAGGGGCGGGCTGGGCCGGAGGGCAGGGTATCGGCCCCCCCAAGCCGCTCAGAGTGACCGCTGTTCGGGCCGCCGCCCCCCCCCCTCCCCCGTGGATGCAATATTACCTCAATATTTCATCCACGGACACACGATGCGGCCGCGTCAGCACAAAGGCGGCAGCATCACATGACAGGCGATGCAGCCGCGTTATCAATGACGCGGCCGCATCGCATTTCATGTGATGCTGCCGCCTGTGCGCCCCCCGGGCTGAAATTTGCCAGCTCGCGCCTGCCCCAGACACATCATGTCACACCTCCCAGTCACATTATAATCCTTCCCCCAGACACATTATAATACCCCCACCAGCCCAGCATAATTACCTGTACTGTGCTGGTGCTGGTGCAGAGTGGAAACGTCCAGCACAGTGAGCAGGGAAGCGCTTAGTCTCTCCAGATTAGAGCTCCTTAGTTTACAATCTGCAAGTTGTCTGGGGACCGGAAGCAGCTGACAGCTCCCACCTCCTAACCAAACTCCACCCCCCCACCCCACCACGAGTGCGCACGCATGCGTCATCCGATGGTGACATTTTTTTCCTTCGTGCAAACAGAAAAAAAAATATTACCTGGATTCTTCAGGTGAAGGTCGGGCCACCCAGGCATGCCCGGGCCCCGGTAATCTGTACCGCTTCCCCCTCTCCACGCCCCTGGATAAAGTACAGTAAGAAGAAAAACAGAAACACTTTTATCTCAGTCTGTCTCTGACGTGAGCAAGTTATTTAAGGTTTTGTAGCATATGATTTTTTATTTTAAGCTTTAAGGTCATTTAAACATTTTTATCATTTTTTAACTTTACATTTCATACACTTAGCTCCCTACTAATGGGAACTGGCGGTATTCATTCATGTCAGGCACTGGACCCGCTGCAAAACCATCCCTTTTCAAAACTCCTTCCATTCATCTCATTTATTGATTTCCTGTCAGCCCTGTCTATTTAAAGCACCTGTTTCCTTACCTGAGTGCCAGATCTTCAGGTCTCCTCTCCTGTGAAGACATGTTCCAGTCTGGCTCCTGTTCTCCTGCTGCTTCTGAGTACTATCACTAATACCTGCTTTCAGCTATCTGGTGTTTCAGCACTATCCTGCTGCAGAGTGTTACCACTTTTACCTGCTTTCAGCTCTCCGGTGTTACAGCATCATCCGGCTGCAGAGTGTTACCACCTACACCTGCTCCCAGCTCTCCGGTGTTACAGCATCATCCAGCTGCAGAGTGTTACCACCTACACCTGCTCCCAGATCTCCGGTGTTACAGCATCATCCGGCTGCAGAGTGTTACCACCTACACCTGCTCCCAGCTCTCCGGTGTTACAGCAAAATTCTGCTGCAGAGTGTTACCACCTACACCTGCTCCCAGCTCTCCGGTGTTACAGCATCATCCGGCTGCAGAGTGTTACCACCTACACCTGCTCCCAGCTCTCCGGTGTTACAGCAATATTCTGCTGCAGAGTGTTACCACCTACACCTGCTCCCAGCTCTCCGGTGTTGCAGCATCATCCGGCTGCAGAGTGTTACCACCTACACCTGCTCCCAGCTCTCCGGTGTTACAGCATCATCTGGCTGCAGAGTGTTACCACCTACACCTGCTCCCAGCTTTCCAGTGTCTCAGCAATATTCTGCTGCAGAGCGTTACCACCAATACCTGTTCTTAGCTCTCTGGTGTTACAGCATCACCCTGCTGCAGGGTATTTCTACCAGTCTCCATCTCCTGCACATCGGTGCTTCTGGTCTCTATTTACCTGCAGTCCATCGCACTTCTTCCTGATCCTGACCCTAGAGGCCTCCTAGCTCCACAGGACCTCTGTGCCTCATCTACCTGCACAATATACTCCTCTTTATTACTGAAATCAGCAACCATCTTACTCCTGTGACTTGGTCCTCCTCTCTGACTCGCTTGTGACCCTCCTTGAGAACTGCAACCTGCAGTTAAGGAGCCGCTAAGTCCAAACTCCCTTGCAGGGGTCCAGGGTGAAAACCTCCCTCTCCGTTAGACTCTGTGCCTCTTGGAGGGTAGCATCAACTCAAGCAGACCATACGGGTTCTTCTAGACCCTAGAGCATGACAATACAGTTTCTTTAGAGGGCCTCATTTAGGGGTGCAAAAAGGTTGAGGGACAGAGCTAAATCCTCTTTGATGGTGCAATCTAGGTGCACAATGGCACCCAGGTGTCCACCAAAATGCTTGGTTTACCATGCAAGATGGTGATGAGATGGTGGTGTTTGTGGAGGAGCAGAATGTGGAAAAATGTAAGAATCCGGAATTCTTTAGAAAGCATGTATTCCTTATTTTGTGGAGATATGCAAACACGGCACAAGATTATTAAGATTAGATAAAGAAACTAAGAAGACACAATTGTAGAGGTGTTCCATGCACTACAAAGAGGTACAAAGCCATTTCCATTTGACAAATGAAGGTTGAAGCTGGCAGAGATCAGGTTTCACCCTAAACATTTAATTAGACGCATTTTGTACCTTCCACTTGCACTTCAGTGGAGAAACACATTTTTACAGCTCACTTTACTCTGTGAAAAACAAGGCTTCATACATAAAAAGTGTCACATGTAGTAAAGACAGTCCCAATGTCCCCTCACTCTCATGACTAATGTAAGTCATTTGCAAGGTCGAACTTTGCATCATTTTATGAGAAAAATTAAATAATCTTACTCAATGAAACGGGTCGATCTAATGTGGTAGGGTAGATATATACTGCACATTCAATGCACTTTGTAAATTCTGTGGTTGCAAAAAATTGTTTTGGAACTGTTAAAAAAATGTTTTCCCTAGATAAGCAATTGAACCCATGGGGCAATTAATATATTTGATTATTTTCCTATCAAGAGACAAGCAATGGACAAGTAAATGAAGATTAGGTACTGATCTGTTAGTTGTTTACATCGGGGATGTTGCTAGGTTTTCAAAACCTCAAAGTAACGATGTACAACCAAGCTCACCACATCCATAATTGTTCCGACCATGCACACCATATAAAGTAATACTTTGGTATTAACAATAGACTAGCTTGTTATTTATTTTAAATGTACTGTTGCGGAGTTAAACATCAGTTTAAAGGGTACATGAAGTTATTGTTGATTTTACTCAACACAAAATTTACCAGACAGTAAAGCTACCTCAGAGATGGTAGAAAGCAGTAATTCTCATTAAATATTTAGTATAGCTTGAATCATGCAGGTGCAAGTTCTCCACAAATAAAACACAATAGTGCTGATGCAGAGTCGGTTGCAAAATAAAAATAAATCACTCTAAAAAATAAAAGAGGAGGTAGTTTCCCCCATATGCAGAGCTGTGCACATCTTGAGATGGGTCCGCCTCCGCGTCAACAGCACATGCACTTGGTTTATGACAACATCAGTGAGTATTTGCACCCGCCCTGTAGCAGGTGAAAAGGACCGCGCCTTTTAACAGGCGCATACGTCTACTTCTGCAGGTCTCCATAAGCTGCATTTGGGTAAGCATGCTTTTACTATGCTCGGCCAATGTTAGAATGCCCGCCCTCCCCATCTCCCACTTCACTAGGCGCATAGGCGTGCGCCCCATTTTCTGGGCATGTCCAAGATTTAATGGAAATATCTTATACAAACTGGCGCACGACCCTCTCTCCATCAGCCCCAGTGAGCATAAATGTGCAGATATAACCCAATGTATTTAGGAAAAAGAAGCTAAAATACTGAAATAAAGGCAACCTCATTATCCCAATATTTTCTAGGAGTTAAACATTAACGAGAATCAATTAAGAAGTAGATCAGGATAAGAATGTAAAACATGTCATCAATGACAATGCCAGGATCCATACGGTAATAAGTGCGTGCTTATTAATGATGTTTTCAGATGTTTAAGTCATGCTCTGTTATATCCCACTGTACAAGCTTGAAATATCCCGTATATCTTATGCATAGAAATTAAGCATACATAGATGAATTGCATTGTTCTTTGTAGTTGACAACCAATGACTGTATTACATAAAGTAACCATCTTATTTTATGCTAAATTATGCTCCATTAACAGTTGAAGGTATAACATAAAAATGATTTTGTGCTTTTTCAAAACCAGATATTGCAAAAATTCTGCTTACTTGATGGACAACATAAAATAATTTTATTATAAAGAGAGAGAGAGACAATTATACAGTTGGCTTTGCAAAGAAAAGTTCAAAATACACATTTCTTAACAGAAATAGGTTTTCCAGTGTATATTGTTTATTGTGGCGGGAATACGTAGGTTTTTAATCTTTTTTGTTTTGCTTTTTCTATCACACACAAAATCACTGATTATCATTGTTCATTAAAAAAAATACACTATATGGATAAAAGTATTTGGATGCTTGACCATTACACCAACAGGGACTGTAGTGACTTTGTATTCAAGCACATATACTTTAATATGGAGATGGTTCCCTTTTGCAGCGTTAAGAAATTCCACTCTTCTTGGAAGGCTTTCCACAAGATGCTGGAGTGTGTCTGTGGGACTTTGTGCCCATTCATTTTCTACAGCACTTTATAAGGTCAGGCACTGGTGTTGAACAAGAAGGCCTGGCTCGCAATCACCATTCCAGTTCATCCCAAAGGTGCTCGATGGGGCTGAGGTCAGGGCTCAGTGCAGGCCAGTCAAGTTCTTCCACACCGAACTCATCAAATCATGTCTTTGTAGTCCTTGCTTTGTGCACTGGGGCACAGTCATGTTGGAATAGAAAGGACCTTCCCCAAACTGTTGCCACAAAGTTGGAAGCATTGTCCAAAGTGACTTGAAGCATTAAGATTGCCCATCACTGGAGACAAGGGGCCTAGCCCAAACCCTGAAAAACAGCCCCATACCATTATCCCTCCTCCACTAAACTCACAATTGGTATAATACATTCAGGCAGGTAACGTTCTCCCGGCATCCACCATCTGACTGCAAACAGAGAAGCGTGATTCTTCACTCCACAGAACACGTTTCCACTGCTCCACAGTCCAGTGTCGGTGTGCTTTACACCACTGCATCCGACGCTAGGCATTGGTCTCGGTGATGTGAAGCTTGTATGCAGCTGCTCGGCCATGGAAACCCATTCCATTAAGCTCCCGCTGCACAGTTTAGTTCTTTAATTAATGCCAGTGGAAGTTCGGAACTCTCAGCTATGGAATCAGCAGAGCTTTGGTGACTTTTATGTACTGTACGCCTTAGTAGTCGTTGATCCCACTCTGTGATTTTACTTGGTCTCCTGCTTCATGGCTGAATTGCTGTTGTTCTTAGACGCTTCCACTTTCTAACAATATCATATACGGTTGACCGTGGAATATCCAGCAGGGATGAAATTTCACGAACCGTCTTGCAAAGGTGGCATCCTATCACAGTACCACTCTTGACGTCACTGAGCTCTTCAGAACGATCCATTTTGTATCACAAATGTTTGCAAATGGAGACTGCATGGCTAGATGCTTGATTTTATACACCTATGGCAACAGGTCTGACTGAAACACCTCAATTCAATAATTCAACAAATACTTTTGTCCATATAGTGTATAACATAAAAAATGAAAAACTTGCATATAAGGAAAGAGTGCAGCAGGGCAGAATCCCAAGGGAGAGGGTACGGTGTCAAGGGGGGGAGAGGAGGATTAAGTCCCACAGGACTATTTGCTGAGGGACAGTGCATAGGGTACATGGGAGAGAGAGAATAGCAGCAGGGGAGGTCAGGTTGTCAAGAAAGAGGGCGCCAGTGTGGAAGAGAGGTGACAGCTCAGGAGAGAGAGGAAAGGCCTACACATAAAAGTGCTTTTGGGCAACTGGAGTGACCTGGCAGCTGACTTCAAAGCCTTTACAATTCCAGCGGGGCAGCATGCAAAAGCTCCCAACGTAACAACATTAGAAACCAGCATAGAACGAGTACTCAGCAGCACATCCTCTGGGGGGCAGATAGAGGAACAAGGCTACATAACAGTGAGAATTGAGGTTGCAATTGGCTAATACTGGATAATGTTGACATTGCTGTTGTCAAAGCAGCACAGTGACGTGGGTTCTTTCAGATTTCTTTGTTAAAAACTAAAAACCGAAATCCCTAAACGTAAGCAATACTTTTAAAAATGTTTACAGCAGAACTCAGAAGTCTAAAGCTCTTCTAGATTAGGACCACACATAAGGCTTTCCAGGGCAAAAAAAATTCTAAAACACTTTGGGCCTGATTCATTAAAGAAAGCAAAGCAAAAAAAAGTAAATGAGTAACTTTGAACCTTGGCAAAACCATGTTGCACTACAAGGGGTGCAAATGAGTTTATTATTTTACAGATAAGTTAAATACTAGCTGTTTTTCCATGTAGGATGCAAATACTTATTTGTTTTTATTTTACACTGACATTAAAAGTTGATCTAGGACATGCTCTACCCCAATTATAAATCTGTCCTCACATTTTAAATTTACCTCCCCCTCCAATGCAACATGGTTTTGCCAAGATTCAAAGTTACACTTTTTTTTGCTTTACTTTCTTTAATGAATCAAGCCCTTTGTGTTAAAAAAAAATGGGACTTATTAAATAATAAGCTAAGAGCCACAATGGAATGTAACACATAGCAACCAATCAGCTGTTAGTTTTCTGAAGTCTAGTATTATCAAGTTAATGAAAGCTAAAATTGAAATTGTAAAAGTATTTGTTTATTATTACAAGGATAATCCCCATGTAACAATAATATCTTGAAATGTTTTATTATAAAAGTTAAAATTCAGTGAAGCCAATAAGTATTGCACCATTGTACCCTATAGCCAGGAAAGTATTGCACTTCATAATTAGTATTAGCTTGGCTGAACAAGCAGTATGACTATTGCTACTTATATTATATATATTACTTGTGCAATATATATTTATATATTGTACAAGTAGTTCTAATTGTGCAGAAAATTGATCCTAGCTTTTCCATTATTGATTTGTGCAAAAACAAGATTCATATATGAACTAATTTTACCTAGACAAAGACATCACAATCTTACTGCATCAGTGTTAAAATTGTTATTCTGCTATGGGCACACTTGCTCTATCTAGCTCTCAATCTGTGGCTTCCTGTTTGCCTCCTTTAACCTCCTCATCATGACACTGTCCCTGCAAAATGCAGCACTACCATTCTATTGACCTATCACAAATAGACAGGTCAATGTTTCCCACAATGCTGTGAACATTCAGAATGGCTACATATTGATCTACACCAGCGCACTTCAAAGCTGTGGACAAATGGAATAAACTGGAGCACTAACTTTGTAATTTTCCTTATAATTATTATTTTTTTAAAACAATTCATGCAAAGCCTAAATACGTGTGTATAATACTAAATGCGGGTTGCGCTCAGAATGCTTGTCTGAGTAAATCTAGCCCAGATAGTATATTATTTACATCTCTGCTGAACTGTACACACTTTTTTTTAAATTATTATATTCACTTGTGTTTTTCTATTGAAATTTTAAGCCTATACAGTAGTAAATGGACACTATTACTGGGCACTACAGACACAACTGTATAGTGTATGGTTCACTATTGAATTAACTGCACAGTATATTTTGGTGTACACCAGTGGTTCCCAAACTTTTGCAGTTCGCGGCACCCTTAGCAGGGGCGCACGGAGGATTTGTCAGGGGGGGTTTCCTCCGCCCCCGGGGAAAAAAAAATCCTAGAGACCTGCCGCGCATGCGCGGAAGCTACGTTTCGGCTGCACTGTAGTATACAGGAGCCGCGGCGCTGTCAAAGAAGCGTTCGCGGCGGTGCTGTATACAACGACCCAGCAGCCTCCTCTTCCGCAGCTGTCACTGAATGACGTCAGTGACAGCTGCGGGAGAGAGGAGGCTGCTGGGTCCCGGCGCCGCGCTTATTGGTAAGTTTCTGTTTCCTTTCTTTTTTTTTTGCCTGGCCCATGGCACCCCAGTGACAGCGCCGCGGCACCCCTGGGAGCCGCGGCGCACACTTTGGGAACCGCCGGTGTACACTATGGAGATTTTTGTGCATGTGCTTGACCTTATCGTGTTTACTACAGTGCTAGACAATAGGTTGTAATACATTCTAGAAACTTGAGTGTCTGCATTGTATGCAGTTCAGTTGAGCTTTACAGTATTCTGAAAACTCTTAAGTGTTATAAAGAGTTTATAATGTATCAGAACAGATCAGATTGATGTGAACTTGTGTTGCATCTGCCACACTCATGGTTTGCATAGCCACTACCCCATTTATGAAAACTCTGTGACACTAGTCCTTGTTTTCTTCTTCTTTTTATTTTAGAGTGTATCTCCTAGCTTCAGCCTGAGAGTCAGTTTGTCTATCTGACCTACCCAGGATTCTGCATTTTTACCTTTTTCAGATCCCATCAGGACACTACCCTAAAGGTGTGGGAGGGGCTACAGCTGTCTGTCTGAATGTTGCTGTAACACTTTACTTTTTGTCAGAGGTGCAATGAAATATCAGGTTAACATGAAAATATATATTACCTCAATGGTTCATATCTGAAAATATAATTTTGGGGGTATATTGGTCCTTATGTTATTTAATTAAATGGATATTAATAAAAGCACAATACAACAACAGCAACATTCATCCAGATAAAGATGCTGTTAGAAGCACTACCACTATACTAATCTCTTACAGGGCAAAACTCTGGGCAGTAATTATCACTGGTATAGAACATTGAGAGAACTTACATACAACAATGGACAATGAAAAAACAGAGCCTTGTCCAGTCGATTAGCATGCTAGCCGAGATAATTAGCATCTTGGTTGCTGTCTTGGTCAGCTTACCTTCAGGATGTTTGCTTAGGCTTCTGTTACTACTAAATGAAGTAATCTCTCCCCCAATGGTGACAGGTTTCCTTGGATATGAATTGTCTAATATCTGAAAATGCAGAGCCGTAACTAGGCAGGTGGCGTCGCCCAGCGTGCAAGCCAAAGGAGGGTGCAGCAGTCGCCTGCTACTTGCCTCTGTGACAGCATGCTGCAGATTGCCAGGGAGCCCATGCTCTATAAAGGCTGACATCGGAGACTCAGATTCCGCGCATGGGCACTAAGTCTGTGAGCCTCTCTCTCCCCTACCATCCCCTGGAACAGTCTCTCTGTCCTCAGGCTTACCCCATCTCCATGGATCCCGATTCACGGACTTTGGAGGGGCGGGGCTTGTCCAAAAGTGGGCGGGGCTTTGCCCCAATGTACTTCTGCCTCAGCCCCCTTCCCTTTGTGTGTGTGTGTCAGCCTCAGCCCCCTCTCTATGTGTGTGTCAGCCTCAGTCCCCCTCCCTGTGTGTGTCAGCCTCTGCCCCTCTCCCTGTGTGTGTCAGCCTCTGCCCCTCTCCCTGTGTGTTCGTGTGTCAGCCTCTGCCCCCTCTCTCTGTGTGTGTCAGCCTCTGCCCTCTCCTTCTGTGTGTGTGTGTGTGTGTGTGTGTGTGTGTCAGCCTCAGTCCCCCTCCCTGTGTCTGTCAGCCTCTGCCCCCTCTCTGTGTGTGTGTCAGCCTCTGCCCCCTCCTTCTGTGTGTGTGTGTGTCAGCCTCTGCCCCCTCCCTCTGTGTGTGTGTGTGTGTGTCAGCCTTGTCCCCCCTCCCTGTGTGTGTGTCAGTCTCTTCCCCCTCCCTCTGTGTGTGTGTGTGTGTGTGTGTGTGTGTGTGTGCAGGGCCGTAGCGAGGGTGGTGCGGCCTGTGCAACCACCCAGGGCGCAAGGCCAAGGGGGTGCCATGGCCGCCTGCTCTTTGCCCCTATCACATCCACATAGAATTTATGCCATGCTGCCACAGAGCAGCACCTCCCCTTCTACACAGAGATTGCAACTAAGAAGAAAAGCGCCCAACTCATTCAGTGTCACTCATGATGAGCGCCGTTGTTAATGAAGAGGAGCCAGCAAGAAGGGAAGCTAAGAAGAGACCCCAGGTAAGTGCGGAAGAGAAGGGGAGTGGAGGAGAATGGGAGCGGAGGAGAGGAGGCGAGGAGAAGGGGAGAAGGGGAAGCGATTTGTCAGCTCGTTCGTTGCTCTCTCTCTCTCTCTCTCTATAAACACCTCTGTCAGATCAGACTAAAAACACAACAATCTCCTAGGCACTAGAGTAAACCTCATATGTTGATATCCCTATAAACATATTTAAAATAAATGAAAAAAATGTTGTAATAAATGGAAGAATTTTTTTTTCAAATGTCACTCTCCAAAAAAATGGAGTTCAACTCCCTTGGTATATTATCAAAACAAACAATTAGGGGCGCCAAAGAAAGAAAAAAGAAAATTCAAAAATAAAAATCCAGCTTACAATGGATATGGCAGAATAAAATGCCAAACTCATAGTTTGCAGAAAACACTATGAGATTTATTAAGAACAAATTTATTATAACATCACAATAAAAAAGAATAGCTACAATTCCACACAGTACAAAAAATTTAAAAATACCTATAAAAATGCCTATGTAGGACTGATTGGGGGTAGAGTGGCCAGAAGTGTTCACTCACTATTTAATAAATGTGGGTGCTACTAATTTAATATCAGGGCTGGGTGCAAGGAAATAGGCTTTATTATTAAATGTAAATGCTATTAATTAAAATTTAGAACTGGTTGGGGCTACGGTGGGCTCAAGTGTTCACTCACTGCTCAGTTTTCTAGGAGGTGAATAGTAACTTTCTCTTTACAAACAAGACCCCAACATTCCATGATCCCGCCAAGCAACAACTGAACTTAAGACACCAGTAGCAGCTAGTAAAAACTACAAGAACAGCTAGAAGAGTGTAGCACAGTGTTGGAGAATGGTCTAGCACTTGTAAAGAGCTAGGCACACACCCATAGTAGGATGGATAAGTTTCCTCCGGTAGTGCAACGTCGTTGGGACGCAGCTTCTACACTCACAAGATTTTATATTATTTTTTTGGGAAGGTGGCACCAGTGGTCTCTTTTGCCCAGTGCACTAAAATGTCTAGTTATGGCTCTGTGAAAATGTAACAAAGTGATACAGCATTTATCTGTTTGACACACTATAAAATATGACGTTCAGAATCAAGGTCAAGTACTTGGCTTGTAAAATGCACATTAGAACAATAATATTTATTTCTAAAAGGAGACTGTTTATGTCTGTTCGTACCATATACATTGCAGATTTTATAACAATTCTGAACAATATATTGGTTCCTGGGATAAAGTATCTCTGCTTTTAAATATATAAATATTCATAATTCTTTATTTTAAAATGTATCACTTTCTATGTCTATGTTTTGTTTAACAGGTTCTTGCTTATGTTCATTTAGTTGCAAGTAATTGTAAAATATAAAACAAAACAATAAATAACAGCAATGGTAATTTATAAAACAGTCAGTTTAGAAACAAGCAGTGCAGCACATAAGGGATTATCATAACACATCTCAACTCTTGGCAAGCTTTGGAGTTTATACTTTATGATTCTTTGTATTCCTAAGACCTTAGATCAGTAAATGAATGAGGGATCTGGAGTTGTAATTTTTCACAGACAGACATAGGATTTAAAGATTTGTTTTCAATATTTTTTGTTCTGTGCATCGTCCCTATTTTTCAATATTGACCAACTGTACAGTATAATTGATCGTATTCTCTGCACAGGACGCTGGTCTCACTTTTAGGCATGATATGTTAATATTTATTGAAGAAGAGCATTTCTCAAGATACAGAAATAGCATTCATCATCATCACCATTAATTTATAATGATTATGTTCTGTTATTATAACCCCCAATACCTACAGAGCACCAGCAGCACTGGGAGTTAATGGACAGACATACATATGGGCACCCCAGACAGTACTAGTTATCCTGAGGGGCCTGACAGTGATTGGCTGCAGGGAAAACTACATCTCTCAGCAGCCTCAGGTTGCAATGAACTTTGAAGTTGAAAAATGTTTAGAAAGTACAAAGTATATTTAATGAGGTAATAGTATTTGATATTGATATGGTAAATGTGTCAGATGTTCATATTGGAGGTTGATTAATATAAAGTTGTATAGTTTGAAACTGTGGTGCTCTGGAGTTGCAATGGTGACATCTGATGAGCAGCAGAGGGGCGGTTGAAGATACAAAGAGGAGACAGGATTCAGCTGGAGAGAAAATATGTGGAGAGACGGAGACTGAGAGAAAAGTAGGAAAGAGAATCACACAGAAAAGAAGGAGAGTACAGGTTTGAGGGAAAGACTAATTGAACATAACTGGTACCACATACTCAAACTACACATAGAGCTTTACTCTAGTAACCAATCATTACAACTAAGTATTGGGCAGGTGAAATATTTCAAAGTAACAGAAAACATTTCAGGTCTGATTCATTAAGGATCTTAACTTGAGAAACTTCTTATTTCAGTCTCCTGGACAAAACCATGTTTCAATGCAAGGGGTGCAAATAAGTATTCTGTTTTGCACATAAGTTAAATACTGCCTGTTTTTTCATGTAGCACACAAATATCAACTTTAAATTTCAGTGTACAAATAATCTATCAAGTATTTGTGTGCTACATGAAAAAAACAGTCAGTATTTAACTTATGTGCAAAACAGAATGCTAATTTTCACCCCTTGCATTGTAACATGGTTTTGTCCAGAAGACTAAAAGAAGTTTCTCAAGTTAAGATCCTTAATGAATCAGGCCCTTCATTTCTAAGAGACAATTAGGTTCAGTCAAGCTGACCTACAGCTGATACTGAGCTGAGTGTATACGATTTTATTAACAAGACTTAATAAACATCAAAACTCAGTAACATCTTGGACCAAACATTAGTGAATTGTGTTGATACCAAACTGAACTGAAGTTGAAAACTTGGGAAATTGTAGTAGAACTTAAGACCATATAGGATACGATAACAGAAACAAAGATTATTATACATGATAGTAACTGTGGTTGTTTATTTCATATTTGTAAAAATGAAAAGTCCCAGAAGGCAGAGCAACTGTGAGAGTTATTAGACTCCAGTAGATAGTAAAGTAGGATAAAATTGATTGATATGATTTTACTTTAAATTTATGGTCTCATGTTAATTGTTAATTTATTGTCTAAGTTATTACTTTATTGCCTATTTACTCCTGTGCTCACTTCCCAAATTCTTCCTCTTTGCTCCCCTCCAAAAAGTCTCTCCTGACCTATTGGTCTGTCTCACTTCCTCTGAGTCTCCACCTGGCTGGGGCCTTGCATCTTTCTGCCTCGGGGTTGGTGACGTCCTCTCCAGAGACACTGCTTGTGCCCCTCAAACTATCAAACCACCATTACGACCCTGTTCAACCACATAGTGAACATGACAAAATGGAGGATGCAACATGTAACTATAGGTACATTGGAACAAATAGGTTTCATCTCCATCCACGTTTGCATGCTTTTGCTGGCATCAAAAATCCCTAGTAGAAGCATGCGTGTTAATGCCAGTGGATAATAGGCTTAAATGAGATTCCACCCTAGATCATCATTCCAACATTACCTCAGTGGCCTTGCCTTGCATGTTGTATTTAGCCAAAAATATATATATATTAAATAGTAGGCTCTGCATTGTCACACATTATACAGGATTAAGGATTCCAGGAGGCGCAATTAGCATCTAGAATCAAATGTTAGGAGATGAGATCCCATTTTGAGATTTGTATTACAGGAATATATTTGAAGGAGAAAATAACAGTTTGGGGAAATTATTCTGAAACAGCAAATCATCAGATGCATTAAGAAGCCAAATGAACTAATAGACTCCTTCATCATTAAATTTCGCCATCACAACATTTTCATTACTCCTTTGTCTCTAATTGTTACCACAGACTTGTCCCCACAGACTAGATGATAATTACTCTCTCATCTTTAATTGTCACCACATGCTGCAGTAATTGACTTGCTCATTTCTAAATGTTACCACAGCCTTGCCTAATGGGAAAACAACACAAATTGCAGCATTTTCCACAACATTACAATGGATTGGATATGTTTTAGTAAAAATATTTCTTGCATCACATTATATTCTATCTTTGAGAGATCGGATGCACATATCTCCAACGAGTAACAACAGAATCTCCAGAAAACATAGTAACATAGTTGATGAGGTTGAAAAAAGACACCAGTCCATCAAGTTCAGCCTATTTTGGATCTCATGCGATCACTAACTTATATTTGAAATTGATCCAGATTAAGCAACCGCCAATCTGTTTCAATCTAGATAAATCTCTCCAGACCCAATATTGCAGTCCTATTTTTTACCTATATCCACTACTACCCTTCATTTTAATTAACGGTCATATCCCTGGATACAATTTTCCACTAAAGATTTGTCTAACCATTTTTTAAACATATCTATTGAACCTGCCATCACAACCTTCCCTGGCAGTGAATTCCATATCTTGACTGCCCTTACTGTAAAGAACCCCTCCCTTTGCTGGTTGTGAAACTTCCTCTCCTCTAACCTTAGGGGGTGACCGCAAGTCCTGTATATAGTCCTTGGGGTAAAACATTCCCATGAAAGTTCTCTGTATTAACCCTTAATGTATTTGTACATAGTAATCATATCTCCCCTTAGACGCCTCTTTTCTAAAGTAAACATGCCTAAACTGGCTAACCTTTCCTCATAACTCAATGACTCCATACCCTTTATCAATTTTGTTGCCCTTCTCTGAACCCTTTCTAGTTCCAAAATATCCTTTTTATAGAAACTAGAGTCCTTTTACATATTCCTTTAAAAATTAAATAAAATTTCCGAATATTTTATTTAACAAGATATTTAATACATGACAATATATTTCATATACTTATTGGCATATCCCACCAATCCTTTATTTGGAAAGTAAACACTTGTTTAAGGATGATAGAGAATATAGGCTGTAGGTACATGCATGTGTCATGTGTGTCCTCAATACAACAGCCAGCAGGGGCACGTCCTGCATGCCAGTCACAATATTTAACATAGTGAGTGGAGGAGGACAGCAAGCACCAGGGTACCCTCTGTGAGCAGGTGTCCGGGACTGACGGCAAAGTGGCCCCCCAATTAATCCAGCTCTTTCAATTTATGGGTGGCTGTAGCATTCTCATTCACCAGAGGGTGCCGCCTATACAACAGCCCCCCACAGACCTCCTCACTGCACCACTGCCCATCATTTTATTAGCTCTGCTTCCTGTACTAATTTCACATATTTTGCTCTTAGCTTCTGTCCGCAAATTTCAAAACCCATCTACTTCTAGATATGCTATGCAACAGGTACGGACGGATGTCCGAACATGAATAAGGCCCTTTATGTTTATGTTTATGTAATGTATACTGTATATTAAGAGGATAAGATTTTATTTTATTAAACCATAATTAACTGGCTTCTTCGTAGGTGTTACCCAACTCTAGGCAAGATCTCTGTACCACAATTACCTTAATTCTCTCTGCTGTTGTTTTGCTGTCACAAAACAACAGCTTTGAGGAATGGTGTAGTAGTCAGCTCTGATTTACAAGTATAGGAAATAGGAAAGATGGTGAGGGTCTGACATATTCCCCATAGCTTACACATGGCGTGCACTGAAAAATAACATGTTTGTAGCATGTGCATTCTCCTGTGCTGTTCAGCATAAAAATAAGAAAGATTATTATTATTTCTTATTTAGCACATATAAAATAAGGAAAAATGGTATCCAACTACAAACCAAAAGCAGATAATGTATGGG
Organism: Mixophyes fleayi; assembly: GCF_038048845.1. Classification (NCBI taxonomy): domain Eukaryota; kingdom Metazoa; phylum Chordata; class Amphibia; order Anura; family Limnodynastidae; genus Mixophyes; species Mixophyes fleayi. The sequence continues at coordinate 30,522,888 of NC_134410.1, forward strand.
GCAGCCTACTTCTGCGGGAATACTGATGTCTTAAGCTCAGGATTATTTGTGTGCATTAAATTGCATAAGGACAATACGTGTTCCTGATTTGACAACTTTTTCATTTATTCTCTATATCTTGCTTAAATATTTATTTTATGCAGACTTAACGTCTACTGTTAAGATGAAACATTGCATTACACATGTTGTAATAACTGTTCTTAAGAAAAGTTATTCCCACTGATTGTGGAGATAAGAGAGTAAATAATTGTCCTGCTACCTTAGCAACCTTTTGTAGTTCCTATTGTTCTCTTTTTGATGTCACACAGATGTTGTTTATTGCAGTAAATCGGGCATCAGGGCTATGGGTTCAGTGAAGAAACTGTGATATTGTGTGACAGATGACTTCATTATAATACTCCCACCAAAAATATCTTGCTGGTGTCTGAATTTAATATGATCATATTCACGGCTGAGTTGTATAACTTTGTGACATTTTTGACTATACATGTTTAAAGGCGAATTCCAACCAAGGCAAAAAAATGTATTTTTGGAAGGATTTAGGTGAGATATGCTATATAAGAAAAATTCCACAGCCTGATCTCAGATAAATGGGAAAGCCACGGGGAGGGGCTTTGACAATGCTGCTAGTAGTTAAAAATAAGCTTGCTCAAGAAATCTGGTGCCGCAACCAATAGAGGCATCACAGGACCCCCTGAATTGGAACATTGGGGGAATGCAGGTAAATTATATTTTCTTACTTAACATACCTAATTTCCCACAAGTTTTTAGTTTTAAATAAAATGATCCTTTAGGACGTTTTAATACCCCATTCAAAGGAAATCTGAATTATCAATACATTTATTATACAATATGTGCAAACCTCAGTCAGTGTCTTGCAACAAAAAAATAATTATGAAATGGTCAAAGTAAAAATAAATCAGATTGACGGTTGCTTTATTTGGATCAATTTCCAATATAAGTGAGGGATCACAGGAGATTCAAATAGGTTGAACTTGATGGACTACTGTCTTTTTTCAACCTCATCAACTATGTTACTATGTTATATTAGATTGTCTATAAAATATTGTTTTTGAACAAATTCTAAAAAAAGTAACAGATAAAGACACATTTGCTTTATAAATGGTGGTTTATGCTCTTAATTGTTTTTTTTTTTTTAACTATTTTTGTGTTTGGGCTAGTAATAAAAGATTTGTGAATTGATTAGCCAAAACAAATATTGGCTCAGTTGGTCTTACAGTTGGGCAACAGCACAGTACTGGAAGGTGCAGGAAGACTTCTGTCCCAAAGTCACGCAAACAGGGGAGATTTTCTGAATTGGAAACGGGTCTCTTCATAAAAATGACTCATAATAATAGACCCTCAATGGTCTTTAGAACTTTGTAAAAACTGCTACCAAGTTGCCAGCTCAGCAAGCCCCCCCCCACACACACTGACAACAACCCCTGCACTGAGAGCAACCCCCCCGTCTCCTGAGAGAAAGTCCCCCCCAAAGACAACCCCTCCTGCACTGAGAGCAACCCCCCTCCCCTGACAGTAAGACCGCCCCCCACACCCCCCCCCTCTTCCTGCACTCGGAAGAGGCAGGAAGACCTCCCTCCTAAAATCATTCATGTCAGTTCTTTCAACAATAGAGCTACAATCTACATTCTCTACCAAACAAACACTAATATTAGCTTACCAGTGTGTCTGGATTGTGGGCACAGACTCAGAGTAACTGGAAAACATTGATGAAGTCTTTGAAAACACATATTTAAATATGAAAGACGATCCTTTTAGATCTGACACTTTTTTACAAGTTGAACAGCAAAAAACAGGAGTTTCTTTTAATTAGGTGCACTCAATCCTCTGAAATTAACCTTTTATTTGAACAAGTATAAGTACCCTCTTAAAACATAACTTTTATTGTCATAAACTTTTTAAAAGCGAAATATAGGGTAAAATTGTGCTCATAAATAAAAATTGTGATTAAAATGATCTGGATGCACATAAATATTATACCTATATGAGTTTAATATATAGACCATATGGTATGGAGGTTGAAATTTGGCAAACCTGCATATATAATCGAGGAGTAGTTGTATGGATGCACTACAGCCCCATAGAGCTATTATAACGAGTCTATGGTATCTATTGTATTAAACTTGAAATGGTCTAATAGCCATTAAACTCCTGGATAATACTGGCGTACTGCAGAAAAATTCACACCACTTGCATTCTTCTATATAGTTTAGAGTTCTATTGTCACTCACACTATTCGTATCTTATATATCCAGCCTGAAATAACGGCACCCTGCTATCCTGGATACAATGGTTTATGGGGTGTGAATTGCTACCTGCCTAGTAGTCCCCTTCTAACTCTGGGTATTTAGGGGTATAAACTGCATTTGCCAATTCCTCCTTGTATTTAAGTTATATCATGTGCATCCAGCTGTAATGCCAACGCGCGTTTCGCTGTCTTGCTTAATCGAGGTAAGCAGACAGGATACACTGACACTTCTTATATAGTGTCAGTTCCGTATGAACTTGCTTACGTCACTGCAGTAAGATCTATTTACTATTGGATATCCATCTTGAGTGGCAGTGATATCTTCCTATGGGGGAGTGTTATAACTCCTCCCATCGATTCTCATTGGTAAATTCTTGATCCGAGTTTGAATGGAAGCAAATGAGACTTATTAACCTAAATAATATATCGTGTTATGTATCACATAAAATAGTAAGTATGATTTTAGATATTACATTTCCCCATTTTATATTAGACTTGATCGGTAACAATGCTAATCAATAGCGATGTAATCTTTTTAGAGCATATATTATATCTCCGCCCATCGCTTTCTTATTGGTCCAATGACGGACCAAACTAGATTGGAAATAAGTAAGATTAAGTAATCTTAGTGTCATTTTATATTAAATCTCTAATACAGTATCATTCATAATCCTAATATAACGCTTACCTTTTTAACATTAAAACCTTCCTAATCGGACCTCTTTATACCGATTTATGACAAATTTTTAATTAACTATAGGCTTCAATGTTTAAGTCCAATATCCTTTGATTGGACCATGCGTTGCATTTGAGATTATCTCAGCGGTCATGCATCTATAATAGGTATTGTATACCTCTTTGATCTTTCTCCAAAATTATTATCTCTGCTCCTTTTTGTGCTAACCACTATTTGTAATCAATAAAGTGTATTTATTTAGATCACCTGAAATGTTCAAATACCTAATTCATTTTGACTTGGTTTGTAGATGAAAGAGCTTCTTTTCAATCAAGTGTCTCTCTTCACTGACATTATTTTATCCAATACGGAGTACAGAGAATCCGCTCCCAGGTGACCTCTCAGTTGATTATCAACCACATACCATATCAGAGGTCTCAGCCTCTGATCACCCCGAAATCCCTAACCATAGGATAATTAATAGTATCATTCTGATTGAGAACTTTGAACTCGGGGCTCACTGTGTATCAGAAATATTAATAATTACAAAAATACTAACCCTCCTTTCCCTAAACATATACCTGATGTGTTGTGATACTATTGCTAATAATGTTAGTACAATCATCATTTAAAAAATATCTTAATTAACTTCAATACTCAATATTTCGCTTTTAAAAAGTTTATGACAATAAAAGTTATGTTTTAAGAGGGTACTTATACTTGTTCAAAAAAAAGGTTAATTTCAGAGGATTGAGTGCACCTAATTAAAAGAAACTCCTGTTTTTTGCTGTTCAACATGACATGATTATATTTCTAGGTAGCACCCCAGAGAAATATGTCTATTTATTTATCATTATTATAATATATATATATATTAACACTGGGATCGAATCCTTCAGTTGGTGCGGTAGAATAACCCACTTTTTTACAAGTTACAATAATATATTATAGTACATAAATAATGTATAGTTTCTTTATGATTCCTGGTGCTTGAATTATTATACTTGCTTGACTAATTTTGCATCAGAAGTGGATTAATAGTTCTAGGGAAAAGAATATCTATTTTATTTACTGATAAATGTTTATAGTTTGTTGGAGAGAACTGTTTACAGAAAGCTTGCAGCCAAACTTCTGAGACTGCAGCAAGGGAATATTCAATAGTCACTATGTCCATTTGTAGTGAGAAGGGGGGACTGGTGATCAATTCATCAGAATCTCAGTGGTGGTATCAGCATGTACTTGCCACCTTTAACCTAAATATTAGGACTCAACCCACTCACCCCCTCTGTCATATATTGCCAATCCTGTTAGTTACAATGACCCCTAGGGCAAGTGGTGTTGGAACAATCCCCATCACTTTTCAATGCAGGGTTGGCAGCATTTGGGCGAGGAGGGCACACTTTTTTTTCCATCTCACACCAATAGAGGTAACAGCTGTGCGCTGAACAGCCTTGGGTAAGGTTTTATTATGGCCACATTCGTAATCTGACTGACACAACCCCAAGCTGTCTAGAACTGGGTCTGAATGAGAATTTGGGAAGGTTCCTCATTTTTGTCATTATTTATTTTTACATTTTTATTTACACAGCACTAGCCCTTTGCAAAAAAAAAAAAGTGCTAAAGTCATTTTGCTTTTTTCAATTTTCAGAGTTGATTGTAAGTAGCCACAATTTATGGATTTTTAGTCAAATTGTGGCCGAATTGAGGATATCAGAATCTTTGGGGTTTCATACAAACCAACGTAACAAATAGATATGACTCACCAAATTAAGATTTCTGTACATTGATACCAATGCTAATGCACAGCAACAAAGCTTTTATTTCATAAACACATGTTTATAGGACAATATTTCTGAGCTCAGAAGTGAGACACAAAATGATTTCCTGACATAACACTGAAATTAGCAGACATCCCGTTTCCAGGTGTCCTGTGAGGAGCTCCCCCCACCCTTGCTTCCTTCCCGTGAAAAGCAGGGAGCTGGCACTCTGGCAGATCTATATTTTATGTAAGCTTGCATGTAAAACACAGATGGGATAAGATTGATAGATGTTCAAAAAAGTAAAATATAAAATGCCCAATCTTGGTCACTGTTCAGGTTGAGTATCAGCTCAACGTTTATTTACCAAGGATTAACGTTGATTTTAAACATAAATAAATGGTCCTTCAAAAGGTGTGTTTCCAACTACATTTACATAAAAAGAAAAAAAGATAATAGGTTCTCCCATGGTTTCTAGGGCAAAATGTATTTGCTTCACACGAGGCAGTACCTGACTCAAATTTATTGCATCAAAAATTGTTTTACATCTTAACCATACTTGCCGACAAAGGCAAGTTTTTTCCTGGGAGATCCGGGGGGCAGATGGGTGTGTGGGGCAGGGCTCGATGAATCGAGTCATTAGTCCTGCCTCTATAATCGGTTATAACTATTTTGGAACAATAAAATCAGGGGGCGGGGCCATGATGTCGCCTGCCCGGCATCACTAACCACCCCCCTCCTTTTAATTTACTGAGGCGGCCAGGATTCGGGAGAATTGCCTGCTCTCCTGGGAGTCCAGGAGGACTCCCAGAAATTCTGAAGTCTCCCGGACATTTCCGGGAGAGTAGGCAACTATGATCTTAACTCTGTGATCTACTCTCCACTTAAAACATCAGGCCTGCACTATAATATTATCAATGAAATCATATGCTTATTATTACATGGCATCGGCAGTAATCATTTTTCTGATTGTTATAATTGCGACAATAGTTTTTCCAACATAAAAATGGTGATTGCTGTAAGGGCGATAAGGAAGAAATACAGACAGACAACATGCGCTTTCCTGCTTTTTTTGTCATTGTTTAGTTGTCACAGGTTGCAGAGCCTGTTAGTGAGAGCTGCAGCTGAGATTAGCACTGTTTATCATTGCTAAGGTTTTTAGTGCCCAGTATATCGTTTTTCCGTTACTTATTGCGATCAACCTGGGGTTGTACCTTGCTGAAGAGATCTTCCCAGAATTAAATGTTAGCCAATCACGTGATGCTCACACCAATCCCAAGTGACTTATTTGGCAAGGAATGCCCCCATCAGCATTAAGATGAATCTTACAAAGCATCCAGGGGTTCTTACACTCTATGTGGATATATCTTCTCCTTACTTATACTAACCACATTGACATGCTATCCTGGTCAAATTGCAATCATGATCAATTAGATTTATACTTAGCACGCTGAGAGATCAGTAAGACCAAAAACAGATATCTGCAACCACTCTTGTTGGGCACCAGAATATTCATTTAATATCAAAGTACTTCATGTCATATTTGAGTAAAGTAATTCACAGCTCTTACACACTATAATATATACATTAAATGGAATCTACTTTCAAATACTGTACTCCTTGGGAGGGAGTTCACTCTTACATTTTGTGAAATAACACATTACACATCGCAACACATTTGAGATATGCATAGCATACCTGTAATATAACATGAGGGTATAATAATTGTCCTGTATACATATATAATGCAAGAGTATAGTCAATGATGTTGTAATAAAATATTACAACCAAGCTAATCATAATGCTCACCCATAGGAAGCCCTTTTCCAATAGGACTTGTACATGCACACTGGTAGTCAGATGCCTCCAGGACTTAAGCAAGTAGCAGTAGTATCTTATCTACAGCGCAATCCCGTGGCAAAACATAAATGTAATATTGGTGACACAATAAACTATATAATAAAAGTCACTCACAGGTAATTGTCCATATATCCAGGAACCAAGGAAGTACTGACTGATGGTGATGATCAGCAGAGGTAAGTGGCAGACAGGTAATGTAATCAGGTCCCAGCAATGAGTCAGTGCAAGGCGACAGGCAAATATCATAATCATTTACATGCCCAGTGTCAGTGGCAGGCAGCAGGTAGTATCATAATTAAGTGCAAGCATGAGATCAGCAATAGTGAGCAAACCAATGCATAGCAGGAGACAGGAACCAAAAATAGAACCTGTAACCAACACTGGTAGCTGTGAGAGACTTATAAAGTCACAGCACAGGTGTACTCATCAGAGCAAAATTCTAGTGCCTGGGGCGAGAAAGACAAATGCCGCCCCCCTAGCCCTCAATTTTAACCAAATTAACCTAAAATATTCCTAAATTGCGCCCACCTTCAGCATTGCGCACTGGGCGGTCGCCCCTGTCGCACAGCCCTAGTTACAGCCCTGGTGCCCATTACTGGCTGGAGGATGATGTTAACAGTCGCATTGCTTGGATGGCAACATTTCAGCAAACAGTGACACCACAGGTGGGAGTATGTTACTGCACAAATAGCGCAGAATCACAGGATTGTAAGTCCGAGCCTGGTGTAGTTTACTATCAATTTATAATAATCTAATATTTCTTCTACAAATAGGAGGGTGCCATTTTGCATGCATGTGAGCATTTGGTGTGACATTTTCATTTTATTATTTATTTTACTACAAAGCTGCTTGATATGTATTTTATAAACAAACACAGTAAATGTAAATATAATTTTCAAATGTTTATGCACATAAAAACAGGATAGACGAGATCCTACACATGTCTAAAAGTAATATAGATTTACCAGTTTTAACTACTTTTAACATCTTTTATTGATTAATGCACTAGCTGAGGTAATACTTGTGTAGCAAGCATGAGCCAGTGCTGAGGATTAACCGCCAGTGACCTCCACTAGTAAAAAAGGCAAACTGCACTCCAATTCCAAGACTGTATTAACATGGCCTCGTAAGCACAAACAAGTAAATACTCATACATTTTGTTTACAAAATAGATTACATCACTTTGTCCAATAAAGATTATTTATTTTTGACATTGCATATTGAAAGCGTTCTTTTCCACATAATGGAGTTATTGAGCCTATATCCAATAAACAAGGCACACAGGAAAGACTGTCTGGGTTCAGAAACAGCTTTGATTGTATCTTCTTAAAGTGGTTGTCCATAAGAATTGTTCATTCTTCCAGAATTGCTTCTTCTTGCAGTTGAAGGGTACAGCAATGGGGTCAAACATGGACCTCTCATATGCAAATATATACCTTGGACAATGTGAAGTATGTTAGATGTATTGCAACTACTTATTTGAGAAGTTTATATATACAGTAAAAGTAGAGAAAGTAAAATTACACAGAAGTTAGTTAAACTTAGATCGCTAGGAAAAAAAATAATATTAATATTGAGCCTGAGCCAGAGGTAGGACATGTACAGGTGACCAAAATGGGCAAAATGGGGCATGAATACCCTAATATATTGTTATATAATATGAAATAGGTTTTCAAAATAGATCATAGTTAGCATTTAGCCATAAATAGTAATAAGGGGCTCAGAGACATGTTTTCATTACCACATATAACACATTAAGCAATGAGATAGTTAAAATAGTAAATAGACACTGGTATATTTTATTGGACTCAAAAGCCAACATTCTACCGCTTCTCTTATACCCATCGCTTCTATTTAAGAAGACAAACATTTTTAAATATAACTTAAATATAACTTATTACAGATATTTGGGAAAAATATATAAATGCCAGGATGTTTAGCTGGCTTCATATTTTGACTTTTCCTGTCTAAGTGTGCTCAGTGCTAAAATACTAGGATTGTTTTTGCCACCCTACTTACGTATACCCCATACATGTCAAAAGATTCTTTATCTTTACTGCCTCACATCTTGTATATAAGCTTTTATAACTTTGCTGCAAGATCTACGTAGGACAAACTATTTGTGAAATTAAAGATCAAATGTAATCTCATAAATCTACAATCAGAGTAAAAAATCTACCTACACCTACAGCTATACATTTTGCCGAACATGGCCAGCTCAAAATGTGGGCAATTGCAAAGAATATCAGTTCTGACAAGGGAAGACATCTAGTTACAGAGATTAAAAATGAGAAGCATTTTAGATTAGGAAATTGGAAGATTTACATTTTGTAGGGATGAACAAGGACTAATCTGTATCTATTGCAGTAAAATGATTTTTGCATGTTATATCTTACTATGAATATTTAATACTGTTTTAATAGGTAAACTCTACCCTTAAGACTTGTTGAACCAACAGATTAAGTTGGAAAGCTGCAAAATGGAAGATGTTTTGCCATGAAGAATGTGTTTCTAATGTATGTTCATTCCCTCAATAATATTATTTGGGGAATAGGAGGCTTATTAACAATTAATGGTCTTTGCAGCCAGGAGTCATATTTATGTGCACTATGTTTATGGTGATACTAGGCTAAATGTTTAGTAGAGGTGTGTTTTACAGGGAATCAATCAATCACTTCTTGCTGCATATATATATATCTATAATATAAATGCTAAGTGGCGTGTGTTAGTCTGTCTGTGTGTGGAAAAAATAAAACCAAGCTGCAGCGCCACCTGCTGGGCGGAGTTATACACTGACCTACTAAATTCTTAGTGTGTGTGGAAAAAAAATTCAGAAAGGGCTGAAATTTGGTATACTAAGATGTTTTTAATTTGTTAATTTAATTTGCTAATTGTTAAAAGTGTTTATAAGATTTAAAAAATATATATATATATTTCTTGAAGGAGAAGTGACAGTTGGGAGGGGTTGGTGTTTGCTGGGGGTGACAGTGGGGAGTGGTTGGTGGTTGCCGGGGGTGACAGAGTGAGAGGAGTGTGATACTCAGGACCGCTGAGAGAGATCCCTGTGTCTGGATAGACATCTGGATAGATGTGGCGATGAAAATGAAGGATGAGGTGATGGAGAAGAATGATGAGGTGGTGACATGTGGACAAAACCACGTTAAAAAAGGGCGCTTACGTCGGGAAGTAACGCTCTTGCCCTGAGGAGGCCTGGGCTAGGCCCAAATGCATGACAAGAACCTTTTTAACACCTTAAGTAGCTTGATTTGACTAGAATGCATGAGTATCTTGCACGGGTTAACTTGTGTGTGTGTATATATATATATATATATATATATATATGTATATATCTATATATGTATGTATATATATATATATATATATATATATATATATATATATATATATATATATATATACACATATACATATATGTGCCATTGCAAAAGTAGTCAGCTTGAAAATGCATTGTGGGTAATGCAGAATATTGTCATATTTGTATTTACTTGATTTATATAAGGTTGTGTTAATAGAGAGTGCAGTCCCATTATGAATAATGCTGGGTTCTATGATTGATCTAAGACAAATATTTAGAAGATAATGGCACATTTCCACTCTTTCCTTCATATTTGCCTATTCTCTGTCAGGGAGCTGCAGTGTGCACACATGGTATTTAGACCTATTGTCCTGTGTGCAGTTAAATCCTCAACCACTTCAGAGGTAGTGGAGGTATGCTCTGCTCCAATTTTGAAACATATATTAATATTTGAGGTCAAATTATTACCTTGTTTACTTATTTTTTTTAGGATCGCCAATGTAAATGGGAAGAATATTATAACTCAGACAAAAAAGAGGACACCTTATCGGACAATCTGCCACAGACGGAGCTCTTTCCTTAAGAATTCAGATGTTACTACAGACTCCTCAGGTACACCAGTCTCTGTCTAGTGAAGAACCCAACATTTCAGTAAAAGTTTGTATCAAACATATCAAGTTAACCTTTTTGTACACGATTGAAGATAGGGAGCAAATACAGGGATTACGTAGTATACACTCTCTGTTACAATTGTTGCAACAGATGTAACGAATTACATGTGATCACATAGATCCACTGATAGGAACCTTTTATTAGTTCTACTCTTGTGCATAGCTACACACAGCATGCAATGAGATTGCAATTACACACTGTAGAGGGGTGATAACAGTAGAAGTATTGTATGTATTCAGCCGCTATATACAATGACATTATTAAATAATACTTCCCCCCCATAAATAATGCTTTTGAGACTTATGAGGTGTGACCAGCTTTTACACACTATATATCATTTTTTTCTATTATATTCTGTTGGAGATATTTTGCTGTTTTTAATTAATCTATTAAAGGTTAAGTTTTATATTTGAGAATCCCCGATACTTTTTGAGATCTAGTTTTGTGAAGTGATTAGTGCATCTTACTGAACCTATTTCCTTTCTCTTTCTTTCTTTTTTGACCTAACTATCAAAGGTTTTGGTGCACCCCTTACTGGAAAATAAGATCTAAATAACACATTAATGAAAGAATTCATATATGATAAGGGTATTATCACTTACAAACAATTGGTGTGACCACCTCCATTTCCCCTACCCTTATTTTTATAAAACTCATCATGGAGTATATAAGAGTCATGATAACTATATGAGAATTGCAGGGCTGCTTTAATTCCTCTTCAAAAAGCTACAGTAGCAGCAGCCATCTTTATTTGTAATGTACCAGATCAACTGTTCAATTTGTGTTCTTCCTCATCTTTCTATAAAACGCAACTTGTATTACAGAAAGTAACATAAGCTGAGTATGAAGATATATTCAAAATGCTAAATAAATTATGTAACCAATTTCCGAAACAAATGAATAATATTCCGATACTATCTAAAGTACAGTGTGACTGATTTAGACAGAGATACTCTATTGTTACAAAATATATTATAAAAAATAAATATTTTTATTAATAAAACCCACTTCTTTTTGCTAGGTTTCAACTTTGTATCTTTTGGAAGAAACCATGTTGAATACAACTCCACACATTGAGGCATCCTGGGCAGGTTGCAATATCGATGTTTTCCGCAACCAAGTTTACTCTACTGCATACTCTATGTTCACCCTGTTTGGCCTCATAGGGAACACATTTGCTTTGTTTGTTCTCTTAAAAACCTACAGTCAAAGAACAGCTTTCCACATCTACATGCTCAACCTTGCCGTCTCTGATCTAGTCTTCATCTGCACCCTTCCTTTTCGAGTGGACTATTATGTCAGGAAATCACATTGGGTGTTTGGCGATTTCTTGTGCAGAATCAGCTCCTACATCTTCTACGTCAACTTGTATATCAGCATTTTCATCTTGACAGCAATGAGCTTCACTCGCTTTCTGGCAATAGTCTTCCCAGTGAAAAACCTTAAACTGGTGTCTGTAACGAGAGCCAAATGGGTTTGTGCTGGAATATGGTTATTTGTCGCTCTAACAAGTTCACCTTTTCTAATGGGTGGTTCATACTCACAAGATAATATAACAAAGTGCTTTGAGCCTCCAATAACCCCCAAAAATGTTACAAAGCTGCTCATTCTCAACTATATCTCTCTGATCTTTGGCTTCATCGCTCCATTTATTATCATATTGGTTTGCTATAGTATGATTATAAGGACATTGCAGAAAAACTCTTTAAAGAAACAACAGGCTTCCAGGAAGAAGGCGATTCGAATGATAATTATTGTCATGACTGTGTTCTTTCTAAGTTTTCTGCCGTATCATATCCAGCGGACAATACATCTATATTCCATATCACATTCAGCAACGAGAAATCCCGACTGTACTGCCGAGTTATGGGAGCAGAAAAAGGTTGTGATAACTTTGGCCCTTGCAGCATCTAACTGCTGCTTTGATCCCATGCTTTACTTCTTCTCAGGGGAAAACTTTCGAAGGAGACTTTCTACCATTAGAAAACAGTCAGTTACAAGTATTGCCCAGAGGAAGAAATCTGGAAGCTTGCAAGAGAAATCTGAAGTGTTTGCTTCCCTGGAGAAACGGGACAGCGATGAAAGTTAGGTTTATGCATCAAAGTTGTAGTTGAGAGTCATTTCTGTACAACTAAAGGGCAGATACATATGGTTTTTGAGTGGGGGCTGAAGGTTGAACAAGCACACTGGCAAAAAGAATAGAATCATTTTTTCGATAGACTTGCACTATCAACATGCTTGTAAAAAAAAATATATTGAAGCACCTCATCCACATGCTCAAAGAACAATTTAGTGATAGAAAAGCAAAGGCGGATTCTTGGAGTAGCCTATTGAACTGACTCAACGCAGTGGCACCAGTTTATGTTAAAAATAAGTCTACTTGCACTCATATTTTAATTGGTTCATTTAGAATGTTCTGATATTAAGCTATGTTAGGATTTATTTTATGGGTACAGGCCTCAAATGATGGTACTGTGTCACTGAGTCAAAGGACAGGGTTTCTCAAATGACTTTAAAAAAACGCCATAGAGGGGCTGACTCATTAAAGCACACAAAACTAACGTAATGTGCATTTAAAAAAATAAAATTCCTATGAAACGGGTATCCGTATCTTCGTATTCAACAAGGAGCGGATGTGAAGATGTGTGTGGTGTTGAATAAGGGTGTAGGTCTGGCCTGCTCTAATAGACAGGACACTGCAGGAAATGTCCTATACATATGCGGAATATAAACTCTCAAAAGAATGCACAGGAAAAAAAAACCTTTTCAATTAGTGAAAATTAATGTTAATAATAGAGGGCCTGATTCATTAGTGATCTTATCTGCCGTTTTTTTGCTTATCTTAAGTAAATCCACTCTGTGCATGCTCAGAAAAGGGAGATAAGAAGCCAAATCCACTGCGTAAGTGAAGAATTTCTTAAGTTAAGATGAAAATGCATCTTAACTTCACTCTTATCTCCCACGTTTCTTCTTAAAAATAAGCCTCTTAACTTTTGCACAAGATAAGATCACTAATGAATCAGGCCCTGAGTCATTAATGGCAAAACATTAAGAAAATAAAAGGTTGTATTTTTTTGCTTTTTTCCGCACATGAAAAACCTTTAATAGGATGTAATTAATGTCTTCTGTGCATAAAATACATTTTTACAGTTGCTCCTGATGGCAAACATTTGTTCTAGCATACATGCTCAGCCGCCATCACTAGTAATCGGCACATAGACTAGACTTGTAGCTGGAGCAAGAAATACGGCTGAAAAACAAGTACCTTAGAGATGCCCAAAACTTGAAACGGATGCTGCTGCGTGATCTCGAACCTGTACGTTGACTACGGGCCTACGCCTCTTTCCCACCCCATTCCCTCCCTGAAACCGTAGGCTGTCGTCAGTGTCCTTTGGGCTCGAAGGTGAAAGGAACTCTGCTGCTCTCTGTGGCGTATGGTCCAGTTCTGAGTCATTGTGAGCATTATATGCGAAGAAAACGCCAGTTACGCGATTTAATGAATCAGGCCTAGAATGTCAAAGTCCTTTTCAGAGACTTGTGGGTGGGTCTTTTTGGCTGAATACTTCAAATATGAAGTTTGGCACAAGCACCTTTCTTGTTCCCATAGCAAGTTCTTATGCAAAGAACTACCGCCATTTACTGTAATGTGTTGCTTACTTAAGAGAGAATTCAAAGGATGGATTTTGCAAAACTTTTTTGAAAATAGATTATTGTTGTATATATCTATAGGTGTCCATAATAGGTCAAAAATGCTAAATAATATGCAACACTTTACATAAGCACTATGCAATGTTGTATGTTACAATCTCAGGGTAATTTAAACTCACTCCACTTTATGTGCAAGATGTTTCAAACTTTTGTTGGCGGACTAGATTAACGATTAATATGTAATGAGTAATATGTACTAATAATCTAAGATTATGCAGCAAAGATGGCTGATTATATAATAAAGAATAAATGTATTGACACAGAGCTCTGAATCAGTATATAGTTGAATGAAAACTATAACTAATTAACATATACCTTCTGATAGGCCTGGATTGAATACTATCTGAAACAATTGAAAACAGTAACATGTTATGTATAGTTCCAGAAAGGGATTATGTACAGGAAATGGCCTGATGAAGTTCAGTTAGGACTATTGATAGTATACAAGATATTTGTAGATTACATTTTTATTATCCAGACTAAAAATGTTAGATATTTAGTTTACTTTAACTGCAGTTCACTGGTGTAATTTTTAATCTGTAACATCTTTGAAGCGTCTATATATCATCATCATCACCATTTATTTATATAGCACCACTGATTCCGCGGCGCTGTACAGAGAACTCATTCACATCAGTCCCTGCCCCATTGGAGCTTACAGTTTAAATTCCCTAACATACACACAAAGACATAGAGAGAGAGACTAGGGTCAATCTTGATAGCAGCCAATTAACCTACTAGTATGTTTTTTTTGGAGCGTAGGAGAAAACCGGAGCACCCTGAGGAAACCCACGCAAACATAGGGAGAACACACAAACTCCACACAGATAAGGCCATGAAGCATTCAAGACAGGATAATGAACTGCTATTTTGGGGTAATTATGACAAATAACTTTTACAAATGATTTTCTCTGTCAATCTTGTTACACGAATTTACTGTAGAGCTCAAGAGGTCAATGTCCACATTCTATGTTTTTAAAACAGCCTAGATGGTACTTTAGAGTTCACAAAGATATTGCATCTTTCAGCGAGAACCACTGAACTGCTGAATCTTCCTCCCTTCTTATCTACTAATTTGTATTTACCACAAATCATCTTCATCTCATGAAAGATGTGTGTTGCAACTGCTAATATTTGCTTTGAAAAGCTTATTTTCTCCATTATACAAGAAACACAGAAATCATGCCTTTGCCTAAACTTAATAAAGGCATCTATTAAATATCCTTTATAAGCTACTTAGAAATCAAGGCTGATTTATTACAGGGCGAAAAATCCTTTTACCTGCGGGCGAAATTGGTTGGTTTAGCTCCACCTAATCTGCCACTGGAGTTACTGTCAACTATAACCCAGTTATTGTGAATGACAACCTCACCAGCTGTAATGATTGCTGGCTCCCGCTGGCAATTGTCTCTCACATGGTTATGTATTATAAGGGTTATCTAGTGAATCTGTTAATGGCATTACTAGTCAGAAGTATTAATAAATGCTTTATTCTTGGATTAGCAATAAATCAGTTTTTAATGAGGTATTATAATATTTGAATAACTTTTTTAAAAAAAAAATGCATTTATAAAATGTTGTAAAAGTTGTGTTCTTTAATGGGAATGTAGTTGGAATGTCGACATTCAAAATGTTGACACCATAATGTTGACAAGTCATAATGTCTACATGTTCATAATATCTACACAGTTCAAATGTCAACATACATAATGTGTAAAAATTCAAAATGTCAGCATTTAAAATGTGTACAGGGTTTTAATTTCAGCATTCAAAATGTCAGCATAAATAAACTGATGTAAACAATACAAAAGACAACATATGTAAATAAATAACAGCAATAAATGTACAAAAAAATGGTGTACCCCCACACCCTCCCTACAAGAGCTTAACCAACCCTAGTGCTGTGGGCTTAACTTGTGGTTCCTCAAGTGCCAGCATGCCCTGGCAGCCATGGGTATGCTGGTGCTTGTAGTGCTACAAATGCTAGCATGCCAAAACACTTATGGCAGCTTGAGCATGATGGGACCTGTAGTGCACCAGGGACAAAATGGATTTATACATTTAATCAACTAATTTTACCCCACACCCTCCATGGCAGGAGTGTGGGAAGAGTCCTAGTGTTATCAGCACTATTGTGCTATAGTGCTATTGTGGACCCAACCTCCCTAGGGACTACAGCTCCGTGCTGATTAGCCTGGGGCTGGTTGACATTATGGCAGGGGGAACTCCATAGTTTGGGTTTCCCTGCTATAGTGCCACCAGCAAAGCTGGCGAAGCCTAGTCCTGGTAATAGTGAAATTGGCGGACCCCACGCTGTTTGACCCCTACCCTTCTGCTATGACCAGCCTAGGCTGGCAGCACTAGCATTGGTTAATCTGTTTGGGGAGAAGGGGGGGCAAGCTGTTTTTGTTTGCATTCATTGACTTCTTTTGTTTTTATTACATATATTATCATTTTTATTGATTACACCTGTTTATTTATATCGACATTTTGAATGTCAACGTTACAACCCTGTATGCATTATAAACGTTGACATTTTGAATGTTTGCACATGTATGTTGACATTTTAACTGTGTAGACATTTTAAATATGTAGACATTATGACTGTCGACATTTCATATCCAATCCTTTTAATGTAAATTAAAAATATTAGCATTATATATAGTTTGTATAGTATACAGTATATATAATGTTGTTTGTGTTTGTTTGTGTGGAGTTTTTCTATTTTTATTTTTTTTTAAATGCTTTAGTGCATTTTTTATTAGCTTTTTTCTTTGCAAGTTGAGTCACGTATGAGCACAATGATGGCAACTGGCAAAATATGTGGTAATAACTTTTATCGCTCCAGTTCAGACTGCTGAGTAACGCTCATCTGTGCCAACTAATATTTTCAACTAAATTTAGTTGAAAGGTAGTTTTTTATTGCCACAAAAAGGGGTGATAAAATAATGTCAATATTGGCCTCAGCGAGGCAGATAATGATAAATAGTTATATGAGTTTTTGAAACAAAGAAAGCACACTCTGTTTCTCTACGCCGAAAATACTTGTGGCTTGTGTTTCAAAATTATATTTATTACAAGTTATGCTGGTCACAATGTTACCAGGGCAAATATCAGCAAATGGGGCTGATAGTGCAGTGTGTGACTACTAAGCTTTTGGCAAATCCAAACATGATCCAATGGAAAGCAGTTATTAAAATTGGCAGATGATCACTTAACGGACTATCTGCTTAGAAGTACCCCATCCTATCTGGATACACGGCATGAGTGCTGAATGTATAGATCTGTCCAACTTGGATACCCAATGTCATACTTGCCTACTCTCCCGGAATTCCGGGGAGGCTCCTGAATTTTGGAGCTACCGGAAGAGTAGGCAAAGGTCCCGCAGTCACCAAAATTCACGGCATTAAATGCATGGGGCTGGGCTTAATCGTGTCCCCCGCAGGGCTTAATGAGACGATTGTTCTGGTCTTGGACAAAGCAACATACTCAGCCTGTTTGTTTAAGAAAATTTGTTAAAGTGATTTTGGCAACGTGTCATTGCAATTTTATAGCTTATTGCCAGAATGACCATCAGCCCATCCAGGCTGTCTCACATGTGGACTAACTTAAATTAATGCACATGCATTTTTCTTTTTCTTATACATTAATGCATGCTCTAGGAGTAATTTATTGTGGGCAACGCCAAAGCTAAGTATGTCTAATTATAATGTATAAGATTCTCCATTTGACAGCAAAGATTGTGACTTTTAAGCAACAATCACAAATAGGCTTTATAATGGGCAGTCTCTTATAACAGGGCCACGATAAAATTTATTAAACTAATTATTCAAAATCACTCCATACTTTTTTTCATTATTTAAAAACATTTATTTTGTTTCCACAATGTTTTTATAAGTTTCTTAAGCGAAATATAAAAATATAGAAATTATATTGTGAAAAAGAAGTTAGAAACGTGAGTTAAAAATTGTGTAAATTATTCAATGAAAAAGATTCTGTTCATATATAGTGTATGGCAAATGTCAATTCCTATTGCATAGGCCGCTTGGTAGGTCTATTTTAAATCCAGGCCATATAACAGCCCTCGTGTATGTATATATATATATATATATATATATATATATATATATATATATATATATATACGATCCCCACTAGTGATTATCTTAAAGCCCTTATATGATTGGCTATAGCATAGCTCGCCCAGTATGATACATACAGGCATTGCAGTTATTCTAAGAGGAACCTTTATTCCAGAGAGGTATTTATATGAACATATATGTACAGTCTAGTTTCCATTGCATTCCTTATTCACGTGAATGCGTGAGAGGTCTGGTAAGGCTCATTTATGAAAGCAATGCACATTTTGTATTTCATATATTAATTTGTAACAATGGACATAGCAGGATTTATTAAACTTAACTTATTTACAATAATGTAGCTCTATTCTTTAAAAAATAAATATGCTGAAGGTATTCTAGATTTTTAGAGGTCAGTGTATTGTGGCTGTTGAATAGAAAACAAATTGTATTATCGTCCAAGTAAACATGTTTTGCTTTATATACTATTTTAATTTATTGTAAATGAAATATTTACTTTATATGTCAAAAATAAAATACTATATAGCTGGCAAAATTTGGTGTCTGTGCATTTTTCAGTCTGAGTGTGTTTTTTAAAAGTGAAGTCTCTGAGTAGGATTACCTAAATGTTCCTGGGGTCCTTTCTGTACTACTTGACCAGCTAACTAAATTCTGGAAATGTAATAAGCTCTAACACTACTGATAACATCCATAAGAACAATGACTCAGGTGCCTGTAACTCTTGTTTGCATTTACAAAGGGGAAATGGTCAGAGAATATCACAATGAAGTAGAGAAGTACAAATGTTTTTAGTTTCTAGAGTTACTCAAAATAGTTCTTTGTTTTATGGAGCAATGTTTTTGTTTCCGGCAGCCATCAGCTATAGCTCAGCTGCTGTATGCAAACAACCAGATTTGGTTAAACTCCAGTGGCTGCAGTGGGGGTGTATATGGTGAAGTGCCGTACCGCCACTCCTCCTACTGTCATCATTGTAAAACTATCAAATTCCATTCGCTTATATTGACTTGGCTCAGCTTTTTAAACGAGGCACCAAAAAGGCTCATCTTTGTATACTAGCCACCAGAGAAGATCCAGCTTTGTTCTCATACCCATCATCATCAGCTATTTATATAGCGCCACTAATTCTGTCTAAATTTCCTAACAAACACACACACCAAGAGAGACTAAGGTCAATTTGATAGCAGTCAATTAAGCTAGTAGTATGTTTTTGGAGCGTGGGAGAAAACCGGAGCACATACAAACTCTGCACAGATAAGGCCATCGTTGGGAATCAAACTCAAGACCCCAGTGCTGTGAGGCAGAAGTGCTAACCACTAAGCCACCATGCACTTTATCCCTAACATGTGCTTGCTGGTAAGGATAAAGTGTATGAATGTGTGATAACTGCTGAACATAATGTGGCTGAGGCAGAGTGAGACTGCAACAGTTTGCACAGTGTAAATTGCATGTAATTGTTCAGCACACATGAAGAGAACGCACGCATATGCACCATCTGACACTTTTGACTCCTTATGACTGTAGAGGTTGAAGAGTGAGGGAAGGGGCAGTCTAACATAGCCAAGTACAGTAAGGGCATGTACATACAAAGGCAGCTGCAACAGACCTGCGCAGAGATGCCTGCCGGGAGCTGTGTCTTTTGCACCGGCAAGAGGGCAGGTGTAAACACACGCTGATGCAAAAGACACAGCTCCCGGCAGGCATCTCTGCGGGTGAGGAGCCATGGACCAAAAGCGATGCCATTGAAAACGGGATAGGGAGTCAGTCACGATTCTCTACGTCCGGGACATGCATAGCCCGAAACAAGATATCAAACTCTAAGCAACTAAGCACCAATCTGCGCAACAGGTTAACTGCAGGTAGCGAAGATGAACTTTGTTGATTAATGGCCTGAACCACCCCAAGATTGTCGCACCAGAACAGTATGTTCCGACCTGACAAGTGACTGGACCATAACTCTAGGGACAAAACTATGCGAAACAATTCTAGTGCTAGTAGGTTCTTTACTAGACCGTTTTGCTGCCACTCCATAGGCCAAGGAGCAACGCACCATTCACCTTGAAAAAAGTCTCCGAAGCCATGAGCACCAGAAGCATCCGTGTGAAGCTCTAAGTCTGATATTGTACGGTCCGGCCATATACGCATGCCTTTGAAATCCAGCAGAAATGACGCCCAAATCCGCAGGTCGCCTCATATTTCAGCCTTTAGCCGAAGCCGCACATGCGGCCTCGTTAGCCCAGCTGTGGCTAATTGCAATTTCCTGCAGAAAAACCTTCCCAGAGGAATGAGTCTGCACGCAAAATTCAATAATCCAAGCAATGACTGTATCTGCTGTAAGGAACTAGTATCCAAGCTAAGAACCTCTGCAATAAAAGACCCCAGCTTATCGATCTTTTCCCTGGGTAGTCAACAACATCCTATGGTGGTGTTTATCCCTATACCTAAGAAAGACAGGCATATAACAGGACCCTCAGTTTTGTCATGAGCTACTGGAACTCCCATAACGGCAAAAAAAGATTTTTCCGCAAACAAAACCTCCAAGCACACCGGAGATGAAGCTGGGCCTATGTACAAAAATTATCCAAATAATGCTCTAAACCAACGTGGCCCATTCCTGCTTGTATACACCAATGCAGGAAGGAGCTAAAGCACTCAACGTACGCACAAGATACGATAGGAAGACAGCAATCAATATAATAGCCATCTTGTAATTTAAAACCCATGAATCTAAAAGATTCCAGATGGAGGGGGAGAAGCCTAAAGGTGGCTTCTATGTCCAGCTTAGCTAAAAATGCACCTTTTCCATATGATCTAACTAGGTCCAGTGCCTCCTCAAAAGACTTATAATTAACTGAACTGTGTCTCACATCAGTGGCATTGTTCACTGAAAAGCCCGGTGGGTGAAACAGGTGCTGAATTAAGCGGTATTTACCTGCCGTTTTCTTGGTACTACCCTTACAGGGGATAATATTAGGTTTGAAAATGGGGAAAGCTCAGAAGGACCAATCATGCGTCCCAAGGCAAACTCTTCATTCACCTTGCAAGACAGAACTTCCGGAAACAAAGAGGCAGATTTTAAATTACGACCATCACCGGACTGCACCAGGCCGGAAATGGGAAGCTTAAAACCGTGGGTAAAGCCCTCATAAAGGAAATTGGTGTATCTAGGCAGAAACCAAACCATTTGTATAAAGAAGATATCTTAATTGGATGAAGCTCCTGACATACCACGACCTCTCCCCGTACCTGCTGTATTCCTGGAGCAATCGCATGCGGGGTGTGAATCTCAACAGATTGCACAGATATGTCTGTATCTGCATAAATCCCCCTGCCACAAGTGGAGCTATTGAAAGCAAAGCAACTTCCTACGGGGGACTTTACACCCCTCAGCTCCTGGAAACCTTTTGTTTCCTAATTGAGTACCACCAGAAGGACGCATAAGTTTCGTCCAGGTTTCTACATCCCTACATTCCAGAGGAATGCGCTCCAAACTACTGGCTTTCTCCCTAAAACGCTCAATATATGCTTGCCAGACATTAGCCCCATCGTTAATCACCTTTTCTGTTATCAGATGACGATAACGCCACACGTCAACCAGAACTTCAGGTCTAGTTTCCAAATAACATGCTGCAAAAACACTGTATCCTAACGACCAGTTATAAAAGTGTGATATGCATCCTCACCTATACCCCCTTTACTGCAAGCTGCAGTCAAGTCTTTTTTGGATTGTTTCGTCAAGGAAAACATATCCACATATACTCTTTTTTTAATCCTATCTTTTATGCAGGGTCTCACTCCTGTTAAAAGGGCCGCATTATCACAGAGTACCATGGGGCCACCTATCGCCGCACGAGGAGCTGTTACTGCAGGCGCCACTTTACCGGGCTGAACTGAATGATCTTTCAGTAACTTTAGGAGCTTGTGAGAACCTTATTCGTCGTCAGACGAATTATCATCAGTAGATGACATTGGTGTGTGAGAGTGTTGTGCAGATAAAGAACTGTTCTCACCAACTGTGTAAACCGGGATCCCATGTCCTTGCTGTGAGGTGCTGTCTTGAGGCACATTATCTTTTGTAATATTTACTTGTACCGTTTCTTCTCCTCTGGCCGTCGTTGTAGACTGTGATAATGAAACAATTTCTCTAGCCGCAGCCGTTTCTCCTCCTTGTTGTACCTGCATTACTGGACTAGAAGATGTATTAGGTAGAGGCAAAACATCTGACATACAAACACCAACTTGCTCCGAACCACTGAGAGAGGAAGGAGCAACGCCATCTATGTTCGGATTAAGGCGAAAGACAGGAGCTGGTGGATGAGTCAGTGTGTCGCCTGCAAAAGAGGGATTAGGCATCTGGCTGAGATCTTGAGGAGGAAAGGGGCCTTGTAGGCATGAGGAAGAGGCAGAAAAAACATGGGGCAGGCCTCTTCCCAGCGGGGGATAGGGAGCCGCCCACTGCGGCAAAACACTGTGTTCCCCTTGTGCTATCGGAGGAGGGTAAGGAAGGGACCATGCTGCTGGGGAATTAATAGGAGAAAAGAAGGACTGTTGACCATGATGTGTGAAGTCAGGGTATGGGTTACGTACAAAGGAACCTGTGCTAAAAGTAGGCAAGACGGCGTACATGTAGACGGAGCACCCAGAGCTGCAGAGAGGCCAGAAGTGGCCCCTGAATCTTGTCCACCCTTTGGGGCATCAGAGGGGGCAATCTAGCAGAGGCGTGCCTCCTCACAACTGCAGGAATATTAACTCTATTGATCTTCAACAGTTTTCCACCTCTCTCCAACACCTTCTCTCCCCAATTTCTTCATTCTCCTCCCCTGATCGGACAGTACCCCATTTTCACCAAACCCTTGCAACTGCCCTTGATTAAGTGGCTTCAGCGACACTACATACTCCGCGTAAATCTTGTACCTCTAATGATTTCATCACATATACTGGTATCTACCACTCCTATAGAAATGCTCTGGACACTGCAAAACAAACATACTTCCAATCTCTCATCTATGCTCAGGCTACTAACCCCAAACGCCTTTTTAAAACACATTTTAATCTCTTCTGAATCCTCCAGCCCCAAATCCTCCGATTACCATCAGTGCCCAGGATCTTGCTTCCTATTTTAAGGACAAAATAGGTAAGATCGGACTTTAAATGGTATCATTGACCCTTGACAAGCAAACAGATCAATTCCTTTGTAGCACCCTCTGACACACTCTCTTCATTTGATCCCACAAACGAAGAGGTAGTTTCTACTCTCTTCTCATCTTCCTACTCTACCTCCTGTCCTCTTGATCCCATTCCCTGACAAATTAGTAGGTCCCTGTCTCCTGTGCTCATTCCCACTCTAACTAAAATCTGTAATCTCTCTTTCTACTGGTATTTTTCCATCACTATTCAAGCATGCAGTGATTACTCCCATTTTAAAAAAAACAACATTCTAATCCAAACTCTCGCAAATTACCGCCCCATCTCTCAGCTCCCATGCCCCTCCAAACTTCTTAAGATAATTGCCTACACTCGCCTCACACACTTTCTTACAGCAAACAGCCTATTGGATCCTCTTCAGTCAGACTCTCAACACTCTCAACACTCCATAGAGACTGTGATTTGATCACAGCAAAAAGTAAAAACCATTACTCTCTTCAAATTTTCCTGGATCTCTCTGCTGCATTTCACACTATTGACCACTCTCTGCTCATAAAAATGCTACAATCCCTAGGTCTTGAGGGCACTGTCCTATCCTGGTTCTCCTCCTACCTATCTAATCGCTCTTTCAGTGTTAGTTTCTCAGGATCCACCTCTGCTCCGCTTCCTTTATCAGTTGGAGTACCACAAGGCTCAGTCTTAGGTCCTCTGCTATTCTCTATCTGCACCACTTCTCTTGGAAAAATAATAACTTCCTTTGCCTAGGTGTAATCCTTGACTCACAACTATCATTTATTCCCCACATTAACTCTATATCTAAATCATGTTACATACATCTAAAGAACATTTCCAGAATATGCACATATCTCACACAAGACACCGCAAAAACCTTAATTCATGCACTCATTATCTTCCGCATCGACTATTACAATTCCCTCCTCACTTCCCTCCTTACTGGTCTTCCCTACAATCTACTTTGCACGCAGCGGCTAGATTGATTTTCCTTGCAAACCGTTCTTCCTCTGCTGAGCCGCTCTGTCAGTCTTTACATTGGTTGCCTGCATTTCAACAAATACAATATAAAATTCTTCTACTAACGTACAAGGCCGTCAACAAAATTGCATCAACATACATTTCCTCACTTCTCTCAAAATATCTCCCAACTCGACACCTCCATTCTGCACAAGATCTGCGTCTCTCTTCCACTCTCATCATATCCTCGCACTCTCGGTTACAGGACTTTTTTCGAGCTGCACCCACTTTGTGGAATTTCCTCCCTCACACAGTAAGACTTTCCTCTAGTCTTCAAACCTTCAAGCATTCTCTGAAAACCCACCTCTTTAGGCAAGGTTATGATATTCCTCAATCACCATCTTAATCTCCTTAGGTTACCCTATTACCACCCTCTACACAGCTAACACAAGACAAAAACCCTCTGACCAACATTGCTACACACACAGCCCACTCAATACTTTTACCTTTGCATTCTAGCTGGTCCAGTGTGCAATATGATGTAGCACATGCCCTTGTGTTTTAAACTCCCATTGTCCTATAGTTTGTAAGCTTGCGAGTAGGGTTCTCTTACCTCTCTGTCTGTATGTATTGCCCAGTATTGTTTTATTAATGTTTGTTCCCAATTGTAAAGTGCTATGGAATTTGCTGACGCTATATAAATAAGTGTTGATAATGATGATGATGATGTTGATGTTGCCAACCTTTTATTATTGTTTTTTATATATGACAATATATATTGTTTTACATTTTTTTTAGAAAATATATTGCCATGGCATCTGACCAAAATGTGTAGCTCATTAAGGACTTCATTGAAGCCTTCGGATTCCATCTCTGCTTGTGGAAAACTAAATTAAGATGGCCTAGTGTGCCAACCATTTTACAGCGCACAAACTATTTTGATCTTCTTGGAACAATGCTTGCATGTAAAATGGGTAGTACTAGCATATCAATGCACATAGAGATGGAATGGTTGGTGTATGACATCATTTGTAGGGCAGCCAGGTAGGATCTGGCACCAGATACTGTTTTAACAACATCCAACCACACACAGGAGCAAGGACATTTCAGACAGGCACCATCATCTACATTTTGGCCACTCCACATGCAACATCCCATCATGGGAGGACAGTCAGTTACCCCGATACCATATATGACTTCCACACTTATGGGCACAAGTATGAGACAGTATACAGGGAGTCCATCCCCAATTGAAAGTAGTGAAATTTTGCACTATGAACAGCTGTGAACCCCTCAATTGTTTTAATTGTGTTGCACATTTTTTATATAATCTGTATATTTCTATTTTAATAAAATACAATTTTTTTACAAATACAAAATATTTATTTAACCAATCTTCATATACTGTCCACGCAGAACTTGAACTATAGCATCACAGGTCTCAGGTATGATCAAACCCAGAGATAGAGGTGAAATTGCTGTGCTGTATTTGAGATCAGCCAGTGTCCTTCCCGTGGCCAAAAATCTCAGGGTCGCAACCAGTCTCTGCTCTGCAGATATGGGTCTCCTTAGACGAGTATCCTCCTTCTGGATGAGGGGAGTGACAAGTTTGAGTAGTTCCTGAAATGTGGGTTCATTCATCCTCAGGAAATTCTTGAAGTCATCTTCGTTGTTGTCCTGTATCTCCTGCAGTAGGGGCATATGAGAAAATAAGCCTCTCCTCTGGAACCACGCTTTGGTCCAATAAGACCGATTCATTCTCCTTCTTTCCCTCTGGGTCTGTGCTTGCAGTCTTCTTGCTATAGCACATAGCAATAGACCACGAGCCTGCTGTAGTTCAACAGTATTCCTTATATAAAAAAAATCTTTAATGTGCAATAGCTATGGCTTGTTAGTCAAAGTTGCCTTTGTAGCAGAAGTTGCACTAAACTATCGCAACCAATTAGACACTAACTTGCACTAGAGAAATAAAACCTAATTGCTGATCGGTTGTTGTGGTTTTGTCACTCACCGGACTGTGAGTGCTTCTTCCCGGACATTTAGGAACCGTAGCCGTCCTCCATCCTGAGGGACTGCGCATGCGCAGCCCTTTCTAATCCTTCAGTGTATGTCCCTTTAACTTAATTGGCAGATCAGGCAACACTCCCTATATTAAGCACCTGTGGTCAACACCACGTTGCCTGATCTTGGAGTCTCATTCCCCATGAGTCTCTGAAGGTGTTCCTGTGTTTCCTCGTGTATTCAGCGCTGCTGATTCCTGTGGTTTCCAAACCACTTCTACCTCTGTGGTTTCCAAACCACTTCTACTACTGTGGTTCCCATACCACTTCTACCATCCTGTGTATCATCGTGACTGTTAGCTGATTCCTATCCGCTGCCTCCGTGCACTACAGTCTTCAAAGCCACTTCAACTCTGCCTTATATAATTGTGACTGTTAGC
Source organism: Mixophyes fleayi (assembly GCF_038048845.1). Classification (NCBI taxonomy): domain Eukaryota; kingdom Metazoa; phylum Chordata; class Amphibia; order Anura; family Limnodynastidae; genus Mixophyes; species Mixophyes fleayi. The sequence goes on from NC_134410.1 coordinate 30,549,800, forward strand.
TGATTCCTATCCGCTGCCTCCGTGCACTACAGTCTTCTATCCACATCCACTCATCTGTGCATCATCGTGACTGTTAGCTGATTCCTATCCGCTGCCTCCGTGCACTACAGTCTTCTATCCACATCCACTCACCTGTGCATCATCGTGACTGTTAGCTGATTCCTATCCGCTGCCTCCGTGCACTACAGTCTTCAACCTGCAACTCATCTGTGTTTCATCGCGACTGTTAGCTGATTCCTATCCGCTGCCTCCGTGCACTACAGTCTTCAACCTGCAACTCATCTGTGTTTCATCGTGACTGTTTGGCTGATTCCTATCCGCTGCCTCTGTGCGCTTCAGTCTTCAGCTCATCTCATCTCTCCTGTGTTTCCTCGAGACTGCTGCTACTATTGCTATCCGCTACTCTCCGTGATCAACAGTTCCAGGTCAACTCTGCTCTCCCGTGTTCCATCACTATTGCACCTGCTGGTTGCTATTGGCTACCTCCGTGTGTCCGCAGAGTCCTGCTGCTGCTGTCAGCTCTACTCGTCCATCTACTGCTGATCCGCTATCCACGCCTTCCTGTGTTCCCGCTGGTCTCTACCCGCCTGTCAGCATTGGATCCGTGTCTCATCATTTACCCCTCTGCTAGACCATCACCATTCTCCTGGGTCCTCCAAGAGTCCAGTTCCACGCTCTACCGATTCCTGTGGATTCGTGTCCCTGTTGGTCTACTTACCTGTGCGCTGCACCTACTAGACCTCCGCTTCATCTATCCAGGGACTTCTCATCCTGCCGGCCTCCTGCCGCTCAGGTATCTCTGCACTCCTGTCTGACTGCCTGCTTCTGAACCACGGTATGCATACTTCTCATTGACTGTGCTGGTGTATTGCATATCTTGCTGGACTGTGTTGGTTCTCCTCTGGAGTTTACTATCCGCTGAGTCTATTGCCATCATTGACTGTGTTATCTTGTGCCGGATTACTTCAAGAGACTTTCTATATTTGCAGTGCTGTTCAGTCATTTATATATATATTGTGCATATTACTGTGGATCGTGTTTAAGGTGCCCGTCTATATCCTGTGTTGCAGTCTCTCCCCGTGCACCTCCTCACATATATATTCAGTGATACAACTTGCTAGAGGCAGACCACTGATCCCTGTTTCCTGTATCACCTGTTCCAGTATCCTCTCACATAGCAGTGGTACAACTTGCTATCGCAGACCACTGACTCCCCGGATATCTCCACTTGGATTCCATTCCTTCACACAGACAGCGGTACAACTTGCTATCCGCAGACCGCTGACTCTCATCACCTCCTCGTTTCTGTTGGACATTCCTCCTCACTATAGCAGTGGTACAACTTGCTACCGCAGACCACTGACTACCTTCACGTGTCCTTGTCCATACAGTTCCTCGTGTATTATTACCTCCTTATTACCAGTGCTGCTAGTCATAGACTTTCCTGAGCATCTCATCATCTACTATTTCCTGTTCCGTGATCACCCTGCTACCAGAGTACCATATTACCACCTACATTGCTCTGGTAAGCCTATCACCTGGTGATCCCTGGGTAAAGACTCCTAGTGCCCGTGACAGTAAGATCAGGCCATGACAGACCCAGATACGGAACCTACCGCCAAAGAGATGCTGCAGCATCTGGTCAGCCGTGTGGAGCAACAGGATGCCAGCCAACAGCTGTTACTTCAATGTTACCAATCGTTAACCTCCCAAGGAACATCTGGACAGACTGTGACAGCTAATATTGAAGCTCCTGTGCTTTCCTCAGTTTCCCCAGTGCCATCCCAGGTGTCTACAGCTTCCACGCTTCACCTGCCTACTCCGTCAAAGTACGATGGAGACCCCAAAACTTGTAGGGGTTTCCTTAACCAATGTTCAGTCCATTTTGAGCTCCAACCTCAAAATTTTTCTACCCATCGTTCCAGAGTGGCCTATCTTATCTCTTTGTTTTCTGGACAAGCCCTGGCTTGGGCCTCCCCTCTGTGGGAAAGAAACGATCCAATACTACAAGATAGTGCCAAATTCATTTCTACATTCCGAAGTGTGTTCGATGAACCAGGTCGTGTGACCTCCGCTGCTTCCAGCATCCTCCGTTTGCGACAAGGATCTCATACAGTAGGCCAGTACGTCATTCAATTTAGGATCTTAGCCTCTGAACTTCAGTGGAACACTGAAGCACTAGTTGCCGCCTTCTGGCAGGGGCTCTCCGATAAAATTAAAGATGCACTGACTACCCAAGAGCTCCCTTCGTCACTAGAAGATTTGATCTCTCTTTGCCATCGTGTAGATATGAGATTTCGTGAAAGAGAAGCTGAGAAAACAACTTCTGTTAAAGCACCTCTTCGTTCAACCCCTCAATTTCGTCCAGTTTCGCCCTCTGTGATTCCCATGGAGATAGGACGTTCCAAATTATCTTCAGAAGAGAGGAAACGAAGAGTAAAGAATAGACTCTGTATCTATTGTGCTGATTCCACACATATGCTCAGCTCTTGCCCTAAGAGATCGGGAAATGCCAGGCCCTAACTAGTTCTGGAGAGGTGAAGTTAGGGTCCCTGGAGTCCTCTCCATCTTCTATGAAATCTAAAGTCTGCGCTTTTGATGTTACGATTTCCTTTGCTACCAAAGCCTTTGAGTCACAGGCATTGATTGATTCCGGAGCAGCAGGAAATTTCATTTCCAAATCATTAGTGAATCAATGGTCTCTACCAGTGATTACGTTAAAAACACCCATTACTGTGACGGCTATAGATGGATCACGTCTCATCAACGGTCTCATCACCCAGAGTACGTCTCCAGTAACACTTCAGATTGGTGTTCTGCACCATGAAGAAATATCATTTTTAATCCTTCCAGTTACGACAAGTCCGATTGTCTTAGGCCTTCCATGGCTTCAGTGTCACTCTCCCCAGATTGACTGGCGCACTCCTCAAGTTACGTCTTGGGGGTCTGAATGTTACCATCGTTGCCTTTCCCAAGTTATTCCTCTTAAAGTACAGCAATCTTCCATCTCATCTTCCTCACCGGGACTCCCTCCTCAGTATGCTTCATTTGCCGATGTGTTTGATAAAGCTCAGTCTGAACGTCTTCCTCCTCATCGTTCTTGGGATTGTCCGATCGACCTTCTACCTGGCAAGACTCCTCCCAGGGGTCGGGTCTATCCACTCTCGTTACCTGAAACTCAAGCTACATCTGAGTATATACAGGAGAATCTCCAGCGTGGGTTTATTCGACCTTCCACCTCTCCCGCTGGAGCTGGGTTCTTCTTCGTCAAAAAGAAGGATGGATCACTACGCCCTTGCATAGATTTTCGTGGACTCAATGCCATTACTATCAAGAATCGGTATCCCATTCCGCTGATCACTGAGCTATTCGATCGCATCAAGGGAGCTCGGATCTTTACTAAATTGGATCTTCGTGGTGCCTACAATTTAATTAGAATCCGTTCCGGTGACGAATGGAAGACAGCGTTCAACACCAGAGACGGGCATTACGAATATCTGGTAATGCCTTTCGGGCTATGTAATGCCCCCGCTGTTTTCCAAGGCTTCATCAATGAGATCTTTCGGGACTTATTATATGTATGTGTCGTTGTCTACCTGGACCACATATTGATCTTTTCACAGGACCTGCCTTCTCATCACCAACATGTGGCAGAAGTCCTCTCCAGGCTACGGAAAAATTCATTGTTCTGTAAATTAGAAAAATGTTCATTCGAGTTGCCCCAGATTCCATTCTTGGGGTATATAGTTTCCGGAGTTGGCCTGAAGATGGATCCAGACAAGGTGAATGCTGTACTACATTGGCCCCAGCCAACTACTCTTCGTGCTATCCAGCGTTTTTTAGGTTTTGCCAATTACTATAGACGCTTCATTCAAGACTTTTCATCCATTGCATCTCCTATTGTGGCCCTGACTCGGAAAGGGGCTAATACTAAGCAATGGTCATCTGAGGCTCTCCAAGCCTTTCAAATTCTCAAAGAGTCCTTCTCTTCTGCTCCCATTCTTCGACAGCCTGATGTGACACTCCCCTTCTTCCTAGAAGTAGATGCCTCTAATGTGGGCTTGGGAGCCATTCTCTCCCAACGCTCGGAGCAGCAAAAATTCCATCCTTGTGCCTTCTATTCTCGGGGTCTCCTGCCCGCAGAGAAGAATTATACAATCGGGGACAAGGAGTTGCTGGCTATCAAAGCTGCATTGGAGGAATGGAGATACTTATTGGAAGGAGCTCGCCATCCGGTGACGATCTTCACGGATCATAAGAACTTGTCATATCTTCAGTCTGCCCAATGCTTGAACCCTCGTCAAGCAAGTTGGTCTCTTTTCTTTTCCCGTTTTGAATTAATTATAACCTTCAAACCAGCTGCTAAGAACAAAAAAGCTGACGCTTTATCTAGAGCTTTTGTGACGTCCTCTGATGTAGAAGAGGTTTCCAACCATACTATTCTAGACCCCAAATGTATCTCACTGGCTGCTTCATCCACCAAAATGCTAACATTTGGGAAGACCCTCGTGCCTCCTACTCTGAGGAGGAAAATCCTTTCGTGGTTCCATGCCTCTCGTTTTTCTGGACACTCCGGAGAACACAAGACCTTTGAGATTCTCTCTCGAAGTTACTGGTGGCCTTCAATGAGGAGAGACGTCAAAGAGTTTATTGCTTCCTGTGAGTTATGTTCTCAGTTCAAATCCTCCCGCAGAACTCCAGCAGGGTTGCTGCGACCACTACCCATTCCGTCCAAGCCTTGGACCCATATTAGTATGGATTTCGTTACTGATTTACCACCTAGTAAGAATCATAATACTATTTGGGTGGTGGTAGACAGATTTTCGAAGATGGCTCATTTCGTCCCTCTGTCTGGTTTGCCTTCCTCGTCTATTCTGGCTGAACATTTCATTAAAGAAATCTTCCGTATCCATGGATGTCCGTCTGAGATTGTGTCAGATAGAGGAGTACAATTCGTTTCCAGATTCTGGCGGGCCCTTTGTAAAACCTTGGGCATACGATTAGCACTCTCATCTTCTTACCATCCGCAATCTAACGGACAAACTGAACGAGTCAATCAAGATCTTGAGACTTTTATAAGGATGTTCTCATCAGCCAATCAAGACAACTGGGTAGAATTGCTTCCTTGGGCTGAATTCGCCCATAACAACATGTACCATGAGTCATCATCCAAAACTCCATTCTTTGTGGTCTACGGTCACCATCCGTCTTTTCCGGAATTTCCTGCCCTCCCGCCCACCCAAGTTCCTGCTGTGGAGACTACTTGTCAGACCTTCAAAAATATCTGGTCTCAGGTCAAAACCTGTTTAAAGAAGACATCTAACAAATATAAGTCTTTCGCGGATAAGAAGAGGCGGGCTATTCCACCACTAAAAATTGGTGATCGGGTCTGGTTATCTACCAAAAATATTCGTTTGAAGGTTCCATCTATGAAATTCGCCCCTCGTTTTATTGGTCCATATAGGATCATTCAAGTAATCAATCCAGTATGTGTTAAACTTCTTCTTCCTAAGAATCTTCGGATTTCCAATGCCTTCCATGTGTCTTTGCTCAAACCTCTCATCATCAACCGTTTCTCGACTCCTCCCTCAGCTCCGCAGCCAGTTCAAGTTCATCAGGAGGAGGATTTCGAGATTACTGAGGTATTGGATGCAAAAATTTTGCGAGGAGTTCTCCGTTTCCTCGTTCATTGGAAGGGCTTTGGTCCTGAGGAGCGCTCATGGATCAAAGCTGAAGATCTTAATGCTCCTGCCCTTTTGAAGAAGTTTTATTCCAAAAATCCGGACAAGCCCGGTTCCAGGCGTTCTGTGCCCACCTTTAAAAGGGGGGGTACTGTCACTCACCGGACTGTGAGTGCTTCTTCCCGGACATTTAGGAACCGTGGCGCAGTCCTTTCTAATCCTTCAGTGTATGTCCCTTTAACTTAATTGGCAGATCAGGCAACACTCCCTATATTAAGCACCTGTGGTCAACACCACGTTGCCTGATCTTGGAGTCTCATTCCCCATGAGTCTCTGAAGGTGTTCCTGTGTTTCCTCGTGTATTCAGCGCTGCTGATTCCTGTGGTTTCCAAACCACTTCTACCTCTGTGGTTTCCAAACCACTTCTACTACTGTGGTTCCCATACCACTTCTACCATCCTGTGTATCATCGTGACTGTTAGCTGATTCCTATCCGCTGCCTCCGTGCACTACAGTCTTCAAAGCCACTTCAACTCTGCCTTATATCATTGTGACTGTTAGCTGATTCCTATCCGCTGCCTCCGTGCACTACAGTCTTCTATCCACATCCACTCATCTGTGCATCATCGTGACTGTTAGCTGATTCCTATCCGCTGCCTCCGTGCACTACAGTCTTCTATCCACATCCACTCACCTGTGCATCATCGTGACTGTTAGCTGATTCCTATCCGCTGCCTCCGTGCACTACAGTCTTCAACCTGCAACTCGTCTGTGTTTCATCGCGACTGTTAGCTGATTCCTATCCGCTGCCTCCGTGCACTACAGTCTTCAACCTGCAACTCGTCTGTGTTTCATCGTGACTGTTTGGCTGATTCCTATCCGCTGCCTCTGTGCGCTTCAGTCTTCAGCTCATCTCATCTCTCCCGTGTTTCCTCGAGACTGCTGCTACTATTGCTATCCGCTACTCTCCGTGATCAACAGTTCCAGGTCAACTCTGCTCTCCCGTGTTCCATCACTATTGCACCTGCTGGTTGCTATTGGCTACCTCCGTGTGTCCGCAGAGTCCTGCTGCTGCTGCTGTCAGCTCTACTCGTCCATCTACTGCTGATCCGCTATCCACGCCTTCCTGTGTTCCCGCTGGTCTCTACCCGCCTGTCAGCATTGGATCCGTGTCTCATCATTTACCCCTCTGCTAGACCATCACCATTCTCCTGGGTCCTCCAAGAGTCCAGTTCCACGCTCTACCGATTCCTGTGGATTCGTGTCCCTGTTGGTCTACTTACCTGTGCGCTGCACCTACTGGACCTCCGCTTCATCTATCCAGGGACTTCTCATCCTGCCGGCCTCCTGCCGCTCAGGTATCTCTGCACTCCTGTCTGACTGCCTGCTTCTGAACCACGGTATGCATACTGCTCATTGACTGTGCTGGTGTATTGCATATCTTGCTGGACTGTGTTGGTTCTCCTCTGGAGTTTACTATCCGCTGAGTCTATTGCCATCATTGACTGTGTTATCTTGTGCCGGATTACTTCAAGAGACTTTCTATATTTGCAGTGCTGTTCAGTCATTTATATATATATTGTGCATATTACTGTGGATCGTGTTTAAGGTGCCCGTCTATATCCTGTGTTGCAGTCTCTCCCCGTGCACCTCCTCACATATATATTCAGTGATACAACTTGCTAGAGGCAGACCACTGATCCCTGTTTCCTGTATCACCTGTTCCAGTATCCTCTCACATAGCAGTGGTACAACTTGCTATCGCAGACCACTGACTCCCCGGATATCTCCACTTGGATTCCATTCCTTCACACAGACAGCGGTACAACTTGCTATCCGCAGACCGCTGACTCTCATCACCTCCTCGTTTCTGTTGGACATTCCTCCTCACTATAGCAGTGGTACAACTTGCTACCGCAGACCACTGACTACCTTCACGTTGTCACTCACCGGACCGTGAGTGCCTCTTCCCGGACATTTAGGAACCGTGGTCGTCCTCCATCCTGAGGGTCTGCGCATGCGCAGCCCTTTCCTATACTTCAGTGTATGTCCGTTTAACTCAATTGGCAGATCAGGCAACACTCCCTATATTAAGCACCTGTGGTCAACACCACGTGGCCTGATCTTGGAGTCTCATTCCCCATGAGCCTCTGAAGGTGTTCCTGTGTTTCCTCGTGTATTCAGCGCTGCTGATTCCTGTGGTTTCCAAACCACTTCTACCTCTGTGGTTTCCAAACCACTTCTACTACTGTGGTTCCCATACCACTTCTACCATCAACTGTATCATCGTGACTGTGAGCTGATTCCTATCCGCTGCCTCCGTGCACTACAGTCTTCTATACCACTTCAACGCTATTATATTCCATTGTGACTGTTTGCTGATTCCTATCCGCTGCCTCCGTGCACTACAGTCTCCTATACCACTTCAACGCTATTATATTCCATAGTGACTGTTTGCTAATTCCTATCCGCTGCCTCCGTGCACTACAGCCTTCTCTCCTTATCCACTCACCTGTTCATCATCAAGTCTGTGAGCTGATTCCTAGCCGCTGCCTCCGTGCACTACAGCCTCCAGCTGGCAACTCGCCTGTGTTCATCATCGTGACTGTGAGCTGATTCCTATCCGCTGCCTCCGTGCACTACAGCCTCCAGCTGGCAACTCGCCTGTGTTCATCATCGTGACTGTGAGCTGATTCCTATCCGCTGCCTCCGTGCACTACAGCCTCCAGCTGGCAACTCGCCTGTGTTCATCATCGTGACCGTGAGCTGATTCCTATCCGCTGCCTCCGTGCACTACAGCCTCCAGCTGGCAACTCGCCTGTGTTCATCATCGTGACTGCTAGCTGATTCCTATCCGCTGCTCCTGTGCACGTCAGCCTCATCTCATCTCTCCCGTGGGTCCGCAGAGTCCTGCTGCCGCTGCCAGTCCTATCGTCCATCTACTGCTGATCCGCTCTCCACGCCTTCCTGTTTCCCCTGGTCTCTACCCTCCTGTCAGCATTGGATTCGTATCTCATCAGCTACTCCTCTGCTAGATCATCTCCATTCTCCTGGGTCCTCCATGAGTCCAGTTCCATGTTTTACTGATTCCTGTGGATTCGTGTCCCTGTTGGTCTACTTACCTGTGCGCTGCACCTACTAGACTCCTGCCTCTTACATCCAGGGACTTCTCATCCTGTCGGCCTCCTGCCGCCCAGGTATCACTGCACTCCTATCTGACTGCCTTCTGAACCACGGTATGCATACTTCTCATTGACTGTGCTGGTGTATTGCATATCTTGCTGGACTGTGTTGGTTCTCCTCTGGAGTCTGCAATCCGCTGAGTCTTTTGCCATCATTGACTGTGTTACCTTGTGCTAGATTACTTCAGAGACTTCCTACATTTGCAGACCTGTTCAGTCATTTATATATATTGTGCATATTACTGTGGATCGTGTTTAATGTGCCCGTGTACATCCTGTGTTGCAGTCTCTCCCCGTACACCTCCTCACATATATTTTCAGTGGTACAACTTGCTGAAGGCAGACCACTGATTCCTGTTCCGGTATCACCTGTTCTATTCCTCTCACATAGCAGTGGTACAACTTGCTACCGCAGACCACTGACTTCCCGGATACCTCCACTTGGATTCCATTCCTTCACTCAGACAGCGGTACCACTTGCTATCCGCAGACCGCTGACTCTCATCACCTCCTCGTTTCTGTTGGACATTCCTCCTCACTATAGCAGTGGTACAACTTGCTAACGCAGACCACTGACTACCTCCACTTGCCCTTGTCCATACAGTTCCTCGTGTATTATTACCTCCATATTACCAGTGCTGCTAGTCATAGACTTTCCTGAGCATCTCATCATCTACTATTGCCTGTTCCGTGATCACCCTGCTACCAGAGTACACTATTACCATCTACATTGCTCTGGTAAGCTTACCACCTGGTGATCCCTGGGTAAAGACTCCTAGTGCCCGTGACAGTAAGATCAGGCCATGACAGACCCAGATACGGAACCTACCGCCAAAGAGATGCTGCAGAATCTGGTCAGCCGTGTGGAGCAACAGGATGCCCGCCAACAGCTGTTACTTCAGTGTTATCAGTCATTAACCTCCCAAGGAACATCTGGACAGACTGTGACAGCTACTCCTGAGGCTTCTGTGCTTTCCTCCGTTTCCCCAGTGCCATCCCAGGTGTCTACAGCTTCCACGCTTCACCTGCCTACTCCGTCAAAGTACGATGGAGACCCCAAAACTTGTAGGGGTTTCCTTAACCAATGTTCAGTCCATTTTGAGCTCCAACCTCAAAATTTTTCTACCCATCGTTCCAGAGTGGCCTATCTTATCTCTTTGTTTTCAGGACAAGCCCTGGCTTGGGCCTCCCCTCTGTGGGAGAGAAATGATCCTATATTGCAAGATAGTGCCAAATTCATTTCTACATTTCGAAGTGTGTTCGATGAACCAGGTCGTGTGACCTCCGCTGCTTCCAGCATCCTCCGCCTACGACAAGGACCTCATACAGTAGGCCAGTACGTCATTCAATTTAGGATCTTAGCCTCTGAACTTCAGTGGAACACTGAAGCCCTAGTTTCCGCCTTCTGGCAGGGGCTCTCCGATAAAATTAAAGATGCACTGACTACTCAAGAGCTTCCTTCGTCACTTGGAGATTTGATCTCTCTTTGCCATCGTGTTGATATGAGATTTTGTGAAAGGGAGGCTGAGAAAACAACTTCTGCTAAAGCACCTCTTCGTTCTAACCCTCAATTTCGTCCAGTTTCACCCTCTGTGATTCCCATGGAGATAGGACGTTCCAAATTATCTTCCGAGGAGAGAAAACGAAGAGTAAAGAATAGACTCTGTATCTATTGTGCTGATTCCACTCATATTCTCAGCTCCTGCCCTAAGAGATCGGGAAATGCCAGGCCCTAACTAGTTCTGGAGAGGTGAAGTTAGGGTCCCTGGAGTCCTCTCCATCTTCCATGAAATCTAAAGTCTGCGCTTTTGATGTTACGATTTCCTCTGCTACCAAAACCTTTGAGTCACAGGCATTAATTGATTCCGGAGCAGCAGGAAATTTTATTTCCAAATCATTAGTAAATCAATGGTCTCTACCAGTGATTACCTTAAAAACACCCATTACTGTGACGGCTATAGATGGATCACGTCTCATCAACGGTCTCATCACTCAGAGTACGTCTCCAGTAACACTTCAGATTGGTGCCCTGCATCATGAAGTAATATCGTTTTTAATCCTTCCTGTTACGACAAGTCCGATTGTCTTAGGCCTTCCATGGCTTCAGTGTCACTCTCCCCAGATTGACTGGCGCACCCCTCAAGTCACGTCTTGGGGGCCTGAATGTCATCATCGTTGCCTTTCCCAAATTATTCCTCTCAAAGTACAGCAATCTTCCATCTCATCTACCTCACCGGGACTCCCTCCTCAATATGCTTCATTCACCGATGTGTTTGATAAAGCTCAGTCTGAACGCCTTCCTCCTCATCGTTCTTGGGATTGTCCGATCGACCTTCTACCTGGCAAGACTCCCCCCAGGGGCCGGGTCTATCCACTCTCGTTACCTGAGACTCAAGCTACATCTGAGTATATACAGGAGAACCTCCAGCGTGGGTTTATTCGACCTTCCACCTCTCCCGCTGGAGCTGGGTTCTTCTTCGTCAAAAAGAAGGATGGATCATTACGCCCTTGCATAGATTTTCGTGGACTCAATGCCATTACTATCAAGAATCGGTATCCCATTCCGCTGATCACTGAGCTATTCGATCGCATCAAGGGAGCCCGTATTTTTACTAAGTTGGATCTTCGTGGTGCCTACAATTTAATCAGAATCCGTTCCGGTGACGAATGGAAGACAGCGTTTAACACCAGAGACGGGCATTACGAATATCTGGTAATGCCTTTCGGGCTGTGTAATGCCCCCGCTGTTTTTCAAGGCTTCATCAATGAGATCTTTCGGGACTTATTATATGTATGTGTCGTCGTCTACCTGGACGACATATTGATCTTTTCCCAGGACCTGCCTTCTCACCACCAACATGTGGCAGAAGTCCTCTCCAGGCTACGAAAAAATTCATTGTTCTGTAAATTAGAAAAATGTTCATTCGAATTGCCCCAGATTCCATTCTTGGGGTATATAGTTTCCGGAGTTGGCCTGAAGATGGATCCAGACAAGGTGAATGCTGTACTACATTGGCCCCAGCCAACTACTCTTCGTGCTATTCAGCGTTTTTTAGGTTTTGCCAATTACTATAGACGCTTCATTCAAGACTTTTCTTCCATTGCATCTCCTATTGTGGCCCTGACTCGAAAAGGGGCTAATCCTAAGCAATGGTCGCCTGAGGCTCTTCAAGCCTTTCAAACACTCAAAGAGTCCTTCTCTTCGGCTCCAATCCTTCGACAGCCTGATGTGACACTCCCCTTCTTTCTAGAAGTAGATGCCTCTAATGTGGGCTTGGGAGCTATTCTCTCCCAACGCTCTGAACAGCAAAAATTCCATCCTTGTGCCTTCTATTCTCGGGGTCTTCTGCCCGCAGAGAAGAATTATACTATCGGGGACAAGGAGTTACTGGCTATCAAAGCTGCATTAGAGGAGTGGAGATACCTATTGGAAGGAGCTCGCCATCCGGTGACGATCTTCACGGATCATAAGAACTTGTCATATCTTCAGTCTGCCCAATGCTTGAACCCTCGCCAAGCAAGATGGTCTCTTTTCTTTTCCCGTTTCGAATTAATAATAACCTTCAAACCAGCTGCCAAGAACAAAAAAGCTGACGCTTTATCTAGAGCTTTTGTGACGTCCTCTGATATAGAAGAGGTTTCCAACCATACCATTCTAGACCCCAAATGTATCTCACTGGCTGCTTCATCCACCAAAACGCTACCATTTGGGAAGACTCTCGTGCCTCCTACTCTAAGGAGGAAAATCCTTTCGTGGTTCCATGCCTCTCGTTTTTCTGGACACGCCGGTGAACACAAGACCTTTGAGATGCTCTCTCGAAGTTACTGGTGGCCTTCAATGAGGAGAGACGTCAAAGAGTTCATTGCTTCCTGTGAATTATGTTCCCAATTCAAATCTTCCCGCAGAACTCCAGCAGGGTTGCTGCGACCACTACCCATTCCGTCCAAGCCGTGGACCCATATTAGTATGGATTTCGTTACTGACTTACCACCTAGTAAGAATCATAACACTATTTGGGTGGTGGTGGACAGATTTTCGAAGATGGCTCATTTCGTCCCTCTGTCTGGTTTGCCTTCCTCGTCTATCCTGGCTGAACATTTCATTAAAGAGATCTTCCGCATCCATGGATGTCCGTCTGAGATTGTGTCAGATAGAGGAGTACAATTCGTTTCCAGATTCTGGCGAGCCCTTTGTAAAACCTTGGGCATACGATTAGCACTCTCATCTTCTTACCATCCGCAATCTAACGGACAGACTGAGCGTGTCAATCAAGATCTTGAGACTTTTATAAGGATGTTCTCTTCAGCCAATCAAGACAACTGGGTAGAGTTGCTTCCTTGGGCCGAATTCGCCCATAACAACATGTACCATGAGTCATCATCCAAAACTCCATTTTTTGTGGTCTACGGTCATCATCCGTTTTTTCCGGAATTTCCTGCCCTCCCGCCCACCCAAGTTCCAGCGGTGGAGACGGCCTGTCAGACCTTTAAAAATATCTGGTCTCAGGTCAAAACCTGTTTGAAGAAAACATCTATCAAATATAAATCTTTCGCAGATAAGAAGAGGCGGGCTATTCCACCACTAAAAATTGGAGATCGTGTCTGGTTATCTACTAAAAACATTCGTTTGAAGGTCCCATCTATGAAATTCGCCCCTCGTTTTATTGGTCCATATAGGATCATTCAAGTAATCAATCCAGTATGTGTGAAACTTCTTCTTCCTAAGAATCTTCGGATTTCTAATGCCTTCCATGTGTCCTTACTCAAGCCTCTTATTATCAACCGTTTTTCAAAACCTCCCTCAGCTCCGCAGCCAGTTCAAGTTCATCAGGAGGAGGATTTTGAAATTACTGAGGTACTAGACGCAAAAATTTTGCGAGGAGTACTCCGTTTCCTCGTTCATTGGAAGGGCTTTGGTCCTGAGGAGCGCTCTTGGATCAAAGCTGAAGATCTTAATGCTCCTGCCCTTTTGAAGAAGTTTTATTCCAAAAATCCGGACAAGCCCGGTTCCAGGCGTTCTGTGCCCACCTTTAAAAGGGGGGGTACTGTCACTCACCGGACCGTGAGTGCCTCTTCCCGGACATTTAGGAACCGTGGTCGTCCTCCATCCTGAGGGTCTGCGCATGCGCAGCCCTTTCCTATACTTCAGTGTATGTCCCTTTAACTCAATTGGCAGATCAGGCAACACTCCCTATATTAAGCACCTGTGGTCAACACCACGTGGCCTGATCTTGGAGTCTCATTCCCCATGAGCCTCTGAAGGTGTTCCTGTGTTTCCTCGTGTATTCAGCGCTGCTGATTCCTGTGGTTTCCAAACCACTTCTACCTCTGTGGTTTCCAAACCACTTCTACTACTGTGGTTCCCATACCACTTCTACCATCAACTGTATCATCGTGACTGTGAGCTGATTCCTATCCGCTGCCTCCGTGCACTACAGTCTTCTATACCACTTCAACGCTATTATATTCCATTGTGACTGTTTGCTGATTCCTATCCGCTGCCTCCGTGCACTACAGTCTCCTATACCACTTCAACGCTATTATATTCCATAGTGACTGTTTGCTGATTCCTATCCGCTGCCTCCGTGCACTACAGCCTTCTCTCCTTATCCACTCACCTGTTCATCATCAAGTCTGTGAGCTGATTCCTAGCCGCTACCTCCGTGCACTACAGCCTCCAGCTGGCAACTCGCCTGTGTTCATCATCGTGACTGTGAGCTGATTCCTATCCGCTGCCTCCGTGCACTACAGCCTCCAGCTGGCAACTCGCCTGTGTTCATCATCGTGACTGTGAGCTGATTCCTATCCGCTGCCTCCGTGCACTACAGCCTCCAGCTGGCAACTCGCCTGTGTTCATCATCGTGACCGTGAGCTGATTCCTATCCGCTGCCTCCGTGCACTACAGCCTCCAGCTGGCAACTCGCCTGTGTTCATCATCGTGACTGCTAGCTGATTCCTATCCGCTGCTCCTGTGCACGTCAGCCTCATCTCATCTCTCCCGTGGGTCCGCAGAGTCCTGCTGCCGCTGCCAGTCCTATCGTCCATCTACTGCTGATCCGCTCTCCACGCCTTCCTGTTTCCCCTGGTCTCTACCCTCCTGTCAGCATTGGATTCGTATCTCATCAGCTACTCCTCTGCTAGATCATCTCCATTCTCCTGGGTCCTCCATGAGTCCAGTTCCATGTTTTACTGATTCCTGTGGATTCGTGTCCCTGTTGGTCTACTTACCTGTGCGCTGCACCTACTAGACTCCTGCCTCTTACATCCAGGGACTTCTCATCCTGTCGACCTCCTGCCGCCCAGGTATCACTGCACTCCTATCTGACTGCCTTCTGAACCACGGTATGCATACTTCTCATTGACTGTGCTGGTGTATTGCATATCTTGCTGGACTGTGTTGGTTCTCCTCTGGAGTCTGCAATCCGCTGAGTCTTTTGCCATCATTGACTGTGTTACCTTGTGCTGGATTACTTCAGAGACTTCCTACATTTGCAGACCTGTTCAGTCATTTATATATATTGTGCATATTACTGTGGATCGTGTTTAATGTGCCCGTGTACATCCTGTGTTGCAGTCTCTCCCCGTACACCTCCTCACATATATTTTCAGTGGTACAACTTGCTGAAGGCAGACCACTGATTCCTGTTCCGGTATCACCTGTTCTATTCCTCTCACATAGCAGTGGTACAACTTGCTACCGCAGACCACTGACTTCCCGGATACCTCCACTTGGATTCCATTCCTTCACTCAGACAGCGGTACCACTTGCTATCCGCAGACCGCTGACTCTCATCACCTCCTCGTTTCTGTTGGACATTCCTCCTCACTATAGCAGTGGTACAACTTGCTAACGCAGACCACTGACTACCTCCACTTGCCCTTGTCCATACAGTTCCTCGTGTATTATTACCTCCATATTACCAGTGCTGCTAGTCATAGACTTTCCTGAGCATCTCATCCTCTACTATTGCCTGTTCCGTGATCACCCTGCTACCAGAGTACACTATTACCATCTACATTGCTCTGGTAAGCTTACCACCTGGTGATCCCTGGGTAAAGACTCCTAGTGCCCGTGACACACGTGTCCTTGTCCATACAGTTCCTCGTGTATTATTACCTCCTTATTACCAGTGCTGCTAGTCATAGACTTTCCTGAGCATCTCATCATCTACTATTTCCTGTTCCGTGATCACCCTGCTACCAGAGTACCATATTACCACCTACATTGCTCTGGTAAGCCTATCACCTGGTGATCCCTGGGTAAAGACTCCTAGTGCCCGTGACAGGTTTAGGGTTCAAATTGCATCTCAATGCTATGTTTGCAGAGCGTGAAACTGGCTTCCTGTTTAATGTTATGGTTTTGTGGTATTAGTGAAATGTGATTGCCTCCTTGTTTGACAGAGGGCATTTTAATCTGCTCAATATCATTTAAATCAGGACCAATCTTCAAAAAAAATGACCTGGACCAAAATTCATAAGAATTTCAACTTTGGAAGGATTGATTTGCACAACTGTAGTCTGTTAAGGAAAATGTTCTTATATTAATATGTATCATGCTATGTATACTGGTTTATCCAGAAATATGTGATTCCCGTACCCTTGCATGACACTGAGAACATTTTATAGATATTGCAAAATATGTAATGGATGGATAATTACTGACTTGTCAAAGCAGATGCCGTCATTCTTTGCTCTATAAGAGAACACCAATGGGATATTTGTCTAACGAATAAACATGAATTTTGATTTAGAGTAGAAGTTCGTTATTTTTTTTATCCAGATTGCTTGGAGTTTTCCAAATTTTCCTGGATTTCTAGCTTCATGCTGAAACTTTACTAAAACTCATACAGATGCACCTCAGTCTTTCGTCACCAATTTCATAGGAAACTGGCTTTGCTACTCTGTACTGATTTTAACATTCAATTCTCCGCTTGGTTATATGTTAGCCTAGCTCCACTGGCTTCTAATCTGCAAATAGGCATGCAGGAGTCAGATGTGCTGAAATATTCTGTGCAGTTCTTAACATTTTAATGTTCTGATTGGCGACAGATTGTTCTAACCCCACCCATGCAATTTCCTGCTTGAAATGTGTTCCCTTGATCTTAAAGATTAACAACATAGATGTTCTTCCATAGTCAAACATGCCTAAAAAATATTAATTCTTGCCAACAGAGCTCCTGACATTGACCGCTGTGTGCAACATCACGCCTCAGAGTCACTGTAGGAGGATGTGCTTGGTGGTCTGGTGTGTGCATGACATGCTATTTATTTATTACTTTCTGTAGCAGTGCTCTTCACAGTGACTTTAAGAGGAGGAGGAGGAGGAGGAAGCACTCAGTGATACAATATGTGTCTAAGAACGCTCTAACCAGCAGAATTATTTACTTTTTTCTTACTGGTTTTCAGAACTTTCTGGATGCCAGGTCAATGGAAAAAAATCCCCATATCTGTAATAATATAAATAGTTGATATAACATATAAAAATGAATAAAACCATTGTAACAAATTAAAATATATTGACAATCAATAAAATAATAAATAACAACAATAACAATATAATTTAGCATGTAAAACAAATAAAAAGCAGCTACAGTATTGGGGATCTCTTGGATATTTTCAAGAGTGTATCTCATGGCCCCTTTGCCCCCAGGACATGAGATACACTCTCCTTTGGTCCTCTTCCTCCTTGGCACCTGCATCTGTGTATGAGAAGAACCAAAGTATTTAGTGTAACAATTTATGTTATACAATATTTGTTTTTGTTTCCTTACTGTAAAATGACATACTATACCTCAATATTTTTCCCAGCACTTTTTCAAAAATGTAGTGTACTAAAATATATGATTTGTAATTTAGTCAATATTGTTTTGTTCTTTGCTTAGTGTGAGTTTACGTTCTACCTTTCAGCTTTGCTAATTAATATGTTTATTCATAAAGGCACAAATTGAACATGTTCTATAGAAAAACGCACAAGTCTATCCCCAACCAGTCAATATTTAACAAAGTTCTGAGGATAACGCTGTTTTTCTACATGAGCGATAATTTTTATGAAGTTTATTACTAATAAACAGGTCTCTTGCAAAATGC
Organism: Mixophyes fleayi; assembly: GCF_038048845.1. Taxonomy (NCBI): domain Eukaryota; kingdom Metazoa; phylum Chordata; class Amphibia; order Anura; family Limnodynastidae; genus Mixophyes; species Mixophyes fleayi. The sequence continues at coordinate 30,567,750 of NC_134410.1, forward strand.
CAGACTTTTTAAAAGAGGTTCAGTAAATTGTTTCTGGCTGATTTGGAGTTGGTTGCAAATGCTGCGACTGGGTGAATATTTCCACATTGTCAAATCATTCTGTGCTTCTGTTCGGCAACATTTTGAATAGTTTTGTACCCATTTAGCTACAATACTAAATACAAACTCAGAATCAGTTCCTACGTCTTCTGTATATCAGCATTTTCATCTTGACAGCAATGAGCTTCACTCGCTTTCTGGCAATACTCTTCCCAGTGAAAAACCTTAATCTGGTGACTGTAACGAGAGCCAAATGGCTTTGTGTTGGAATTTGGTTATTTGTCTCTCTAACAAGTTCACCTTTTCTAATGGGTGGTTCATACACACTTCAAAAAATAACAAAGTGCTTTGAGCCTCCACTATCCCAACAAAGTATTCAAAAGTTCTTCATTCTCAACTATATCTCCTTGATCTTTGGCTTCATCCCTCCATTTATTATCATATCACTATACTATGATTAAAACGACATTGCAGAAAAATTATTTAAAGAAACAAAAGGCATTTCAGATTATTATTATTGTCATGTCCATGTTCTTTCTTAGTTTCATGCCATATCATATTCAGTTGACAATACATCATAACATAGTAATGAGAAGTACTGACTGTAATGCGCAGATATGGGAGCAGAGAAAGGTTGTGATAACTTTGGCCCTTGCAGCATCTAACTGCTGCTTTGATCCCATGCTTTACTTCTTCTCAGGGGAAAACTTTGGAAGGAGACTTTCTACCATTAGAAAACAGTCAGTTACAAGTATTGCCCAGAGGAAGAAATCTGGAAGCTTGCAAGAGAAATCTGAAGTGTTTGCTTCCCTGGAGAAACAGGACAGCGATGAAAGTTAGATGTATACATCAAAGTTATATTTGAGAGTCATTTCTGTACAACTAAAGGGCAGTTACATATGGTTACTGAGTGTGTGCTGAAGGTTGAACAAGCACACTGGCAAAAAGGATAGAATAATTTTTGATACATTGCACTATCAACTTGCTTGTAAAATATTATTTTGAAACACCTCATCAACATGCTCAAAGAACCATTTAGTGATAGAAAAGCAAAGGCAGATTGTAGCCTATTGAACTGGCTCAACGCAGTGGCACCAGTTTATATTAGAAATAAGTATGCTTGCACATATATCTTAATTGGTTCATTTTGAATACTCTGATATTAAGCTATGTTAGGATTTATGTTATGGGTATAGTCCTAAAATTATGGTACTGTGCCACTCTGCCATAGGACAGGGTTTTTCAAAAGACTTTTTAAAAAAAATACCATAGACGGCCTAATTCATGAGTGTACTCAAAGCTAACATAATGTGCTTTTTTTTAAAAAATGCACGTGAAATAGGTATTAATAAAAAAACAATAAAAAATAAAAAGTTTGTTTTTTAACCCCGTGAAAAACATTTTTAGGATGTAATTAAAGTCTACTCTACATTAAATATTTTTTTACAGTTGCTCCTAATTGCAAACACATGTTCTAGCCTTCATACTCAGTTACCATCAGTAGTAATCGGCACTTAGACTAGACCTGTACCTGGAGCAAGTAATATGTGTCACGCACCAGGCTCTCAGGTCCTGTTACTTACCCCTCTGCTGTCTTTCTAAGGTTTTGCTATGGTCTGCAGGCTCTGCTGGTCTAAGATCTCTCTGCAGGATGCTGCCCAGTCTGTCTCCACTCCAAAGATCCCTCCAAAACCAGTGCATGGGTGCTGGCATCTTGGATTCAGTCACCTGCTCTCTCTCAACCAGTCAGAGTGCTGCTCCAGCTCAGCTGACCACAACCTCCAATCAGAGGATAGCAGTCTAAGGGCTAGATTTACTAATCTGCGGGTTTGAATATAGCAACCAATCAGATTCTAGATTTCATTTTGTAGAATGTGCTAAATAAATGATAACTAGAATCTGATTGGTTGGTATAGGCAACATCTTCCCTTTTTCAAACCCGCAGATTAGTAAATATACTCCTTAGAGTTACCTCCAAAACCAGTGCCTGAGTACCACCATCTTGGATCCAATCACCTGATCCCTCTCAGTCAGTCAGAGTGCTGCTTCACCTCAACTGACTGCAGCCTCCAATCAGCAGATAGCAGATAACATAAAAGGACTTCCTGGAGCCCTAACCTCTTGCCAGTGAACACTGATTACTCAGAGGCCAATCTGGCTTCTACCAATCTGCAGTCTACTCAGTTTCTTCTGGCCAGACAGTGCAGCCTGCATTCCGGTTCCATTACAGTTCCGGTTCCAGCATTCCAATTCCACTCTGATTCTCTGCCGGTTCCAGTTCCAGCATTCCAGTTTCATTCTCTTTCTGGTCCAGCATTCCGGTTCTGTTCTGTTCTGGTTCCAGCATTCCAGTTCCATTTCGGTTTTGGTTCCTGCATTCCGGATCTGGTCCAACATTTCAGTTCCGTTCCAGTTCCAGTATTCTGGTCTCAGCATTCTGGTTCCAGCATTCCGGTTGCAGTCCAGTCCAGCATTTCAGTTCCAGTCCAGTCTTCTTTGCTAATCTGATCAATGTGTTGCTACTCTTGACTTATTGCCAGTCTCCTGTGCCACTCAGACTTAGTAACCTCCTGAACTCGCAGCAACCACCACCTGCACTTGTTCTTTCCCTCTCATGCAAAAGTACATAATCAGGCCAGCTTTGTGCACGTAGCCACCAGTTCAGCTCCAGAGACACAACCCAGGCCAGGTACAGACAAATCCTTAGGCATGGCAATAGTTTTGAAAAACAAGTATCTTAGTGATGTCAAGTGCTTGAAACAGATACTGCTGCGTGCGCTCAAGCTTGTATGTTAACTACGGGCATATGTCCCTTCCCCACCCTCTTCCCTCGCTAATATCATAGGCTGTCGTAAGTGTTCTTTGTGTTCAAAGGTAAATTGTATGCTGCTGTGATCTGTGGCATATGGTCCAATTTTGCGCAGAGTGATTGTAAGCATTATATGCAGAAAAAGCGCCAGTTACGCTCCTTATTGAATCAGGCCTAGAATGTCCAAGTCCTTTACAGAGACTATGGCATGTGGGTCTTTTTGGCTGAATATTTCAAACATGAAATTTGGCACAAGCACCTTTCTTCTCCCCATCGCAAGTTCTTATGCAAAGAACTGAAGTAATTCACTGTAATGTGTGGCTTACTTAAGAGAACGTTGAAAGGATGGAGTTTGGCAAAACTATGTTGAAAATAGATTATTGTTGTATATACAATACTATATGTGTCCTCGTATAGGGCAAAAATGCTACATAATATGCAATAATTTAGCGGTCATACATAAATACTATGCACTGTTGTATTTTACAATCTCTGGATATTTTAAACTCAATCCACCTTGTGGGCCAGTTGTGTCACACTTGTGTTGGGGGACTAGATTATTGATTAGGCAATCTAAGATTATGCAGCAAAGATGGCAGATGATTTAACAAAGAATAACTGCATTGACACAGATCTCTGAATCACTATATAGTCGAATGAAAATTATGACTAATATACAATATAACTTCTGGATTTATGGATTTAATACTATCTGAAACAATTGAAATTGGTAACATGTTATGTATAGTTCAAGGAAGGGATTATGTTTAGTGAATGGCCTGGTGAGGTTTAGTGAGGACTATTGATAGTATACAACGGCGGATCCCAAACTGTGTGCCGCGGCTCCCAGGGGTGCCGCGGCGCTGTCACTGGGGTGCCGCGGGCCAGCCATAAAAAAAAAAGAGAGAGCACATAAACTTACCAATCCGCTGGGCGCGGGGACCCAGCAGCCTCCTCTCTCCCGCAGCTGTCACTGAATATCGACGTCAGTAACAGCTGCGGGAGAGAGGAGGCTGCTGGGTCCCGGCGCCCAGCGGATTGGTAAGTTTATGTGCTCTCTCTTTTTTTTATGGCTGGGAGAAGCGGAGGAGGACAGCGGGCAGCGGAGGAGGACAGCGGGCAGCGGAGGAGGACAGCGGGCAGCAGAGGAGGACAGCGGGCAGCGGAGGAGGACAGCGGGCAGCAGCGGGAAGCAGAGGAGGACAGAGGGCAGCAGAGGAGGACAGCGGGCAGCAGAGGAGGACAGCGGGCAGCAGGGAAGCAGAGGGGGGCAGCGGGCAGCAGAGTGACAGAGGGCTGCAGAGGGGGGCAGCGTGACAGAGGGCTGCAGAGAAGGACAGAGGGCAGAGGAGGGGGACAGCGGGCAGCAGAGGAGGGGGACAGCGGGCAGCAGAGGAGGACAGCGGGCAGCAGAGGAGGACAGCGGGCAGCAGAGGAGGACAGCGGGCAGCAGAGGGGGGCAGCGGGCAGCAGAGTGACAGAGGGCTGCAGAGCAGGGCAGCGTGACAGAGGGCTGCAGAGGGGGCAGAGTGCCTGGGGGCAGAGTGCCTGGATGCAGAGGGGGCAGTGTGACAGAGGGCAGAGGAGGGGGACAGAGGGCAGAGGAGGGGTACAGCGTGGCAGGGCAGAGGAGGGGGACAGCGTGACAGAGGAGGGGGACAGCGTGACAGAGGGCACTGAGAGGTGACAGAGGGCAGAGGGGGAAGTGTGACAGAGGGCAGAGGAGGGGGAAAGTGTGACAGAGGAGGGAGACAGTGTGACAGAGGGCAGAGGAGGGGTCAGAGGGCAGATGAGGGGTACAGCGTGACAGAGGGCAGATGAGGAGGACAGCGTGACAGAGGGGGGGGACAGCGTGACAGAGGGCAGTGAGAGGGGGCAGCATCAGAGGGGGCAGCGTGAGAGGGGGCAGAGTGACTGGATGCAGAGGGGGCAGTGTGTCTGGATGTAGAGGGGGCATTTTTGCATACAACTAAATAAGTATTTCTGTCCTGACCTAAATACTTATTACATTTTTTTGACCCAACTACTTCTAAAACAGGACTGCTCAGTAATTATTTTGGAGGGGTGCCTTGAAAAAATTTGGAGACTCGGTAGGGTGCCGTGAACTGCAAAAGTTTGGGAACCACTGGTATACAAGATATTTGTAGATTACATTTTTATTATCCACACTAAAAATATTAGATGTTTGGTTTAATTCAACTGCAGTTCACTGGTGTAATTTTTAATCTGTATCGTCTTTGAAGGCTCTATATAAAAACATTAAACATACAAGACAGAATAATGAACTGCTATTTTGGGGTAATTATGACAAATAACTTTTAGAAATTAACTTCTCTGTCAACGTTTGTGAAGATACCACCCTTAGCCGGGATGGCAGTTACCCTTTGTGGGATTCTACTCACTCGGTTAGACCAGAATATATCCAAAATAAGACTTTATTACGACAGCACAACACCACAAGACGTTCACAAGATACAGGGTAAATGGTAGCATGTATCCTCCAGCAGCCTCTTGCAGTCAGCACTCCAAAGTAATAATCTCTGTCTCTTTAAGAGTCTTATTCTCCCGCAATATTACCTCTACCGATTAGCAAAACAGTTATGGTGTCGCCCAGCCTGGGTTACTGGCTCACACCGACCCTGTTCTGATAGGGTTGCCTCCAGCGGCATCACGATGCCTGGCCCAGAGTCCTTTTCACTGATCTCTTGTATACCAGGATCCTCCAAGCTAGAATAGCTCCCTTGACATTCTGCTTTCCCTATATTCTTCCCTGTATACACAGGAAGTAGAGTCAAATGTCTCAAACCTCCCTCTTACAGCAGGGGCACTTTAGCTGCTAGACATACTGTCCTTGTTACCTTGATTATACAATAGAATGGCTTAACTCAATTAGCTGTTTTGGCTGGATTCACTAAACATGGGGTTACAATATTACAGCAGGGAATGACGCTGCACGCTTACTGGAAACAATAAGACTTTTGACACATTGTATCAGCAGTGTTACGCCATCTGAATCTGTGATACATTTTGATACAATAACATTTATATTGATACATTTCCCAATGCTATTTCACCCAATATATTACTGTGGAGGCACATTGCATATCATTTAGAAGTTCTAACCTCATTACCTTTCAGATTACCTGTTGACCTAGCCAATTAACATGGGCTGCCAGTTTGTTAACTCAGATATTATTCTGATTACAAACCAAATCTAAGCTGCCCCTCATAACAATGGACATTTGAAACAAATGGTAATTACATTAGCTAACACTAGCAAAATGACTGCTACTGGTTATTTTTACACAGTATGGCAATATTCTTTATATTTGTACTACATACAATATTGCAGGTAATAGCAAGGGCAAAATGTACCTAATAAATAATAATACACATAATACACCGATACTCTGGTGTATATACTAAGACTGGGCCAAGGATTTAAAAGTACATTAAACCATGAGAAACGGGTGATGAATACAAAGTTCTCAGTCCAGTAGCACCCTGTTTCCTCACAATGTTGTTACATGAACTTACAGTAGAGCTCAAGAGGTCAATGTCAACATTGTATGTTTTCAAAAGAGCCTAGATGGTACTTCACAAACATATTGCATCTTTCAGCAAACACCACTTAACCGCTGAATCTTCCTCCCTTCTTATCTACTAATTTGTATTTACCACAAACATCATCTCATGAAGGATGTGTGTTGACACAGTTAATATTTGCTTTGAAAAGCTTATTTTCTCCATTACACAAGAACCACAGAAATCATGCATTTGCCTAAAGTTAATAAAGACATATATTAAATATCCTTTATAAGCTACTTAGAAATCAGGGTTGATTTATTAAAGGGCAAAAAGCCCTTTTACCTGCTGGCCAAATGGACTGGATTATCTCTGTTTGATCTGCCACTGGGGTTATTGCCAATTATAACCCAGTTATTGTGAGTGATAACCTCACCAGCTGTAATGATTGCTGGTGAATGTCTCCCCCATGGTTATGTATTGGGTAGGGGGGTTGTGTTACATAGTGAATATGTGTTATAACATTACTAGAGCAGAAGCCTTAAAAAGCAGTTTTTAATGCAGTTCTATTCACATTATTTTAAAAAATTGCATTTATAAAAAATTTAAAAAGTTGTATTTCTTTAATGGGGATGTAGTTGAAATGTTAACATTCAAAATCTCAACACCATAATGTCAACAGTCATAATGTCTACATGTTCATAATGTCTACACAGTTAAAATGTCGACATGCATAATGTGTAGACATTCAAAATGGCAGCATTTAAAATGTGTGCAGGGTTGTAATGTCAGCATTGAAAATATCAACACCAATAAAAAGATGTAAACAAAAAAAGGCAATATATGTAAATAAAAACAGAAAATAAATGTAAAACAAAAATACGGCGTACCCCCTTAGAAACAGCTTAACCAAGCTTATTGTTGAGGGCTTGACTTCGGGTTTCCCAAGTGCCAACATGGCTTGGCAGCCATGGGTATGCTGGTCCTTGTAGGTATTCTACAGTTTTAAAGGTGTATTGTGGCTATTGAATAGAAAACAAATTGTAATATCGTTCAAGTAATTGTGGTTTGCATTATATACTGATTTATTGTAAATAAGTTATTCACTTGATATGCCAAAAATTAAATAGTATATAGCTGGCAAAATCCTATCCCTGTCCATTATTCGGTCTGAGTGTGTTTTTAAAAGTGAAGTTTCTGTGTAGGATTACCTAAATGTGTCTGGGGGTCCTTTCTGAGCTTCTTGACCAGCTAACTAAAGGGTGGATCTGTAATAGGCTCTAACACTACTGAAAACCTTCCTAAGAACTATGACTCAGGTGCCTGTAACTCGCATGTACAAAGGGGAATTGGTCAGAGAATGTCACAATGAAGTGGAAAAGTACAAATGTTTTTAGTTTCTTGAGTTACTCATAATTGTTCTATGGTTTATGGAGCAATGTTTTTGCTTCCTGCAGCCATCAGCTATAGCTCAGCTGCTGTATACAAGAGACCAGATTTGACTAAACTCCTGTAAAGCACTAACCAGTGGTGGAAGTGGGGGTGTATACGGTGGTATGCCATACCACCACTTCTCCTACTGCCTTCATTGTTAACACTATCAAATTCCATTCACTTCCATTTATATTACAGTTTTCATACCACCACTTCTAAATTTCCACTTTGACCACTGGTAGTAACTATACGTGGCTCAGCGTTTTTATACTAGGCACCAAAAATAGAGAGGATCCAGCTTTGTTCTCATACTCCATGAGCTTGATGCTAGGGTTAAATTGTATGTATGTGTGATAACTGCTGAACATAATGTGGCTGAGACAGAATGCACAGTATAAATTGCATGTAATTGTTCTGCACATGATCACGAAGAGAACGCAGGCATATGCACCATCTGACACTTGTGACAACTTATGGCTGTAGAGGTTTACAGGGAAGGAAGGGGTAGTCTAACATAGTCAAGTACAATAAGGGCATGTACAGTATGCAGAAATGCAGCTGCAACAGACCTGCACAGAGACGCCTGTCGGGAGCTGTGTCTTCTGCACCTGCTAGATGGCAGATGTAAATACACGCTTATGATGATGGTTGCAAGCACTAGCTAGCTGCTTCCAATTGGCTGATTGTGTATATATGCTGCAGGTGATGAGCTGGACACATCTTGAGATGCCTATGATTCAGCATATGACCATAAATATGCTATGTCTATGTTACGGCTAACGGTCTTAACATAAACCCGTAGAACCAGATGGAGAGGTCTTCACCTATAGCAGCCGCCTTTCCCGTTGAGCTCGTTACGCTCACAGGTACTCGGATGCCCCCAGTACTTATACTCAAGGTAGTACAGGTATATGAATGTACCGTAGCGCATAGTAGCGGGGAGTAGAATCTAGAGGAGTCGGGAACAGGCCGAGGTCGTAGGTTAGAAGCAGGCAACGAGGTTAGGGACAGACAAGATGTCAGGGCTGGCAGCGATCAAAGGAGGTACGGGTCACAAGCAAAAGGTCGGAGCAACAGGCAAGAATCAAGTCCAAATAACAATACCAGGGGTCAAACACGGAGGGTCCAAAACAGCAACAGGTTCAAGGGCACTGGAGTAGGCTAGTACACAGGCTACTGAGAACTATAATCGGCAGGGAGGCTAGGCCCTTTCTGCCTTATATACCAACACTAACCAATGGCCACAGAGGGGAGTAACAATCAGCCCAGGAGCTGAATAATAAATAAATGATTGGTGCTGCTTTGCGCACCCGCCCGGCTGCCCCTAATGCCGGGACGCGGCGCTGACATACAGAGCATCCCTGTTGTCTAGGCAACGGCCGGGGCAACACAGGAAGCTTCCTGCAGGCACGGAGAGTCGTGGTGGCCTGAGGCACCGCCGCGACTCGTGACAGTTTATGAGTGGCTTTGTTTTAGAGTAAATCAATTAACATGCATCTAACTCATCAGACCCAAATGTAGGTGTAATGTCTGGACATAGTTCATGCACTCACTGCTGGGCAGTATATAGAGAACTATAGAGAATATATAAAGAAGCTGATGGGCATCTTTTTATTAGTTTAATTTCACACATTTCATTGAGATTAGTTTAGTTTATTTACTGGGTAAACCAAGAATAGCATAGCTCCCAGCATTCAGAATCCCGAAAGCGGGACAAATCAAACCCTGGCCCCCCACCCAAAACTCCTCCCAGTTACAACTAAACTCTTCCCACAAATGTTCATTTTTGTTCAAAGATAAACCCACCTTCCCATGAAGCCCCATCCCTTTTGCAGGCTGCGGATCAGGATGACCCACCAAAATAGCGACAGTTGGGAGGTATGGAATAGTGTTTTATACACCCATTACCCCTCTGTCAAGGACTTTATCCATGTGGAGTTAGTATGTTCTCTTGTGTTTGTGTGAATTTCCACACTCCAAAAACATGCGAGTAGGGTAAATTACAAAATTAACCTGTCTGTGTGTGTATTAGGGAATTTAAACTGTTGGCTCGGGTACGTTTTTCCGAAGATGAGAACTGCGATAGTAATTACACCGACAGTAATATGGCGATAAGTAGAATCCCGGCATGGAGCAAATACAGACTTACATAAAACCAACTGATAACATTTCAGACACGCCGATAGCAAAAAATGCTGGCAACGTGATTCTCATCATATTGCCGGTTTTAATGGGGCAATGCCAGTACCCGGCACATGTATAATTAAAAAAAGGGTTAGAGGACCGGGTCCTGACATTGCCCGCTTAAAACCGGGAATGTGACGAGAATGACACTGCCGGAATTTTCTGCTAGCGGAATTTGTATGCGGCGTGTCTGAAATGTTATCAATTGCCAGCGCTAATTTTTCAGCACTGGAATACAGTCATTGCTAGTAAAAAAAGAGAATAATAATATTGCATTACACATGGCCATAAATTAGCGTACTATTTATTTATTTATTCATAATTTTAAGCTTCTATATTAATGTATAGATATTTGCAGATATTGAGGGCTAATGAAAAGCAATATTTTAAACAAATTGACACAACATGTACATTTTATATTGTACAGCACACAGATACACCGATCAGCCACAACATTAAAACCACTGACAAGTGAAGTGAATAACATTGATTATCTTGTTACAAGTGTAAGGATCTGAGCAACTTTGACAAGGGCCAAATTGTGATGGCTAGACGACTGGGTGGGAGCATCTCCAAAATGGCAGGTATTGTGTGGTGTTTCTGGTATGCAGTGGTTAGTACCTACCAAAAGTGGTTCAAGGAAAGATAACTGTGGATACAGCTACAGGGTCATCAGCGCCCTAAGCTCATAGATGTGCGTGGGGAGTGAAGGTTAGGCCATCTGGTCCAATCCCACAGAGGAGCTACTGTAGCACAAATTGCTGAATAAGTAAACTCTGGCTATTATAAAATGGTGTCAGTGCATCATGGCCTGCTGCGTATGCAGCTGTGTAGCAGCAGAACAGTCAGAGTACCCATGTTGACCCCTGTCCACTACCGTAAGTGCCTACAATGGGCACATGAGCGCCAGAACTGGACCATGGAGCAATGGAAGAAGGTGGCCTTTTCTTTTGAGTCACGCATTCTTTTACATCATCTGGACGGCCAGGTGCGTGTGCATCATTTACCTGTGAAAAAGCACTATGGGAAGAAGGCAAGCCAGTGGAGGCAGTATGATGCTCTGGGCAACGTTCTGCTGGGAATTCTTGGGTCCTGTATTCATGTGCATGTTACTTTGACATGTACTACCTACCTAAACATTGTTGAAGACCACCCCTTCATGGCAATGGTATTCCCTGATGACAGTGGCCTCTTTCAGCATGATAATACACCCTGAAACACTGCAGCAATTGTTCACAAATGGTTCAGGAATGGTTTGAGGAACATGACAAATAGTTCAAGGTGTTGACTTGGCCTCCAAATTCCCCAGATCTCAATCCGATCAAGCTTTTACGGGATGTGCTGGAAAAACAAGTCCGAGCCATGGAGGCCCCACCTTGCAACTTACAGGACTTAAAGGATCTGCTGCTAAAGTCTTGGTGCCAGACACCACAAGAAACCTTCAGAGGTCTTGTGGAATCCATTCCTTGATGGGTAAGAGCTGTTTTGGCAGCCCAATGGGGACCAACATATTATAAGGCAGGTGGTTTTATTGTGTGAATAATCGGTGTAGGTTGTAATTTAACTTTTAGAATACTAAAACATACTATATGGCATGAGAAATTACATTATATAAATCTCACATGTTGCATGCCAACAATGTTGCACAATCTATGCAAGTAAATCAACTTCATTTGTTATCTGGCATTGTATGTCTTTGCCACCAGAAGTGCAGAGTGATTTATCAATAGGGAAATAACACAGTTCCAGTAATTGTAGTTCCAGTAATTGTTTCCAAGCAGGATGTTACAGCATAAAAAGTATCCTGATTTTAAAATTAGCTGTATATTTTCTCTAGGCACATGTTTGCCCTGGAGGCAACTATGCCCCACACATCTCTATAAGCTCCTTTTTAATGTGGACATATTTTGAGAACATTCAGGACTTATTTTTGTGTCCAAAAGGTTAATCCCAATGGACCAGGTTAAGTGTTAGATTTGAAGGTAACTTCATATGTCGGTATTTTGACTTGAACATTTACAGAGCATTTAGGTCCGGCAATAGCAAAGATACACCAGTCATTATCATCAACTTATGACTTGTGTACATGTTGGCATTTGGATGCGTCCAGTGCAGGGAGCTCCTTAAGGAGCAGTTCTCATCCTCTCAAAGTGTTTTTTGTTTTAATTTCAATTGAACTGCCTCAGGAAACAAGATTCCCTTTGAACTATGTTGATGATGAAGAATTTCCTGTCTAATAAAATAGTGAAAGAAGAGATTCAGAGGTTTTTTTTTTTAAAATAAAATTGCATTTAAACTGTATGTATGTTTGTTTTTTTTATTACACTAAAGTCTAGCTGGCAGCCATGGGCAAGCTGGGACATGTAATATTACAATAGTTTGTTATTCATTTTTAACTATTTTCCTGGCACCAACTGCATCAAAGGTGCCAGTAAGAGCCCTATTGGTATTGCTAGTTAACATGTGGCAGGTTGGTCCTAGAAGGGAGGGTATGCACTTGATTTTGGTGGGTTCAACCCCCCTGAACAGTCTGGACCTGGACCACATTATAATGGAGGGACCCCATGTTTAGGGTCTCCCAGTTATAATGTGACCCTTTGCAGTTTGCAGACCTTCCATGTTGCCATTGAAAGACCTTCTCCTCTTTTGACGGTACAAAAATGTGGCTTCCGTTAAAAAAAAGTAAGGAAAAAAGACATAAATTCACTGAACAGTGTTGTCCTAAGTATTTTCGATCATGGAAGTTATTTGGATGGGAACCTAACATAATCATTTTACTAGCACTGCTAAATAAATTATTTTTCATTTTGCTTGATTTTGTTTCCAGGGGTTAAAAGAAATAACTTTTTTTATTCATAGATCATCATCTCTGTCCTCAATCACTTTGTGAATTCATGTGCATTGGCGTATGCATTATACATTTCAAATCTGCAGTATGTCAGAGGTCAATATATTTATTTTCCAGACCTTTTATGATCCATGCTATTCTCACCATTGACAAATAGCTTATCTGTAACCAAAATTTTTCATCATGGACAATACATTAATGTTACCTTGTTTTCCATATCTCACCCAAATTATCTGCATGTGCATTTTTAGGTTATGGGTTTGAGAATATGAGGTAACCTAGTAGTATTGCTTATTTTATCTGTACAAATACATTTGGATACCATGAGATCCTCTCGGGATGCAAAAAGCCCAACAAAAGAAACACAGGAAGTTTCTTAAAAGCTTTTCATTGTGATGAAACCAACTTCCCCATATTATTCATTTTAAAAATGATATTGAATTTCCCTGTTCTGATGCCAATTGCCTTATTTTGTTACAAAGACTTTATTTTCTCTATGATTAACATTTATTATTGTGATGTTCTTTCTTTTTTTATAAATGTTCTGACTACCCACATAGGTGTAAATGATTTACTGAAGTGTAAGTGGTGAAGTATTACAAGTAAGTAAATTGAATTTCTAATTTTCATCTATGGAGTATGGGGGATTATGGGGGATATTAGACAGTATTTCCTGGAAGATAATGTAATTAAAGTGGATCCAAGAAATTGAAAGGGAACTACAGATGTATTACACTGTAATTAATATTGCTCTGCAGTCAATTGTAAAACTATTCCTCTTAAGGAATAAGCAGTTTGACAAAAGACTTGTTGCATTGACTTTCAGTAGACCAAAAGCTATGTGTATAGGAAAAAACTATCCTCCATGACACATAACGCTATTTCAAATATCGATAGTTCTGACCGGTGTCATTCCTTAAAAAAGAATGAAAATCATTAAAAAATCATTTATTCAGGCCAGGTCCATCAATGCACACTGGCATTTAACCAGGTATTACAGAGATTTAGGAGATGCACTGCAAAACATTAGTGAATGACCGGATCATCATTCTCCACCTCCATGATGAGTTTGCCAATGAGGGAGTAAAAAGATATACTTTCATCATCCTTATAATTTATTCAAACAAATATAATGGTTCAATTTATTGTAATAAATATAATTTATGATTTGTACATTTCTGTTGAGCGCCACCATTAACAATCTTTTTCTTAATATCTAATTAGTACCAGAATAGATAGTTACCATGTTTGCTTTGCCATTCCTTGTTGAGTCAACCTTAGACATCATCCAGCTGTCTCCTATTGGTGTTATTTGACCTTGTGAGTATTTGTTTCCAGGCCAGTGACATCTATATTCTACATTTATGTATAATGGCTAGTACCCTTACCCTGCCTAAGAATGACTACTCTATCTAAAGATATATTTTTCCATCTTCTATGCCTTCAACATCCATTTTGCATCAGTCCATAGAAGGTGGTGTTCCAATATTCTACCCATTGTGGTCATTTGTTAAGTAGTATGTCAGAGATATGCATGACATAGTAGAGGCTGGAAAAGATAATGAACTACCAGGGAATCATCATAGATTGTTGAAGGAACTTGTTAAAATGCAGGGATAACATCATATCTAAATTATACCAGTCATCCACATAAACACTTTGGGACAAGGCAAGGACCTCAATAAAATAAAATTCCCAAGTCTAAAAAACACATGAATGTAACCCTGTCACTGTGTGTGATGTTGAATTGCATGAGTTGGGTAGTCCACCTCCTTCTCTACCCTGCCTAGTTATTTAAACAAAAATCTTTTTTTAGGGATTCCTACTTATGGCCCCCAGGACACTGTAGGATACTTCTACAATATGTAACAGGGCAATCAACAACACCAGACTGATTGTCCACTTGACCCATTATGTCAACAAGTGCAGGTTACTGCATCACTCTTTCTCACCATTGATGCTGAAAAGGCCTTTGACCAAGTTGAGTGGCCCTTCATGGTGAGCTCTCTCACCTTCTATGGATTTCAAGGCAAGTTCTTCACAGGAGAATTGGCTCTCTACCATAACTGCACAACCTCAGTCTTGATGAATGGGTGCTCTTCCCCTTAGTTTCCAGTAAGTAAATGAAAAAGGCAAGAATGCCCTTTATCCCCTCTTATTAACACCCTGACTATTGAGCCCCTTTGCCACCGAAATAAGGATGAACCCAGATATTACTGGTATAAAGATGGTATCTGGTAACCACATAGTTGCTCTTTATGCAGATGACATCGTCCTCACTATTTTAAACCACTTTATTTCGCGCCCAATTTGTTTGCTATGATTCAACGCTTTTCATCAATATCCAATCTGGCAAAAACATGTCCAAGACGGAAATACTAGACTTTTTTATCCCCAAACCCTCCTAAAGAACTACTCAAGCTTAGCTTCCCCTTTACTTGCTATGCCAATCAAATCAAATACCTTGGAAACATGCTCACAAAAAAAAATCTATTCCAAGTCAATTATCCCCCACTCTTCAATCACATTAAAAAAATGGCACTTTATTTCCTGCATTAGGTATATCACCTTGGTAAAGATGAACCTCCTTACAAGACTATTATACCTTTTCCATATCTTATCCATTCAAGTTTCCCCTCCTTTCTATCCTCTCTTTAAAATCTAGTGATACAATTCATTTGATCTGGAAAGAAACCATGGATCTAGGTCTGCATTATTCAAATGATCACTGCAGCAGGTGGTCTGGGCATATGCATTTTTCTTAATACTATGCAGCATGATTGATACAATGCATACATATGACACTCTCCACCAGGTATCAGAATTTGCATGGACATAGAGACAACAATGGCAGGCAGCTTTCCAATATGTTCATTATTCTGGCTCACCTCAGTTCAGAGATCCCTTCCTCCTCGAGCACATCCTGTACTTTCCTCTCCCTGGCACTCAGGACTCATTGTAACAGGAGGGCCAATCTGTCTCCTTCACCTTTGTGAAGGAGCTCTGTCAATGTAACTCAGATATTGGCTCTACAGCGCCCGTGATGGTGTCATCACAAGGGGTGGAGCACAGGCAACAGAAATCCTGAAGGGATTCCCATATTGGCCACTTGTGCCTCACTTCGCTCTTCACACTGGACGACACAGGTGCAAATAAAGATTTGAGCTGGCCATAATCCAGCCCATATCAAACAAAGAAACACAGAGTAACATATGACCTGGCAGGAAGCCAACTCATACAAAGAATAGGAAGTATGTACACTCAGGAATGAATCACCAACCCAGGTAGTGTGCAGTTGTCGGGGGGTGAAGGTCGTAAACCTTGACCCAGCTTTAAATAACTCTCTTTGATCCCTGAACTTCACTTACCTGGAATCCTTAGGACACTTCCAGCACACTTTCTTGGGCACTCTGCCTTCATTCGCTATGCCTACATTTTGTCTGCCTGTATTTTGTATAATCTGCCTGCATTTTATATATTTGTATATTCTGCCTGTATTTTATATTATCTGCTTAAATTTTGCATACTCTCTATAGTGTGTCTGCAATTTATGTACCCTGCAATACACTGTAATCTGTCTGCATATATTCTGCCTGCAATTTATATAAATATATTTTTAACTACCCTGCTATATAATATACTCTGTGTGCATTTTAAATGTGCTGTTTTACTGTACTTTATCTGCAAAAATCCTGCCATCTACTTTTAACCCTACAATTTCACTGCAAATCCCTACAATGGATGCCTTATTATCCGTACACTGCAATTCCATGTGTAGTTTTTCTATCTTACACTCTCTTTCTTTTTATCTATCTCTTCCTCCTATATATCTATCTAAAGTATCTCTATATTTCACCTTTGCACATACTTGCTCTCTCATATTTTCTTGCTCTCTTTGTGTATCTTTTCCATCCTTTCTGTTTATGTATCTTTCCTGCTCTTTCTCGTTATCCGCATACTCTCTCACTCTCTCTAAAATATACACATACACAAAGAGCATTATTTCTACCTTTCAGCATACACACCCTCATACATCTATATATATCCACACATACACACAAAAGAATCCCTGAATTTAAATGCACAAAGGAGGATTGATGAAATATAAAGTTAACTTAACAACAGAATAGGGTAATACATTATAAGAGTTGAACTGTAAACTCACTTTTGTGGTGGCTTAGTAATATATGTGATAATATCATGTCTGTTGAAAATATAATGTATTATCTGTATTGTATGTAAGCATTTTATGCACTGTATACTTGATCTCTAGGTTATCTTTGTAAACTAAAGAAAATTGTACCTTGTGTCTGCTTGTAAGTTTTGATAACTGAGAAAAGGGATGAATGAATGGTTTGTTAATATTGATAATGCAGTATAGTGGAGTGGATGATAGATTGGTAATAATTTAACAACTAACACAGAATGGTGGGCTATTTGATGTGGAAGTCAATAGATGTGCAAAATTTGGATTGCATAGAAGCGGGTCAAACAAGGAAACACGTAAAGTCGCTCTTACGGATTTCTAGTCGGGACACATGTTGCAACTGGGATTCCTTGTTTACAGATGGCATGGTACAAGGTGAATGTTTAAAAAAAAGTTTGTGTAAAATAATGCCTCTTAAGTACATCTGTGATGTGATAGCTGCACGTTAACCGGCGTGACTAAAACAGCAAAAAAATTGCAAACTGCATCATAATATGATTATTAATGAGATTACATATTAAGAAGATCCAATGCATTGTATCATTATTATGGCGGTACACATGGTATCTTATAACACCCTTCTCCAATTGTTCCACTTTGAGGAAATCCAGCAGCACCACCCCCCCCCCCAGGCTTCACACTATACATGTCCTCCATATGGTTAAGGGCAAGTATCCTGTTCTTAAATAACCTTTCCATGACAGGGCTCTTCCTTCAGTTTTCAGATTTGGAGGATTCACTTGGATTCTCAAAAGGGCAGTTTCACCATATCTGCAGGTTAGGCCATCCTACCACTCTGTTAACGTCTGCCTCTTGAGCAGACCAGCCTCTATTATAGGAAACCTTTGTCTTTTTGGTCACTCTTCCAAGGGTCTTATCTCAACACCTTAAATGGTGAGGAATACCTGTACTATACAAAAACTGATCTTGCTAATTCCTTAGACCTGGAGGAGGCAGCTGACATTCACAAAGGGGTTGCTATAGCCTCTATCTATGTGTCCATAAAAGAGAATGCCTAAAAACTACTCTGCCAGTGGTGTAATGTCCCAACTAGGCTCTTTGCCATATCCTGATGATTCGGACCCTTGTTGGAGGAATTGTAATCAGCTGGGATCTTTCCTGGATATATGGTGGAGCTGCCCTAAATTTCAACCATTCTGTAAATAAATTATCGCCTTAGCCATAAACATCATATATTTGCAGATTTCACATGACCCTAAGTATATTCTGCTCCCTTTACCTATCCCAGACTTTCCCAAACACTCCCTCAAACTGCATAGACCCATCATGAGTGCTGCAACATGTCAATTTGCAGTATAAAAGAAAAAACTCATCCCCCAGCCATCATCTTGGTCTTTAAAGGGGTGTGTTACACTTAACAAATCGTGCACATAACATCCTTCAACAAAGTATGGGCCTCTTGAACCTGCTTTCATGGTCAGCCTCTTCTCAACCTATAAACCAGTAATTGATCTTTGCATTGTTGAGATCTTGCCCAACAACTATGCACCCTAGTGATTCTCCTCCTTGCTCTCACCCACCCATCCATCCATCCTGACCCAAATCCACCCTTGTTATATAAAGTATTGTTTTTCAACTTAAACTGATAAAGTGGCGCCCGTATTGTTAACAAATACCTTTTTTTTTGTTAAAGTAAAAATGGTAACGTCCGTTCCCTACTTAAGCACCTCCAATCCTTATGCATATAGTTTAGCTACTTAACTAAATTGTTTTTTAACATCTCTTCGTTAAGTAAGGTGCCCATAAAGGGCCTTACTTAATGGACTTTAGCTTCATAAGTTAAATTAAATATTAGCAGCCTCACATGTGACATCTGGTCCTACAAATAGTTTTCAGGAAGGCATTGGATGATATTATGAAATTAGAGTGTAACAGGCACTTGGAGGTAGGAAATTATCCAAAGACAAAGTCTGAAAGAAAACAGAATTTTATTATGCCTGGCTTTCGATCCAGGTAGATGGAACAACAGTTACATCAGGAAACACATTCACAACAGTTAGCAGATGGCATAAAGGGTGTTCATAAAAACATAAATTTACTGCTATTTTGGATTCAAAAACGGAACTGTATTTTTGTGCACAGAAATTACAGATCACTTACTGTGACACTATTATACTGTTTCTTACAATTGACAATTGTATCATGCTTTAAAGAAAAAGTCACTCTTCAATCTTTCACCTTCACAGAGTGTTCAATTCTTTTATTGTGACTTGACTACTACTGGCCTTTTTCAACACTACCGTTTATGTTTTTTCCCCCTTTTTGTCCTCATCCCCCCTTTCCTTTTTGCTTCCCCTATGCTTGTTTTTATCCCAACTCTTACACCTTGATTTGGTTTATGTATTTGTTTTTTTGTGCTTGTTTTATGTATTGTGGTGTTATCTGTTTGGTATATGTGTGTATAAAATATACACGTACAACACTTGTTAGTTACTACATAATTATTTTTAATTATTTTCACCCAACCATCTACAGATTTCTTGCTTGCGCCAGGGAAATCCTGTTTATTTCTGATCAAACAAACAGCTGAAAAGATCTCCTCTATATAGACCAGGTGGGAGTGTCACCTGTCCATCAAGCCAGGGGGAAAAGTGTAAAGTATTTAAGCCTGAGTTGTCCATTATGCAGCGAGACCAATTTAGGACAAGTTGGACGGTGACTAGGGAGTTGGTCTTAGTATAAGGATCACAAGTAAATGGTATGGAATATTGTGTTGTGATCTACTTTTCCATTTTGACAATAAAAGTGCAAAGCAAAATCATGAAATTTCTGTCTATGCATCATCGGAAGGGTGCTTGTGTCACAAGTGGTGTCAGAAGCGGGATGCTTAGGAAGGCAAGTTTCACCTTTCCAATTCAAATAGAAATTGACATGGAAGAAGTTTTGAGAGCCCTTGTGAATGTGGCTGCTGCAAAGCCAGAGCAGCAGGCTCAGGTGCTACGAGTTGCAGAGGCACAGGAGGAAAACACCAGGCTTTTATGGGAAGAGTTAGCCAAGGAGAGACATGACGGAAATCTACCACTTGGTTTGGCTTTGCAGAAAATAAAACTCGTCTCATTTGTCAGAGAACCTGTACCAAAACCATGTATAAGGCATCTCTTACTAATACCAATAGTTCAGGTCCTCTTTCAATATATAGGTATGGACCTTGTGGGACCATTAGAGAAGGTCACTCATGCGCACCAATAAATACTAGTGGTGCTTGACTATGCAAGGCAGTTCCCCTGTGGAATATAAAGTCCAGCACCATAGCCAAAGATCTTTTGTTAATTTTTACATGTTTGGTAATTCCCAAGGGAATTCTTACTGACCAGGGTAACCCATTCATGTTCAAGTTGAAGAAGAACATGTGTCATCTCTTAGGGTTGAGGGCTTTTCATTTCTCTTTGTATCATCCACAAACAGAGGGCCTGGTGGAGCACGTTAGCCGCACCTTAAAATATATGAACATATAGTCAGAAAAAGAAATTGGGATACTCTTACTTCATATTTATTATTTGTCAACCATTGGTACCACAAGCCCAACAAGGTTTAAACCTTTTGAGTTATTGTTTGAGAGACAGCCAAGGGGTATCTTGGATCTGTTGAAATAATAATGGGATCAGCAAGGCCCCAGACATCAAAATTTTGTAAAATTTGTAGCCCAAATGTGCGAAAGGTTGGGAAAGATTGGGCCCATTGTACAACAATATGTAAAAAAGACATGGAAATGAGAAGTTATGATAAAACTGCTGTAGTACAGTTTTTCAATCCTGGGGACAAGGTCCTGGTCCTCGTCCCAACCCTGGAAAGGAAACTTTTCACCCACTGGCAAGGTCCATATACGTCCTAAAGGCTGTTGGCCCTGTCAATTAAAGGATCTGTCAATTGGGGAGGAGAAAAGAGAAACAATTATCAATTATCATTTAAAACACTGCAACATGTATAGGGTGGACTCTTACCCCCCGCAGAATGGTAAATGCAACAAGAAACAAAACCCCTCTGCTGTTATTCAGCTTGCTGTCTCTTGTGCTTCATGAAAAATGAGGAGATTTATACCATTCTGCTGGGATAAGAGACCACCCTCATACGTGTTGCAGTATTTTAAAATATAATTGCTTTTGGAGACTGTCTCCATATGTGACAAGTTATGTATTTTAATAATAGCTAATGCACTATTAGTGCTATCCTTTTTGTCATGTGGAGCCAAATAATAGATATTAACACATTGGTAAAGAATAAAGAATAGAGTATTCCAATTAAGACACATTTTTGGGTTTTGGAAGGATTCTTGCAAGTGGATTCATGGAGGGGTGCGGCGCAGATTGTTCCCACTGGTTGGGTGTTACATGTAAATTTGCAAAATGATTAAAACAGAACAGTCTTACAAGTTTTCAGAGCATTAACTGTAACCTGTTTAAAAACGAAAATACCACATCTATAAAACTCTTATTTCAGGCGCTTACTTTTTTATAAACATATTAACGATGAATGAAACTTTTCTCTGAACAAACTTAGATTTTCCCAGTTCCAGGGTGATTTGTCTCTAAAGTCTTGAAAAAAAAATGAAATAATATCATATACAACAGAAATAATATCATATACATAAACCTTTCCAATCTTTTTGCTGTTCCAACTAGTCAGAAAGCTTTCTCCAAATATTGCGTGTACATATAATATAGAAGAGAAATAAAAACAATAGTGTAATTCCATTAGGACCTTTAACAAACACTCATTGTGAAAAGGAATTAAAACTAGGGATGAGCGCGCTCGGATTTCTGAAATCCGAGCCCACCCGAACGTTGCGGATCCGAGTCGGATCCGAGACAGATCCGGGTATTGGCGCCAAATTCAAAAGTGAAACTGAGGCTCTGACTCATAATCCCGTTGTCGGATCTCGCGATACTCGGATCCTATAAATTCCCCGCTAGTCGCCGCCATCTTCACTCGGGCATTGATCAGGGTAGAGGGAGGGTGTGTTAGGTGGTCCTCTGTGCTGTTTAGTTCTGTGCTGTTTAGTTCTGTGCTGTTTAGTGCTGTGCTGTTTAGTGCTGTGCTGTGCTGTGCTGTGCTGTGTTCTGCAGTATCAGTCCAGTGGTGCTGTGTGCTGTGCTCTGTCCTTCTGAGGTCAGTGGTGCTGCTGGGTCCTGTGCTGTGTCCTGTTCAGTCCAGTGGTGCTGTGTCCTGTGCTCTGTGCTTCTAAGGGCATAGTTATTTCCCCAATATTCCCCTGTGTTTAAAAAAATAAAAAAAAGTTTTTTTTATAAAATACCAAAAACTACTTTAATATTTTTTAATTACCACAAAATTTTCACAACCAATCCTGCAGTATAAGCCCATTGGTACTGCAATATTACCAAGTTCACACATTCAGCAGTAAAAGTCCAGTGGTACTGCAATATTACAAAGTTTACACATTCTGCAGTATCAGTCCAGTGGTGCTGTGTCCTGTGCTCTGTCCTGCTGAGTTCCGTAGTGCTGCTGGGTCCTGTGCCGTGTCCTGTTCAGTCCAGTGGTGCTGTGTCCTGTGCTCTGTGCTTCTAAGGGCATAGTTATTTCCCCATTATTCCCAAGTTTGTAAAAAATAAAAAAAAAGTAAAAAAAAATAAAAAAATTAAAAAAAAAAAAAAATATATAATAATTATAACCAAATTTGCAAAACCAATCCAGCATTATAAGTCCATTGGTACTGCAATATTACCAAGTTCACACATTCAGCAGTAAAAGTCCAGTGGTACTGCAATATTACAAAGTTTACACATTCTGCAGTATCAGTCCAGTGGTGCTGTGTCCTGTGCTCTGTCCTGCTGAGTTCCGTAGTGCTGCTGGGTCCTGTGCCGTGTCCTGTTCAGTCCAGTGGTGCTGTGTCCTGTGCTCTGTGCTTCTAAGGGCATAGTTATTTCCCCATTATTCCCAAGTTTGTAAAAAATAAAAAAAAAGTAAAAAAAAATAAAAAATTAAAAAAAAAAAAATATATATAATAATTATAACCAAATTTGCAAAACCAATCCAGCATTATAAGTCCATTGGTACTGCAATATTACCAAGTTCACACATTCAGCAGTAAAAGTCCAGTGGTACTGCAATATTACAAAGTTTACACATTCTGCAGTATCAGTCCAGTGGTGCTGTGTCCTGTGCTCTGTCCTGCTGAGTTCCGTAGTGCTGCTGGGTCCTGTGCCGTGTCCTGTTCAGTCCAGTGGTGCTGTGTCCTGTGCTCTGTGCTTCTAAGGGCATAGTTATTTCCCCATTATTCCCAAGTTTGTAAAAAATAAAAAAAAAGTAAAAAAAAATAAAAAATTTAAAAAAAAAAAAATATATATAATAATTATAACCAAATTTGCAAAACCAATCCAGCATTATAAGTCCATTGGTACTGCAATATTACCAAGTTCACACATTCAGCAGTAAAAGTCCAGTGGTACTGCAATATTACAAAGTTTACACATTCTGCAGTATCAGTCCAGTGGTGCTGTGTCCTGTGCTCTGTCCTGCTGAGTTCCGTAGTGCTGCTGGGTCCTGTGCCGTGTCCTGTTCAGTCCAGTGGTGCTGTGTCCTGTGCTCTGTGCTTCTAAGGGCATAGTTATTTCCCCATTATTCCCAAGTTTGTAAAAAATAAAAAAAAAGTAAAAAAAAATAAAAAAATTAAAAAAAAAAAAAAATATATAATAATTATAACCAAATTTGCAAAACCAATCCAGCATTATAAGTCCATTGGTACTGCAATATTACCAAGTTCACACATTCAGCAGTAAAAGTCCAGTGGTACTGCAATATTACAAAGTTTACACATTCTGCAGTATCAGTCCAGTGGTGCTGTGTCCTGTGCTCTGTCCTGCTGAGTTCCGTAGTGCTGCTGGGTCCTGTGCCGTGTCCTGTTCAGTCCAGTGGTGCTGTGTCCTGTGCTCTGTGCTTCTAAGGGCATAGTTATTTCCCCATTATTCCCAAGTTTGTAAAAAATAAAAAAAAAGTAAAAAAAAATAAAAAATTAAAAAAAAAAAAAATATATATAATAATTATAACCAAATTTGCAAAACCAATCCAGCATTATAAGTCCATTGGTACTGCAATATTACCAAGTTCACACATTCAGCAGTAAAAGTCCAGTGGTACTGCAATATTACAAAGTTTACACATTCTGCAGTATCAGTCCAGTGGTGCTGTGTCCTGTGCTCTGTCCTGCTGAGTTCCGTAGTGCTGCTGGGTCCTGTGCCGTGTCCTGTTCAGTCCAGTGGTGCTGTGTCCTGTGCTCTGTGCTTCTAAGGGCATAGTTATTTCCCCATTATTCCCAAGTTTGTAAAAAATAAAAAAAAAGTAAAAAAAAATAAAAAATTTAAAAAAAAAAAAATATATATAATAATTATAACCAAATTTGCAAAACCAATCCAGCATTATAAGTCCATTGGTACTGCAATATTACCAAGTTCACACATTCTGCAGTATCTTGTGCTACATATAATGGAGACCAAAAATTTGGAGGATAAAGTAGGGAAAGATCAAGACCCACTTCCTCCTAATGCTGAAGCTGCTGCCACTAGTCATGACATAGACGATGAAATGCCATCAACGTCGTCTTCCAAGCCCGATGCCCAATCTCGTAGTACCGGGCATGTAAAATCCAAAAAGCCCAAGTTAAGAAAAAGTAGCAAAAAGAGAAACTTAAAATCATCTGAGGAGAAACGTAAAGTTGCCAATATGCCATTTACGACACGGAGTGGCAAGGAACGGCTTAGGCCCTGGCCCGTGTTCATGACTAGTGGTTCAGCTTCACCCACGGATCTTAGCCCTCCTCCTCCTCCCCCCCCCTACAAAAAATTGAAGAGAGTTATGCTGTCAGCAACAAAACAGCAAACAACTCTGCCTTCTAAAGAGAAATTATCACAAATCCCCAAGGCGAGTCCAAGCGTGTTGGTGGTTGTCAAGCCTGACCTTCCCATCACTGTACGGGAAGAGGTGGCTCGGGAGGAGGCTATTGATGATGTAGCTGGCGCTGTGGAGGAACTTGATGATGAGGATGGTGATGTGGTTATTGTAAATGAGGCACCAGGGGGGGAAACAGCTGATGTCCATGGGATGAAAAAGCCCATCGTCATGCCTGGTCAGAAGACCAAAAAATGCACCTCTTCGGTCTGGAGTTATTTTTATCCAAATCCAGACAACCAATGTATGGCAATATGTAGCTTATGTAAAGCTCAAATAAGCAGGGGTAAGGATCTTGCCCACCTAGGAACATCCTCCCTTATACGTCACCTGAATAACCTTCATAGTTCAGTGGTTAGTTCAGGAACTGGGGCTAGGACCCTCATCGGTACAGGGACACCTAAATCCCGTGGTCCAGTTGGATACACACCAGCAACACCCTCCTCGTCAACTTCCTCCACAATCTCCATCAGATTCAGTCCTGCAGCCCAAGTCACCAGCCAGACTGAGTCCTCCTCAATACGGGATTCATCCGAGGAATCCTGCAGCGGTACGCCTACTACTGCCACTGCTGCTGTTGCTGCTGTTAGTCGGTCATCTTCCCAGAGGGGAAGTCGTAAGACCGCTAAGTCTTTCACCAAACAATTGACCGTCCAACAGTCGTTTGCCATGACCACCAAATACGATAGTAGTCACCCTATTGCAAAGCGTATAACTGCGGCTGTAACTGCAATGTTGGTGTTAGACGTGCGCCCGGTGTCCGCCATCAGTGGAGTGGGATTTAGAGGGTTGATGGAGGTATTGTGTCCCCGGTACCAAATCCCCTCGAGATTCCACTTCACTAGGCAGGCGATACCAAAAATGTACAGAGAAGTACGATCAAGTGTCCTCAGTGCTCTTAAAAATGCGGTTGTACCCACTGTCCACTTAACCACGGACATGTGGACAAGTGGTTCTGGGCAAACGAAGGACTATATGACTGTGACAGCCCACTGGGTAGATGCATCCCCTTCCGCAGCAACAGCAACAGCTGCATCAGTAGCAGCATCTACAAAATGGCTGCTCATGCAAAGGCAGGCAACATTGTGCATTACAGGCTTTAATAAGAGGCACAACGCTGCCAACATATTAGAGAAAATGAGGGAAATTATCTCCCAGTGGCTTACCCCACTTAGACTCTCATGGGGATTTGTGGTGTCAGACAATGCCAGTAACATTGTGCGGGCATTAAATATGGGCAATTTCCAGCACGTCCCATGTTTTGCCCACACCATTAATTTGGTGGTGCAGCATTACCTCAAGAGTGACAGGGGTGTGCAGGAGATGCTTGCGGTGGCCCGCAAAATTGCTGGACACTTTCGGCATTCAGCCAGTGCCTACCGCAGACTAGAGGCACATCAGAAAAGCTTGAACCTGCCCTGCCATCACCTCAAACAAGAGGTTGTGACGCGCTGGAACTCCACCCTCTATATGCTGCAGAGGATGGAGGAGCAGCAAAAGGCCATTCAGGCCTACACAGCCACCTACGACATAGGCAAAGGAGTGGGGATGCGCCTGAGTCAAGCGCAGTGGAGACTGATTTCCGTGTTGTGCAAGGTTCTGCAGCCATTTGAACTTGCCACACGAGAAGTCAGTTCCGACACTGCCAGCTTGAGTCAGGTCATTCCCCTGATCAGGCTGTTGCAGAAGCAGCTGGAGAAAGTGAGGGAGGAGCTGGTAAGCCATTGCGATTACAGCAAGCATGTAGCTCTTGTGGATGTAGCCCTTCGTACGCTTTGCCAGGATCCGAGGGTGGTCACTCTTTTAAAGTCAGAGGAATACATTCTGGCCACCGTGCTCGATCCTCGGTTTAAAGCGTATGTTGTGTCTCTGTTTCCGGCGGACACAAATCTACAGCGGTGCAAAGACCTGCTGGTCAGGAGATTGTCCTCTGAAGAGGACCGTGACATGCCAACAGCTCCACCCTCATTTTCTTCCACATCTATGGCTGCGAGGAAAAAGCTCAGTTTTCCCAAAAGAGGCACTGGCGGGGATGCTGATAACATCTGGTCCGGACTGAAGGACCTGCCAACCATTGCAGACATGTCTACTCTCGCTGCATTGGATGCTGTCACAATAGAAAAAATTGTGGATGATTACTTTGCTGACACCATCCAAGTAGACATGTCAGACAGTCCATATTGTTACTGGCAGGAAAAAAAGGCAGTTTGGAAGCCCCTGTACAAACTGGCTCTATTTTACCTGAGTTGTCCCCCCTCCAGTGTGTACTCGGAAAGAGTTTTTAGTGCAGCGGGGAACCTGGTCAGTGAGCGGCGAAGGAGGTTGCTTCCTCACAACGTTGAAAAAATGATGTTTATAAAAATGAATAATCAATTCCTCAATGAAGTACAGCACTGCCCTCCAGATACTACAGAGGGACCTGTGGTTGTGGAGTCCAGCGGGGACGAATTGATAATGTGTGATGAGGAGGAAGTAGACACTGTAGGGGGAGAGGAATCAGAGGTTGAGGATGAGGACGACATCTTGCCTCAGTAGAGCCTGTTTAGTCTGTACAGGGAGAGATGAATAGCTTTTTTGGTGTGGGGGCCCAAACAAACCAATCATTTCAGTCAAAGTTGTTTGGTAGGCCCTGTCGCTGAAATGATTGGTTTGTTAAAGTGTGCATGTCCTATTTCAACAGCAGACCTCTCAACTGCAGCTCATCCCTCCTCTGCGGGGATAATGTCTCCTGTGCTCTGACACGTCACTCTGTGTACTCTCAGCCTCAGGATCTGACACTACAGCTACCATGCCTCTTGTAGCAGCCCTCACTCCAGGGCCTCTTCCATGTGCAGTGTCCCCCTCTCTCTTGGGTTCACTATAGTGGCATGGAGTTCTCCCCCTCATCCAGGGCACACATTCCTTGCCCTGGCTCAGTCACCACGCTCAGACTTCCAGGCAATGCTGGGGGAGCCTGGGAGCTTCCACCCCAGGTCCCCAGCTACAACTCTCCTCTCCTGTGTCTTCTCTCTCTTTCTGACACTTGAAAGATCGTGCCTTTAAATGAAAAAGTCAGTCTTGATTGCACGACTATGTGCAAGTGCAACAGGGACATTTTTTTGGGTTTACAAAGTCAAACAGTAACACTACGACCCTGTCTGTCTGGGGTCTGTCAATGACGAATTGTCTGGAGCATGTTTTGAGGAGGTATTGTGGCCCCGGTATCAAATTGGGTACCGGGGCCACCCCACTATGCAGTCCAGATACTTGTTTGGTGGAATTCCGACACGTGGAGGGTTTTTTAATTATATTGTGGCCTCGGTACCAAATTGTGTACCGGGGCCACCACACTACGCAGTCAAGATACTTGTTTGGTGGAATTCAGACCAGTTGAGGGTTTTATTATTATATTGTGTGGACCACTCTATCTATACCACACTACAACTCTATACCACTCTATTTCCTACTTTAATTCTATTTAATTCTATTTCCTACTTTAATTCTATTACTAATTAATTACCATAAAGAGGAACCAAAAAAACCAATTTTACCAAAAGTATAATATGACTTAGACTTACAAACACTACACTTGAAAGATCGTGCCTTTAAATGAAAAAGTCAGTCTTGATTGCACGACTATGTGCAAGTGCAACAGGGACATTTTTTTGGGTTTACAAAGTCAAACAATAACACTACGACCCTGTCTGTCTGGGGTCTGTCAATGACGAATTGTCTGGAGCATGTTTTGAGGAGGTATTGTGGCCCCGGTATCAAATTGGGTACCGGGGCCACCCCACTATGCAGTCCAGATACTTGTTTGGTGGAATTCCGACACGTGGAGGGTTTTTTAATTATATTGTGGCCTCGGTACCAAATTGTGTACCGGGGCCACCACACTACGCAGTCAAGATACTTGTTTGGTGGAATTCAGACCAGTTGAGGGTTTTATTATTATATTGTGTGGACCACTCTATCTATACCACACTACAACTCTATACCACTCTATTTCCTACTTTAATTCTATTTAATTCTATTTCCTACTTTAATTCTATTACTAATTAATTAACATAAAGAGGAACCAAAAAAACCAATTTTACCAAAAGTATAATATGACTTAGACTTACAAACACTACACTTGAAAGATCGTGCCTTTAAATGAAAAAGTAAGTCTTCATTGCACGACTATGTGCAACAGGGACAGTTTTTTTCTTTACAAAGTCAACTAATAACACTTGGACCCTGTCTGTCTTTAACATACTTAATGGGATCTCAATGACGAATTGTCTGTAGCATGTTTGGAGGAGGTATTGTGGCCCCGGTATCAAGTTGGGTACCGGGGCCACCCCACTACGCAGTCCAGATACTTGTTTGGTGGAATTCTGACACGTGGAGGGTGTATTTATTTTATTGTGGCCCCGGTATCAAGTTGGGTACCGGGGCCACCCCACTACGCAGTCCAGATACTTGTTTGGTGGAATTCTGACACGTGGAGGGTGTATTTATTTTATTGTGGCCCTGGTATCAAGTTGGGTACCGGGGCCACCCCACTACGCAGTCCAGATACTTGTTTGGTGGAATTCTGACACGTGGAGGGTGTATTTATTTTATTGTGGCCCCGGTATCAAGTTGGGTACCGGGGCCACCCCACTACGCAGTCCAGATACTTGTTTGGTGGAATTCTGACACGTGGAGGGTGTATTTATTTTATTGTGGCCCCGGTATCAAGTTGGGTACCGGGGCCACCCCACTACGCAGTCCAGATACTTGTTTGGTGGAATTCTGACACGTGGAGGGTGTATTTATTTTATTGTGGCCCCGGTATCAAGTTGGGTACCGGGGCCACCCCACTACGCAGTCCAGATACTTGTTTGGTGGAATTCTGACACGTGGAGGGTGTATTTATTTTATTGTGGCCCCGGTACCAAATTGTGTACCGGGGCCACCACACTACGCAGTCAAGATAGATAGATGCGTATCATAGATAAAGTACATTCAGTGGTGTGGGGCAAATTGAAAAATATTCAAAATGCAC
Organism: Mixophyes fleayi; assembly: GCF_038048845.1. NCBI lineage: Eukaryota > Metazoa > Chordata > Amphibia > Anura > Limnodynastidae > Mixophyes > Mixophyes fleayi. The sequence goes on from NC_134410.1 coordinate 30,597,727, forward strand.
TGACATTATCAAAAACAAGAGGTTGTCACATGCTAAAACTCCAACATGTATATGATGGAGAGGATGGAGGAGCAGCCGTATGTGTAGTGTAATGCAGACCTGTTGAAGGTTTTTTATATATTTTATTGTGGTGCCCAGTGCCCACTCCTCTACGCAGTCCAGGTACATTTATTGGTGCGAATCAAACAAGTTGATGGTTTTCTTATTATATATATTGTGGTGACCCACTCCTCTACGCAGTCCAGGTACATTTATTGGTGCGAATCAAACAAGTTGATGGTTTTCTTATTATATATATTGTGGTGACCCACTCCTCTACGCAGTCCAGGTACATTTATTGGTGCGATTCATAAAAGTTCAGGGTTTTTAAGATATTGTGGTGACCCACTCCTCTACGCAGTCCAGGTACATTTATTGGTGCGATTCATAAAAGTTCAGGGTTTTTAATATATTGTGGTGACCCACTCCTCTACGCAGTCCAGGTACATTTATTGGTGCGAATCAAACAAGTTGATGGTTTTCTTATTATATATATTGTGGTGACCCACTCCTCTACGCAGTCCAGGTACATTTATTGGTGCGATTCATAAAAGTTCAGGGTTTTTAAGATATTGTGGTGACCCACTCCTCTACGCAGTCCAGGTACATTTATTGGTGCGAATCAAACAAGTTGATGGTTTTCTTATTATATATATTGTGGTGACCCACTCCTCTACGCAGTCCAGGTACATTTATTGGTGCGATTCATAAAAGTTCAGGGTTTTTAATATATTGTGGTGACCCACTCCTCTACGCAGTCCAGGTACATTTATTGGTGCGAATCAAACCAGTTGATGGTTTTCTTATTATATATATTGTGGTGACCCACTCCTCTACGCAGTCCAGGTACATTTATTGGTGCGATTCATAAAAGTTCAGGGTTTTTAATATATTGTGGTGACCCACTCCTCTACGCAGTCCAGGTACATTTATTGGTGCGAATCAAACAAGTTGATGGTTTTCTTATTATATATATTGTGGTGACCCACTCCTCTACGCAGTCCAGGTACATTTATTGGTGCGATTCATAAAAGTTCAGGGTTTTTAAGATATTGTGGTGACCCACTCCTCTACGCAGTCCAGGTACATTTATTGGTGCGAATCAAACAAGTTGATGGTTTTCTTATTATATATATTGTGGTGACCCACTCCTCTACGCAGTCCAGGTACATTTATTGGTGCGATTCATAAAAGTTCAGGGTTTTTAATATATTGTGGTGACCCACTCCTCTACGCAGTCCAGGTACATTTATTGGTGCGAATCAAACCAGTTGATGGTTTTCTTATTATATATATTGTGGTGACCCACTCCTCTACGCAGTCCAGGTACATTTATTGGTGCGATTCATAAAAGTTCAGGGTTTTTAATATATTGTGGTGACCCACTCCTCTACGCAGTCCAGGTACAATTATTGGTGCGAATCATAAAAGTTCAGGGTTTTTAATATATATTGTGGTGACCCACTCCTCTACGCAGTCCAGAAAGATACCTTGTTGCAACGTTTTGGACTAATAACTATATTGTGAGGTGTTCAGAATACACTGTAAATTAGTGGAAATGCTTGTTATTGAATGTTATTGAGGTTAATAATAGCCTAGGAGTGAAAATAAGCCCAAAAACTTGATTTTTAAACTTTTTATGTTTTTTTCAAAAAAAATCCGAATCCAATACCTTAAATCCGAACCGAGACCTTTCGTCAAGTGTTTTGCGAGACAAATCCGAACCTCAAAAATAACGAAAATCCGGATCCAAAACACAAAACACGAGACCTCAAAAGTCGCCGGTGCACATCCCTAATTAAAACAGGGTGTGTATTTTTTCAAAAGGGCTAAGAAGCACACAAACACACCCAAGAGGGACACACAAGTAGAAGAGGTGGGAGTGGACAAGAAGACAGGAGGAGAGACTGCTATGTTATGAGACCTTAGTATCATTAAAAATATACATTTAGTCAATTACCTTGCTGGTAGAGTATCTGTCAGCAATGTTTAACAAAGAAAAGGCTTAGAGAATGGCTCAGCTCACAGGCAAACTCTACACTGCCTGGGAATATATTGTTCCATCTTCTTAACCAGTGGCAACTGAAGGCAGGTGGAGAAGAAAGAGAGTTATGTAAGATATTCCTTAATTGTATTTAGCTGCTCGTTGCCATGGAACACTACGATGTCCTGCAGGTAAATGTCTATAGTGGTGTCGCAACGGAGCCAAGAGTCTACTTGATTGTTGCCGAGAAGGTGGAGTGAAATTGTAAAGAGATGACACCGAATCCTTATATGGTGGAGCAGGAAGAAAATGTGAGGGATCTTCAGGTGATGGAGATCAAAGAGGAGGAACTCCATCATATATACATGACACTGTATGCATGGCACAATACATTTCATGGCATCTATAGGAGGGTCAATGTGTAAATTCAGAGATTATCTAGCATTTTTTAGTTTCTCACCCATATTTGCAGAATGGTTTGACCTTGTAGAAATAAGCAACCAACAAACTGTTTATTAATGCACTTTTCAAACTATGTCATCCTGCAAGATACTTAGAAATAAGCTTCACTACACATTAGTAGGCCACATGTGGAATAGTACCGTACATAATCTGTAGAATCATGAATGGTTTAGGACCATGGAGACACAAATGTTGCATTTCTTGACATAGAAAGTATATAAATTATGCCTTTAAGTATAACCATATTAATTAGCAATGCTATACCTAAATGAATATGGTGCTCACTAATATGGATACCTAGGAAAGGGTTAAGTAAGTATCTGTTAATAGTTACTCATCAGGGCTCTTATTTTGCTTTATGCTTATTTTGCCTTTATCAGTCCAACTAGACATTGTGGGGAGGGGGAGGGGGGTTAATTCTCTTCTTGTGTTCTGGAATTTGGTGTATATGACGGCCATGAGAGATAATATATTTCATCACAAAACCACATAAGTTTGCACATTACAAGCTCAGCATAAATCGCACATTCTGTGAATTTTGCTTCACATATGATGAACAGACAGTGAATTTTTGAGGGTATGCAAGATTTTGTTGTGACTCAGTGATGGGAGAATTCTAATTTTGTGGCTGACTGCATGCATTTCTATTGCAATAAACCAGTATTCAATAAATATCTGGTAGGATCAATTACCATAACAAATTAAAATAAAATCTCCATATTCAGAACTAAGATATTCCAATACACAGATACCTTTGAGACAGTCCTGGAAGAACACTGTATCTATGCTATGTTAGATTTAAAAAAATAGTCAATGATGTATATCATAAACTAATAAAATAGCTTTTTCTCATACTCACATGCTGCACACATGGAGGGGCCCCAGGAAGAGGAGGTAAGCAGGGAAGACCTCAAGGCATACTTGAATGGCATCCACAGAAAAGTGGGTGTCACAAGTTTCTCCTGTTATTGAATGTATAGAGTTAATTTATTAAGTTGTTTTCCACAGGTCTACTTTATTGTATAATTAATTTTATTGTTAAGTTATGGTTTCAATAAAGTTGTATTATTTGTTAAATGTGGCTTGTTTCTTTCACATATAATACTATAATATCATCTGAAATCTGAAATAATAACAGGAGTACACAGTATTAATATAATGTAAAGTATGGCGCTGCGGATGCCTTGTGGCGCCTTATAAATAAATATTAATAATAATAATATGAACACATAACATATAATGGCTAAATCACAGTGCACAAATCATACATACTGTTAATGTATTAAAACAAAAAAGCAAATAGTGAATTTACTGTGAATGGTCCATAGCAATAAATGCGAGTTATGCTCAACTCAAATACCTCAGATGCAACTTACACTAGTAGCATCTCCAAGTTATAGATGCAATTGTACGCCTGACGAACAAATACTGCTATATTTTGAGTAGAACGTATTGTGACAAGGGCAACCTTCGGCTAATGCACACAAGAACAACTTCTTGTTGAAAACAGTGCTTTTATTGTTCCATCACAATAACACAGCATACACTTTCCGTCAGGATGACACCAGGAAACCTACTATTGGCTAGACATAAACCTCCTGTCTAGACACCGGCCACTGTCTGACATCGGTCGCAAAGCATAAGTGCATAATACAGGTTTATATAGTTGAGACTCCTCCCAAATCCTTAGCTTGACACTCCCACCTTGTCTTTACAAAGGAGTTCTCTGCAGATGCTCTGTAACCACTGTTCACCGCAGACACACCCTGTCAGCCTGCCATAGCTGTGGAAATGACACTTTCAAAGCATGTAAGTTAAATCACATTTTATACTTTTATTTTGTCAGATATGTCTCACACCTGTATAGCTTGACCTAGGTGCACTGCTATACCTGTGTGTAATCTGGTCTGCAGTCATTACCTGCATCTTGTCAGTTGAAAAACAGATTCCTCTCTTAGAGACCTGTGGAAAACCATTTTATTTGTCACAGTATCTTGAGATATTTACTACTTAGAATAAAAAAATGTAAACCACAATTTTGAGGCTAAATTGTCACGTATATAGTCAGGTCACAAAAATGCATGAAACTCTACATCAGGCCCAGCATGTCTAATTCCCCTGCAATCTCACAAATTGTTTATTTTTATCAGATCTGAAATGAATTAAAATAATATGTTACCATAGCACAAAGTTAGTAGGTACACTATTTTTCATCCATCTGGTATGCAGAACAACAGCATCAATTTAAATATCTCTACTATACAATCAAAAACCTAAGGCATAGCTTAGTGGTGATGCTAATTCAATGGTCTGTGTCCTCAAGGACAGGCCCAGCACACAGCTAATGGAGGATAGGAATCTGAAGCTGCCTGAACCAGAGGGAAAGAGTGCATCAGTGTCAGTGTGTCTACCATGTCCAGTTTCCAGTCCTGTCACTGTGTCTGTTTGTTGGTGTGTCTTCCAGGGTCTGTACTGTCACAGTGTCTGTTTGTTGGTGTGTCTTCCAGGGTCTGTACTGTCACTGTGTCTGTTTGTTGGTGTGTGACTTCCAGGGTCTGTACTGTCACTGTGTCTGTTTGTTGGTGTGTGACTTCCAGGGTCTGTACTGTCACTGTGTCTGTTTGTTGGTGTGTGTCTTCCAGGGTCTGTACATTCACTGTGTCTGTTTGTCATACTTGCCAACTTTTGGAAACTTAATTCCGGGAGATCCCGGGCACGGGGGCATGGTTGGAGGGCGGGAGGGGTGCGGCGAATCGCGTCATATTGACCCGATGGTTTTAGAATCAGAACCAAAACATGGGGTTCTGCACACATCTCTAGTAAATTATTTTCCATAATCCCTGCAGTGCAGAACTGACCTGAAAAACAAACTGGGGTTGATGCTGAGTCAATGCTCCCCGGGGCTGACCTCCACAGCTCTCTTCCTCCACATCCTGGACCCCCTCTAAATCCTGGTCCTCCTTCTCCCCCTGGACCTCCTCCTGGGACTCATGTGCGGCCTGCTGATGTTATTGCTGCTTTGTGAAACAGAAAAAAAGTATTGTCTTTTATGTTGTTTAAAACCTTAATTTACCCATATGTCAACATGAATGTGGTGCAAAAATAGCAAAGCACACCTTTATCCCAGAAATATATACAACAAATAGATGTTTAAATTTTCAATGGACATTTGCGATACCATTTTGCTCAGATGCCCATTAACAACAACATTTTATTACAAATAATTCTATCATTATTTATTATCTTAACACATAAGATTCTCTTAATAGTAATGGGTCAAACATTATGGTATAAAGATTGCTGCTGTATTACTACACTATGGGGCATTTTCAATTGTCGGCGCAAACGGGGAAAATCTCGCGGCGCAGCTTCCTGAGCCGCGAGCTGAAATCCAGCTAACTATTACCGTAATAACAGTAGTAGTTTTAACGCCGCGGAAAACCGCGACAAATGAATATGCCCATATATGTAAAAAAAAAACAAAAAAAAAAAAAACATTTCCAACTTTACATTATGTCTATGCTAACACTTTTGATTGAATAGACATATGTGATCACCTTGCCCCTCTGATAATGCATGTCATATATCAAAAAGCAAAAAGAAATCAGATCGGTGCACTAGAGCTCTGGAATTTCATATAGGAAAAAGTATGATGGAACATAATAAAACTTAAGTTTTATTGTATTTGTTAAGAATCAGCGAAATATAAAACCATTTAACAGAAGTGATATATAGACAAAATGTGAAATATTAATATTAGCTGGATGCACCTATTGCCATTGCCTGTATTTGTCAGGGGAGTTTCATATATGGGATAGACACTAGTATAATGTAGCTAAATGCTCTCCTATATAATATAATAGTCCCCCACTTTTTTAGATGGATACAAAATTCTCATAGATAAATGATCCATGCATAACTTCGGGTATCAAGAAGTTTATGGGGTTAATATAGTGAGAGAGGGCAGTTCAGAGTGCACATGATCACTAGTTATACTACTAGTTCCAAATAATCAGCTGTTTCCTCTGAGGAATGAATAATAAGGGGGGTGATTTGCTATCTACCTCCTAAATGCTCCAGATAAACCGTGGCTTTATAATGGAGCAGGACGTCTTATCAAATAGTCAGCAACTTCCTCTAAGAATGTATAATATAAGAGGTGGTTTACTGTCTGCCTCCTAAATGCTCCAAATAAACTATAGCTTTCTGATGGAGCGAAGTGTCTAATCCTTTGCAGTCAATTACAGCCTGAAGTCTGGAACGCATAGATATCACCAGACGCTGGGTTTCATGCTCTGTCAGGCCTCTACTGCAAATGTCTTCAGTTCCTGCTTGTTCTTGGGGCATTTTCCCTTCATTTTAGTCTTCATGAAGTGAAATGCATGCTCAATCGGATTCAGGTCAGGTGATTGACTTGGTCATTGCATAACATTCCACTTGTTAGCCTTAAAAAACTCTTTGGTTGCTTTTGCAGTATGCTTCGGGTCATTGTCCATCTGCACTGTGAAGTGCCGTCCAATGAGTTCTGAAGCATTTGACTGAATATGAGCAGATAATATTGCCCGAAACACTTCAGAATTCATCCTGCTGCTTTTGTCAGCAGTCACATCATCAATAAATACAAGGGAACAAGTTCCATTGGCAGCTATACATGCCCACGCCATGACACTACCACCACCATGCTTCACTGATGAGGTGGTATGTTTTGGATCATGAGCAGTTGCTTTCCTTCTCCATACTCTTCTCTTCCCATCACTCTGGTACAAGTTGATCTTTGTCTCATCTGTCCATAGGATGTTGTTCCAGAACTGTAATGGCTTTTTTAGATGTTGTTTGCCAAACTCTAATCTGGTCTTCCTGTTTTTGCGGCTCACCAATGGTTTACATCTTGTGGTGAACCCTCTATATTCACTCTTGTGAAGTCTTCTCTTGATTGTTGACTTTGACACATATACACCTACCTCCTGGAGAGTGTTCTTGATTTGGCCAACTGTTGTGAAGGGGTTTTTCTTCACCAGGGAAAAAATTCTTCTGTCATCCACCACAGTTGTTTTCCGTGGTCTTCTGGGTCTTTTGGTGTTGCTGAGCTCTCCGTTGCGTTCTTTCTTTTTAAGAAGGTTCCAAACAGTTGATTTGGCCACACCTAATGTTTTTGCTATCTCTCTAATGGGTTTGTTTTGATTTTTCAGCCTAATGATGGCTTGCTTCACTGATAGTGACAGATCTTTGGATCTCATATTGAGAGTCGACAGCAACAGATTCCAAATGCAAATGTCACACCTAGAATCAACTCCAGACCTCTTACCTGCTTAATTGATGATGAAATAACGAGGGAATAGCCCACACATGTCCATGAAATAGCTTTTGAGTCGATTGTCCCATTACTTTTGGTCCCTTAAAAAGTGTGAGGCAAATATAGAAACCGTTGTAATTCCTACACAGTTCACCTGATTTGGATGTAAATACCCTCAAATTAAAGCTGAAAGTCTGCAGTTAAAGCACACCTTGTTAGTTTCATTTCAAATCCATTGTGGTGGTGTATAGAGCCCAAAATATGAGAATTGTGTTGATGCCCCAATATTTATGGACTTGACTGTATTCCATGTTACTCTTTATCTTTCCCTTATCTGCTTCTTTTCTCTGTTCCTATGTGCCCCTAACTTCATTGCAGGTATCCCACTCTCTCCCTCCCTACCTCCTCTCCCCTGTGCCTCACATCCTGCTTCTCTTGCTCCTCCCTTACTCCATGATCTTCTCTATCGATCCCTGTCCCTGCTCCTATTACTCCCTCTCACTAGCGAATTCACATTTTTGCCCTTCCATCATTATAATGCAGCCTTCTTCATCACATAGTGTCCCCCTCATCATCACACTGTGCCACCTCCTTTATCACACTGTGCCTTCTCATCATCACATTGTACCACTTCTTAGTCACACTGTGCCACCTCATCACACTGTGCCACTCCTTTATTACACTGTGCCCCCTCCGTCATCATATTGTGAAATTTTTTTAATTAAGGAGTTTATATGAAAAATCCTAATGCAGGATTTTCCTTTTAAAAGCCTTCTAACCTTAGTTGAAACTATGGTCTTTGCTATTTTTCATTTAAGGGATCACACTTACACAGGTTGATTGACAGTTGTCGACAATTCTGAGAAGCAGACATCTTTCTTCTATACAGAAACATTACTTGTGTTACCAGAGCAAAGAGGAATTGCAAAAATATGTATCTCAAGATCATAAACAGATCACAGGAATTTCAAGATCCTAAACCATTGCATTTGCACCAGGCATACAAAACGTATACACTTATGCCTTTCTGTATCATACAATTTTGAAAGTAAACGCTTGGGTCACGTTACCCTATTTCTACCCAATATAATAATGCAAGGAAGCGTCTATGTACAAGACAGAACAGTCTCTTGGCAGTTTGTAATAAACTCATGTTGCACTTTCCATATAAAATGTAATTAAATACAGGCGCACACATACGGAATACAAATTAAATTTAATACAAACATATGTTGTTTGCCCTTTTAGAAGTCAAATGGAAATCTATTTTGCTGCTATACTACAAATGGAAAAATCAATAAAAAAATGCGAATGGACGCCCGTAATTCATATAATATAGCCACGAAACCTAATGATTTAAGTACTTTCGGCTGAGAGGTCAGTATACAAACAGCCAATCAGAAGTAGCTAGATAGTGCTGCTGATAGTGATAGTGGATCATTGCACCAGCCCTCCAGTACCTGCAAGAGATACGCCCCCTAACAGGCGTATTTAGGAAAGTGTCCACGTCTATTTGGGAACATGTCCTTTCTGTACTCAGCCTATGCAAGTCCATCCACATTCTGCCTCTTAAGGGGTAAGGGCACGTAACTCAACAATCTGCATATTGACACATTTTTTCTGCACAAGAGCAATACAGATATGCATATCTCACACAAAAAAGACAGACGTAATAAGACCCTAGTTGAGCTGAGAGTGCACACTTTCAGTTGCTGTGACATCTCTACTCCTGTCCTTTGTATGATCCACCAATCTACGCAGTGCATTTGTAACCAGACATCTTCACAGCTGTCACTCATGCACTGCATGACCATTTACAGAAGCACCTTCCTCCTAAAATGTCATCCTGCTGTAGAGTGAAAGAGAACATGACGGATATTACTTCACATCACATTATTCATGTATATTATTCAGCTGAGAACTACAAAGCCATTGATATATTTTAATTTCAAATAGTGGCTTTACCAGCTTTTAAAGCATGTTTAACTAGGGTCAAAACACCATTTTATTTTCATCATCCATCACCTGCTCATCCACATATCTCCATGTTTAAGGTGTGCTAGAAAAAATACCCTGGAGCCAATCAGATCATCTGAAAGGTCATATTATCAAGCATTGCCACTAATGAGATAATGTTAGGAAAATTATAATGATGCGATAGGTTTAGAGATTTCACCATTGACAGGAAAAAAAGTGCCGCTCAGCATGCCGATTCATGTGTACACACTATACCCGTTGTACACGATTACCTTTAGATCTGTGCTCTACATCTGCCATAACAATATGCTGCAAAATTCATTACTTGTACTGTGCTTTGTGTTCTCCTCTGTGTCCCTGTACCCTCAAGGGTTTAATTGTACTCCATAATTCCTATGCATTGTATTCCCTTTGCACTCAATGTGCCCTTTCTCAGTACATAAGCTATTACTAGGTACTTTGTCTACCAGTTCTGATTATATTTATGATATGACTGTAGAGCGTAACCGCACTAAGTAAATAATTAAATTTCCATATCATACATCCCCAAATTTACTGGATATACAGTTTGTACCAGTTAGTTATAGATATAATATTTACTGGTGGGTGCACCCTCTTACTACATTTAGTGTGTAGAAAAACAGTAGGAGAGAGAAAAGTATGTATAGAGGCACTCCAGGATGTGTAATAAATCTAAAATATAATAAACTTTATTGTTATGTAATAAAAGCTATTCATACATGAGCGAAAATAAAATTATTTAATAAAGAATTTGTGCAATGTGAATTAAAATTGCAATCAAAACTGCAAGCGCTGAGCTATCTCACTATATGAATGCTAAATCACCTGATTATATAATGGGTTAAAACCTCTATTAATAATGTGTTAAGAAGTTAACTTGTCCATGGGTGCTATAAAGGATCCTATATGTGTCTAGGAAATCCTAGCAATCTATTACCCTAAAACATAAAGGGTCTAGTTTAATTTTATTGGCAATTATACGCCTATTGGATCCTATTGTAAGGTCCCTAATCGGAGATGTGCCTCACAGGGCGACTAACTCCTAATACCTCCGAATTTACCACGATCTGCGTGGATGACTGGATCCTACCTCGGTCCCTGATTGGGGTTTCTCCGGACGCCCGCAGGTAACACCTAAGAGGAAAAACACAGTTAAACCGAGCCTACCAAGTAAGGGCTGTCCGAGACTACGGCAAAGAACAAGGACACGGTCAGTCCAAGCTCACTTGCCGCCTCCTCACTTTGTTCTTGCCAAGACGCGGGGGACTACAGGCACTTAAGACCAAGACTAGTCCAAAGACTAATCCCGCCTCAAGTACCTCACACACCTGCCGGTGAGGGCCTAACCGAAAGGAGGAATCGAGCGTGATACTCACCGGGACACTCCCACTTCCGATCCGGTTCCTCTGCGCCTTCCCGACTCCTGCGGATGACAAGAACACAAAGCCTCCCTCTACACTCTCAGTGAGACTAAATGGCACCCACAAACTGGACTGACTACAACAGCGACCCGACCCTAACAACGTTCTAATGGTCGGCAACGCAACTAAGTCAAACCACTATGACTAACTAGGTGTGGTGCACTAACGGAACTGCTACTTACACACTACGGGGAACACCAGCCGATGTTCACGGACTAAACCGGAGGGCGGTTCCTAACCCCCTCACCCAGGTCGTACCAAGAAGCTGCCTTCTTGCTATGGGGTCACCCACAGACCCTAAGGACCGGTTCTTTAAGCCCGGCTGAGGCTCAGTAGAACAGCACACTAACCCGCGGGCCGACTGCCGCACGGAACAGCCGATCGAACTGAACCGCCCGACTGCCTGTACTCGGGTATCTCACACGTGTCCCTACGTCCGGAACCACAGGTCCACCTGCACGGAACCGGCCTTGAGGACCCTTGATCAGAACCACGGCCGCCCCTGGAACTGCCTCAAGGTGTGCTGCACTGCCACCAACTCACTCAGCCACCCCCTCTGGGCACCAGTGTGACCCCGGGGACCTAAGGGACAGGAAAACTACGTGTGTTCTCCCCTGACTATGTGTATGCTGGTAACTACACTTGTCCCCACAACACGGGTTAGCACAGGGAACCACAGGGAACAAGAGCCTACCTTTAATGGGGGCCTGACGTCTTGCCCCTGGACACAGTTATGTAGCACACCCCAAAATACCGTAATGTCAACAATACTCGCCGCACAGACAGAATAAATACAGTATACAGTACTTTGCACGCTACTTACCAGAGCACACCGCTGTTAGCCAACCAGCCGATTGCTACAGCACCACAGGAGCCTCCGCTCTACTGTACCTCCTAACCACGTGTGCTCACCTCACACAGGACCGCGCCTACACTCACGAGGCTCCCACGCCTCTACCTCATCACCACCAGGGCCGTCTGCCCTTCACACCATGGGCCTCTGCCCAGCTACACACAGAGCCTTGTGCTCTGATTAATGGGCCTCAGCCCCCTCTCTACCTCAGGGCTCTGAGCCCACTAACTAGGGCCTTGTGCCCTGCTACCTAGGGGTCCTAGCCCCTGCCTGAGGCCTGTGGCCTCCCTGACTGACTGAGGGCCTTGTGCCCTTAATAGCCTACGGGCTACCAGCCCCTAACCAGGCCCTCTGGCCTTCCTATGGCCTCTAGGCCACTAACTACCTAAGGGCCTTGTGCCCTTGTACACCTGGGGCTCTACGCCCTCTGTCTAACTAACAGGGGCTTGTCCCCTTTATAAAAGTTATGGCCTACTGGCCCACTAAATAGCAAGGGGCCTAGTGCCTAGGTCCCTGGGCCTTGTGCCCCTAATTCACGGTGCCACGGGTCTTGTGCCCGACTGTGCCCACGGGCCTAGTGCCCGACTTTAGCTAGTGTGCTGCGGGCGTGGACCCGGGAGAGGAGTTGCCTGGCAAAGGCCTTACCTGGGGCTGTCTTCGGGGAGCTTCTCCTGGACTCCTTCCCCGTCTGCCGCTGCTTCCACGCTCTGCCGCCGGCTTCTTGTCTTGATCCCGCCGGTCTTCAGGCAGCAGAGGCGCTCTTAGCCCTAACAAGGGCTCTCTGCCGCCACTGCTGGTCTCCGCTGTCTTCTCTTCGGTTCTTGATCCCGCAGCTCTCCGCGACACGTCCTCTTCCTGTTCTCTCCGCCGACGAACTGACCAACATGGCGGTGCGCGCGCCGACTTAAATAGTCGGCGCCGCGCTAACGTCATCACGTAGCGTCGATGCGACGCCACGTGACGACATGGCGGGTCCGGATTCGTCCGCCGCCATTTTTCCTTTTGAAATGGCCGGGAGGTGAGCCCTGATTGGCTTACCGTCCCGGCTGAACTGAGGGAACCGCCGCCCGAGGGATGACGACGGACCCGGCCAGGTAAGTCCTCCACACTATCAAAACAGACAGCCGTGTATACGCAATGTATCACAATGAGAGCTATGTATTTATTGTAACACGAGGTGTTGTAATACAGAAAGCAAACGCCAAATAAGTATAATGTGAGGCGGAGTGCAGTCTCAGCTGCAAAACTCTACTATCTCACTGTATCAGGTAGTATTATGTAGTTGGCGTCTAAATAATTAAATTGTTGTATGGCAATTATGTGCCTATTGATTCCTGTAAGAACAAACAACCATGTATACACTGTGTATCACAAGGTGTATTGGGTATTTATGTATGGTACATATGACTGGTATTAGACTACAGAAGCATACGTCCGATATATATGGAGAATGTGAGAGGAGGTGCAGTTTCTGCTGCAAATGCTCTATCTCACTAGATCAGAGATATATTATATAGTCGGCAGCTGCCTCTTTAATTAACTGATTTGATAGGTACTGACTGTATTGTTATAATAGTCTTAAAATACCCAATAGTCTGTATTGTTTAGAATACCGTAATACATTAAAGATCTATTATCTCTTGATACATTGTTTGGCAATTGTGTGCCTATAAGCGTGCAGTTTGGGATTTATATTATATTGCTGTGGAAATCAGCATATTCAGTGCCCGACTCTAGCCAGCTATTAGTATATATGAACTGTCTAAAATAAAGTTCCACGCTGGCTAAATCAAGATTTGGCTAGGGCAATGTTATATAATAATCCCTTTAAACATCCGGCTATCTGTGTATTAGTATTGGCAATCAAAGCTAACTACATTAGTAATAATATAGTGAGGCAATTTGTGAGATACAAAGCGAACGCCGACGCGCGTTTCGCTTGTATGCTTTGTCAAGGCAAGACGAGCAATAGTGTTGGTTGAATATTTAAGTTCTCAGGGCCGAGCCCCCGTGTACACGTCATCGTGAGGGAACCAGTAGGATGTGAGGATGATACGGATGATCGGCAGCATTATCCGCCTATCCTAGCGAAGTTCCGCCTGTTTAGAAATCTCATTGGTCATCATTGCAGAGAGGGCAACAGTACAATCTCATGGAAATGATTGACAATGTTAAAAGCCAATCCCGTTCATATCCCATCTAGAAAGGAATATTATTGGTTCATAATACGATCTTATTTGTATGCATTTAGGTATGCAATCTTTTCATTCATAAGGGAAAGTGTATTATGTAGAGCATAAATAATTGTTCACTGGCTGGATTATAACAATTTTATATCTATGTAATTATATGAATTTAAATATGTTATTGTTCCCATTAACACATATATATATATATATATATAATTATGTTATTCTTTCACTAAAATCCCATTATGTATGTCTAATTTCTTATTTAAGGGACAATCCAAAAATTTATTTCATTTTATGCCTTAAAAGTGTATCTATATATATTAAATAGATTTAAGTGTCACGGTTCTCAAACAGAAGTACAGCTAGGAGTCATGAATTCGGTGAAAAACACTGTGTTTATTTGCAGAGAGGTGATAACAGGTAATAAGGAGCAGTGATAAATACCAGGTTCCAGCTGATGCAGCAAGTAGCATGAATGTCCAGAAACAATCAGGTAAGGACAACAGGAAATGACATCAGGATTAGGACAACAGGAAAGGACATCACAGGATGGGACAACAATAACCAGCAATGACTGCTGGGAGGAACAGGTATATATAAGGGCAATGAGACACACCCAGGTGCATGAGATAATTAGTGAACATACAGGTTAACTCCTTAAGCACAAGAATAAAGCACAATAGCAGCACCTCTGGTGAAAAGAGGTACTGCTGGACAACACAAAATAGCAATACAAATCATAGAGTCCAAAAGTCCAGGAGGCAGGTTGTTACAGTACCCCCTCCCTAAAGGGCGGATTCCAGACGCCCATATCACCAAAAGTGTTTGAAAGTGTCCGAGTCATAGTCCACTATCGGGCATGTGGTGGAGAAATCCTCATCCATGGACAGAGAAGGTACGGAAACCATGTCCAAGGAATGCGGGAATCCCGAAGTCTCACCTCTCTTCTTTTTACATTTCTTTTTCTTTGCTTTTTTTTTAGGGACACAGGATTGCTCAAACTGAATAGAACATGCAGGTAGCCTCAAAGGTTGGGCAACTGGAGACAACGAAGTTGGCACAACAGACATGCAAGGAGTAAAACTGACAAGTGCTGGAACAAATTCTTTGCACACTGCCTCACAAAAAAGTTGTAAATCGGAAAGGATGGGATCTCTGGTCTCAACAAAGGGGCTGGCCCATTCCAGAGCTTTCCCTGTAAAATTGGACAACAGGTAATATACTTGCTTCCGTTGGCTATCTAGGAGGTCAGGTACTGATGGTAAATAGGATATAAAAAATTTAATCAGAGCATTAAATTGCTGCATATCCCCATTGAAGGTAGGTGGTAGATCAGGCCCGGACTGGGCGGCAGACTTGCCAGCAGGCCCGGACTGGGCGGCAGACTTGCCAGCAGGCCCGGACTGGGCGGCAGACTTGACAGCAGGCCCGGACTGGGCGGCAGACTTGACAGCAGGCCCGGACTGGGCGGCAGACTTGGAGGAGACAGCGCTGTGAGAAGCCTCGGAGGGGACAGCACTTTGAGAAGCCTGAGGGCAGACAGCACTTTGAGAAGCCTGAGGGCAGACAGCACTTTGAGAAGCCTGAGGGCAGACAGCACTTTGAGAAGCCTGAGGGCAGACAGCACCAAGTGATAACTCGGGCTGGACCGCATGGACTGGCAACTCGGGCTGGACCGCATGGACTGGCAACTCGGGCTGGACCGCATGGACTGGCAACTCGGGCTGGACCGCATGGACTGGCAACTCGGGCTGGACCGCATGGACTGGCAACTCGGGCTGGACCGCATGGACTGGCAACTCGGGCTGGACCGCATGGACTGGCAACTCGGGCTGGACCGCATGGACTGGCAACTCTTCTGGAGCAGACTGGAGGGACAGGACCCCCTCTGGAGAAGTCTTTAAGGGCAGCGCCCCCTCTGGAGCAGACGGTAAGGGCAGCGCCCCCTCTGGAGCAGACGGTAAGGGCAGCGCCCCCTCTGGAGCAGACGGTAAGGGCAGCGCCCCCTCTGGAGCAGACAGGAAGGGCAGCGCCCCCTCTGGAGCAGACAGGAAGGGCAGCGCCCCCTCTGGAGCAGACTGGAAGGGCAGCGCCCCCTCTGGAGCAGACTGGAAGGGCAGCGCCCCCTCTGGAGCAGACTGGAAGGGCAGCGCCCCCTCTGGAGCAGACTGGAAGGGCAGCGCCCCCTCTGGAGCAGACTGGAAGGGCAGCGCCCCCTCTGGAGCAGACTGGAAGGGCAGCGCCCCCTCTGGAGCAGACTGGAAGGGCAGCGCCCCCTCTGGAGCAGACTGGAAGGGCAGCGCCCCCTCTGGAGAAGACTGGAAGGGCAGCGCCCCCTCTGGAGAAGACTGGAAGGGCAGCGCCCCCTCTGGAGCAGACTGGAAGGGCAGCGCCCCCTCTGGAGCAGACTGGAAGGGCAGCGCCCCCTCTGGAGCAGACTGGAAGGGCAGCGCCCCCTCTGGAGCAGACTGGAAGGACAGCGCCCCCTCTGGAGCAGACTGAAAGGGCAGCGCCCCCTCTGGAGCAGACTGAAAGGGCAGCGCCCCCTCTGGAGCAGACTGGAGCTCAGGAACAGAGAAAGCGGCTGAAAACTCTGAACCGGACACAGTGGCAGCAGGCTCGGGACCGGACACAGTGGCAGCAGGCTCGGGACCGGACACAGTGGCAGCAGGCTCGGGACGGACACAGTGGCAGCAGGCTCGGGACCGGACACAGTGGCAGCAGGCTCGGGACCGGACACAGTGGCAGCAGGCTCGGGACCGGACACAGTGGCAGCAGGCTCGGGACCGGACACAGTGGCAGCAGGCTCGGGACCGGACACAGTGGCAGCAGGCTCCAAGCTGGAGGCAGATGATGTGACCTCAGAGCTGGAGGCAGATGATGTGACCTCAGAGCTGGAGGGAGATGATGTGACCTCAGAGCTGGAGGGAGATGATGTGACCTCAGAGCTGGAGGGAGATGATGTGACCTCAGAGCTGGAGGGAGATGATGTGACCTCAGAGCTGGAGGGAGATGATGTGACCTCAGAGCTGGAGGGAGATGATGTGACCTCAGAGCTGGAGGGAGATGATGTGACCTCAGAGCTGGAGGGAGATGATGTGACCTCAGAGCTGGAGGCAGATGATGTGACCTCAGAGCTGGAGGCAGATGATGTGACCTCAGAGCTGGAGGCAGATGATGTGACCTCAGAGCTGGAGGCAGATGATGTGACCTCAGAGCTGGAGGCAGATGATGTGACCTCAGAGCTGGAGGCAGATGATGTGACCTCAGAGCTGGAGGCAGATGATGTGACCTCAGAGCTGGAGGCAGATGATGTGACCTCAGAGCTGGAGGCAGATGATGTGACCTCAGAGCTGGAGGCAGATGATGTGACCTCAGAGCTGGAGGCAGATGATGTGACCTCAGAGCTGGAGACTGGCACCTCGGCACAGGAGACAGAGGCTGGCACCTCGGCACAGGAGACAGAGGCTGGCACCTCGACACAGGAGACAGAGGCTGGCACCTCGACACAGGAGACAGAGGCTGGCACCTCGACACAGGAGACAGAGGCTGGCACCTCGACACAGGAGACAGAGGCTGGCACCTCGACACAGGAGACAGAGGCTGGCACCTCGACACAGGAGACAGAGGCTGGCACCTCGACACAGGAGACAGAGGCTGGCACCTCGACACAGGAGACAGAGGCTGGCACCTCGACACAGGAGACAGAGGCTGGCACCTCGACACAGGAGACAGAGGCTGGCACCTCGGCACAGGAGACAGAGGCTGGCACCTCGGCACAGGAGACAGAGGCTGGCACCTCGGCACAGGAGACAGAGGGAGTGGGTGCCTCAGGACAGGCGGCTGGAACTGGCAGATTGGGTCTCTTTGCAGAGAAAAGAAATGCTGGAGCATAAACAGATTTGGAGTGCCGAGAGGAAACAACAGGAGATGGTTCAGTAAGTTGACGTGGTCTACGGACAGGACAGTCCTGCAAGAAATGTGCACTGCTGGCACAGTAGAGACACAGTTTGTTGGTTATTCTGCGCTGTCGCTCCACTTCGGTCAGATGGGGGCGTGGCCCACTTGTGAACCGGGCATTAGTTAAACTGCAGTTGTTAGTTAAATGCAAATTTGACATGGTATTATTGCAAGGTGTTGGCGGCACGGATTCAGTAGCAGACAGAGTTGGCTGGGTCAAATCAACAGTATCAGATTTCAGTGAAACAGTCTCTGATAGTCTCCTGAGTGGGTCCAAAAGCAAAGTGGAAAATTTGGCCAGCTGGGAGCGTAACAATATAATGTCCATTTGTAAGGCTTGTAGCAGTGGTAATTCCATGATTGGTAACACAGACATGTTGCAAAAGACAATGAAAACTTGATTGCAGCAAAAAGTCCCAGAATAAAACAAAACTTTCACCTGACTCCAAAGCTGTTTTTTGGGCTGGTTATACTGTCACGGTTCTCAAACAGAAGTACAGCTAGGAGTCATGAATTCGGTGAAAAACACTGTGTTTATTTGCAGAGAGGTGATAACAGGTAATAAGGAGCAGTGATAAATACCAGGTTCCAGCTGATGCAGCAAGTAGCATGAATGTCCAGAAACAATCAGGTAAGGACAACAGGAAATGACATCAGGATTAGGACAACAGGAAAGGACATCACAGGATGGGACAACAATAACCAGCAATGACTGCTGGGAGGAACAGGTATATATAAGGGGAATGAGACACACCCAGGTGCATGAGATAATTAGTGAACATACAGGTTAACTCCTTAAGCACAAGAATAAAGCACAATAGCAGCACCTCTGGTGAAAAGAGGTACTGCTGGACAACACAAAATAGCAATACAAATCATAGAGTCCAAAAGTCCAGGAGGCAGGTTGTTACATTAAGTTGTGGATAATGTCTTAATCTAGCTAATATCTTTAATCTATTAAGTGATACAGTTTATTATATTAAATTATATAAATTATAATTAAATAATATTGTTATATATCCGTATTTAAACGTGACATTGGCAATTTTATATAGGAAAAGTGAATTTATTATTACTTAGGTGATATGAATTGTATCATGTCACCTGTATATGTGATCTAAAAATATGTGAAAACAAACACAAGTGCTATAAACTGTATATATATTACAGTGTTGAAAATATATAAAAATATATAAATAAAGTGATTAGGGAAAGGAGACGAAAATCTCAATTCATTGATAATGTGATAAAGCCCTATAATATATAATTGTCATATCATTATTTATATATGGAGGATTCTAGAGTCCTAGATTCTTACATTATTTATGTATAATCATATAAATACATACATTAATTGCCCTGAGTGAAAAACCCTAATTGCCATACAATTTAATTATTTAGACGCCAACTACATAATACTACCTGATACAGTGAGATAGTAGAGTTTTGCAGCTGAGACTGCACTCCGCCTCACATTATACTTATTTGGCGTTTGCTTTCTGTATTCTAACACCTCATGTTACAATAAATATCTAGTTCTCATTGTGATACATTGCGTATGTGCTACATGAAAAAACAGTCAGTATTTAACTTATGTGCAAAACAGAAAACTAATTTGCACCCCTTGCATTGTAACATGGTTTTGTCCAGGAGATTGAAATAAGAAGTTTCTCAAGTTAAGATCCTTAATGAATCAAGCCCTAGGTCTTCAAGATTACTGAGTATTTTCCCAGCAGAGATTACTTCTAGGTAAAATTCTACTCAAGACACAGATATGCAGCTTGTTAGATTTATATGGTACAATATTTTTGAACAAAGTTTTATAAAAGATGACCCCACATATACACAGACTTTCATTTAAAAATATATTAATATTTTTTTAATGAAATCTACTAATTTGATGCAAAAACATGGATGTTATTGAGTCAAACACAGATGTTTATGGTTCTTTATTTTTCATCCACTATGTTAGCTGAAGATGCAGATACAGTCGAAGAAGAGGAGGACCTGGCGCAGGAGACCAGTGATGTGGAAGAGACACAGATGGATGAGGAAGCAGTGGGCAGACTTACAACATATAAGATTTCTTCCATAAAATGTTCTCGTGAAATCAATTCCTAGAAAACACCACCCATGAAATAAGCACAACCCTAACCCATCTCCTTACACTTTCCAAAATATCGACGCTACCCTGACCCATTATTATTATTATTATTATTATCTTTGACTTATAAGGCGCCACAGAGGGTCCGCAGCGCCGTACATTAGATATACAGAAAACAGAGAACCAAGACACAACATGATACAGAAAGAACAAAATATATACAAACACAGGTGACAGGGTACCCATCTCACCGACCTCGCTGCACAATAAGTAACCAGCCCCAATGCCACATGTTTCCTCTCCTTTCACTACGCCCCATTTCTTCACTCCTGCCCCTCTGCCAAATTTCTCTCCCCAAGCCCCTATGCCCCAAGTTTGCCATCGCTATTCTCCCCAGGTTTAATCTTCTTATTCCCCCCCAGGTTCACACTCCTTATCCTCCCCATTTACCCACAGTATTCTCCACAGGCTTGCCCTCAGTATCCTCCCCAAGATTACTCTCACTATCCTACCAAAGTTTACCTTGTAGTCCCACTGTCTTCCGCTATATCCTCCACCGTCTGATGCCCCACTGCCCTCTGCTTCTTCACCACTGATGCAATCGACATCACAGGTAAACAGAAGTCAGCACAAGCGAAACACCACTCCAAATGTCGGACCCATCTTTTAACATGATATGGTGCTATTGTAAGGCTACAATATTTGACAATTGATTCTACAAGTCACTATAAGGCAAAGAGTGTGAATATTTTATGACTACAGTGTATACCAATGTATTTAGGACAACATCTCCTTGTACATTATACAGTATAGACATACTTACAAGTAGCATATATCTATTAATGCTCATACCCAAGTTTCTGTGAAAAAAATAGTCCAAAAATATATAAAAGCAAGACACGAAAATTTTAGACACATAATAGTTTCATTAAATCAAATTTTAAAAAACTAACATTACATCGACAAAATATTTGGTCTGAAAAATATCGTACTTCTGCTTTAGTGTGAATCGAAGGTATCTGCAGGGGAACTGTAGTTTGCCTACTTGCATCCGCCCCTTCCCCACCCGTTTCTGCCCCTGAAATCGTAAGCGGTCGTGTCATTTGTGCTCAAAGGTGAATTGGACACTGCTGTGTTCTGTGGCATATGGTCTGGTTCTGGGCACCATACTTGCCAAATTTTCCTCACTGGCTTCAGGGAGATCCTGGGGGAGGTGGGCGTGCGGTGGTGGGGCTTGATGAATCACATTATTTTGGCGGTTGTCACATTTTTGGCCAATTGCAGGGGCGAGAACCGGGATGTTGCCCTGCTCTCTTGGGAGCCCGGGAGGTCCCCAGAAGTGAAGGAGTCTCCCGGACATTCCGGGATAGTAGGCAACTATGCGTTAGAGAAAAGCAGCTAATGAATCTCTAGAGACTGATGTGTCTTTTACATTTCTGTCTCCATTACTGAAGTTGTGTTGTCTTACCTGTCAGTCTTTGTTTAAATCTTGGTCTCCATTAAAATGGCCACCTCCATAGGCATCAAAACATGGACATAGGACACAATTTCTAAACTGTGTCATCATCATGCCACAGATGGCGAAGCCAACCACGTCTTGTACTGGCTCAGCAGCAGGGAGAATGTCAGACTCTTCAGGGAGTGAGGGAGATCACCCCTATTTTAGGGAGTCTACCTGACATTCAGGGAGAGTTGGCAAGTGTGGCAAGTATGCTGGGCACGCTCAGAGTAATTGTGCGCATTATACGCAACGTATTGCCAGTTATGCTCCTTAAGGAATCAGGGCCATAATATTATGATAATGAAAGACAGAACTCCATCCTCCCCCTCAACAGTACTACCTAACAATACACAGCCACTACCCCCTTCAACAGTGAGAGGCATTTCTATTATATGTGTCAGTTCCTAAATGTCTGTAAATTTTGGTCTAATGCAGCAAATGAACCTCTGTAGTTATAATTTGTATTGACAAGATATGCACTAGGAATAGATGGGTATTTGAAAAAAAACATGCAATCTATTGCACACATCACACATATTACAGTCCCAAAGATTTTATTGCATTTGAAACTAGGCGCTGACACCTAGTGGACAAAAACTGAATATACATATCATAGAAGAAAAAAGAACGAAAATACAATATAGTGAAAAACAGTAAATGACTAAGGCCTTTTAAAATTAAAGTTAGTTTATACATTAAAATAATAATAAAACCAGCAGAAACTATATTCTCCCTAGAACACAATATTTATGTTTTTTTTCACCTCTGCTTCTCTGTGCATGTATGTTGTAGGATTTACATTTAACATTTTGTCTGCAAATGACAAATTTAGTCACCCCATCATATAAACAGTACATATTGCCACACACACAATAAAGGCAGCCAATTGCCTTTTCATGAAAATGCAGCCAATAATTTCACTAGAAATCAGTGACAAAATTGCTTCCCGATCTTTTAGAACTAAAGTGATTTGCAATACAGAGACATGGAGGAAGAGAGCCAGGGGGAGTAGTTTTGCAGTTGGTGCAATGCCTATCACTGGTTAGGAGCGACCTGGGGATACAGGACAATCTGCTATGCTTTTCACCTCTCAACTCTTCTGAGCATGTGCAGTGCTCGGCCCGTGCCCAGTGAAGTCCCATTTCAGATTTCTCTGAAGTGCAGAGCAGGCTCATGGGGATCTCATTGCATAATTGAACACTTTAGTCAGTGCAGTCTCTGGAGTGTATTGAGAAAAAAAAAATCTGACTGGTGAGGTGAGTGTATTCTAAGTTTGCTGAAAAAAATAAATCTTAATATCTTCTAAATATATGACTACAACATTGTTCAAGCATATCTCAAAAAATGTAATTGACAATATGGTGAAAGCTGGCTTTACATAACCCAAATGAAATAACTGTAAGTGTATATTCTGTTTTTTAATATAACCTTTTTAATTTTTATTGTTAATTTTTTTTTTACATGAGCATAGATCATCATACAAATAGCTTAAGAACAATCGTTATTTAAAACATACCAGATAATCATAGCTAAGTTTACTCAGACTTGTTTGTTTATTTAAGATTGAAATTAAAAGCAATTGATCAACAAACTACTGTAACTGGCTATTCTCTACACAACTGCTTTACAGTAATGACAGGATTTTATTGCTTTACTATGTCCCTGGTTCACCCTGAAGGCTATTTTATAAACAGAGCACCACAGCTAACCGCTGTCTGTTGTAAAATGGCACATTGAAAATGAGGAGGGACTATATATACAAAAGATGGGATCCAAAACTCATAAGAGTTTTGCAAAAACAATTCCCGGAAATGACATTTCAAGTCGTTTTGAGATCCAAGTTTGGTGGGAGAAACCGAATCCCGACTCGGTTTCACTCGGATCCCCAACATCGGATTTTGTAGGATTTCGCATAAACTGCTCATCTCTACTGAAAAACACCCTTTAAGAATGGGCCACTACTAATAGGCCAGTGCTGTGTGCTTGCCCTCCTGGCAAAAGTCTGCCAGCCAGCCCCTAGGTATGGTGTATCACCGTATACCAACAAACTTCAACTGCAACTTGTGTATTTATAATGCCCGCAATGAGTTCTGACAGTTGTTTTTCCATCAATAGCCTTCACACATCGGGACTAAGTGATATAGCCAATTTTTATATAATTTAGTGAGCCAAGAGGTAGTTCCACATTGTTTCAGAAGTTTTGAAATGATCAGAAGCAGATATCTGTTCTTTACGGTAATGTTGTTTAATTCTCAATAACTAATACAGGAGCAAAACAAACAATC
The DNA here is from genome assembly GCF_038048845.1 of Mixophyes fleayi. Taxonomy (NCBI): domain Eukaryota; kingdom Metazoa; phylum Chordata; class Amphibia; order Anura; family Limnodynastidae; genus Mixophyes; species Mixophyes fleayi. Next base: position 30,621,819 of record NC_134410.1, read on the forward strand.
TTTTTTGAGTAAAAAAATCGGTGCATCTGCTGGAAATCAAGATGATTAGAGTGTTAGAAAGCCTCTCTAATTGGTTAAGAGCACCTAATGTCGACATGGGGTTTAAGAGCAATAAAGTACATCGATACAATGTACTTCATTCATAAAATATGAGGGCTTGCCATTCACATTGAGGAGAAGTCGATAAAATAGTACAAGGGTCGAAATGTGTGAAACTGTTAGGCTGCTAGTGGTCAGATAACGAACCTGCAGAACGGACTGGCGGAGGTCTTCGCCTATAGCAGCCGCCTTTCCCGTAGAGCTAGCCCCGCTCACAGGTACTCGGATGCCCCCAGGACTTAACTCCAATGTAGTGTAGGTTCGTTATACTAACCGCAGCGCAGGCCTGGAGACAGTACAGATGGTAACGGATGGTCAGATGAAAGCCAAGGTCAGGGGTCACTTGCAGAGAAGAATAGTCAGAAAAACACGCCAAAGGGTCAGGGTCACGAGCAGGTCAGCAGAATCCAAGGTACAGGCCAAAAGATCAGGATCACAGGCAAGAAGACAAAATCCAGTAAGCAGGCTAAAAGGTCACAACAGCAATCCAACAGAAAATGAGAACAGGTCAGCACAAGTATACAACTCAAACGCTATAACCGGCAGGGAGGCTAAGCTCTCCCTGCCATAAAAATACTACAGGTGGTGAATCAGAGCCTAGCTCTGAAATAATCACAGCCCCAGCATCTGCTAATACAAAGTGGATTACTTAGCCCGCAGGCTAGTGAGGGGGCTTTGCGCACGCACCCGGCTTCTTTTCATTGCCAGGATGCAGCGCTGAGAAGATGCGTCTGACCCTTGCCTTGTCGGGTCCTGCCCAGAAGTGACGTCCCGGTAGTCAAGATGATGGCCGGGACGCAGGGGAGACCAGGAAGCGAGTCCTGGCGGCTGTAAGTACCGCCGCGGCTCGTGACAGTACCCCCCCTTGAGGAGGGGTTAGGAAACCTCGACACCCTGGCTTTCTGGGAAATTGCTTGAAGAATTCTTTAATGAGTTTGTCCGCATGAAGGCAGTTTCTTGGAATCCAGACATGTTCTTCCAAACCACGGCCCTTCCATTGGACTAGAAAGTGAATTTGCCCCTGGACTTTCTTGGAATCCAGTATTTTTTGTATCACAAATTCTCAATGTCCTTCCACATTCACCGAATGAGGCCTCTGAGGATGGACACGTCTGAAGTTACTAGAAAAAATTACAGGTTTGAGTAAGGAGCAGTGGAACGTATTTGGAATCTTCAAGGAGCGCGGGAGCTTCAACCTAAACGCCACTGGATTCACTTGCTTGATAATGGGAAAAGGACCAATAAATCTAGGACCCAGTTTTTTACATGGTTGTCTGAGCCTGATATTCCGGGTAGAGAGCCACACCTTCTGCCCAACTTTGAAAGAGCAGCACCTACGGTGTTGGTCTGCAAAATTTTTTGATCGAAATGAGGCTCGTTTTAAGGCAACATGGACTTTTTTCCAGATGCTCTTCAGCGCAGTAGCTGTAGAATGTATGCCAGGGAGCCCAGATGAATTAAGAATAGCCAAGGAGTTAGATCTGGGATGGAAACCAAGATTGCAATAAAACGATGACATACAAGTGGAGGAATGGCAGGAATTGTTGTATGCGAATTCCGCCCAGGGTAGTAATGCTGACCAGTTGTTGCAAAACTCAGAAATATATAAACGTAAAAATTGTTCCAGGGACTGATTGACCCTCTCTGTTTATCCATTGGATTGTGGATGGTATGCTGAGGAGAGGCTGATATTTGTTCCAAGAAGAGAACAAAAGGATCTCCAGAATTGAGCCACAAACTGAGAACTACAGTCAGAAACAATATCTACCGGTAAACCATGGAGTCAAAAAATGTGTTTGACAAAAAGTGAGGCCAGGGGCTCTGCGCACTAGGAAGTCTGGTTAGAGGTATGAAATGGGCCATTTTACTGAAGCGGTCAATCACAACCCAAATAGTATTGTAGCCCGCTGAGACAGGGAGCTCCACGACGAAATCCATTGACAAGTGTGTCCACGGTCTAGAAGGAACAGACAAGGGCATAAGTTGACCGTAAGGACGGTTTCTAGGAGTCTTGTTCCTGGCACAGACTTCACAGGACATAACATAATCTTGAACATCAGAAGACATGGTTGGCCACCAAACTGAACGTGAAAGGTTCTCAATAGTTTTAGTGATACCGGGATGTCCGGCAGTTTTATGATCATGGGCCTCGGTGAGGACAGACTTTCGGAGGTGAACCGGAACAAATAAGCGGTTTGCAGGTGTTACGGTGGGGGCCAATTTTTGGAATCTGTGAGGGGTTGAATTCAAATCTTGGACTAAACCGGCGTTAATGATTGTAGATGGTATAATCGGCAGTGACTTTGGAACTGGTACATGATGAGAGGAAAAACTTCTGGACAAGGCCTTAGTGTTCTTAGAACACGGTCTGTAACTAATAGTAAAACGGAAGCGAGTAAAGAACAATGACCAACAGGCTTGCCTTGGGTTCAGTCGTTTTGCTGATTCGATATATTGAAGGTTCTTATGGTCCGTAATGACTGAGATAACATGGATCGCTCCTTCTAGCCAATGACGCCATTCTTCAAAGGCCCATTTGATGGCTAAGAGTTCCTGATTACCAACATCATAGTTGGCCTCTGCAGAAGAGAATTTCCAAGAGAAGAATGCGCAAGGGAACAATCGCTGGTTAACAAGATCCTTTTGAGAGAGTACAGTGCCTGCACCAACGTCAGAGGCATCAACTTCTAAAACAAAAGGCAAGTCAGGATTAGGATGCCTTAAGTCAGGAGCGGAGATTAATGCCTGTTTCAAAGCCTCAAAGGAACTGATAGCATCCAGAGACCAGTTGCCTACTTCTGCCCCTTTTCTAGTGAGGGCAACAATGGGGGCTACCAAATCAGAGAAACTTTACATAAATCTTCGGTAATAATTGGCGAAGCCCAGAAACCTTTGTACGGCCTTTAGATTAACAGGTTGCACCCAGTCGAGGATAGCTTGCATTTTCCTGAGATCCATCGAAAAGCCAGACGAAGATATGATATACCCAAGGAATGATACACTTAGGACTTCAAACTCGCATTTCTCCAGCTTGGCGAACAAGTGATGATCCCGTAATTTACAGAGTACTTGTTGAAAGTGGAGTCGATGTTGCGACACGGATTGAGAGTATATCAGAATGTCATCCAAGTATACCGCCACAAACTGATCAAGGAACTCCCGAAGAACATCATTAATAAGATCCTGGAAGACTGCTGGTGCATTACAGAGACCGAATGGCATAACTAGATACTCATAGTGGCCAGACTGAGTATTGATGCGGACGGGTCCTGCCCAGAAGTGACCGTCACCTTGACGACCGGGACGCAGGGGAGACCAGGAAGCGAGTCGCGGCGGCTGTAAGTACCGCTGCGGCTCGTGACATATATATATATATATATATAAAAAAAGAGGTAACAGGGGTGTGGGTAAAAAAACACTGACATTGCCCTAAGAATAAGGTAAAGAAGGTAAAGGGGGGTGCTAAGACTCAAGGAAATCTTGCTTTGATAGAAGAAGCAAAAATCTTTGGTACCTATGAATTAACTGAGAAAGAAAATTCAGCATTGTCAAAAGGATTAAAATTTGCCCCTACAATTTTGATCAATAAGTTTGATTTATTTATTTGATTATTTATTTAGTGGCGCTATATAACTAAATGATGATGATTTATTTATAGATATTCAGAAGTTATCATCAAAAAAAAAAATTTAAATAAGGAGAAAGAAAGCACTTCAACTATGGATACAAGTGATTTGGAGAGCAAGGAAGAAATGACGATTTCAGTGAATCACAAACAAATATTTAAGAGAAAATCTACTTTTAATCCTGTGTTTAACAGAGGTTGTTTCAAGCTTTGGGAAAATGAGTCTTTCTGAGGTGGACTCTTTTAATTCTGAAAGAAAAATAAAATGTAATTAAAATTATAAGGAGAGAAAAGCTTTAAAACATGTGCAGCATAATTCAAAGATAGCAATGAGGGTGAGATAATTAGAGAACATGAAGAGGGAAATACATATTAAAAGCTAAAAAATGATCCATTGGAATTATTAAAAATGGAATTAAATAATTCTTAGATGAACTATAAAGAGAAATGGGTATTAAGAGAGGAAGAGGTGAATTATCTGTCTATTCCCTATCCTGCGACCCTTGTGATGTATATCCTACCCAAGATACAGAAAAGATAGCATCATCCCCATCTGACCGGCCTATAATAGCAGGAACTAAATCTTTGACAGCAAACTTATCTATGATCAATTTTTATCTCCAATCACTTGCTGTTCACAACAGATCATAACTCAAAGATACTTGAGACCTTTTTATAAAAACATGAAAATATCAAATGGAATAAGAACTACACTTTAGTTACAGCAGACATTAAATCTCTATACACTAGTATTAGACATGAGTATGGCATTAATGCAGTGAAGTATTTTCTAGACAAGTCTAAAATGGAGTTGGAAGTGAGGGAGTTTGTGGTTGAGGGAAATTAATTTATTCAGTCATTTTTTTTTACTTCAAAGGTCACTATTATCCACTGCGGGTCGGAACAACTATGGGCACCAGGTTTACTCCTTGGGGGCAAACCTGGTGTCCTTGACCCGCTATTTAGATGGTGTATTATTCATTTAAAGGGGTGACAAATGTAGCCTAGAAGTTTTTTTGTAAGGAATTTAATCAAAACTGGGTGAATGTGGAATTCACATTTGATGCCAGTGAAACTTTGGTTAATTTTTTAGAACTCAATTTATATATATCAGAGGGCTCCTTGTGCACCCAATCCTTTAAAAAACAACCAATTCCAATTCTTATATTATGTCTTTAAAGGAACGTCATCAAAGATGGCTATAAAAATTTTCAACGGTTCACTTTTTGAAATTAAAGATGAACTGTACAGTAAAGTATTTTTTTAAAGAACAAGCTGAAACCATGAAAAATCTATTTTTGAGAAAAAGGTACAACGAACCAGTATTGAATAAAGCTATTGAGAAAGTTTCCAAAATTAATAGAAAGTCTCTTTTGAACCCCGAGAAAGAGACAAAAAATAAAAAGAGAGTTGAATGTGCTTTTATAACCGAATATCATTCACATCATAAAAATTAGATTGGATTATCTGTATGCATTGGAAAATTTTAATGATGGATCCTTTTCTGACTCAGACCCTTCCTGAGAGACCACAGTTCACTTATAGAAGAGCACCCAACCTGACAGATAAACTGGTTAGAAGTGCAATAATAGACAGTAGCCGTAAGGGTGTCAGCTCAAAAGGCATTTATAGGTGTGCAATGAGCGTAGCTTGCAAAAGCACGTTTCACAAACAAAAACCTAAACAAGTCGACATTGCGTAAATAATCAAGATTTTACCATCAAAGAGTTTATTAGTTGCAATACTACAAATGTGATGTATGTATTAGAATGCATACTTTACTTAGGCAAAACCCCCCACCATTTGAAAGTAAGATAAGCAGAGCACATAGGAACAATTTTAAAAAGGCTACATGAACTATTCGGTTTTCACTCATTTTAAGCTACAACATAATAGTTCTGTAACAGACTTAAAAAAATTCTAGGGAATAGATAAAGTTGAGAACAACTGGAGAAGGAAAGATGTTCCTGTTATATCAGCAAAGTAGGAAACAAGGTGGATTCATTGTTTGAAAATCCTTGCACCTACTAGTTTAAATTTAGACTTTGAACTTAAGTGGTTCTTGACGAATGATTAAAAAATCAAATTTTCTTTATTATTTAATGTCTTCTAAACTATATGTACAAATAATTTATCTGTTTGCAATATATTTGAGTGGTATGTAACATTGTTGATGTTCTGATACACATTATACATTTTGTATTTATTTATTCATGCATTAATATTTATAGAAACAAGTTGTTTAATAAGAGGCACTTTTTGTCTATTGGGATTAGTGAACAAATAAGGAGTGAAATATGAGAGGTTCCTCCCTGTTTATTCATTTATTTATTTTTAATTAAGAAATAGATCGGTTTTAAATGTTTTTAAATTTTAAAAGTAATAAAATAAACATATAATATATTAATGTAGCAAGAAAATAATTTTTCAATTTAATGTAGCTGAGATTTTATTTGGATTAATTGAATATCTTATTCAATTGAAATGCGTTGATGAAAAGTTGGGGAGCATTTTCATCTGTATGTGTCTGCAAAACGTCACTTAGAAGCCTAGGGCGATGAGCAGTTCCCCAACACATATTTATATAGCGTTTAGCACTTTTCTCCCAATAGGAGTCAAAGTGCTTTACAGTTGCAGATTAAAAAAACATAATAAAAAATAAACATAGAAAGGATTAACAGAATACAGAAGAGAGGGCTGAGCATTTGTCTTTTTAGAAAATTAAGGGACTTTAATGAAATGCATCAGTAAACAAGTATATGTTTAGTCCATCTTTGAAGATTTCAAGAATGGGTGCCTGGTAGACTGTGTGAGGCAGCGAGTTCCAGGGAGTAGGAGTCACAAAGCTAAATGATTGCAGCCCAAATTAATTCTCATCTGTGGATCAAACTGCTTCAAGTACCCAGTACCTTGGTTATGTATGGCTTTCAATGTCAATAAACCAATCTTGAAAGAGATTCACCAAACTACAGGTGGTCTGTCAAGGGAACAGAGAAAAGGTGTTATTTATGTGGCAGGAATGGGGTTGGTTAGTTAATAGCCTGGCTGCTGCATTTTGGACCAGCTGCAAGTGGTCCGTTTCTTTTTCTGGGAGACCCAAGTAGAGTGCATTGCAGTAGTCCAACCGCGAGCATTCAAATGCATGAATGAGTGTAGGAAGATCTTCTGAAGGAATCAAATGCTTGATTCTGTCTATGCTCTTTAAATTGAAGATTTGATCATGACAGAAATCTCATGTTTACATGTCAAGCCACAATCAAGTACAGCACCAAGATTCCGCACATGGTCACAGTTTCAAAACTCTGAATCCCCAAGCTTAAGGCCAGCTGGTTAGACCAGCAGCAATCTTGTTATTAGGCATTGAGCTCTTTTCATAAGAACTTCTGTTTTATCAGGAATCGATCTCAGCCAACTACCACTTGTTATGAACCCCACAATCAGCGGGTGATAACCTGGATGTTTTTTACCATTAGCAGCTGCCTTTCCCAGAACCAGACTGTTCACCGGTACGCAGATGTCCCTTGGACTTGATGCCAGTCATTTATAGTTGTTATCAGATGATAATGAGGTAGACTCAGGAAAACTTGCAGCTATGGAAAAACATGTAGGCAAAACAAGACAGACAGGACAAAAAAGAGAATAGTCAATTGGCAAACCGGATTAGAGGGCAGGAGAGGTACACAAGGTCAATAAACAGGCAGAGAGTTCAAGGGACTGCAGAGATCCAACAGCATGGTCCAGTAAACATAGCCAAGGTTAAAAACACTATATTCAGCAGCAGAAGATATGCCACTCTGTATATTACAAAGGTACAGGAACTAGCAAGACAATAATGGCAATGAGTGTATTTATGTAGAAGTTGACCAATCAGCTGCTGGATAGACATCATGTGAGCAGAGAGCGTTGACTGATCTGCTGCTAGGAAATGAACAGTAATGAGTCTTGCAAGAGCTGATAAATAAGCTGCAATGTGAAATCCCCATCAGCAGGTCAGAAAGCAAGGTGAGTATGGTTGGTTAGCAACCTCCAGCACTCAAAGAAACAGCAACTCTGACATACAGCAGAAACTGTAATGGATTCTGGGACAGCAGAGCAGCAAAAACATAACACCACTAAGCCACTCCTGGAGCTCAGCTAATAAACCATTTAGATTAGTATTGTGTTCTTCATCCACATAGCATTAATACTACAGGCTATGATGTCTGCTTATTTCCCTCAGTGGCAGCATGTATACTACAAATAGCATGGGAGATAGGATAGAGCATATTCCTGAAGACACTCTCTGGGACCTGCCAGCAGGGGAGGCCTGGCAATTTTTAGCCTAGGGGACAAGACTAGACTCAGCAGCCTATTAGGAACTATTTAAAGGAAAAATTGCAGGTGGCCCAGTGACCCAGCCCAAGGTAGCCCACTATGGGACTGGATCAGGGGGCAGATGCCCACCTGCCCCCCATCCCAGCCAGCCCCTGCCTGTCAGTGAGAAATTAATTGAAGTTAAGGACTGTGTCATCCAGTCCACAGAAATTTCTCAGCGCTTTATTGGATCCCATGATCCACAGCATTAAATGCTGTAGAGAGGTCCAGGAGGATTAAGATCGAACAAACGCCTTACCATCAAGAAAATCATTAACCACACATAACAAGCCTGTTTCAGTACTACGTCTTCTGCCAAATCTTAACTGGAATAGATCATAAATATTGTGGGTTGACAGATGGATTTCCAGCTGGATTTCAACAACTTTCTCGATAACCTTCTCTAGAAATGGAAGGTTTGATACCAGTCTGTAGTTAGTCATACAGTCTGGGTCTAGAGAAGATTTTTTTTAGAAGAGGTCTGACAATTTTTTCCTTTAGTAGTTCGTGAAAAATGCCTGTTGCAAAGAGCAAGTCACACGCCGGTCCCATAGTTAGGTGCCGGCGCTGTGACTTTGCCTTAAAGAACCATGATTCTGCTTGCTTCTGCCTCAGAGACATTACTTTCACAGGTGTTCCTGGCTACTGTGATCTGGACCTCCTCCTGAACCTCATTGGTACTGGAGCACTATATTAACCTTCCAAGGTTATGGGCTCATTGCCTGTTCTTCGTGTTACTCTGGTTGCATTTGGATCTGGCTGTATACCTCTCCTTCCATGTGTTCGTTACCTGCACGCTGGACTGAACTCTTTACTGCTGTTCACCTGCAAGCTGAAAACTCCTTACTGCCGTTCACCTGCAAGCTGCAAACTCTTCACTGCTGTTCACCTGCAAGCTGCAAACTCTTCACTGCTGTTCACCTGCAAGCTGCAAACTCCTCACTGCTGTTCACCTGCAAGCTGCAAACTCCTCACTGCTGTTCACCTGCAAGCTGCAAACTCCTCACTGCTGTTCACCTGCAAGCTGGAACTCCTCTCCACTATTCATCTACACGCTGAAAGAGTATCGTGAGTTGTTGCTAAACTTGTGCCTTATCTATTGGTTCACCTTTACGTCTAACTGCCTAAGATAGCTGCATCTCGCTGTAAGAGTTACTATTAAGTTACTTGTCACCTGTAGTTCCACGTCTGACACGGGTTATCCTTACTCTGATGTTACCTGTTTACTGGACTGTTATTGTGAACTATTTGTTGTTCCGGTGGCTAGTATGGTGGCTCAAGTTACGTGTCTCTGTTCATTTGCTTCATACTACAGTGAACTTACCATTGCAGTTACAACGAATCCTGCTACCTGTAGTTCCACGCATGGTTCAGATACTACTCACGTCTCTGCTACTTCTAGGCAACATTCTACTGTACGTGTCAGTGTTCATCCAAGTCCTTGGGTGATGTTTAACGCTTGCTGCTCTACTTAATAAGAATCACAGTGTTTCCAGTACCACCTGCTATGTTGAGTCATCTCTACTCTCGGATCAGCTAAGTTCTATATACTACTCTGTTTGGACTCTAAGCTGTACCAGTGATTCACATTCATCTGCTGTGTGGTTCTCTATTGGATCCTAGTGTTCTTGTTTATCATCACTGCGTTGAACTGTATATCATCTCATCTCATGCTGTTGCCAAGGGTTACCGACTATGAAGTAGCATATGTGATTAATTACAACGAATTGCTGTGTATTCATCTTTGCCAATATATATATCTAATTCCTTCCATTCCTGTTGTACCAACATTCAATATAATACGTTGCAGCACTACTACTTTCTCCTGTGTTATTATTGATGCTTGTAAACCGTGAACTTATCCTAAGAATATTATTGTGTTCTGCCTCCACCATCCTCTATAGTAGAGGCAAGGGATCTGCAAAACACCCTCAGAGCCGTGACAGAGCATTGTACTATTTTGACAAATATTAGACCGATTACATCTATACACTCAATTAGAAAGTTTTTTTGGACTGGCTCCATATCACACGCAGTGGGACTCAACATTGGGGTAATTTCAAATTTCAGCAATATCTTCCTGGGGGTCAAAGCTAGTCCAAGGGACTTGGTAGTCCCCAATCGCAAGATGGGAACCTTGGCACTTTTTTGACGGCTCTGTAGAGATTCCAGTACGGATGGAAGATAACTGATGAGCACAGAAAATTGAGGGAAGTCGCAACTCACTACACAAGATAAATATTAGTCTCTAATAAACCCTTAAGTATATATTTATAGTTTATTTTTTTTAACTTGCATTAATCCTTACTTTCTTAAATTAATATACTTCGGTGCTCTCATAGTAGTATATTGGAACATGCTACATAAAGAAGAAAAAGAACTACTGTTAACACAAGGTACTCCTTGGGTATCAGTGAAGGTGTATTTGTAGTGGTCGAGTACTAATGGGAAATCCTTCCCTTACCTTGTCCTCCAGACATGAGTAAGGTTCTTTTCTGTTCGGATATCCGGTGGTAAGGAGATAAATACTTCAATGAAAGGGACAAGGATTGGTCAAACAACTTGGGTTTATTGATAATGCGGTAAGGATAGTTTCGGTAAGCCACCGCGCCACTGACCCCTTCAGCTCAATAGTAATGACAAAATAATGCGTTTGATCAGCATAGAGAACAATAGCATTTAACATATAACATACACCTGGTGAGTATAAGGCACAATAGCGATCACATCTTCAATGCACATTGTCTAATAAGGCACACTGGTAATCACAGTTACTACTTTCAAGTTAACAATATCTGACTGGTGATGATGCAAGAACCATCAATAATAACCCATCAAGATTCTTACGGTCACTACCATGCCCACTAGAGGGCTCCTTCTTATTCAGGAGTTTGGGGTACTGTGCTATTCCCTCTGGGTTAACTTGAATTGCAGCGGTACCGCTAACGCTGAATGTCACCCCTTCAATATCAATAAATCAACTCTTAGGTAAATCACATAACATTAACATCATCTAAAACATTTGGTGCACCAATATTATCCCCGGTAACGTTACCATATTTTCCACTCAGTCCTGGGCTGATTCTCTCATCACTCTTCCCACTGACACTGGGGTGTGTGCAATACACTGCAGGCTAGGGTTTTACCTTGAGAGGGTCCTGTAGTTAGTGGAGACTGTCTTTGGTGCCCCACTGCGTGTCCCCAGCTGTTCTCCGTCCGCTTTGCTGGCAATGTCACCAGTTATGGCAGCGGCTTATCTTCTCTCTGCTCGGCTGCACCTCAGCCCCCCTTGTTCCTTCTACCATGCTGCTCTCTCTTTCTCCTCCTTCCTGCACATCCTCTTCCTGTTACTCCCCCAGCCAATCAGGGCCTTCATCCTCCTCCTGTCAATCATTCCTGGTCACAAGTCTCCAGGAGCACAATTAACCCCTTGTAGCCTTGCATTTTAACAGCGCTTATGCACTCCTCTGTGCTGTTCAACTGGGCTTTGGGGCACCACATATTATTTAAGGGCTGATTGATGAATCCACACTGACTAACAAAAATAAGGGTAATAAAATAAAGCATAACTTTTATTGTGTATCTATAAAAAGTTCCACATTGAAAAGCAAAATATTAATCTTTTAAAATAAGTAGAGCAGATGGGGGGCACTGTATTCATTAACATATGTTAAACCACTATATCAGACAGTGGGGGAATCCTATATCATGCTTTAGTAAACCTGCATAGTCCATCATTGTAGTATGGGTTATAGACTGTCGTGTTTTTGGAGTCGTTAAAACCATGCAAGTGTTATATGTATATTGAAAACTATAGAATGCAGTTTCAGTATTTGGCAAAACTGATTATATTATATTTTTCCAAAATTACATCACATGATTTGTCCATTTAGCATTTACTGGTTAAATGGGTACACAGATTATTTGTGTCTCTGTATTGTACCTCCAGTTGTTTATTGTGCTTAGAACCAGATGATTTAAATGAACTTGCATTTACGAAAATATGGTGTCTTACCAACTTAGCCCACTAGATGGACCTTTTTACTATGCACAGTAAGATGATTTAAACTTATCTCATGATCCCTCGCCATCGCCTGTCACTTCTCTGACTTTGCACAGTAGAAGCAGGTCAAAAATCTTTAGTCAGTACATACCTCTGATCACGTGATGCAGAACTCCCGGTCATTGATAAGCTGGGAATTTTCCGATGTTGATGAGGTCACTACAGCATCACATTCCTAGACAGAGATTATTTTCTACCCACCTTTTCTACTGTGTAATGTAAGAGAAGCAGGGAGGGAGAGAAGGACAATGTGTCCTGCTGGGAAAAAAGCAAAAAAAAATCATGATGGGTGCAGATTGGACCCATATGTCAAAGGGCCAGCATGGAAGTCACCTCATTGGGCCCATCTGCACTTCACACTGTGCACCTATAGTGGATACACCACTGTGTCTTGAAGTATTGCCCAGGATAGTATTAATGCACTAATACAGGTACTTGGCACAGGGCCCTCTTAAGAACCTCTTGGGCCCCCGGGCACAGCAGTGCACCGGGGCCCCTATATATACAAAAATAAAAAAATACTGATTATATATATGGGCCCTGCAGCCCAGGGGGGCCCTCCGGAGGCAGGAAAAAAACAGAAAACCCTGAAGAAAATACTTACCGTGCTGTCAGCTGGCGATCCGTCTCCCTCCCTGGTCTCCTCCTCCGTCGCGCTCCGCAATGGATGTCGGGCGGGCATGATGACATCACGCCCGACATGCACTGCCAGCTCGACGGAGAAGGAGACCAGGGAGGGAGCCGGATCGCCAGCTGACAGCAAGGTAAGTATTTTCTTCTTTTTTTTCAGGGTTTTCTTTTTTTTCCTGCCTCCGGAGGGCCCCCCTGGGCTGCAGGGCCCCCGGGCACCTGCCCAGCGTGCCCAATGGGAAAGACGGCCCTGACTTGGCATATTTTATATATAGGTATACTTGCTAATGGATGAAGCTATTACATTTCTAACTTCCAATATGACGGTTTCAGCTATTACACTTGTGTCTTGGATTTTCCAAGGATTTAATGACAAATTAAAGAGGGCATTGGTATTTATTTATGTAATGAAATGGAGGTTTGATATAGTCATGCTGCAAGAAAATTATATAGAAGGCAGAAAGTGTTAGCCCTTAAAAAGCATGATCGGGATATGCTTATTACTCTATACATTCTATCTATACTAATCTGTTTTAGTTTATATATCTTCATCTTTTTCCCTAATAACCATTATATTGAGCTTCAAAGACACATATGTTGAATATAATATGAATTCTTGTTGGTTAATGTGTATTGTCCTCCGTCTTTGAACTGATTAATGAGATTGTACGTCAACTTGTTTGATTTGACTGTTGATTGATCTGTAACTCGAATGTACCCATGTGTAATGCTGTATGTCACTCAGATATGTGACCTTCCTTCCAAGACCCGTGTTGTTTCCACTCTAAATATAAATAAAAATATCTTCTTCAACTAAGAAGAGATGAAGAGAACGGATCTTTCTACATAAAGAGTTACAGCAAAAGAACACTTATTCTCATCCAAATGAAGTACATGCGTTATTGCATATTTGCAGACTGTTAAGAACAAATAAAACAAACATATTTTTTACCTATAGTATATGCATAACCCAGAAGTCCAAAAGTTTAGCTATACATCATTTACTCATCATACCTTTTAACAGTCAGGTACATTTGCAGAAATATTATTATTATTATTATTATTATTATTATTATTATTAATTGTTATTTATAAGGCGCCACAAGGCGTCCGCAGCGCCGTACAGAGACAAACAAATTACAATACAATGGGAGACAGCACAGTACAGTAAACAGTAAGCACAGCAACTTAGTAAGCTCAATGCACAGCTAGAAATAAGCTCTGTACTTTCATGAATTACCTTTAATGAGTTCCTTCAGGTATGAACGAAGTAACTACAGCTCTCACATTCGATTATACAGCCGTTTTTTACTTCTTTACATATTTTGTGCCTAATTTTCTATCACTTAGGGGCATATTTAGTTAGGATTCGCGTCCACAATTACGTGCGGCTGTGCATGTAAAGTGTCATTACGTTACCGCAACATCGCAGATTTCCGTGCGCACCCATATGCGGTGTTGCTGTACCGATGCCCGTGCAGCCGTTTGTAATCGCGGGCGCGAATCCTAATTGAATATGTCCCTTACAGTCTATGTCTATATCTAGTACATGATTTAGCTAAGTGAAAGCAAAACGTTGTCACATAAAATACATGTGGTTGTAAATACAATAGCTTAACAACCTAAACTGTGCCTTGTGTTTGCCAACACTAGAGGGCACTCACATTGCAGTCACCAATTTTGGAGCACTGTGTAAGTATTTCTACTGAATCTCTCCAACCTCGGTCGGACTATAGAGTTTGTCACATGTAGTAATAGTTATGGTGTAAAATGTTAGAAGAGTAAATTATAAATGTGTAAAACAAAGGGGGGCACCAGAGGAGCTGCACAGATCAGGACGTTCCTATCTAAATGCAGAACTGCAGGACTGGCACACAAATGTGTCTCAAGTTATGGCCATTTTATTTAGATTTATATACTGTATATGTATTCACAGTGTCTCTTTGTTCTCACCAAAGGATTTTCACTTTGCAGGTAACCAGAGTTTAAATATTACAACAGGGGATGGCTAGCCCACTATGGGACCGACCCAGGAGCGAGGGGCAGAGGTCCCCCTGTCCCCCAGCCCAGTCTGCCACTGACAACAGACAGAGGATTATTCTTACAGACTGCACTATAAATGAAAGGTTATCCTACTCTATGCCATCGTACATGCAGCATTTTAACAGTGGAATCACTTTGGTGCAATGGGGGAGGACAACATTTCCCATTCACTCTCATGTCACACTGACTGAGCATATCATTGTCACCGTTTCCTAGATAGAAAATCATGGTGTCTGATAAATATACTTGTGGTCACAGACATCACAATTAACAGCTAAACGGTTGGGCATGCTCCGTGTTTAGGCACATGACACTGGGATGCTTATTATGTATGATTAAATCAATTTTGTACATTATTGATGTGCGTTTTATACGGCGAGCTGGACTTCATTTAAATCTAAAAGTGCATGTACTTTGCACATATGTTTTTGCAATGGTTTAAAATTAAATGGCGTTCTACAAATGCACACCTCAACATCTTATCTGTGTGGAGTTTGTATGTTCTCTCCGTGTTTGCGCGGGTTTCCTCCGGGTGCTCCAATTTCCTCCCACACTCCAAAAACATACTGGTAGGTTAATTGGCTGCTATTAAAATTGCCCTTAGTCTCTCTCGGTCTGTGTGTGTGTATGTTAGGGGATTTAGACTGTAAGCTCCATTGGGGCGGGAACTGATGTGAATGAGTTCTCTGTACAGCGCTGCGAAATTAGTGGCGCTATATAAATAAAATGATGATGATGATGGCTGCTCTGGCTGCTATTGCAGCCCTCCCAGTGTACTGCCACATTCCTTCCACTATGCTGCAGAACGCTGCCTACAGTACATGTGTGGAATAAGCCTCTGCTTGAAATGTATGACACATATCCCACTTGTTGGTGCATTGGCCACATCTCTGTGAACCAGCAATAATGTATTGTGTGCTATGTGCTGCATCCAAAATGCATGTAAATGTGGCTTCAATGAACTGCCCTTGGACCAACTATATTTGGTTCACTTGTATGCGTTGTTTGTAATTGGAAAATGAAGTAAACAAATGTATATTCAGAGGTTGCGCTAAAACAGGCACGGCTCTTTCCCTGAGTTCTCGGATTCTAATCTGCTCATTGCTCTTGTGCATGTTTGCACTAATGTGCATGGATCCCCTCTTTTAAATTATATATATGCTTGTGTTTTGACACTGTGCTTATGGCTTACAAAACAATCCCTGACATCACCAGGCTTCCATATATATTGGGCTTAAAGGTCTGTGTTCATTTCCTAAGAAACATGTTATTTCATTACCACACAGCGTTTGCAAATTATTGTTGTGATTTATGGTATTGGCCTGGCTCATTTATCAACTTGCGTCTTGACATGCCTAACATTGGCTAGTTATCTAAGTTTAAACCTTTGTCATCTGCTCAAGTTTAGCAATCTTTGGATCTGCACCTTACCCATCTACCTAACTTGGTCTGTGTTTGGACTGAGTATTTTGCTAGACAAATGTCTTCTACTGGTCCTGCTCTAAATTCCATAACTTATAGTCTTTGCTAGATAGCTGCTATAGGGCCAACCCCAAAAAAGCCACAATACTTAGAATGAAATGCGTTGGTCCATTTGAATTTACACGAAACGCATCTGCTGAGAGTCTTTTTGCACTTCAAAGGCTACTATACCTCTCACTCATTTAAATGGCACAACAAGCTTGTGACTGGAACCACAGGCCAGTATGGTAGGCAGATTTCCTGCCTCACCACACAACTAGGACAGAAAAAGCCATCTCAACCCCACTACACTTTGTAACCACAACTAAAATGTAAGTGTGGATACTATTTTGCTCAATTCAATAAATTGCTTTTACTGAACATGCAATCTCTCACACAGTGACAGTATATCCTACTTTCACATCAGATTATTTATACATGCAAGTTATCTGCATTTTATTATTCTTAATTATATTATATATGATTTACTTTTTTTTTTAAAATATTATTATTTGTGTCACTATGATAAACCTCCACTCTACAGTACTCAAAAGACATTTTATTTTAACAGTGTTATGTTACTTACTTAATAACTAACTGATCGACCTAGTGGGTTACCTGGGAAGGGTGTTTCTGGGTAATGGCCCAGACTTTCCCATTGAGCACAGGAAATCCTGTGACATCACAATTGTGATATCATAAGTTTCCCCCATGTGTAGGAAAGTCCATGTTGCTGTCATTTATCTCATCTGCTTCTCAACACTAATATTTATAGTGTAGCCTGTATTTAAGAGTGGCTGACATTTTTATAACTCAGGGATGAATTAAGCCAGAGGGAAATGAAAAGCTGAGATGTGATTTTGTAACTTTATTTATCCCTCTATAAGGAGCTAAAGTGAGCAGACAAAGTGAGCTTTTAGCCTGCTAACATTGACATATTGCTCTGTCACTGTGGGAGGTCATTTATGCCACATTATAAATTTCCCTGGTTGATCATGTTCTGCATTTAGTGTGCAAGACAAGTTGTTTTATCTTCCACCTGCCTGTATTTGGTTTCATTTCCGTGCTTTTCTTTCTGCCCCTGCCTTTTACTGTGGTTTCACCTTATTGCCTCCCTCTGTTTGTTCCCTGTGTATTTTGGCCTTTTTCTTTCTTCTTTTCCACTGTGTGCATCTGCGTCCCTCCCAACGCCTCACCGCTATCACCTACTCTGTGCCCATTCTTGCCCTTCTTTTATTCTCCATTCCAATCCCTAGTTCCCCTGTTGGTCTGATGGCCTAGTGACAGCTCGACAGACTTCGCCTCTGTTCCCAGCTCCTTCTAACCCTTCACAGAACTTAACTGCTGCTGCTCCTCTCGGCCGCTGCTCTGCTCCAAGGTGAGTGAGTAAAAACATCTCTCGGCCGATGACGCTTAGCTCTGGTCCACATGTAGGTTCCCCAGCACTTGACGCTGGAGGAGCATAGCCATAGTGGTGACGGCTGTGCTGTGGACACCTAGGTTTCAGGCAAGCTCCAAAGGTATATGTTCTGCAGGGAAAAGAATGGTAACCTGACTGATATCCACAGACAGTGTGGTTATACTAAGGGGGACATGCATTACAGAAAAATGAAACTTCTGAGATCCTGCAATAAAATTTTAGGGTGAGAGTGTTGGTTATACTCTCAAATGGTGGCCTGTGGAAGTCAAAAATATGGATGAAAAAAGCTAAATTGATTAATATTGTTTTACTGTGCAATTAGTAAGCCACGTGCAATGATGCAATCGCACAGATTAATAACACATACATTTACATTCGCACTTACACTTGTATATAGTACACATTTATTAAGGTTCCAATCCACATTTATTTATTAGTAAAATGTAATAGAGATTATTTATACAAGAAAACATACAGTAAAGGTATTAATGGTTCAGGGCCTCTAAAAGGTAAAGAGTTTGGTCTCATATTAAAGCTTATTTCAACAGTTTTAATCCAGTTTTGACAGATTAGAGATCGCATATAGCGGTCGCAAGTTATGAGCAATATGAGATTAATACTCAAAAGTACTTTGTTTATGGGTCAGTTTAAACTGGTTATTCAACGGGAAGACACGTAGGAAACAGTTGGAGAAAGTTGCTCCCCACCTTTGGAAAAGATCAAAAGAACTGACCTATGACCAGCAGACAACTGGAACATCGTTAACCCTGGACCAGGTATGTGCGCTCTATTAGGGATTTGCGGATCGAGCATCCTTTAAATTGAATTGTGCTCGTTTTGTGCTCGTAAATCGGATGGAGTTCATTTGACGGAGGAGGCATGGGTTTGTTAATTGGGCAGATTCATGGGAGCTTAACAAGTGTTAATTTAGATATGGTGACAGGCCTTGGTTTTTGAGTGAACCAGTGTGGCCAGAAAATATTGAGCATTCGGTGGCCTATGCTTGGTGGGCACACATTATCTTTATTTATGTAATGGCTGAACCTGCCTCCCTTTGAAGAGTCCTCTTTGGTTTTGGTACAGGCACTGCCCTCGGGGGCGGATTTGTTGGTGGCGTTTCAATAGCCCAGAAGGGACACGGGTTCTCGGATGCTTGGGATAAGGGATACCCAAGCTTAACGATATGCCCAGGTGAAATGGTTCCTCATATTTAGATATCAAGAGGGCAAACAACCCTTACTGTGATATTAGTAGCATTAGTCCTAGCCGTACTGCTTATCCTCCGCCATACAATGATTGCATTTTAATAAACTCCTTTATTTGTCAAGCTCTGTTTTGTGTCCTTTATTATTAGTAGATTAGTAAGAAGGGATGTAA
Organism: Mixophyes fleayi; assembly: GCF_038048845.1. Lineage (NCBI taxonomy): Eukaryota > Metazoa > Chordata > Amphibia > Anura > Limnodynastidae > Mixophyes > Mixophyes fleayi. The sequence goes on from NC_134410.1 coordinate 30,640,890, forward strand.
AGATGGGGACTAATTATTATGTGGGAACATCAACCGTTAAGCATTTTATGGTTGCTGTTAGAACTAGGTTACACTCATCCATCAATGCTGAAAGTAAGGGAGTCCTGAAACAGACTCCCTTGTTAAAATAAATTAATAAAGTAAAAACAAAATTATGCAAATTGAATAGTGTGGAATACCTCCTCCTCACTGTCCATTTCTTCTCTCACCTTCAAAGTCCTCCACAATTACGTATTTAACTATCTCTCCGCTCTTGTCCCCAATCTATCTACTAGCCAAAGAATTACCTGTCTGTTTGTTTTATATCCCCTTGTACAACATTACATAAATGAAAAGAATAAAAATAATAATTAATAGTAATAATATCAATAATATAATAATAATACATTAATGAATGAATAACAATATATGTTAAGCAAAGCAATTGTATCTTAGCTTGGACTTTGTTCATAGGCTCATCATTTGCATATCTAATAATAAATTAAACTTTTTAGTGTCAAGCAGAGACAAGAGGAAATGATTCTGCTAATCTGTGCACTGCAAGGCTTGGTATCTGTGTACTAGTAACTGGCAGGAATGCCTGGTATTCACCCCCATAGAACCTTTCGCTCAGTGTGTGTTGCCCTTTTAGCATACAGCACCAACAATGGAAATAGAACTCTGTCTATCACAGCCGGCTATCAACAACACCTCGCTATGTCTGGGATTGCAGACAATTAGTGGAAACCGAAATGAATTAAATAGCAGTAGAAAGAAAAATAACTTCATAAAAATGTATCTCAGCTGCTTCATGCTTGGCACAGAAAATATAAACTGTTGAACATAACATTTTACCCATTTCTATTTTGTAACATTCAACATAAAAATGACATATCTGGTTTTTACACACTTTCCATGTGTCACATCACTGTATTTTTTAAACTTATCCAAAAGCATTTTTATGTAGAATATTTTAATTATATGTGAAGTGCAAAGTACCAGGATACAAAAGTAAAATAAAACTGAAATACAGTAATATACTGATAGCAAAGTTGTCATACATGTGGCATTACAGGGGCAGCATGGTGGCTTAGTGGTTAGCACTTCTGCCTCACTGGGTTCATGATTTTGATTCACGACTAAGGTGTTATCTGTGTGGAGTTTGTATGTTCTCCCTGTGTTTGCGTGGGTTTCCTCCAGGTGCTCCAGTTTCCTCCTACACTCCAAAAACATACTGGTAGGTTAATTGGCTGCTATTAAATTGACCCTAGTCTTTGTGTGTGTATGTTAGGGAATTTAGACTGTAATGGGGAGCGCTATGGAATTAGTAGCGTTATATAAATAGCTGATGATTATAATCAGCAATTTTGGCAGACATTGAAGGGTGCATAGACCCAAAATGAGCAGAAATTCCATAATTTATTGGATCATATCGGTGATGTTGGAAAATGCAGTCAGAAGATAACGGCTGTTGACCTGTAAGTGCAGATATCTTCTGAGCAAACATACTTTGATGTGATCCATAAGGAATCTAGATGCCTGGTCCAAGCGGCAGGAACTCCTTATTATAGGGTTTCCAGAGAGAAATCATCCTGTTCTTGTCTCTCTTAAATGTGTGGCCAGCTGTAAAAAGAATAATTTTAGTATAAGTATGTGAAGGAATGGCATAATAGGGTTCTGATCAGAAAGGCTCATTTACAAAAGTGCAGTGGAAATGCTGACGAACAGTAACAAGCTTATTTTTATGCAAATGCACCTGTTTTTACAGGTAAGCTAATGTATTTGTGGACTAACTTGTTGGTATTAGTGGAGATGCAATGTTTAGCATGTTCTGGTTGGAAGTCCTTGGTGGATTAGAGGCATTCCTTGCTTAGGAAGTCACCAAGTACCGATGAAATGCGTTGGATACAAGCAATCTTTTTGGAAATAAAGTTGTGTGAGATATATAGTTATTCTAAGACTATGTGGAATGTGCAGCCCTAATTCACAAATCACAGGCAAGCACTGGCACATGGTTATTGACTACACTCAACCAAGCTGTTTTTATGCATAAACATCAGCTCACATACTACTTCATTCCACTACGGCGGGGCTGGCTGGAAAATTTTACCCTGCAAGGCGAGACTTGGGTCAGCATCCTATTAGGAACATTTTAAGGAAAGAAAATGTAGGTAGCTCAGTATTCCAGTCCAATGCAGCCCACTATGGGACAGGCCTGGGGGGGAGGGGGGGCAGAAGCCCCATGCCCAGCCAGCCCCTGCCACTAAGGGTGAACTTCCAGATAGAGACATAGAATAGACTACAGCACCGCAATCTGCAAAGGTGTAATACAACAACATGGATGTCGGAGACCAAAGCAACGTTTTCTCCTGCACTTCTTATAAAGGACCTCTATCTGTGGAGGGAAGACAGGACAGTATCAAGACTGGTCCAGGGACTTAAAATCATACAGAAAAACAGGAGCTGCCGACCCCTGAACAATGGAAATATATCTGTAACGAGGTACAAGAGCAAAGTGTGGGAACTTATATTGTGACTTATATTTAGATCCATTTTTTTTTCACACAGACTAATATTTGAACTTTACAATTGCTAAGGCTGAATGTATTACTTGTTTAAGTAACTTGATTGTTTATTGGACTATTAAACAACTTTATAAATTTTGAATGCTTTAATAAAATGAATAAGCGTTGCTCACTCATTGGGCAAAACTAGTGTGATAACACTATAACCATCCTGTTTCTTGTTTCTCACATAATGTGGATTATAGCTAGGACTTTTTATAGCCCTTGCTTTTGTTCCCCAGCTCAACAGACTACAACTGCATTGCCTAATTACATGTGGATAAGGGGACATTGTAGCTCATTGTAAATATGTATATTGTGTATTACATCCCTGGTGATCCCTGGAAGTAAAATGGGTGTGAGATCTGGGAAGAAGAGAGCAGTTCACAGCCAGTGTTTAAAAAGATCCCAAAGGAAGGGATGAAGCAGTCCAGTGCAACCAGGAGAAATGTTTACTGGGATAAAGGACTGTGGCAGAGTATGCAGGATGGGGATATGGATGTGTTGCACCAACCCACCACAAAACAGCACATTTTGGATTATTAGGATGAGGAGTGCCCAAAGATTATTTTGGGGAAAGGAGCCAGTTTACAGGAAACATTGGAGAAATTGTTGGATGTGTACCTAATGTTGAAAGAGGAAACAAGTGCCTGTAATTTTCGGGATGAACCAGAATGGGATGGTTTTACAAATGAAGTTATTTGTACTATGCAGAATCTGGTCAAGGGAATATCCAGTTACAACAATAATCAGCAGTACAAACAAGAAGAAAATGGTCTGTTACAGCACAGGGACATGCCTGATGAATCCCCTGCAAATGTAATAATAGAATATGTCCCATTCGCAGATTCTACAGATCCACTAGAGACAATGAGTATGGAGGAGCTGATAGTGGAATGCCAGATCCGGGGTGTACCGTACCTGTGCTGCACAAACAGGGATATCCTCAAAAGTCTTTTAAAAGATCAGGAGAATCCCATTAATGCCTTTAGTGTCTATAGGAAATGGATGCTCACTTTAGGTCCCCTCATACCTCTCTGGGAACAAATGCAATGTCTGCAACAGAGCTTCGAAGAAGCAGAGAACAAGGTATGGCAACAAGGGCTTACTGACACTGAAATGTGGCAGGATCAGTGTTATCGATTGAATGCTGAAAAATGTTAATATCTTTTGTCACACTCTAAAAAAATGGCTGCTTATTCATCAGGAGGAGTTCCATCCCAGAGGATTAAACACAGTTGCCCAAGCTCCTATCTTGGGGGAGACTGGAGAAGAACTGCTTGGTGAAGATGTAGTACCTCTGACTACTCAGAAAAGATTAGGAGAAATCCTCCCATTTGGTGACTTGGATGGAAAAGAGCTACCATGTAAGTACCATGTAGTAGCATCTTCTGATAATTTGTCAGTGTTAATGGCACATCAGACTGTGTCTAAGTTAGAACAGAATTACAGAAAACACTACCCCTGTTGTGTCTGAAAATACTGTATCTAATAAAGTAACGCAGGATATCACATGTGTGCTCTCCAGTGCAAATGATGTACAGCTGTATCCAATTGTGGCAGAAGAGAAACATAAACTTGCTCAATATATGATCTCAGCAGAAATTATGATTACAGACTGTATGACAGAATTAATGGGAGAGGATAAAAGAATTGTCAAGTACTTCTTTTTTCAGCATTATCGTTTTCACCAAGTACAGGGCATGTGTAAAGGCCGACTGATATTGACTAGAGAGTAAAGAACATTTGTATGCAAGTAAGATATAATATAAAAACACATTGTATGTACAGTACACATTAAGAACATATTGATTTATGTATTTAATATAAAAAAATATATTTTTTTAAAAGCATATTAATTAATGATATATTATAAGTTGTTAATTTATTTTATAGAAATTTTTTTTGCATGTGTTCTGATGGAACATATGAATGTGCATATCCTGCACCCTGTTCTGTCCGTTAATCGTCTACCCCTCTATTATGGAGCTGGGTCCAAGGACTGAAAGTGGGTGTACACGTTAAAACGTGCTTGGTGGACAAAAGCTGTATTTGTCCAATTGAAGTCAGTGTTGAAGAAAAGTGAAACAAATCTGAATATTAAAGCAGCATCATCCTGAAAACTGTGTTTTTATTTATGTGGACTGCTTACACAACAGTCCACACTGTAATGTTTTCTTGTTGAGATCAATTCCCCTAACATGCTAGAGCTGCAGGTTTTATTAATGACTTAACAGCATTTTTATTTCTGCTGCAAGGCAAGCTACTCTATCAGCTGGTTAACACTAATTAGCTGGCAAATTAGTCTTTAACTCACAGAGTCCGTAGCAAACTATTTAGAAAAAAAAAGAGCACGAAATATCACCAGCTAGGACTGTGACAATGAGCAGGGATTTTATTATTATCGTTATTATGGTTTATTTATATAGCGCCACCATATTACACAGCGCTGCACATTAAATATTTGTCATTGTTGTACTTAAACAGTGAACTTGTACACACAGTCGAGTTCATTTATATGCTCAATGCAAAATGCTCTGCTTCCAAACTTCCCACTTATCTTCTTATTGCAGCCACCTAAGTATTTATCCAAGAACTTAATAAAATCAAGCTAGGTAACATAATTCTCTGCTCCAAAAGTAGTTTTGGGAGCTGAGAGCTGGAATCACGTGTGAGGCTGTGTTGAATAGGAAACCATAGGACCATCATGACAAGCTATAAATTTCCACTTGGTTTGATTGGGACTATCACGTGTTCTTTATTTGCTGATTGTGTTGTCTAAATACATTACACAAGAGTTCTGGGATATAATACAGGGGTATGGTAACCAGGGGTATTCACCCTATGAGGTGAGGTATGAATCTAACCTCAGATTCTTATCATACCTCCTGGCTTCCAGCATGCTCCATCTCCCCCTCCTGTCTATCTGCTGATCATTGCTTCTGAAATATTGGTTGGAGGAGATTGTATGGGGAGACATCATTCACCTGAGCTTCCTCCTGCAATAACTGCATTAGTAGTGCAGTAATTTGCAGTGTGTGTAGAGAAGGTACATTGGAGATAGGATACATCCTCTCTCTCCAAATTTCTTTAAATGCACTGCCAGCCTATGCTCTGCTAACACACTGACTGCAGGAGGAATAACATCTTATTGTGTTACACTTGACTCCCTAGTGCAATCAGTGTTTCAGGAGCAGTGACTGACAGATGAGCAAGATGAGGCACTTTTGGAATATCGGAATGCACCTGAGCAGATTCTGCTTATCTGCATATGGATTTCTATGATTACATTACTGTTAAGAAATCAGGATTTATCCTGTTTATTTGATATATCATCTGTGAAATTACTATGGCTACCATATGTAGGATCATTTCTGCTTTTCACTGATTCAGCTGTAATTACAATGTTCGTTCAGCTCTCAGTCTGGCAGCTCAGCTGTGCATTCACCTACCACACTCATGCAGCTAATCATCCTGCAATTTTTGATGGGTGCTGCTACACTAACAAATCTCTTTCTGGCTTCATATAAATGCTGGTGATAGTTCATGTTTTATCCAGTGTGCCTTTGCATTATGACCTGATCCTGTCTCTCTGTATTTGAACTGGATTGTTTAAAGGATTCTGCTGTCTTCTCCATTCCTGAAGTTTTGACTTGTTAAATGGATCTGTACCCATATATTTATCTGCCTGAGCCCTGGCTTGTTTAAAGAATTCTGCTGTCTTCTCCACTCCTGACTTCTGGTTTGTTAAATGGATTTGCTGTTATTTCTCTACCTACCCTGACATCCGGCTTATATGTATTCTGCATTAACCCCTGCCTGTCTGATTGTCAGTTTGCACACAACACCACCTGGTTGCTCACTACCTGCTACCAAGTATTGTCCACTCCACCAGGCAAATGACAGATCAATCTATGTTAACCCCTGCCTGTCAGTTTACAGCACTACACCATCTGGTTGCTAGCTGCCTGCTACAATGTGCTGTCCACTTCACAAGGCAAGTGCTAGTCTGATTCTCAGTTAACTTTGGATACCATCAAGGTTCCTCACTACTACCTACCATGTTCTGGTGGGGCAACTGACTACTGTGGAACATATTTAGTTCCTCGGAAAGGGGACTGCTAAAGCTGAACTTTTGTAGAAGTGATTCTAGTATTTGAGGAATACTTATATGTTGCCCTTAAGAATCGATTGGCTTTTATTTGGTCACAGAACTCCTGGGTGAATTCTAGAAGTTGAACAGAACAATTTGGCATAGAAAAGTGGTAAAACAAAGTGTCATTCCTATTTTCATTTAGCAATGACTTAAATGTACTACAAAATAGACAGAAAAATGACTTCTTGTATATCAAATCATTGTGGATATCAGAAGTTACTTTTGCGCTCTATGATCTTGTTTTTTTTATATGGTTATGGAACTCCTGAATGGCTGTTTCATATATACTTCTGGTGTACAATATATTATCCAACATCTCTATCCTAAGGAGGGAATTCAATTGGCTGTGTTACTGTCGAAAGTAACACAACCTGCGCACTATTACTGTTAGTACGGTAATAGTGCACATTATTACTGTTAGTACGGTAATAGTGCACATTATTACTGTTAGTACGGTAATAGTGCACATTATTACTGTTAGTACGGTAATAGTGTACATTATTACTGTTAGTACGGTAATAGTGCACATTATTACTGTTAGTACGGTAATGTTTACCGCTGATTTCTGCTCGTGGTTCAGGGAGCTGTGAGCAGAATTCCGGGTTAAAATTACAGCATTAATGGTAATGGTGCGCCGGCCGCGATAGTTTTGACAGTAACACGGCTCATGGAATTTCCCCCTAAGTGTTCTATTTTGTAGATCACTAAATATTAGATTAAAAAAGGAAAAGCAAATATAAAGATCACTGCCCTGTACTCACCAACTGCATACCGAAATTTCATCTTTGAACAGCTGACATCATACAAATCTGTCACCATTTGAGGAACTTCATGACATTATCTGCATGTGTCACATCTCTCAAAGATGAACACATTCTGGAGATAACATCATACCTAATTGAGCATTAAAGGAGAAGTTTCAACAACAAAAAAAAAATCGGCAAAAAAAAATGCCTGGGTATTTCGATGACCTAGAAATCTAAAGAGGGCTGCTCATTTCAATGATATTCTCTGAGGTTCAATCATTCATATAGTAATGGTAATGTGTAGTCATTCAAATCAGTCCCTAGTCCATTGGAGCTCAGAGTCTAAATTACCTATCACATACAAATTAGGTTTTGTAAGAAGCTAAGTAACCTATATTGGTTTCTTCCCACAGCCCTATTTGGGCACACAGAGGAAACCCATGCAAACACAGGGAGAACATACAAACGCCACACAGATAGGATTGTGATCAGAATTGAAACCATGACCCCAGTGCTGTGCGGTTACCCACTGTGCCACCATGCTTCCTGTAATTTTGTAATTTGACAGGGTAACAAGTTTTATGTTCTGACAGGGTGACATTTACATATGAGGCCAACCTGCCCGGCCACCTGCAATGTTGTATTATGAGTTTGTGCTAATCTAGGCATAGTGAGTGAATATTTACTAAATGAATGTTTGTGCTCCCCTAGGCATGTGCCAAGTTTGTCAATATGTTTCCTTGTCACTGGTACCTTATTTGTAACACACATTTGTATTCAATAAGAGTCATTAAACTTCTCCCCATTAGAATTCTGTTTTTATTGATTAACGGTTTCTACATTCCATGTAGGGCGGGGCTGGTGTCACTTGTTAGGAGGAATGTATTTCAAACTGGCTTCCCAACCTGCCTATTGTGAAGAATGCACGTCTAAGTGAGTTTTTAGAAATCACAGAGGCATTTTGTTCAGCCAAAATGCAGCTTATTCTGTAGATGGCAATATAGATGCGATTGTTTGCAAGGTACAGCATACCCGTTAGAGAAACGCAGTTCCTAGTCACCAATCCCCAAACACCCCCAATACAGTCAGAAACACAGGTTATATCCCCTCCATAGTCCCACGGTTGTGGAGCTAATAGTGGGCGGACATGGGGCGGAAGCCAGGTTGTTATAGGTGAGCCAGTGATAAGGTATATCCCTGAGGGTCCTCAGCCATGGTGTTTGGGGACTATTAACTCTCTATGGAGAAGGTACCATGGAGTCTAATCAAGGAATACAAGTAAAACAATGACCTGGTTGACTAAACAGGAGAGATTTGATTGCATTGCACATGCGCACACAATCAAGTCACTTATCCCTGCTGTCATTTAAGAATACCAGACACAAATCAAGGTAAGCTGGTGGGCACAGACCAATCCTGCTTTTGTGAAATCAATGATAAGTGGTTGGAGTTCAAATCCTGGATCTATTGGAAGAAAACTTCATACCAGAGATCCTAAGTAAAATGGAGGAATGGTGCATTTTTAAAAAAGATGGTCGTATATAAACTAATACACATTAGGGTTTTAAAAAAAAAAATAGTTCTTACAGCTAGCAATTCCAGTTGGTACAGTGGTACATTGGAGATCTTTTAGCAGTATGAAAAGTAAATGGAGATCAATAGTTTCTTAAATAGTTTACTTAAATTGTTATAGGAATAGGTGTGACTGAACAAGGTTTCCACGTTACCTCTGTCACAGCAATTTACAGAAAGGTAGATGTCACTCTTTGTGAACAGTGCTGTCAATAGGATCTGACACTTCTTCTCCCCAAGCAATCTCTGGTTACTTGATGCAATTGCACTAATGGTATTTATAGAATGCCAGGCCAGCTCACAGATGTTTTATGGCCTGGTCTAATATATCTATATAACAGATTGGACTTCTGTATTTAACAATGCAATTCCTATGTTTTATACATACAGATCAGAATGAATAAGAAAGAAAATATTGTTTTCTTATTTGCAATGTTGAAGATTTAAAGCTGCTTATTAATACATTTTGTTGTCACTTTTGAAAAAAAAATAATATGGGCTTTTACAAGATGATTATATATTTGCTTCTGTGTAGTTTTTGCATGACATCTTGCCACAGACTGAGAAATTACATTTAAGTTTCACCCACTATACATTATGATTCTCACTTAGAGTTAGATGTACATCTGTTTTTTTTCTCATAAGATACACATTTCAGTACTGCGAACACACATGTCCGGATATACATTGTTGTGCATTGTTGACTTCTGTCTCCTTTTGCCTAGAGAGGCAGAAATGTTTTTTTTTTCATTTTTCAAAGGGATTTACATACTGATAGAAGGAAGAGGATTTAGGGTTAGAAATAAATTGGTGAACGGTGTGGGGTCTCACCCCACCTTCTGACCAATTGGAGCAAAGCCGATCTGTACTGATTAGTCTAACAGACAGCTAGCATGTCATTAACATTGCAGCCCCTCCTTGTGTATGTCTGCGGCCCCCTATATATATATATATATATAATTTATTTATTTATTTTTTCCAAAGGGATTTACAACCTGGAAGTCGAGTATCCTCCCAAGGACATACCGTATATACTCGAGTATAAGTCGACCCGATTATAAGCCGAGGCACCTAATTTTACCACAAAAAACTGGGAAAACTTATTGACTCGAGTATAAGCCTAGGGTGGGAAATGCAGCAGCTACTGGTAATTTTTTTTACTTTACTTTACTTTTATACATTCAGCTGAGACCCCATGCTTCCACTACAGTGGAAGCACATTCATTAGAAGCAGCAGAATTGGGGGTTAAGGTGATGGGCAAGGAAATAGATAATACACTGGATAAATGCAGTGGTATACAGTAAAACAGTATGTGAAAACAAGCAAACAGTATAAGAAAACAAAAAAGTAATACTGCTACTGAAATAGTAATTGGATGTGCCGATAAACAGATGGATCTGCAGCACTTGTGTCTGCGAAGTAGGTGCACAGTGGAATAGTGTTCAAAGTGGAATAATGTTCAAAAGGTAGTGACTTCCGGACTTGCAGATGTGGTGATATTGTACAATTACCTTTAGATGGTGGTAAATGCGTTAAAGCTACCATCATGCGGGATGCCTTGGATGCTGTGTAGGGTCCCGTAGAGGCTGCGTGCGGTCTGCCCGTGGACGACTGCTGATGATGGGGTCAGGCGGGCGCTGGTGCTCTGGTCAGGCTGCGTGGTTGGACGCCGGGCGTAGTGTGACCTCCCTGCTGACTGCTTCCGATGAGCGCTGCTGGCCACGCATGCGCGGTATGTGAAACTCGGGGATGTAGAGTAAAAAAGTGTGGTCCTGGAGCATCACTCGAGTATAAGCCGAGGGGGGGCTTTTTCAGTACAAAAAATGTGCTGAAAAACTCGGCTTATACTCGAGTATATACGGTAAGTGATAAATAAATTGGAGAGAGAGGGTGTATTGGGGTGTTTTTATATATATCAAATCCACCATGTGTTGTGTGTGTTTTTTTGTGTGTTTTTTAAGTGCAAAACAGGTTCTAGTGGGCCTGAGATGCCAAGGCATGCTGGCACTTGTAGTTGAATTCAGCATCAGACCCATGGTCTGTATTCTCATTAGATATCATTACAGTGATTATTTTATTATTTTATTCACTAATTTTTTAACTATTTTATTTCTAACAATACTTCAGCACTCTACCATATTTATAATGCTTTTCATTTTAATATAATTGACTTTAATTAAAACGAATATATCACTAATTCTACCACTTGTACTCATCACTACCGCACTCTTTATGTAAGATTTAATACTTTTCATCACCCATAACAATATTATTCATGTCCTTTACATTATTTTATTAACCATAATGAAGATTATTGCTATTGTCCTACCACGTTTACTGTGTGACACATACAATTCATTAACTATAGTGCTCCAGATGAGCACATCTACAACCCCGTAGATGTGTATGTCATCCCCACAAACCCCAGCACAAGAGGGATCCTCGCACATTCCTTCTTAAGAGTTACTTATCTTTCTTGATGCTTCTGTTCTCCTTCACTGAGCATGTGCAGTGGACAGTCTAGTTTCACTAGTATTGAAAAAGTTAAATATAAAAAAAGCTTTATCTTATAGTTATATCTTATACATATAATGATTTGTATTTTAGTTTAATGATTGATCATAGGTACTGGCCGTATTAGATGACTCACTACTATTTATATTTGTTCTAGCTTTGGAATGGTAATGGGTGGATAAATGAATTCAGCTTTTGTTTGGTAAGAAATATTGGAAAACAATTTGGCATGTAATTACGCTGTCTGGTTTAGCCAGTGCGTAAGTACATTTGAAAATTGAAACCATTCTGTGAAAAACTTTGAGGGGAAAAATGCCAATGTAATGAATACAGTGGTTCTGGAATGTAAGGCAGATGGTTGTTAACAATACTGTGCAAATTCACCCTCTACTTTAAATATGAAAGGAATCAGATATATCAATACGGAGCAGTTTACTGTATATATGAATTGTTAATTAGCCTGCAGACTAATGAGACAGCTCTGAAATATGATGGCTTGGTCTGTGCCGAAACTATCATCATCATTTATTTATATAGCGCCAGCAAATTCCGTAGCGCTTTACAATTGGGAACAAACATTAATAAGACAATACTGGGTAATACATACAGACAGAGAGGTAAGAGAACTCTGCTCGCAAGCTTACAATCTACAGGAAACTAGAGAGATTGCTGAATTTTAAAGCAGAATATGGCAAATGACAACAGGACAGTATGTAATATTCAGTATGATAAAATACATTATTGATAAGGCCGAGTAGGGTGGAACATGGCAGTATGATGTCCTGTATAATGTAATTTGCCAGTGATCATGCCCAGTAGGATGGAACATGGTAGTGATACTGCTCAGTAAATAATAATATTCTAATAATAGTACCTTGCAAAATGTAATAGACCAACAATAAAACTCTGTAGGATATAATATGCTAATGATAATGCCCAGTAAAGAGTTAATTATGAAAGTAATAAAGCCATTTACAGCATAATAGTTGCAAGTATTAAAAGTAATAATGCCAGTGATAATCCTCACTAAAATTAAATATTCATGTGATAGTACCCAATAGGAAAAATATGCTCACTAGCATGTAATATGGCAGTTCTAATGTTCAATGAAATAAACTATGTCAGTAATAATGTCCAGTATAATATATCAGTGCAGTAATAACACAAATTACAGTGTAACATGCCAATAATAATGTCCAGTAGAGCGTTATGTAAAGTAGTACATATTGTACTATCACCTGTTGTTGTCCTTCTCTGGTCATCACCTCTTCATCCTTGCTTTTCCTCCTGGTGCTCAATGTCCCATTTGGGTGACTTCTGGCACCTTCTAAATGGCCACCACAGATGGGTAATTAGAACACACCTTACATCAACTTGTGTCAGGTTGAGCGCTGCTGGATTGCTAATGTAGAATTATCACTAAGTTACTGAAACTGTAGGCCAGTAATGACAAACCCGATATCCTTCAAGGGCTGCATGTGCGGCCCTCTCAGCGTCCAATAGGGCACCACTTATTATGTTCAGCTGGGTATAAAATGAATAATAAGAGCTGGGGCCAATAAGGCACAAAGAAGAGAAAAGGATTGACAGGGCATAAAGCAGGAATGAGCTAGGAGTCACAGGTGACTCCTTGTCAGATCTTTATCGACATGTAATTAATAGATTTCTTTGCTTTGCCAGATCAAAACAGCAATGAATGAATGAATGAATGAATGGAACGATCTTATTAAAAACTGTAATTGTTCTACCATGTATGCTAGTTTGATGTTTTGTACAAAAATACAATTGTGCATTTGGAACAAAACAAATTGGTGCATGTGTGGCCAATTTAAGAGTTTTTTCTGCATTTTATTAACTAAAACTGTATCATTGAGACAGGGCAACTGACTCCAACACCCCATACTTCTGTGGGTTTTAGCAATGTTTGCAATGCAGGAGTGGAAGAGACTCAAATGCCTAACAAAAGACTGTGGAATGTTTGTGGAGACAAATGAAACATGATGTAGCAAACAGAATCACTAGCACAAGGCCAGTTTAGGCCTGGATTTATAAGATTCCTGTCTCTAAGTGCTGGAGATTCCTGAAATTCTAAGTAAGATGATATCATTATCTAGCCTTTGTTCATATTCCAGCCTCTGCAGTGAGCACAAATACATCTGTCTTAATTATGTGAAAACCTGGTATAGGCTAACTGCAGCATGGTGCTTCAGTAGAGAAAAAAAAAGCACTTGTAATATCTTAAATTGAAATAGTATGAAAAAGGTATCTTGTGGCATTTACAAATACTCATGTCAAAAGAAAAGCAAAATTCTGTTTTTGAGTTCTGTTTTTGCTGTACTATATTTCTAATGTAGCATTTTGTGTGGCTGCTTCCCCCTACCCTTCACTGACCTGCAGGGGGTGGCTGAGCTGGGGGGCAAGGGGGCACCTGCTCCTGGGGTCAGCCCCGTATTGGGCTACCTTGGGCTGGGTCACCTGCATTTTTTTTTTTGTTCTTAATAGGGTGCTGAGTTGAGTCTTGCCCCCTGGGCTAAAATTTGCCAGCCCCCCCCTGCTGACCCGTCACATGGAACGCACACCACATGACAGAAGAGTCTGACACTCAAAAAACAGCACAGTGAATAAGTGGGGGCTAATTATTTAATGGTGTGTGCTATTTATTATTTTGGGTGATGGTGGGGTATTCAATTTAATAGTGAATCTACTAATTTAAGGTGGGGTGATGGATACTTTAATGCTGGGGTAGCATAATATATGTGTTTAATTCTATATATGCATATATATGTGCTTAATGATAATGTGTGTATATATGAAACTGTTGGCACTACTGTGTGGTGTAATATGAACTGTGGGCTCTACTGTGGCATAATATGAATTAGCGGAACTACTGTGTGCGTATTATGAACTGGGGGCACTCTATTTGTCATAATATGAACTGGAAGCACTTCTGTTTGACATAATATGTATTGGGGACACAATTGTGTGGCATAATTTGATCTGGGGGCACGTCTAGACACCCTCCCCCTTGGCATTGGCAGACACTGTTGGGGTGCAGAGTATCCCTCTCTGCGCACGTCTATGCTGCTAAGTTGTGTATTTGGGATATCAGGATTACCAGGTTTAGCTGAGGAGCAGGAGTTACTGGATACAAGGCACAAAAAGATAGTTGCAGGAAAAGGATACCAGGATCTCCAGGTTTGGCTGAGAAGCCAAAATTACTGGAGGGCAGGCACAATAGGATAGCTGCCGGTACAGGATGCCAAAATAACCAAGTTTAGCTGTGGTAGCAGGAGACACTGGATGATACAGGAAAGAATCAGACTGGAGAAAAATCCATCAAGCCAGGGTCAGAAGCTGAGAGATCCACAACAGTACCAGGGGATAAACAGGAGCGAAGTCAAATGAAGCCGAAGGTAGGGTCACTGGAAAGGTGCAATATGATGAAACAAATCAGAGTTAGATATCAAGAGACAGATAAGGACCAAATCACAGGAGTTACTCAGAGAGAGCAGCAGCAGAGACAATTGAACTGGCACCAGTCTGCTGGAAAAGGCAGTCTTTCAAAAGCCAGACACAGGTCATCAGGATCCAGAACTAATAATGAGAGCTAACCCATTGCAGGCAGGATCCGGCATAGGCAAAGCAGCATCCACAGGGGAGGTGATGTACTGCAGACAGAGGCAGATCATAACAGATAGTTTGTGTGCTCGTCATAATCATCATCATCCGCTACTTACACCTGCCCCTGACCACCTGCAAATTAAACCATTTTTTTCAGTCATATCTGCGACCACGTCCCAGTCTGAATCCAAAAAGTCTCAGGTCTGAATAGTCGCTGTTGCATACGTTCACTTTCTGAGCATGTGCAGCTCAAAAAAAAAAAAAATGCAAAGATAAGTTATGCAAACAGGTGTACATCTCACTCTCAATCAAGATCATAGTGTTTAGTGCTAATATTGGATTAGCACTAAACACATTGGGTTGAATTGGACTATGTGAGTTGTAGTTTACTGTCACTATCATTGCACATAGTAATTATTATTGTTAACATGTATCTATATAACACCAGTATACACTGCAGTGTTTTAAAATTTGTGATAAACACAGTCTGGGAATTAACATAGAGAAAAAGAGGTAAACGGGTCATTCTCGCAAGTTTACAATCTATATAGCATTGTAATATCACTGCAAGTTGCCCTTCCCATATTAGAACTGCACTTTAATATATACACCGCCAGAAAACTGTTGCTAGAATTCGCAACGATATTTCTGAGGGTCACAATGAAAAAGCAAAACAACGCAAATATTAGGTTTGTTACATATATTATTTAAACATGGAATTATCCTTTAGGATAGTTGTTATTTTATGTAAATTGTTACTTACTGCAATGCAAACCAGACCTCCCAAATTAGGTGGGACAGCCCTGCCATCATTTGTTTGTTTGCGTGAGGTATGTCCCTATTGTCCATGGACAGTGCTACAGGCATCAGAGGTAAGTGCCACATGTCTCCATGACAATTAAAGGATGTTTTAAGAGAAGAGGAAGGGGGTGGCCTAGTGCTTGTGCGTGAGCATAACCCTTTTGGCGTGCTAAATTTGTCTGGATCACTTTAAGGTTTTTGGGAGGTATGATGTAAGCTTCTGTTCTCTGTGGACAGTTATATTAACCCAGGACCAATATTGGCCACTCCATCCCCCATGCTGTTTCATCACTCCCCCATACCTCTGCGCCTATTTCCATCCTGCTCTGTTCAGAGCGGAGACTTGGGTGTTAAGGAGGCAGGCATCTGTGCTATAAAAAAATTTCCAGTGCAGGCAGGCTGGCGGGGCGCCCAGGTAAGTTCCCCAACCTACTACCGCACTTGCTGGGCTTATCATGTTCTGCCAGCCCTTATTAAGCTCAAATAGGCTGTTGGGTTTCAATGGTGTGCATTGGAGAAAATCCTTTCCTGCATCATACAATCCTGATCTCAATTCACTTTTAAAATAACTGTTTTATAGAAAGCAGCATTTACTTTAATCTTAATATATGGACATATTTGCAGTACATTATTTTATAATTATATTTTTTATTATTATAATTATTATTTCTCTTATGTATTAAAGCCGATAGTTTTTAAAGTGATATGGCAGAATTCTAGTGTAAAAATAATAACCTAATACAGATAATATTGATTTGAAGATATATATAGTTCATGGGAATGTATCAGAAACTTGATTGTGCGCTATAAGGGGATTTTCTCTGACCGCTAAGGTTTTCTCTTGGCGAGGCCTGATGAGTATTTATGTGTGCCTATATTTGTGCCTGCAGGTACACCCAGAGTTTACAGCCAGATTCATGTAGCCCGTTGCAGTACAGAGTGTTAGAGTTTTTGTCTTCCGCCCTGAGCTTTATTGGGCTGCATATCATTAGTGAGTATGGTCCAACAGATTGATCTTAAACTCAAATGTAGGGAGGCGATTGGTCTGCTGGGAGTAAAAAAGCATTTTCAGGGAGAAGTATAATGATTATGGTTCTTTCGTTTGTACAGCTTGTAAGACAAGATGGCACATTAAGCTCGGTGGTGTCAGGCCTTAGGCCTATTGAAGACTACAATAAGCAGGACACTAACCGGTATTAGCACTACTGAACTAGCAGGTGTGGAGTCTAACGTACCCCTGGTATTAGCCAGGGACCCCAGCAAGGAGGTTTGGACTTCGCTGCACAGGGTACGCAGGTCGCGGTCCTACTAGCCAGTTGCCGGTGTAGTGTAGAAGATTTAGACGTTCCGAATTCAAGCCAATCGGGAATGCAAGGTACCAGGGAGAATCCAGAGGAATGGTCAACAAGCTGAGGTCACGGGAACAGTATGGGTCCCACAGATAAAGGAATGGTCGCCAAGCCGGGTCACAACAAGAGAGCAAATCACAGGAAGCACAATCAGGAACTAGGAGCAGGGAAACCAGGAACACAAGGTCAGGAAACCTGTTACTCTGGCACCCTAATGGTGCCAGAGCCAGGTTTAAATAGAGGCAGGTAGCAGCTGATAGGGAGAGTCAGGCGGCACGTAGGAGACACAGTAGCGTCCCGTTGTTGCTAGGCAACGGGACGGAGCTAGGGCGCATGCGCCCGACAAGAGAGCTAGCCAGAAGCCGCAGCGCATCTGTTGCCTAGCAACAGAGCGCTGCGGACCGAGAGGCAGGCCCCGACTGGCAGGAGATCATCGGGGACGGCGCCGGACAGGTGGTACTCATAATCACAGCTTACTAAAAAACAGTACTTGCCACGACTCGAGGATCCCGAAACTCTGATGGCAGACATGCTGACACTGACGACTGTTTGAACAACTCAAGAGCAACCATTTGGACACATGAAGATTTCGATGTATGAAGCCATCAAGCTCACACAACAGTAGTAACATTAAGGTAATCTGGACTTCTGTGAGGATTCAAATCTGTCCAACACATTTCAAGATATTAAAGTACACTAAAGCAGCTGATCTAATCATTTTAATCAACAGATTGCAGACTGACAATGTAACATTCCATATGGGGTTAATCTCTCCTCCCAAGAAGGTTTGTGTTATCAAGACTTTTTTCACCACAGCCCTGAGGCACCTCATGGCACCTGAGGCCTCCCATGAGCCAAGAGGCAGGTTTATGTATAACAAATGCCAAGTGAAAACATATAAGAGAAAAGCATGTTTATATTACTGGGTACCTGAAACAGGCATGCCATCAAGAAAGGGCCTCTGATTTGCATCCACTAATTTCTGTATTATGGATACTGGAGACTGAACAACAGTAATTGGTCAGGTTCTGCAGGAGAGCTAAGGACTGAATTAGGTAGCAAGTATAGATGGACGCAGCAGCTCATTAAGATGTGCGGCAAATAATTAATTATTGGTACTCTAACCTCCATCATCAACCGTCATCCTCCATCAATCATTAACCCCTCATTCTCCATTATTACCCCCTCTTGACGTCACTCTCCAGTAAACCCTCACCTATATCACCAACTCTCCATCATTCTTTATTAACCCCCTCATCTTCCCCATTTCATTATTATCATTCTCCATTAACACCCTTTAACCCCACTCTCATCCTCATTTTCTATTAACCCCTTATTCTCATAATATCATCCACCCAACTACCTTCTCCCTTACTCATCCGGTCAGCTCCAGAGGTGACTTGCTCATACATCAGTTCCCATCTACGAACTCCCCCCCTTAACAGATCAATCCCTCTGGGCAAATTTGGCGCTCACGAATGCCAGGCTGGGGCCAAGGCATTCTGGGGTGTCAATAAGATGACTTATTCAATTAATTCAAATTCATTGTTCAGCAATATATTTGTTATCCATTGTATTCCGTGAATTTGAATGCATTAAAGTCTTATAGACTGTGAGTATTACAGACCTCATTTAATTATAGCATGCAATGTTTTTTTATCCTATTACTTCTTGCTGTAGGGTTTTGCCTGTGAATATAAAGTAATTACAGTGCAGTAAAAATGTTATTCACACATCCACCATGACTAAAGTGCATTTCAAAAGTAATGTTTCGTGGTAGATTTCTGGCTGCAGGATAAATAATTTGTCACTTTCACATTTCAAAAGTAACAAGTCACCCTCTGACCTTTGTTGGCACTAAATGTCAAAGCAGAAAAACTCTCTGCCTGTCTTGTCTTATCTTTGAAGTTTGCAGATTGATACCCCAGGGTGATTAGTAAATTCAGTAGCCAAATGTTATCTCAATCTTATTGCTAACATGCTGCGACAAATCTATCACTTTAGACGTTTGAACTCCTCTATTTATTTTAGGAAAGCGCCATAGCTACCAAGCCCAATATGCCATGATTATGTTTTATTCTGTAATCATTGAACAACAAAGACAACTTAATGCAGGATAACTAATTGATTAGAAATGCTAAATTATGCTGGCTTCAATGTGAGGAGCATTAGTGGCCATAAGGGAGCTACATTTTAACCCTTTCGCTGCCCGGGTCCATGCCAAAATTGCAACTTGGAATGCACCACTATAATTTTGACACTCCATCCACAAGCAAATATAATATTGTTCTATTTTTCAGGACAAATGGGGCTTCCTTTTGGTAATATAGTCAAGTGAATATTTTCCTTGACCATCCCTTCTCAGTATGAGAAAAAATGGGTGTACACGTCCGTTCTCCCAAATGGCAGTAACCTCTCCTCTTGTTGAATTTGTTAGGCCAGCGGCTCTTGTCATAAACTTGCAGAACTAGTGGTAGAGGTCTTTGCCTATAGCAGCCTCCTTTCCCGTAGAGCTTGACGTGCTCATGGATACTTGGATGCCCCCAGATCTTAACTTTAATGCAGTGTAAGTTTATGAACAATACCGCAACAGAAAGGTGGGAGGAGGGAATCCGGATGGTAGCGGGTAGTCAGGAATAAGCCGGGTTCAGGGAGCCGCAGCAGACAGGATGGTCGGGGGACAGGAAATAAGGTCATGGCTGGCAGCAGACAGGAATATCCAAGAAACAGATCCAGCAGTCTGAGCAGGGTCCAAATAACAAGCCAAGGGTCTCAACAAAAGGTCAATCCAGAGTACTGCAGAATCCACAGAACATAAGAGGAGAGCAGGTCAGGAATTCCTCAAAAGAGACACTATAACCAGCAGGGAGGCTAAACCCTCCCTGCCTTAAATACAGAAACTGATCAAACATAGTTAGGGGGCAGGAATGTATTAATAAGCCTCCCAGACTGCACTTAATTAATTAACTTGATTTGCACACACGCCCGGCTAGCACAGATGGCAGGACGTGGCGCTGATTGAAATAGAATTCCGGCCATTGCCCTGGTAACAGCCGGGACAGAGTTCCTGGAAGTGACATCACGGCTGTTGTCATGACAGCCAGGACACAGGTAGAAGCAGGCGGCGGTTCACCGCCACCCGTAATAGAATTTTGAAATAGATCCCTTTTGCCTAATTCAAACAATCTTTTTCACCTCCTAATTAGCAGATACTTTTGACCTATCCAAATATTGCACCCAGACGTGTGTGTTTATGGGGACATAGAGTTATTGTCAAGCAGCCTGCAAAGGGTTAATCTCACATGTTTAAATGCAGAGAAATTCTTCCCTTCCATGTTTAACATAACTGAAAGTGCGTCGACGCATTTTGCTTTCCATATGTGTCTCTGGGACGGTGTATTTATAAATATTCAGCACTCACAACAGTGAATAAAAGCTGAACCTCTATTCTTTTAATTGGTTAAATAATTGTTACTGATAATGTCTTATTTTATTATTTATCATATCCATTATGAATGATGCTGCACCAAATATTGCTTCCCCCCCCCCCCCGCACCCCATAACAGATGAGATTTTAGCTACAATGGTTTTTCTACCTTATGATTTTTTGCTACTTCAAATGTTTTCCCCATAGAAATTTATATATCACTCTACCAAAGTCAAGACCTGTAAAGTCTCTGGTAACCCTACATTTACATCCAAAAAATGATGTGAAGTTTGATCAAGATAATTTTTAGGAAATCAAACTTCTACTTCCCCTGAGGTTTATTACAAAACATTCCAGAGCTATGGCAGAAGTTTCTGAAAAAGTCTCTGGTGTGAAACCATATTCTGAACTTAAAGTCTTGAGTCAGATTATGAGCCTGTATGTCATAACACATGCTTAGAGGAAGGAGAAGAAAAGTATCCTCCTTGCTTTTATAAGGCCCTGGTGGAGCCCATTATTATCATTGCTTGAAAAGCTATTGGCCTTGAAGATTGTTTTTTGCTCTTCATTTTCTCTCACTGGGGTTAAGAAACCTCAAGCCACTTTTCCTCTGTTAAAGGAAAAAGCTAGCTGACTTAATTAATACTGAGTGGAAAAAGGTTCAAGACCATCTACATTTATGCAAAATTTTGTAAACTTTACACATTTTTTAAGGAATTATCCAAAGGTTGGGACAAACGCGTTAAGTCGCCATTTAAAATCATGCCTCATTTCTAAAATGATGCGGCTACTCTGCTGCCAAGCATTTTTCGTTCCATCTGGCACCACCAATGCCCAGGAGGAATCTAGTGCTGCTAGACTCCAACCGCATACCGTTAATATCCTACTGCTCCTTTTTCATTATCACTTCATCTGTGCAGACCAGCATCAGAGAATGGCCTAATGACTTGCAGCTAGTAATGAGTTAGTCAGTGTGTCAACACCTGTGGCTTGCTAACAGTTTCAGGCCTATATAAGCAGCTTCCTGTCAACAGCACATTGTCAGTTTATTGAGCTTGTCTCTATGAACCAGCACTCTGTATCCTTTATCTTCCTGGCTGTCTTCCGGTGTTTAAGCTCTGTGTATGACTACTTTTTTGGCTCTTGACAACTATTTCTCTGGCTTCTGACACTTGACTCTCGAATGACTACACTCTATGGTTCTGGACCCCTGACTATTCTCTAGACCTGCGATTACTTGAGTCCCTAGACTTAAAAGTACAGATTTTATCACTAAGACTCCTGCCATTGGAATCTGCCAATCTGAATTTGCCATACAAAGTCAATGATTTCTGACAACTAGGTTATATGCAGAAATTTAGATATTATTATCCAGAATATCTACAAGCAGACTTATATGGAGGTCTGAAAGGAGTACTTTGAAGCCGCATGTCTCTGCGCTGTCAGCCCTTATGGATACTCAATGGTCCCTGAATCTAGCATATTCACATTGTCTGTCAGCAGTCTTCAAAATTTCCCCGCCAATTAAACCTCCGGAGACATCACGGGTTCCTCCTCTGTTGCGGCATGCATTGTCTACAGAACCATTTGAGCCTTAGTAGGTGCTGAGTATGCAAAATCTCACTCTAAAAACAATATTACTAAATAACCTAATCTCTGCTAAGTGGATTTGTGAGCGCCAAGATTTGTATGTCAAGTCCCCCTTTACTTCCTTTCAGTAAGGTAAGGTTGTCCTTGCCAGTGTTCTTTGGTTCCTACCACATGTATCTTCAGCTTTTCATCTTAATGAAGAGATCATTCTGTCACATGTCAAATGCCAACATCAAACTAGGAACAAGTGTGGCACTTACTGAACCCTGTCCATACCCTCAAGTAATATATTCAGCCTAACAAATCTTTTAATAAAACAGACAGGCCGTTCATTATTTCAATGTCCCCTGAAGAGGCAGCTTCTTCATTCTCTTTGAGCAACTGGTTAGTACAAGGAATCTCTCACTGCACACTTCATCCAGAGTGTTTCAGCTAATTCCACAAGGGGAATAGCAAATACTTTGATAGCAAAAGCAGGTGTTTCAGGATAATCCATGTGTAAAACTATTTTGTCTTCATCACATACTTTTATTGATTATTACATGCTAGATCTCTCCTTAGCAGTATCTTTGACATTTGGAGAAAGTGTCCTAGGTTCTAGTAGAAATTAATCTAAATCTGCCGCATCGTTCCCTCGCTGGTTTGCTGATCTTCTATTACCTAGTTTATAATTCTGAATATGATCAGGAAAATGGTAAATTGTTAACATGCTTAGAATCATTTTTGTATCCATGGCCATCCCGATCAGCATTTCTCGCTCATAATTATATTTTTCTAATTTATCAAGACTATTGGTTTTAGGAGAAGGGGATCTGTTTTAATGCTTATGGGAAGAGGAGATTTTGCCTTTTAGGAGAATGGAGGTGTGCACTCATAGTTTATAATACTAATCAGGATTGCCAGGAAGACACTATACAGAAATAAAAATTACTTTTCTCATGATTCTTTCCTTAGCCAGAGATTAGAACTCTGTTGGAGTGATGCCACTCAACGTAGGATAGGATTTATGGCTATAAATTCTTAATGCGGGACAGGGGTAACATAAACTGCTTACAATTATAAGGGGCTTCTGTTGGCCATCTCTGAGCACTGCAGTACCCAAGGCATGACTTTAAATGATATCTGGTTCCTGGAAGACCAAGGTACTCATTTTCCTGTTATATGTAATTGTTACTTTTATTTTACATCCGTACTTATGCTGGGAGTAGAAGGAGCAGGCGTGTGGGGGCACACATGCCTGCGAGGATGAAACCTACATCACCAGCATAACAAAACAAGCTCCCTGAATAAATTTTAGTTTTTATGGATTAGGTAATAAGTAGTAGCAGCGCTATAATTACATACTATGGAATGCTTGTATTTAAATATGCTTCAACTTCATTTCCATTACATATAGCACCAGTTTAGTAGTCAGGGATTTACAAAATATCTATTCATTAGATATTGCGAACTATAGACAACAATAAGTAGGATATCACAGTACCCACTATAAATGCATTCTTTTTAATGCATACAGTGGATGTGTATTATTCTATTGATGTGAGGTTAGAATAGTTTTAAAGGAGATGTGTACCTATGGATGTCTCCACCTAGGAAATGCCCGTCTCCACAGGGGAAGGCAGAAAGGTGTTGGCCTCTCTTCCAGGACTTAGATCAAGCTGCTGGAACTATAGAAATCCTGGGAGAAACCATGTAAAGATATTTAAAGTCAAGATGGCAGTGCCATCTTCACTGACACTGCTGTTTACGACACATTCTGAAATCCACACTACTAATTAGCAAATGATCCAATCTTAATTTATAAGTGTGCATGCTGTGTGGCAAGGTGTGTTGGCAGTATTTTGATTAGGTGTTGGGATTGCAGTGATTGATTCAGTAACCAGTCAACACTCTTGCGATTGCCCAAGTAGCTACTGGTACACATGCACTGATTGCCTGCCTTCACTTCAGGGGCGGGCTGGGCCGGGGGCCAGGGGGGCATCGGCCCCCCGGGCCGCTCACAATCACGGCTGTTAGGGCCGGCCGCCCCCCCCGGAAGTAATATAAATGTGATGCGGCCGCGTAGGCGGCCGCATCACATGACACGTGATGCGCCCGCGTAATTGATGACGCGGCCGCATCACGTGTCATGTGATGCGGCCGCCTGTGCGACGTGTGCCCCCCGGGCTGACGTCCGTCAGCCCGCTGGACGTCAGCCCGCGCCTGGCTGTGATGTATATCTGATGGTTGCAGTGGTCGCAGCCACCAGGACTGTAACTAGGGCTCTAAGAGAGGAGCCACCGCCCAGGCCACATAGCTGAAGGGGAGCAGTGAGAATTTTTTTATTTTGGGTTAATTTTTTTTTACAGCTGAGGGATAAGGGGCATATGTTTTCCCTTGTGTACCAGGTGCTAAAATTTCTAGCTACATCTGCGGATGCATTTATTGAACCAGGGGTAAATGAATCAAGCTGAGAGTTTCCTGAGGGTTTGAAGAGTAGAGATGTTGCCTACCAATCAGATTCTAGTTATCATTTATTTAGCATATTATACACAATGACAGCTATAATCTGATTGGTTGCTATAGGCAACATCTCCACTATTGCAAACCCCAAGGAAATTCTCACCTTGATAAATTTACTCCCAGGTTTTCCTACTGGAATCTATGCACTAAATGTGTTCCAAGACTTTTAACTGTGCCCACAATACAATCAGACAGCAACAACATTGGCAGCTCCTCAATTTTAGGTGTAGTGAAGAGGCCCCAATTATCAACCAACAGAGGAAGACATGAATGGGGAGTATAGAACTTCTGGTAGGTGAAGGAAAGGAATTTGGTGGATACAACAATATAAGGTGTAGAAAGAAAATCTGAGCTAAAGCAGTTTCAATTAAACAGGGGCATTGGGATTATATATTGTGAAATAGAGAGAGAGAGACATTGTGGGAGTAACATATAGTACATTTCGGATAATGGTAAATGGACTGCCAAACTTCTAAATACTTGTGGGAAATATACTGATAAAACAGGTTAAATTTGAAAAAAAATCTATGGTCTAACATTAAATATTTCAAAAATCATTAAACATTTCATTAAACTCCATGATATGATATAACAGAAAAGGTTATCAAAATACTGGACCTGATTTATTAAGGAAAGTAAAGCAAAAACAATGAGTAACTTTGAACCATGTTGTATTGGAGGGGAAGTTAAATTTAAAATGTTGGGACATAATTATAGTTGGGGTAAGGCATGTCATAGATCAGCCTTTAATGTCAGTGTAAAAATAAAGCTATCAAGTATTTGCATCCTACAAGAAAAACACAGCCAATATTTTCCTTATGTGCAAAATAATAAACTCATTTGCACCCTTGCATGGCAACATGGTTTTACCAAGGTTCAAAGTTACTCATTTTGTTGTTTTACTTTCCCTAATGAATCAGGCCCAGTGTGTTTGCCCCTGACTGGGGTTACTCATAGCCAGTATAGAGAGGTAATATAAAACTATGTTTAGTATATGATTAGATATATCTTAATATTATGTGGCCCATTTCAACTAATTATTAGAATTGTATGGCAAAAGGATCTATGTTTACTCATAGCTCAAATAGAAAAAAAGTGATTTAAAATGAAATTTGAAAAGCAATGGCAAAAACATAATTAAAATGTATGCTCACTTAATTTAATATTTTTGATGTTGTGTGTGTGATATTTGTTTTAAAGTATATATTTTTTTAATTTCAAATAATCTCTTATGATTAAACTTCTGACAACTCAATTCAATTAATTCATAGTACTTTATGAATTCATGAAAATAAGTAGTTCAACATCAACACAGTGACCACAGTGAAGAAATACATTCTTCCCAGCATTGTTTTCTTCCATTGCGCTCTGCCTATTTAGTCAGAGACTTGTGACCATGGTGACACGACATGGTCAGTTTGGAGCAATAGAAAAGCTAGAGAAGGTGCAAGTAGAAGAGAATAGAAGAGAGAGACACGGTAACTGCATGTGAACTCGTTATCTGTATAATGTAAAAGTGATGGGAATATGGAGAGAGCTCATTAGTTGTTAAACTATATTCAACTGGTCCAAGATATTCACCATGCTGTTGGAATCCACTGCTTGCAAGCAACATATGTGTTAGCTCAGAGCATGGTTTGGACAACAAAATAGTGAAGCTCGGGACAGCAGGTGAATGTGACTGGTCAGATTCCAGACACCTGGATCCATCATCATTATCATTTATTTATATAGCGCCACTGATTCCGCAGCGCTGTACAGAGAACTCATTCACATCAGTCCCTGCCCCATTGGAGCTTACAGTCTAAATTCTCTAACATAGACACACACACAGAGACTAGGGTCAATTTTGATAGTAGCCAATTAACCTACTAATATGTTTTTGGACTGTGGGAGGAAACCGGGGCACTCAGAGGAAACCCACGCAAACACAGGGAGAACATACAAACTCCACACAGATAAGGCCATGGTCGGAAATTGAACTCATGACCCCAGTGCTGTGAGACAGAAGTGCTAACCCCTGAGCCACCGTGCTGCCCACAGAAGGTCGGTTAGAGACACTTACTGCGATACAGAGAGGCAGTTGAAGAAAGCGTCTTAACTTGTTTAAGAGCTGAGGGGCTTATTCAGTGTTGGACTGAGGCATGAAGGGGGAATGCAATGCTAGGGGCCTATGAAACGCTGACATGAGGGGTGTCGTCACACACCAGAGAGATATGGCCACATAGCCAGTGACGTAGCCACGTAGCTCTTAGCCAGCCATGTATCAAAGACTTGCAGGGACAGTGTATTATCAGACATGTATCAGGGACTTCTGTTATCAGAGACAACGTTCTACAACAGAGAGAAAACCAAAAACAATCCTCTAGCGCTGACCTCTAAGATAAAAATAGATACCACATAGATGCTCTCAGCCGCTAAAATCAATCTGTAGTCAAAATGCATACTTTAATAAACATTAAAACATGTAAAATCATAAAAAATAATACTAGAAAGATAATAAATCCCAATAAGAAAACACTCAAGTACAATATATATATATATATATATATATATATATATATTGGATTCCTTTTGTTTTACTATAATGAGGCTTCAGGGGTATAGACATTTATGCAGGTTAAAATATTTTTTAATGGTTAACACTGCATCATTTTTCTTAAGTGCCTTACAATAAATACTGTGCGATTACCTGTATTGTCTAAGTGTTAGTGCTATGTCAACCTCAACTACTACTTTGTATTTGAAATAAGAAATATATAGTTTAACCCCTGCAGGGCAACAGCTACAACATTTACTGGGGGGGGGGGGGAGGGGGGTTATGATCCCTTTTATGACATTTTTTAGGAAAGATAGTAATTAATATAAACATGAAAACACATACATACTAATTTTATAGGATACTTCCTTAATGGCTCCTCATCTTCTTTTGGCTCATCCCGACAGAATTGCAATGTGATTGGTTGACATACGCACCACTGGAAGATGTGAACCTCATCTTTCAATTGTGGCTCTTAGTCTGGACACGAGCACCACCGTCCCTACAATAGAGGGTGGGGCTCACATGTGGTCAGAACCACCAGGGGTTTCCCATATACCACGGTGGGCCAGTCTGGCACTGGCCATATTTAGTAGTAGAGTGCAAATATGCAAATGTAGACCCATGGAAGCCAATAAGCCATTGGTTCCATCAATGAAGTGGAAGTTGCATAATAAAAAAAAGTCTCATTAGTTGTTACAGGTTGCACTTTGAACTTTAGAACTCTGGCTACACACTGTGCCCAATAATAGTCTGTGTGTGCGATTATCTTTCGATGGTTATAACAACCCACCATAATACAGTAAGTGATCTACATGTGTGGCCAAATTTGACATTACTCCTGTTGCTCAGTGCTTGGTCCAGGCGGCAGGATTGTCCAGGACGACACACTTTTGTAAACAACCCTCTGTGCCTTTTGACCAAGACAGTAGAGAGTCTGTTAGAAAAGGCGCCACAAACTGAGGTCTATGTTTATTTTTGTTTCCGTTACTCTGACATCTGCTTGGATTTGAGCCCAGGACACTTAGCATTCTCCACTCTGCTACTACCACTCTTGTGCTTTTCAGCCTTGTTTCGTCTGCCATGTCTCTCTGCAAGCTGTAATGATCCCCAAATTACAGCTCATCCTTGGACTTTGTCCCGGAAGTGCTTCTGCATTTGAACCCTGCACTTAATTCTGGGCATCACTGCTTGTAACATTGTTCCTGGTTCTAGCCAGTTCCAAGATTTGGCCATTGTCCTGGGTCATAACTTCTACCTTTTATCCTGAATCCTATCCTCTGACTTTCTTGCTGCAAATCCAGTTATCTTCTCTTATGTCTTTTACACTTCTTTTTTCCCCATTATTAACCTTTATTAAATATTGTCAAGTACACAAAAAAAGACAACAGTGAAAAGAGACTAAAGGATCACATTTAGGGAAAACAGACACAAGCACATACTCATGTACACTCAGTTGCAAGTACTATGTTGAGCTTATATAATAAAGATATCAGCATTGTTTATTCACAGGTGTGCAACCTGGGCATTGTCAAAAATAAGGTAAATGCCTAACTTACCTAACATACACACACACAGGGGCTGAGAGATACTAAAGTCAATTTAATAGCAGCCTATTAACCTATGTTGGAGTGTGGGAGTAAACCGGAGCACCTGGAGGAAACCCACGCAAACATGAGAACATACAAACTCCACATGACTCCAGTGCTGTGAGGCAGAAGTGCTAAACACTAAGCCACCATGCTGCCCAGCTTCCATGTATGCTTGAGTTTTCATCTTAAAATGTTTTAAAGCATCTTTAGTGGTAACTGGAAGAGCCTCAGTTTTGTAGTGTACAGTTTATAGGACAAGGCTTTCCTATAGTCATCTAAAATTTTACGTAGGGATGATACTGAAGTCTCAGGGTTGGTTACAAGTAATAAATCATTGTCTGCAAATAGGTAATGTTTACGGGAAGTATCCTTTGTATCCAAACTAGAGATGTTCACTGACTCAGTGCCATCTTTCTTAATGTGCACGATGCGCAGGTGCCCAGCCGACAAGGGGGCCAGAGGCAGGACTCCTATTAAAAAAACAAAAAAAAATTAAATTTTGCGGTTACCTGACCGTTTAGGTCAGGTGGCGATCCGGCTAACTCCCTGGTCCCCTCTTCCGTGATGTGCTTGCAGTGAATGACGGGCATGATGACCTAATCACGCCCGACATTCACTGCGAGCACAGCACGGAGAAGCGCAGAACAGTGACGAAGAACAGAAGAGGATTCGACTCGAAGAACAGGGGATTGAACGGTAAGTTAAGGGGGATTTGGAAATAAAAGTGATATATTTATATATATATATATATATATATATATATATATATATATATAAGAAGACTACTAGTAATTTACAACAATTGACTGTTAAACAATCCTTTGCAAGAGAAAGCAAGTATGAAAGCTGTGACCCAGTCGTAAAGCAGATCACAGACGCCATGGCGACTATGCTAGTATTAGATCTGCGTCCATTATCCACTATTAAGGCAGCTGGTTTTAGACAGTTACTTGAGGTTTTCTGTTCCCGTTACCAAATTCCATCACAACACCATTTTACTAGAAAAGCTATTCCTCACCTCTACATGCAGGTTCGTAAAAATGTTATTATTGGACTACAAAATGCTATTCTACCCACTGTACACTTAACCACAGATATGTGGACAAGCAGAACTGGGCAAACTAAAGATTTTATGACTGTGACAGCTCACTGGGTTGGTGATTCGCCTTCACCAGCAGGGTCAGCAGCAGCATGTACCCAAGAACGTTGCATTTTTCAGAGGCAGGCTACTCTGTGTATCATCTGCTTCACTAAGAGGCATATTATTATTATTATTATTATTATTATCGTAGATTTGTAATGCACCACAGTGCTCCACAGCGTCGTACAGTAGGGAAGACAAGGACATACATAAAACAAGACATGCGTAAAACAAGAACAGACAAGGCAGACAAAATGAATGGAGACATAAAAACAAAGTATGGAGGACCCTGCTCATTAGAGAGCTTACATTCTAAAGGGAAGAGGGCACAGCTGAAACAAGAGGAGTGAGTGTGGCTCAGAAAAGAGATTGGGATAGTTGTGAGGGTGCATTAGAGTGAATAGTGTTATCGAGAATAAGGTCACCTCTAAAGAAGAGATGGGTTTTCAAAGAACATCTTAAGATTTGAAGGCTGTGGGAAAGTCTGATTGAGCATGGTAGGGAATTCCATAAGTGGGGAGCAGCACAGAAGAAGTCTTGAAAGCGGGAGTGAGAGGTGGTTATCAGAGATGAGACAAGTCGCAGGTCAGAGGTAATACCGCTGAAAACCTGTTTGAAAAACTAAGGGATGTCATTGTAGCATGGCTTAACCTGCTTGGACTCTCCTGAGGATGTGTGATTTCTGATAACGCCACCAATATTGTTAGAGCATTACAGCGGAGGGAATTTCATCACATTCCCTGTTTTGCTCACACAATCAACTTGGTGGTACAGAACTTTTTTAAAAATGACAATGACATGCAGGAGATGACATCAGGAGAGGATCTAATTTTCTATACTGACAGTTCTATATGCAATACAAAAAAATAAAGAGGTGTGGAGGCTACCTTGTCAGGAAGTAGTTATCCTTCAACAGAGCGGAGACCTATGTGGAGAAGTGGATTACTTATTAACAATTAAAGACAACAAGAAAAGACAAAATAACCATATTGTGTATGGTGATACAAATAGGGAAAACACATGCCACAAAAGAGAGATGCCCTAGAGATCTTAATGCAATACTCGGGACTGATCCATGATATTCTGACTTACTCCTGCCTTACTTACATTGGCAGTGCTTCAGACCATACATCACCCCACTTTTTTCAGTGGGCACACACACCAGTGAAAAAACTTTAAGGCCTTTCTGGGAAAGTTGAAAGCAATTGTGGTCGCTTCTTTTCCCTTCTCAGTAGTGCCAGCCCAACAGAAACCATAATCCACAGCCAGTGCTATCTCAAATACCTCTGTATTCCTGGGGCTCCAATTCATATTACTCCATTCCCATGCTGGTGTGCTCATGGTATGGGGGGGGGGGGAATGTTATCCCAAGATGGCAGATCTGGCTCATTTAGTTAGCAAGATTGGTAAGAGGAATGGAGTTTTGCAGATTCTCCCTCTGTGTTACACACTGTGACAGGTGGAACAATTGGAGAATACATTTAGGTAACAATGGCCATCAAACATGTTATCATGGAGGGGTTTTGCTTCTCTCCCCAGATTAACCCCGTGAAAACCTATGGGCCTGTCTTTGAGCAGCAGAAGTTGCAGGCTTAATTTCTATTAACTGTACCTTGTGCCCACATCTTCGGCTCAGTAGGGCTTACATTTACTTACATTGAGGTGCACAATTTGCACTGAAACAAAGCATCCAATTATTTCTTACCTGCTTAGAGTAAGTTGGATAATAATAGCAAGCTTTTGATTGGTACCTATGGTTTAGTCCAAATTTGAGTTTAGACCAATGTTAACAAATGAGCCTGTGTTTATTTTTGTTACTTGCTTATACTGACCAGTGCCTATTTTTAATTATTGCTATTATTTCTTGTCCTCTTTATACTGTTCAATATTTTCTGTAACCTTGTTCTATTCTGGTCCTCCTCTTCTCTATCTGCACTATTAAATACTAATATGCACATATAACTCAGAAGCTTATTCAAGGGTGAAATATGGGCTGTTATTGGCAGAAGAAAGTTGTGGTAATTATTCTCTTTCCAAGTCAGTGGTGTTCTACAGTCTACTTTCTATGCCTCTTCTGTATGCCCTTGAAGTACCTCATGAAGGGTTTTACCCTAAAACATTGTTCAATAATCTTTGGAATCAGCAATAAAATGGCACTACATATCCTAAAATAAAAAAGTGAGCTCTGAAATGTTTTGATTGTTATTTAGAAAGTTGGGTCACTGTCACTATTAGAGTTACTTCGTCAAAATACTGGAACAACTCTGTGCTAGTGTGGAATGCTTAGCTATCTGCCCTTCATCCATCAGTTGTATTTTTGTAATACTTGCTCTTGGATTTTATCAGTTTATTTTCCCCTTTCAAGGGTTATGTTCCTTGTTCTCTTACTTGTTCATTCCTCTCCACCTAGGTATTTATTTGCTAACATTGGGCCTGATTCATTAAGGAAAGTTAAGCAAAACTAAATAAGTAAGGCAAAACCATGTTGCATTGAAGGGGGAGGTAAATTTAAAATGTGATTGCAGATTTATAGTTGGGGTAGGGCATGTCCTAGATCAACTTTAAATTTCAGTGTACAAATAAGCTATCAAGTATTTGTGTGCTACATGAAAAACAGACAGAATTTTCCTTAAGTCCAAAATAGTAAACTACAGTCATGGCCAAAAGTTTGGAGAATGACACAAGTATTGGTTTTCACAAAGTTTGCTGCTTCAGTGATTTTAGACCTTTTTGTCAGATTTTCCTATAGTATATTGAAGTAAAATTACAAGCATTTCATAAATTCAAAAGGTTTTTATTGACAATTACATTAAGTTTATGCAAAGAGTCAATATTTGCACTGTTGACCTTTCTTTTTGAAGACCTCTGCAATTTGCCCTGGCATGCTGTCAATCAACTTCTGGGCCACATTCTGACTGATGGCCGCCCATTCTTGCCTAATCAATGTTTGGAGTTTGTCAGAATTTGTGGGTTTTTGTTTGTCCACCTGAATCTTGAGGATTGACCACAAGTTCTCAATGGGATTAAGGTCTGGGGAGTTTCCTGGCCATGGACCCAAAATTTTGATGTTTTGATCCAAAGACACTTAGTTATCACTTTTGCCTTATGGCAAGGTGCTCCATCATGCTGGAAAAGCTAAGAAAAAAGCAAAAATTTACCTTTCCTTAATGAATCAGGCCCATTGTATTTAGGTTCAAAATTTGCACAGAAACAAATAATCCAATAAGTAATTAGGCTTCATCTGCCTTATGCAAGTTAGAGAATGAAAGCAAGTGTTTGACTGATTGCTACGGTTTACTGCAAATTGTGCACCTAAATAAACTAGTAACCATATGTCCCCTTTAGTCATGTATGAATCAGAAAAGGCATACCCAACTTAACCCACCAAATCATCACCCGTTGGATGGATACGGACATCAATGTGAAGAAAAAAGGGGTAAAAGGTCCAACTGGAGCAAGTCTATAACAGTCACTTAGGAGTTCTAAGCCTCCTACGGGATCACTGATATACCCAGTGATAACTAGATTTTCTTTCAACTTACACTAGGAAGTACATGCCCATATATAGTGTAGTTTTACAGAGTAAATATAATATTAATTTTCAAGGGCCCTGATCTTTGTCTTACATATTATTATTATTTTTTGCAAATTAGCACTGGTTGACCTACCAGCTATGTTATTTCCTTCTTTGTATGTTTCTGGTTTCTCAGCAAATTATTGCAACATAAAATTGACCTCTAGTCTCTTCCTCTGTTAGTTCTCTGATAAGGATTGGGAAAGAATACACAAAACTCTTACCGTAAAATAGACAGTTTAATGAATATATTGATTTTTTACATTTCCTTTTAATTTTACTCCTTTAGAAAGTGAAATAAGCATGTATTACTAGCAAATGTTTACATTCCACCAATGTTATTTGAAAAAGGAACTGTGTTTACCTGTTGCATGAATGCGTGGGGCCTAGTCAAGCAGTGTGGCATTGTGCAACTGGAGAAATGTAAATTTAGTCAGACTGCAAGTTTTGGATGGTTGGGACAAGGAATAGTAAGTAAAGATAAGTCCCATCAAGCACAGATGATTAATGGAAGGCAAATATAAATTTTAACATTATTTTAAAGCTATGTTTCTTAGATCATAGATGAGTTAAAAACTGTAGTTTTTAACCCCTGGTTTTGCAAAGTTCAAGATTTAATGCTTTTAGTCCATTATCACCTCTGAAATGAAGGTATAAATTGAATCACATTAAATTAGCTCTTAATAGTAAATTTTAATGAGGAATTGCTAAAAACCTGGGGCCTGATTCATTAAGGATCTTAACTTAAGAAACTTCTTATTTCAGTCTCTTGGCCAAAACCATGTTACAATGCAAGGGGTGCAAATTAGTATTCTGTTTTGCACATAAGTTAAATACTGACTGTTTTTTCATGTAGCACACAAATACTCGATAGCTTATTTGTACACTGAAATTTAAAGTTGATATTTACTGCATGTAAGCGAGTGAATTAGGTTTACTTTATTCAGGCTCTAATGTATTTTCGGATTTATAAAGTCTTGCATTTTCAATGTGTTTGTTTTTTTACATTTACATAACCGACAACACATAGGTCTTTCTTCAGACAAAATAGTCTGTGGTGGCATAATTTGGAATCCCCACCACCTATGTGGAATTTCACAAGTATTTCCAAGCCACATTACTAGAATTCCAAGCTGCCATCGCTTGCCATTTGAACAAGGCACTTCCAACATACATTTCGATTAAAACAGTGTTTCCCAATTTCTAGGGCATCAAACTAATGTAGAAGTAACGCTGGTGCTGAGGCCCACCTACCCAGATCTGGTTGTGTTTTATCTTCATATTCTCCCCAAACTGTGAGCCCTGGGAAAGTATCATTGTTGGGAGGAGGTTTTTCACAACTATTTCAACTGTTTTGCTTTTGGTTCACCATTCTGCAGATTGCCATTCCATTGTGTTTGTAAAATTTGAATATATAGTTGGGAATATGAAGGTCAATTCATTCAGCTATGTGGTGGGGTTGGGATAGGACTAGTATTCCTTAAGACAAAATTCCATTATTTCCCTAAAAAGGCAGGGTGCATCCCTGGAATAAGAACCAGCCAGCAGGCAGGTAGATGAGTAGAGGGGATGGGACTGGTTGATAAAGGGATAGCTTATGGCTGGAGTAGGATGGGATGGAGAGGTGAAATACTGTGGTCAGAGAGAGATGGGGAGCGATGAAATTATAAGACAGGAGGAGGGGATGAATTGATGAAATGCTCCTATGGAGAAGGATGGGGGAGGGATGACATGATAAGGCTGGATGGGGAAGGGATGAGATGCTATGGTCAGAGGAGTATGGAATGGAGGAATAAAATACTATGATTGGAGGGGGATGGAACAGAAAGATAAAATGTTATAGCTGGAGAAGAATGGAGAATGAGGCATGAACATTGAGTCAGAGTTAATGGTGGCTGCCTGTAACATTGTACCTAGATTAGATATTTTATATCATCATCACCACCATCATCATCACCATTTATTTATATAGCGCCACTAATTCCGCAGCGCTGTACAGAGAACTCACTCACATCAGTCCCTGTTACATTGGGGCTTACAGTCTAAACTCCCTTACACACACACACAGATAGACACACAGACTAGGGTCAATTTTGTTAGCAGCCAATTAACCTACCAGTATGTTTTTTTGGAGTGTGGGAGGAACCTGGAGCAAACACGGGGAGAACATACAAACTCCACACAGATAAGGCCATACAATATTATGAAATGCTTTAAGAATATGTGATAAACATTCTTCCAAAAGACATTCCCCACAGAATTACACCATCACTCCCAGCCTGCACCATTGACACAAGGCGGGATGGATCCATGGGTTCATGTTGGAGAATGGCCAGGTTCAAGATGACAGGATGGCAATAGTAACTCAAATAACCATGTGTCACAACAGTTGCAGATATGCAGAAGAGCATCTCTGAAACACAACACATTGGACCTTGAAGTGGATATGAAATGCTATGGCTGGAGAAGGATGGGGATAGTGATATGACTGGAGGAGCATGGGACGGAGTTATGAAATGCTACAGATGGAGGAGGATGGAGATGAAGTAATTAAATATTTTGGTTGGAGGAGAATGGGATGGAGTGATTAACTGATATGGCTGGAGGAGGATGGGAAGTAAAGATGGAATGCTATAAGTTAGTGGAGGATGGGCTGGAGGGATGAAATGCTATATTTGGATGAAGATGGGTTGGAAAGATGGAATGCTATAAGCTGGAGGAGCATGATGGGATGGAGGGATGAAATGCTATGGCTGGAGGAGGATGGGATGGAAATATGGAATGCTATAAACTGGAGGAGTATGGGGAAGGATGAAATTATATGGCTGGAGAAGGATGGGGTTTGAGGGATAAAATGCTATAGCTGGAGAGGAATGAAAATCAAGAGAAGACATACTATGGTAGGAGGAGTATGGGGTTAGGATTAAATGCTATGACTGGAGAAGGATGGTATGGAGGGGTGGAATGCGGTAGCTGGGGCGGTGGGGGGAAGGATTAAATGTTATGACTGGAGAAGGATGGTATGGAGGGGTGGAATGCGGTAGCTGGGGCGGTGGGGGGAAGAATTAAATGCTATGACTGGAGAAGGATGGGATGGAGGGGGGAATGCGGTAGCTGGGGGAGGGTGGGGATGTGTAGATAAAATTGTTTGGCTGGACAAGGATGGAATGGAAGGGTGAAATACTATAGATTGGAAGAGGATGCGGAGGGAGGATTGAGGCAGAGTTTATGATGGCTGTCAGCAATATTGCATTTAGATTAGTTATTTTATGTCAAACAATATAACAAAAACATCCAGTGAGTGGCAGCTCTGTTGGAGAAAACACCACTTCACCGCATTGTTATTGAGAGTAGTTGGAGGACCATGTGTCACAACAGTTGCAGATATGCAGAAGAACATCTTTGAAACACGACACATCGGACCTTGAAGTGGGTAGGTTACAGCAGCAGAAGACTGTGCCGGGTTTCGCTCCTGTCAGCTAAGAACGTGAAACTAAGGCTATATTGAGCACAGGTTCACCAAAACTGTTGCGGAAGATTGGAAAAAGTGTGACCAATCTGATGAATCTTGATTTCCACTGCAACATGCAGATGGTAGAGACACTGCCAAAGGTCCTATTTTTTACGGTAACACGGTCTGATGAATCGTGGTCCTTGCTGCAGGGTTACCGGGAGAGTATTCCTATATTGAGAGTATACTGTCTGACTACAAGCGCCGAGGTGGTTCCGTAGGGAATGGTTTAGATGGTAGAGACAGGCTTTGATGCAAACAACATGAACCCATGGATCCATCATGCCTTGTGTCAATGGTGCAGGCTGCTAGTGATGGTGTAACTCTGGGGGGAATGTTTTTTGGAACACATTGGTCCCCTTATTACCATTTGAGCATTGTTTAAATGCCACAGCCTACCTGATTATTGTTTCTAGCCAGGTGGATCCGGCAGTCTAACCATCTTCTAATGGCTACTTTCAGCAAAATAACACACCATGTCACAATGCACAGAACATATCAATTAGTTCAGTGTACACCAATGGGCTCCACAATCACCATATCCCAGTCCAAACAGTATCTTTTGGATGTGGTGGAATGGG
This sequence comes from Mixophyes fleayi, assembly GCF_038048845.1. Taxonomy (NCBI): domain Eukaryota; kingdom Metazoa; phylum Chordata; class Amphibia; order Anura; family Limnodynastidae; genus Mixophyes; species Mixophyes fleayi. The sequence continues at coordinate 30,678,650 of NC_134410.1, forward strand.
AGATTCTCAGCATGACAAATCTGCAGCACCTGCATGATGCTATCATGTCAACATGAACCAGAATCTATAAGGAATTTTTCCAGTAACCTTGTTGAATCCATGCCATAGAGAATAAATGCTGTTCTACGGACAGAGAGGATTCCTACCGAGTACTAGAAAGGAGTACCTGGAAGAAGCAGCAGCCTTACAAAGGAATGCATACTGGAAATAATTTGTATATATACTTATTTATGGTGACAGCTTGTGCCCAAGGAACACTGTCAATATTATATTAATATATGGTATATATATTTATTAAATTTTACATTAAAGTTTATATAATTTTTTTTACCTTTTTTAATTACCTATTATTTTTTACACTCTGATGAGCTCCTATAGGGAATGGGAGGCTCTGACAATTCTCTCATGTATGCTAAAGTTAGTAGACCCAGTGTCATTTGGATCTAATGGCATCTTATATGTAAGTTGCTATTAGAGACAGTTTTTTTGAATTCTAAAAGTATTAGTAGCAGCCAAGATCTGATCAGGACCTCCCCGACACTCCAATAAGTTATGCGTGATATTGTCATGATGTAAATAAATATATTTACCTATGAAGCTGACCATATACTAGCCATAGAAAGAAAATTACATTTGGATGTGAAATGTCACATTTCGCCGACACAATTTGGCTTTAAGTGTGTCCAGTTCTGTCCTAATCACACCATGAAGCAAAATTAATTGACAATCATCACCCCAGCTCTATTTGTAGACTATAAATTTGCAAAATGTAGATTTACAAATGCAATGCATAATGCCAAGTCGTGGAGTGGTTGAAGCAAGAGTTGAACTCTGCACCTTTGTGAAATGTCTTTTTCCACCACACACGAAATGTCACAGAGGTTTTTCCTTTTTCTAATAAGTATGCTCATTATGAAACACAAACAATAGGGCATTTTCAGTAAATATAACATGGAGTATACCTCCCGGTAGAAATAATCCATTGGACGCAGTCTTCTGGAATGTTTCTGTCCACAGCCATAAATAGGGATTATAACAGAGATATAATGGAAACAGAGAGATTGTTTCTATCCTTACACTGTAATAAATGTAAACATACCTCCAAAGCACAGCTTATCTAGAGGGTAATATCATATGTGTACTCTTTGTATCGCTTTATGGTTCAATAAGTACCTAACAGTACTGTATAAATTCACAGATAAACCCAATTACACCATGCAACTATTACCTATTATGCCTTTCTGCAATGTATACAACTATACTAATTCATTAACATCACCATTACTGGTCCATAAAAATTTCTCCCTCCAGAGGATTATGTTATATGATAAACAGCTTCTAAAAACAATGTAAACCTCACATCTGGAATGTCATAATCTCCCCTGAGTTCTGTATTCCTCTTGTTGCTCCATTTCCTCCCGTTCTTCTTCCTCCTCTCTGTGCTCATGATTTACAGACCTCCCATTGTGGCGGTGCCTCTCCCTCATCTTCCTCTGAACCATAGTAGCCCCTCTTCCTGTTCACTTCACCCTAGTATACCTCTTCTCCGCCCTGTAGTAACCTTGCATGTGATTCTTGGTGTTGAAGTATTTCATGCCATTGTCTTCAGACTAAAACTGAGCTGTTTCTTCTGCTAACGATGCTTCTTTTCTTCCTGTCCCTCATGGTTCCTGTGGTATCACCCCTTGCTATTCCAGTGGTATCTTCTATCATGCTCACCTTCTCCTGAGCTGTCTTTTTCACTAAAATGTTTTCTCTTCCATTTGGATATTTCAATCATCATGATGTCACCGGGTTTCCTAGCAACACCAGAAACCCAGAGCCTGATTCATTAAGGAAGGCAAATGCCTATACGTGGCAAATTTTGTTTCAAATTGCTCATCGCATGCCCAGAACCGGACCATAGACCAGTGAACACAAGTACATCCCATTAATCCTCGAGAGCAAAGGACCCTTACAACAGTCTACGATTTCAAGGGCGAAAAAGGGAGGGGAATAGGCGTATACACATAGTCAGTGTGCAGTGACGGCATGGCAAGCTTGAGCGCATGCAGCAGCGCCCAATTCAAACTTTGGGCATCTCTAAGGTACATGTTTTTCTGTTGTATCACTTGCACCAGCTACAGGTCAGGTGTAAGTGCCCAATGATAGCGATGACAGTGGCGTATACATGCTAGAACATGTGTTTGCAATCAGCAGTAACTGTAAAAATACATTTTAGGTACAGTAGACATCCTAATAAATGTATTTTGTGCGGTGGGGATGACTATGGGTCTGATTCATTAAGGAAAGTACTCTAGAGCCGTATTCAACAAGGGATGTATCTTCATATTCGCTTGAAGTTGAATATTGATGTGCGTATGTCCGAATTATGTGCGTTTTCAAAAAAACTTTTAGGTTGGTCTTCAATGCATTAATGAATCATGGCTCCTGATGTGGACGTTGTTATCCGTTTGCATCCAGCGCATAGCATTCACTTTAACCACTGATTAAGTATATAATTGTCCTCCTTCACTACCAAACCAATCTTCACATTTTGACAACATATCAGTGTCATTTTTCCACCTTTCCCATTTCTTTCACCTTAGCATACACAAGTGGCTTTTGATGGAACCTCATTTTTATTTAATGAGCATTACGTTGCAAAACAGTCAAAAATACTATTAAAATGGTTTCCTTTTTCACTTTGATATTTCTCCTAGTTACTTTTACACAGTTATTGCTACACCAAATATTTCTGATACTGCTGTAGGGCCCAGGGACATAGATCTATTTTTTTAATTATTTTTTTTTACTCTCATTCTAAGCCTCTACTGCACAAAAGTACAATGTACCTTATAGTTTCCTAATCCACCGGAATGTCTGGGAGACTCACAGATTATTGGGAGATCTCGTAGACTCCCAGGGGAGCAGGCAATCCTCCATGAAGGCCAGTAAGTGGGTGAGAGTCTGTCATAATGATGCAAATTGCATTGTCAAACCACACCCACCTCAGTGAACAGTGACTTAAGCCCAAACACAAGTTGCACGCAACTTGCGGTTAAAAAAAAGAACACGGAATCCATCCGTATTCCAATCTAAACGGATTCCAAGATGTGTTCCGATTCAAATCTGGGTGTAAGTAAGCTCTGCGTAAGCATTATGTTAACAGACAGAACAAAGTGCTGTATACGCACAAGCTTATGTGCAATATAAGGTCATATGAGAGCACAAATAAAAAAATAATACCATTAAATACACAAACAGTATAATCATGTACAAAAACATGGTTGGTTAAAAAATATACTGTATATATTTTTTTTACATTAAACAGGCTTTCATAAATCAACCACATATGCGTTGGAATGCCCACGGCATCACCTTAGTGTACATTGCCAACGTCCATCTGTTTTTGTTATATAACTTTGCTCTTTCATGCAATACAATCTTTGATTTATGATTTTCCTTCTCCATTGTGCATAAAAATAAATAAATCATTTAAAAGCAGGCAGTATGCCCCCTCCCTCCTCACACAGCCCTAGGTCTCCCTGTTATAGTAACCAACCCCAGGCAAAAGACAGTACACCCCCTTCCCAGAAGCTACCAGCTCAATGCTTTAAGCACCTGGTTCTTTCTGCCCCCCCTGGACTATGGGGGCCGGTATAGATAACGGGATTGAAAACGCTGACATTAGTTCCAGTAGAAGTCCTTAACACCCCTCACACCTAAAAAAGTTAACTAAGACACAAACACTTAACAAATTACTCGCCGTATTATTAAAGTACATTTCTTCTGTGATGCGTCATAGTCAAAAGAAAATGAAAATCTTCTTTTCCACACCTGCACACGCACTCTATGAACATTCAAGGATTCCCTGTCATCTCCCACCAATCATAAGCAGCAAGTGTTGTGATTGTCTGGTGTTGAGGGGGGCTCCCGGGTTTGACCTTTTGGCTATTCATGGTACATTGGTCATTTTTATGGGGATTTTTCAGGCTTGTTGTATTTGTAGGACTGGAAATTTGAGCAGAGTACTTTACGCCAAATTCCACCAGCAAAATGTTACTGCCAAATGTGGAATGAGACACATATCCTGCAATTTTTTCATATATTTGCACTTTTAACACATTTTTTTTTTTTTTTTGTGGATACTTTTTATATTTTATTAATTTCATTTTTGGAGACCCTTTAAAATAAAGGAAGGTGTCTATCTGTCCTGCACAATAACTCTATTTGATCTACTATTATCTTGATCTCATAGAATTACATTGCATGTAAAGTACTGTGAGATTAAGGTTACATTTGAGCTAATAGTGCTTGGACATTCCTTGCACTACCAAAGGATTCCCCACACATAAGGTGATGTCACAGTGATGTCATCATGTTGCCTAAAAAACACCTGGAACTGTTCCACATTCCGAACACAGCGCTCTGGAGAGGTGCAGTTGAGGTACAGCAAGGCACATGTTACTGCTGCGATCCGTATTGTTACTCCTCTGACTGTGTGCTAAAGAGCATCTATTCTCTAAGCTGCTGTAATGGTAGCTGAAATGTATTATTTATTTAAAGGTTCTTCCACAAGACATATTTGAAGCCTTGTTTGAGTGGTATTTATGAGACAGACTAGAAGTGCTCAGGGATTATGACATCATACAGACTCCTGCAGGAGCTGAGCAGGGGACAGCTGAGTCACATAATCCCCCTCCCCCTTTGTGTGCGAATTCCGAGCATTCTTACTAAGCTTCGACTTTACTGCAGAACTTAATTCTAAGCTGCCAAGTCTCCAGACTTTGGCACAAAGAAAAAGGATTCATACAGGACGACTAAACCTAATATACAAATTGGCTTATATAAGAAGGCTACAAATATCATTCCTAAGTAGAAATGTAAAAGTGTCTGAACTGAAGATATTTGAGATACACTAAAAATGATTTTTAACACACGTTACGCTATGGTGTAAATAATTTTTCAGATTAGTGATGTCCATGTTTCACCAATTTGAACTATAAAGTGGAGGGATTAACGCACGAAAATATATCAAAAATGCATGCACACTTTTGAGGGTTTTTTTAAAAATGTAATATATATTGTATATATCTGTAATCGTCAATGGGAACTAGCACAGACACCTTGTGCAACATGTACAGTCAAATAACCTTAAAAATGAATTCTCAGCAATTGACGTTTGGTACTGTATATTCGAACATGATAAACAGTTAAATATACTGTAACATGTTTATGATTTGAAAACCTACTTAAAAGAAAGCTAGCAGAAAGCAATGAAGACATGTGAGTTATTTCCTTGTTTATACTGTTACTCAACTTGGTATGCAGTAAGCTGATTGCATAGTCTTATTTTTTTAGATATATATATATATTCTACTAAGACGTTGTATTCAGAAGGACTCCGGAAAGGAAAATGTTAGGATTTCACTATATTCAGGTACATGACAGTTTGAGTCACATATTTCTTTTAAAGTTTGGTAAGGTTATGGTAAAATACAGAAATATTTTAAAGCATTGACTGACTCACACCCTATTTCCTCTTACACTCAGTAAAATAACACATTGCTGACAGCGGTTGTTAAAAGTATGATGTGTGTCAATTAAGGGTGTAACTTTAACCATAGCAGACCATGCGACTGTTATGTGGCCCAGCTGCCAGAGGGGCCTTGACCCAGAGGACAAAAATGTGCCTTAAAGTAAAAGCTTAACAAAGCAGCAACATTAATTTAGTCAGGAATGTTTATGATTTAGATAATAAAGACGATAAAATAGCCATATATATACTTCAAAATAATGTGAAACTAATGTAATTAGTACTCTTCCCTATGGGATACTAACTGCGGATGGAGCAGACAAAATAGTGGGTATCACTTTCACTTTATGATGATGCGTACAGGGCTCCATCACACATTTGTTGAAGTGCCCATGTATTTCTATGCACCTGGTGTATATATATTATGACAGAAAAACCGTGAAGATTTTAGATGGTCTTTATGTGTGTCCCAGATTTTTATCTTATGCTTTTTATGCTGCAGGGAAATTGTTTAGTGTAATGGAAAGATAGCTTTCCAAAGGCTTGGCTCAATAAAGAGCTGCTTTATAGGTTCTTGGAGTGAATAGAAACAGAGGGCAAGCTCCATTCCTGGGGCCCCTTTCGGGTCTTCTGCCTTCCAAGCCAGAAGACAGGCTGATATATCCTCGATATGTACTCGGATTAAGGAAAATGTATGTAAGCTTTTCTTCTGATGGTACTTTGACTCCTCCAAACTGAAAACAATCTACCCTGCATCCACCGACCGTTGCTGGTGGAATTGCGGCTAGCGCGGCACCCTGTCCCACATTTGGTGAAGCTGCCCTAAAATTGTGCCCTTTTAGAGGCAGACATCGGCGCTCAACCAGAACGTGTCCCTTCTGCAATTCCTTTTGCCTCATCTACCTCTTGGGGTCCGCAGATTGATTTGGAAGCACCCCACCCATATTCTTACTGCAACTAGTTGTCTAGTTGCCCAAAATTGGAAAAAATCAGAACCTCCTACAATCCCAGAATTAATAATGTTTGGCAGATATATAAATTAGAACACATCACTAGCATTATCCATGACTGTCCCAATTACCAACTTGACAATCCTGGACCAATTATTTTGATACTTGACATCTCATTCATTGCAGCCTATTGTATAAAGGTCTGACCTGTATTATGAAAGTGCATTATATTTCTAATGATATGCTGTCTTTTCACTGTTTGTTTAAAACTTGTATTGCTAGTGTTTGCTGGGGGAGTTTATTGAGGTTCTGATTGCACTGATCCCACGTGTTTGTTAACCATATATAATCATTGTAGAATGGCTGCAAGCCAGTGATGGCTGCTTAGTGAGTGTGTATAGTTCTTAGTGTGTGTAGTTACAAGTGTATTAAGATTTAAATGGCATAATTCAGAGTTATGCCAGAGTTAAACAGGAGGAAACAGGAGAAAAACATTCTGTCTATTACCACAGCTACACAAGGATTAGTATGGTAGTATAGTATTAGTAGGTCAGTATTCACCTGAAACTCCATATTCTACCCCTGATATTTCCATCTCTCCCTGGCTACAAGCTTCACACCACAAGAAGCCTGTTTTGGACTCTGATCTTATTTTCTTATCAGCTCATGAAAGTTTGGTTTATCTTTAAGTTTATTTTCCCTGCACCATCCCTTCTGTTGTACTACTTGCTTAGCCACTCCCTACCCATGCTGCAGCTGTTTCGGTCCTCTATGTAATCATTGCACTTTCAATTCTACTAAAGGCTTTGTCTCCCATCACAAGTAGGAAGAAATGAAACTGAGTTTGAACCACTTTCCTATTCCATGACTCTGCAAGAACTCAGCTACTACATCAACTGTGATGTATTACTCTCCATTCAACACTTCCACCCACTCCCCCACATGGCCTCCCACATCATTACTCTATACTATCCAGACATCCAGGAATAAACTACATCTACTGCAGCCTCACTCTGCACTACTTCTCTGATTGCACAGGACAATGCAACTAGGTCATTCTTTTAATTCCCTCAATTTTTGCTATTTTAATCACAAATCCCAATGTTTGCCAAATCATTTTCCTTACTCTCCTTTCATGGCGTTATCTTTAGGACTATATCATCCTTCACCCGTCCTGCAACACACACCTCTGTCCACATTGCCCCTTCATTACTTCACTCATCTCTAGTGAACACCCATGAACTCTTTTCCTATTTCAATTCAATAGTTGTAACAGCCTCACCCTGTTGCCAGAAACTAAAAGCACACACATCTTACAATCCTCTTTCCTATCTTTCTTCCTCCCTGCTTCTATTAGCTTGTGATATATAACCTAATCCAGGTCCCCCTCACTTCTCCCATATACATATTTCATAAAACTACTGAAATCCGTCAAACCTCAAACTAATCACCTGTCTCCCATCTCTTCCAAAGTCCTTTAAATGTGCCCTTTGGAATGCGCGCTCTGTTTGTAGCAAACTTACCTCCATACATGACATCTTCCTCTCAAACAACCTCAACCATCTGGCAATAACAGAAACATGGCTCACGCAATCAGATACTGCCTCACCTGCAGCCCTTTCACATGGTGTTCTCCATTTCACCCACACTCCCAGAACTGGAGGCAGACAAGGTGGTGGGGTTGGACTACTTATCTCCCCACAGTGCACATTCACAGTTCCAAATGTTCCATCACTCACATTCACATCTTTTGAAGTACATACTGTTAGGATTTGTTTTTTTTAAATTTGTTTATTGAATTTTTTTAGGGATACAAAAAATAAAAGGTAAGAAAGGAAGGGGTGTACAGGGTCCATTTGGGACAATGGTAATCTACTAATAAATATATTTGTATATAAATATCATTTAGGCATTATTCACAAATAAACATATATATAAATCATAAACCATATAGTAAAGAGGAGAAATAAGGTCCATTGGGTGAAGGTCCTAAGACGTGAGGAGTAAAAGTAGGTAATTGAAGGAAATGAGAGACCAGGGAGGAGGACAGGGGGTTGTTAGTAGAGGATAGTAGGGGGATATAAACTGTTAAGTGTACAAAGGAGTTAAGAGTGTGGCTTATTCTATAGGTCTGTTGTGAAATAGGAGGTCCAGGCGTTCCAGGTGGAGGAGAACTGGAGGGGACGGTTGTGAATAATACTGGAGATATGTTCCATTTTATGTGTTTGTCAGAATATTAGAATGAGTGTTTGAAGAGTGGGTAGGTCTGTCTTCTTCCAATTAAGGGCCATTAGGCATCTCGTCATTACAAGAATGTGTTCAATTAACTTTTACCCTCCCTGCTGTCAAACTCTTCTACCTGTAGGAATATTAACTTTATTGATTTTCAACAGCTTTCCACCTCTCTTCAACATTTCTACATTCTCCTCCCCTGATATGACAGTTCCTCATTTTCACTAAACCCAAGAAACTGCCCTTGATCAAGTGGCTCCAGCGACTCTTCATACGCCACGCAGACTTCGTTGCCAACCGTGGCACACTAAAGTAACACGAAATCTACAAAAACTCTCTCGCAAAGCAGAACGTCACTAGCGTTGATCTTGTACCTCTAATGATTTCATCACATAACAGCTATCTACCACTCCTATCAAAATGCTCTGGACACTGCAAAACAAACATATTTCCAATCTCTCATCTATGCTCAGGCTTCTAACCCCAAACGCCTTTTTAACACATTTAGATCTCTTCTAAACCCTCCCTCCCCAACCCTCCGACTACCATCAGTGCCCTCTTCTCATCATTCTCATTTTCTTCTTTCATGTACTAACATTCCCTGGTTACCCTGTCCTCCTTCTTCTCTTTCTGCTTCAATCCAGTCCCCCATTTAGTACACGACCCCTTTCTTTTTTTCCGTTCCCCCTCCCATATTCATATATTATATAAAACTTCAATAAAATACTATTTTAATAAAATATATAAAAGTGTTTTAGAACAAGAAGTGTTTGGAGTATATTTGTGCTGTGTATAAGGATATGTGTTGCCACCAAATCCCTCTAAATTTGTTAGGAAAAAGGACACACTTGGTATAAAAAAATTTTTTTTAGTTAAGATGTCCCTATATATTCGTTAGTTTGTTCTTTTATAACCTATAGGTAACACTGTATCTTCCAATGTCCATTGAATGGTTTAAAAGCTAAAAGCTTTTCCCAATATTGCAGCACACTAGAAAGGAAAGCATTAAAGCAACACTGATTGTAATCAAGATGTTTTTTTACTAACTATAGCTATTGTCAATTCTATTTAACATTTTTTTGCATACCAAGAAAATACTGACTCTTCTTTTTTGTCTATCATAACTATGATGCACCAAAATGTCCAGAGTGCTGAAAATGTCATTTAGTAGGAGTGGAACAAGATGTGCATGTAACCAACAGCAACTTATCACATACTTACTCACTATCCCGAAATATCCATGAGACTCACGAATTCTGGGTAGGTCTCCTGGACTCCTGGGAGAGCTAGTGAAGTGTGAAGGATGGGGGCAACCTGATTTGCCACAAATCGCGTCATTTTGACCCTACAGTGACATTACATGTGTTAAAGAACTGGTATTTGTGTCATAATTGCGCATGTTATCTTCTTCTATTTTTTAATACGCTCGTTACATTACCATACGCATTTACACTTTCCCTCTTATGACACGCCTACTTCAGAACTTTAAACCTAATTTACTGTATCACATAAATTTATATATATATAATATCTCCTGTATCAAGACATTATAAATTCATAACCACAACGCAGATATATATGTATGAAATAGAATCATTACTTGTACAATAATGTAATAATATAATTTCGATAACAATCTTACACACAGTACATATAATAGATGGTATTTTGTGTGTAGGTACAATATCTTATTAATTTCTTTCTAATTATGCATGTGTGTGTACGTACATGTGACTGTGTGTATGTATCTCAGACCATAATGAAACTTCTTCTTACAATGCAAAGTCACCATCCAAAATGGCTTGCTTACAATGCTTTGCTACAAACACATGTTGGCTCAAAGGCTTCACTTACTAACAATGTAAAGTCAGGACAGGCCCTTAACTCATTACAACCAGTATTAGCCAGTCCACCACAAATAGCTCTCTATTCAGCATTCTTGTCTAACAGGGGAGAGATATCTACAAACTTCCCAGCAACATCCCAGCACGGTGGCTAAATGATTAGCACTTCTGCCTCACAGCATTAAATTCCGGACCATGGCCTTATCTGTTTGGAGTTTGTATGTTCTCCCTGTGTTTGTGTGGGTTTTCTCCAGGTGCTCCGGTTTCCTCTCACACTCCAAAAACATACTAATAGGTTAATTGGCTGCTATCAAAATTTACCCTAGTCTCTCTCTCTCTCTCTCTCTCTCTGTGTGTATGTTAGGAAATTTAGACTGTAAGCTCCAACGGTGCAGGGACTGATATGAATGAGTGGCGCTATATAAATAAATTGTGATGATGATGATCAACATCCAAAGAATTCTCTCTCCATCTTATGTGTTTAACTAGTAGCCATTACACACATGGGGGGAGGGGATGAGAGCACACACAGCCAGACCAGCTACCAAATACAGTCAGTATTAAAATCAACAACCAGAACTTCAATATATATACAGTGTTACACAATACAGTATGAATCTTTAGCTATTAGATATTCACAGAGAAGCCACACTATAGCTACATCAAATACAATACTATTCAAGTATGAGGTCTGTTGTATTGGTACAATCAAACTCCTAAGGTATTACTAATTTCAAACCCTTAAACTGCATCACTTCTTAAGCACACTAAAATATACTACAAACACAACATCTAATTCTATGGGGCATATTCGATTCTCGGTGGAAATGCCGAAAATCCCGCGGTCCGCGCACTATTACCGTTGTTACAGTAATAGTGCGCGGAAAAACGTTAATACGGTAATTTTCTCGCTGAATTTCAGCTCGCAGCTCCCTGAGCCGCGAGCTGAAATCCAGCTAACTATTACCGTAATATCGGTAATAGTTTTTACGCGGCGCGGGGAACGGAAGAATTGAATATGCCCCTATGACTATCCCGTGCAACTTCACTTTCTATGCTTACAGTGTTACCCTAAACAAAACACTTCTTAAAAGCTACACCACATGGTCTGTGACTCTATAACAAATCTTAGAACTGTCACGAGCCGCGGTGGCTCCGGGCACCGCCGCGACTCGCTTCCTCCCCTGGACCAGCGTCCCGGCCATCGTCATGACGACCGGGACGTCACTTCCTATTTGTCCCGACCGTCGCCAAGGCAAACGGTCAGGACGCTCTTTTGTTACAGCGCCGTGTCCCGGAATCCTGGGCATTAATTAATCATCAGCCCCCTGTGGCTGATGATCTCCTTCTGTGTCCCCACCTTCCTATTGGTTCCTGCCAGTATATTAAGCAGGGAGGGCCAAACGTCCCTGCCGGTTATAGTCCCTGCTACCCTGCATACTACCCTGCTGTGTTGTTGCTCCTTGCTTTCTATTGCTACCTTGATTATCATTGCTGACCCCTTGCCTGGATATTGACTTCGTGGATTGCCTGTGACCCTTGACCACTTGCCTGGATTCTGACTCTCCTTATCTGCCTGTGACCCTGACCCATTGCTTGGATACTGACGCTGCCGTATTGCCTGTGACCTATTGGACCCTCGGCCTGGACCTAGACGCTGCCGTTTTGCCGGCGACCCTCAATACCTCTGCCGGGATCTTCACTCCACTGTACCTAGCCTGTACCTTCTCTTCAGACAAAAATTAGTACCTTGACATAGTGGCGGAGGAGAGACAATAGTTATTTAAGGAAGGAAAATGGTATATATATAATAATCAATTATATATATCTTCTTCAACATGATTGCACTATTTCGTCGAAGGGGCGTGGACAAAATTATGCAATTCCTGACGCTGCTTTCCCCTCCTCATTTACACGTCACAAAAAACAAAAGTTGAGTATATATTACTTATCAGCATCACTGCTACTGAACTGACTTTTAACAGTTAATTGACAACAGGTTAACACCAGAAAAATATGAGTGCCAAGTTGTGGCTGATATCTCTTTCGGAACGTCAACACTGAAGGAGTAGTAAAGTTATGTGCCCATTTTACCTAGAGAAGTCATAGTTTCTCATGGTAGATTTACATGTCTTGTGATTTCAGCCTCATCTGCTTATTATACAACCAAAGTCTTCAAGTCAGATGTATATATATCCGTTTATAATCCACATACTATACTCAGGCTATTATGCAGAACATAAAACAGTAAATATTAGACGGATGGGGATAGAACAGGATCTAACCTGGATCTAATCACAGTTGGCAGTCGCAGGTTAATGTGTACCCCACAACTGCACTAAGATAATGTTGTGCAATTGGAATGTGCCCATAAAATATACCTTTATGAATATTTCAACGTCTTATTTTGTTAAAAATAAGAAAATAGCACAAGCTTTTGTTCTGTGGCACAAATATCCACAAAATATTTAAATTATTCTATCCTGCACCCTTTTTTCGATGTCAGAACTTAAATATAATTGTTGCCTCTCCAGGCATAGCTGCATGGCGGAGTTTTAAAGTACACAGGCTGCCCTGGGCAGCTGTCAAAGCAGACGCAGCTTATTGGACGCCTGCAGCGACTCGTCCAACAAGCTGCACTGACAACCATTCTATGTAACCTGTGTACTCTCAAACTTCTGCCTGGAGCAGATACTATCAGCATTAGCATCATTACAAATGATGGTGGTGGAGGCATTGAGCCTCTGTGGTTCAACTAGTTGAGACGAGGGGGCGTTATTTGCAAAATATTTTTTCCCAGGGGTTCTCCTTTAATTAGTTTGCATAACTAAAATAAAAAAAATTGAACATACAACAAAAATATTTTCTGCACAGTTCCCAATGGTCACTATATTTTCAGGGCCAGTCCCAAGTTTGATAGATTTGTCTCTAAACATATTTTTTAATATTTTCCAACTGCAAAATAAAAATCCTGTTTTTGTGCATGTTGAATTTAATTATTGTCATTCATTCTTATCATTTTATCTTTGTGAGTTAATATTTCTTTAGGAGAACTATTTAAATTGCAAAAAATAAATGGGCATGGAAGAGTGAAATTCAGTAACCATGTCATGACGGGGTTTTAGTACTCTAAGGTCCACCATGTTTTATCTGTGACATGCTTATATTCACCAGCTTATCTGCAAAGTGACACTAGAAAGTTTTTTTAAAATGTTGGCAACTATGTATCTGTATTAATGGTGTTTCAGTTTTGTCTAAACAACAGGTGCATGTTAAAAAGGCTGTCATATTTTATGTATTGTTGTTACTGTAAAGTTGTATAGGGGCAGCACGGTGGCTAAGTGGTTAGCACTTCTGCCTTACAGCACTGGGGTCATGAGTTCAATTCCCAACCATGACCTTATTTGTGTGGAGTTTGTATGTTCTCCCTGTGTTTGCTGGGTTTCCTCCAGGTGCTCCAATTTCCTCCCACACTCAAAAAACATACTGGTGGGTTAATTGACCACTAACAAAATTGATCCTAGTCTGTTTGTGTTAGGGAATTTAGACTGTAAGCCCCAATATGGCAGGTACTGATGTGTGTTCTCTGTACAGCACTGCAGAATTAGTGGCGCTATATAAATAAATGATGATGTATTTCATCTAAATCTTATTTTACTAAGCGCCATAATCTTTGTTTCTTCTTTTCACAAATAACTACAGCCTGACTTTCACCATTTTTGCATATATATTTTGTTCAGCACAAGAAAGCTCACAAAACTGTTTGATGGAAAGAATTAAAAGAGATGCATTATCCCCTTCAGTGCTAAGCCCTGCACATATACATCAAAAGGGAATTCAAATAATTAAAACTTAAACATTCGGTACCCCACTTGTATTTCCTAACGGTGGGGGCTAGACGAAGAGGCGGCGCATTATAAGGTAATTGTGCCGGCGTGCAGTGACGTTACTGAGTGCACCGGTGCTCAAGTCCTCGGCACTATAGAAACACTAGAAGAACCAGGAGATGGAAGGAGGGCGCTAAAAGTGCTCGATCTCCTTCACTCTGTCTCCCGAAGACTCGGGGCACCCTCATTTTGAAAGAAGGGGTCCTCTGTTTCAAACAATGTGGCCAGATGGAAGATATTGTCTGTTGATCATTAGTGATCACTAGACAATAACACCTACACTACATAAATCATTAATTCCAGGTATTGGGGAGGATCTTCAATAGATTCAGAGATAAACGCCTTTGAAAAGAGGGCTCCCCTCTTTCAAATTATGTGGCCCCTTATACTTTAGTGATCAATTCCAATCACAGACAGTAATGCCTTACACTATTAAGGTGCCCAGAAAGGGGTATGGGCTTTCAATGCCCTGATATCCCACATCTTGGCCCCAAAAAGCTATGGGAACACCTCCTTTGAAAGAGTATAGTCATCTCCCCCATCCTAGTTTAAATAAACACAGGTGTAGGCTCATTTGACGATGTAGATTGTCTACTTATTAAAAAGAACTGCACCTATTATTCCTGTGCAAGTGTGCATTTCATTCAAATTAGCAAAAAAAAAACACTTTAAAAAAAAACCCTATACGTAAAATCCTGCTTTTTGCCGTTGACTGAAATGCAAATTCAAGCCCCTTTTTTGGTGGTGTTTAGAAAAAAAGGAAGTTTGCTTTTAGTTCACTTTCTTGCATTTTCAATTCAAAAAAACACCTTTGGACGTTTTGGGTAGATTTTCTTTGCCGTTTAGGAGGTGTAAGCAAACTAGTGGTATTTTCTGCAATTTCAAAATCATCTGGAAAAAAATACAAGCTATAATTTGTGTGGGTGCACATCCCCCAAAATTGGATGTGGTTATAATATATAGAGGAACACATTATTTAGGCTATATAAAACGTGTGTATTTTATTGCTAACATAAAGAGAGAGATGGTTTTTCTATGCCAGTCATTTAAAATATTTGTGTGGTCAGAGACGATTCACTGGTAAGGAAGGCATTGTTATTGTGGGTGCAGTGGCGGAACTACCATTGTTGCAGCAGGTGCGTGCACCAGGACCCATGGAGACAATGGGGCCCGCTGCATGTATATGATCTTAATATTGATAGGTGGGAAGTGGCAAGAAAATGTACATTCTACTGTCATGTGCTGCCTCTGTACACATCTACCATAGATCATTCTCTTCAGGGGCGCACGCAGGGGGGTTTCTGGGTCAAAACCCCTCCCCTCCACTAAAGAAGTGCCCGTACATAGCGGCACTGTACTATACAGCAGCCGCGGCGCTGTATAGTACAGTGCTGCCGAAATGGACGCCGGCGCATGCGCAGCAGCTCTCTCGCTTTTTTTTTGGGTGGCGGGGAAACCCCCCCTTAAAAATCCTGCGTGCGCCCCTGCTCTTGGAGATTAAAATTCTCCTAGACGCTATACTGAAGTAGAAACAGCAGCTTGCAACTAGAGATCTTCACTGTTCGCCGTGAACTGGTTTTTGGTTTTGGATCTGGATTAGCTTCGTGTTTTGATTTTGGCAAAACCATCCTCGTGTGTTTTTGTTTTGGATTCTTTAGAAAAAATCCT
Organism: Mixophyes fleayi; assembly: GCF_038048845.1. Taxonomy (NCBI): domain Eukaryota; kingdom Metazoa; phylum Chordata; class Amphibia; order Anura; family Limnodynastidae; genus Mixophyes; species Mixophyes fleayi. Next base: position 30,694,749 of record NC_134410.1, read on the forward strand.
AAAATATGCTAAAATCACATAATTTTGCTCTTTTTTTGTTCCTACATTATTATTAACCTCAACCATACTAATTTCAAGTCATTTGCAGTCAATTTAGACAACTTCACAGGTCACAATATTATTTTCATACACTTTTGGGCAAATACTGCAGCGACCTGGCTGGATGCTAAGCGACAGAGCAATGACACAAACACACGATAGTTCCTAACACATCTAGGACACATTGGCACACAGCAGTGGCAGAAAAGAAAAATGGGGGTCCGTCCTCCCTCCCACCCCTCGCTATGTTAGATCTTAAAAAGAAATTCAAAACTCCCGAGATCCGACGATGACGTTTTGCCACGTTTTCAATTCCGAGGGCGCGTGACACTTGGCACGGTACTCGGATCCCCTAAGTTCGGGTGTGTTCGGTTCTCGAGGAACCGAGCCTGAGCATCTCTACTTGCAACAAGAAGACAGGCACTGCATTTTTAACAGACTGAGAAGGCTATGGATGCTGGTACTGCTAACTCACTGTATACTGCTCACAGGTAATACATAGGTATTTTTTTTTTTTAGGACTATTATGGAACTACCTGTTTCAGTGGCCTTGGTTATCAGGGTATGCCAGCACTACTAATTACACAAGCTCCATATGTCTTAGAAGCCTGTGACAGCCAGAAGGCATGCTGGAGCTTGTAGTGCTACTTATATATTACAGGACCATGGTGTAGAATGGCAAAGTGGAACTTGAAGATTTTATTGTAAAACAAATATCGCTCATCTCTAGCGGCCAGTTAGGATTAACATGATGTGTGTGGATACATAAATATTTTCAAATAAAAGGGACCAACAAGTCCTTATTTATAAATATTTTTATATGAGTTAAGGAAAATGTGGACATGGCCTTTAGACAGAGAAGCTGATAAACTTACTTATTTCAAACATTAGACTGAAAAGCAATAAACAATAACAATAATAAAAGTAATACAAATATTTGTAGAACATCTTATTACAAATTCTGCAACGGCGATAAAAATAAATGAATGAAGATATCCTTTAAATATCAAAGTCAGGAGATTTAATTGGAGCATAAAACTTAAGGGATCTAGCCATAGTACTTTTTAATAGACCAAGTTTTTTTTTGTTTTTTTGAGACATGTTTCTGTGGAGTAGACATACCTTCCATACATGAAATGTGTATCTAGGCTGTCTGTAATTTATACATCTGGGCAAATTACACATTTACACAGCAAATACTGTAGTTTAACTACTCCTCCCATAGTAATTGCAGCACAGAAGTACTCTGATCACCTTGGACAAAAAAAAAATCCTTAAAATTGCCCAAAAAATATTTAAAACAGGGAGTAGACCCAAAGCTCAGCAGAAAATACCTTTAACATGACATCAGCTGGCTAATAACCTGAGGTTATACATTTTTATTATAGAGACAAACCTTAGTGAGGTGGGTGGAGCTAGAGTGAAATAGGAAACTCCATGTTTCTTGAAATTTGCAAGCTCCACATAGACCAGAGACAGGTGATACCTGAAATCTTTAGTACTCGGGCAAACGGTTGTATCAGACTGCAGAGCACTACTATACCATAGGGAACTGTTACACTATCCTGCAAAAGCTGGATAGAGACGCAGCCAGAATTTAGTTTTTATTGAAAAAACTAAGTTGACCACAATCAGAATACAGTTAAAGCTAGTTCCACTGATAGGGCTAGATTCATCTTCGAATGCAATGTGAATGCAGCTTGCTTTTAAAAAAGAATTGGACATTACGTGCACATATGTACAGGGCCGTAACTAAGGCTGTGCGACAGGGGCGACCGCCCAGGGAGCAACGCTGAAGGGGGGCGCAATTTAGGAATGTTTTAGGTTCATTTGGTTAAAATTGAGGGCTAGGGGGGCAGCATTTGTCTTTCTCGCTCAGGGCGCTAGAATTCTAAGTTACGGCTCTGCATATGTATGTCCAGGCAGATCTCAAGAAATGCCCTTACTGTACATTGCCTATGTGCTCCCCTTCCCACCCCTCTTCTGCCTTTCAAGTCGTAGGCAGTCGAAAGTGTCATCTGCATTCGGAGTAGAGTTAGATGAAATTGAGTTCACTGGCGTAAGGTCCATTTCTGAGCATGCGCAGAACAATTTCACACAAGATACGGCACGCAAAGGGACTCATGTCCGAGGATTAATCAGGCCAATAGGGTTATATTTACTAAACGGCGGGTTTGAAAAAATGGAGATGCTGCAACCAGACAGATTCTAGCTGTTATTTTGTAGAATGTACTAAATAAACGATAACTAGAATCTGATTGGTTGCTATAGGCAACATCTCCACTTTTCCAAACCAGCAGTTTAGTAAACATACCCCATAGTGTCTAATTGATGTTGTTACACTAACAGCATGTATTGTATTTGACTGCTTACCATCCCTACCAACAATCATGATTTTCACCATTAGTCTTAGTTTTTCGAGGCCGAAAAAGATTTGGCTTTCTGGAAAAGAGCATGTCATCATCATCTATTTATTTATGCAGCACCACTGTACAGAGAACTCACTCACATCAGTTCCTGCCCCAATCAGAGCTTACAGTCTAAATTTCCTAACACACATACAGACAGACTAGGGTCAATTTGATAACAGCCAATTAACCTACTAGCATGTTTTTAGATTGTGGGAGGAAACCCATGCTAACACAGGGAGAACATGCAAACACCACACAGATAAGGCAATGGTTAGGAATCGAACTCATAACTCATAATCCCAGTGCTGTGAGGCAGAAGTGCTAACCACTAAGCCACTGTGCTGCAGTGGTGTCATCAGCACTGGAGATCTAGCAAGGGTCTTCTGCTCTGTAGGGCCATGCTCTGTTCTATACTAGTGACAGCATCCTTTGATCGATTTCAGCATGCTGTCTGCTCAACTATCGGAAGACTCCTGACCACTAAGCAGCTCGCTATTAATGTGTTAATAACTTTACTTGCATAGCTTCCCATGCACAACAGTAATATTGGTTTTATGTCTGTACCAAAATACTCCTATCTCATATTTTAGCAATGTATGAGAAAAATACAAACACAGCACAATAGTATGGTGGCTTAGTGGTTAGCACTTCTGCCCCACAGCACCGAGGTCATGAGTTCAATTCCCCACCATGGCCTTATCTGTGTGGAGCTTGTGTGGGCTTCCTCGAGGTACTCCAGTTGTCTGCCACACTCTAAAAACATACTAATAGGTTAATTGACTGCTATTAAAATTTACCTTGGTTTGTGTGTATGTTAGGGAATTTAGACTGTAAGTTCCAATGGGGAAGGACTGATGTGAGGGAGTTCTCTGTACAGCGCTGTGGAATTAGTGGTACTATATAAATAGTTGCTGATGATGATAGCCTGCTGGTGTGGTCTATATTGTGAGATGGGGTTTGACATCACTGATTGTGTGGTCAGAATGGAAGAACCAGAATGTTACAGAGAACAAGCAATGGGAAGTCCAACACAACCCCCTAACCTAAACTAAAATGGGTTTCTGTACTAAGATATTATGTAAAACAGTACTAACATTTTGAAAAGAAAATAGTTTTTACCAGGGACATACGCTTGCATTCTACAAGAAATGTATCTCAAAACCTGGCTATAATCTATATTTATTAAAACACATGTGGCCAAATGGGTATGGATGCTGAATCATATTCAAGTAGCCACAAGTGCACAAGTCCAAAATTCTATTACATAAACCCTATAACTGTAAATAAATGTGCAAAGTGCTGAATTACGGTGGCTAAATATATAATACATTTGAGGGACAACACATTAGTCTAATTTAGCTCACGGGACAAAGGCGGGGAATGTGACAATGCGGCTGTGGCATTACTGCTTCGCACAACCCTCCGCAATCGCGTCAGCATGGCTGATCCAGGAGCGTGCAATCTCTACTGAGAATCCAAGAGGACTCCCTGAAATTCGGTATTCTCCTGGACATTCTGGGAGAGTTGGCAAGTTTGAGGGGGAAGCAAGAGCATGGTCAATGCCAAGTAGGTGGAGTTTTTATTAAAATAGTTTTGTCAATTGAAGTTAACCTTTAAGCATTGTTAGGTATGAAAATATTCCTTATTGAAATAATAGAACACATCATCATCATCATCATTTATTTATATAGCGCCACTGATTCCGCAGCGCTGTACAGAGAACTCACTCACATCAGTCCCTGCCCCATTGGGGCTTACAGTCTAAATTCCCTAACACACATACAGACTAGGGTCAATTTGTTAGCAGCCAATTAACCTACCAGTATGTTTTTGGAGTGTGGGAGAAAACCCACGCAAACACGCTGAGAACATACAAACTCCTCACAGATAAGACCATGCTCGGGAATTGAACTCATGACTCCAGTGCTGTAAGGCAGAAATGCTAGCCACTTAGCTACCGTGCTGCCCACAAATATAGTTTTAAATTATAATGGTCTCTTAGCTACCAGGCCATTTGTAATTCCCACTCGTACTGCTCCGGGTCCTGATACCGTCTGCCATCTTCTTGGTGCTCAGAGAAGAATAGTGAGGTGTCTGTGCTAATGAGCTCAATGCTGAGGTAACGTTGTCACCACATGGAATTTGGGTGTCTCAGAATGTCATGTGCGGGAAGGAAGGAGAGAAGAGGTGAGGGGAAGTTGTCCCTCCCTTAAAACCTTAAGGAACACTTAAAAAATTTGCTATGGGCCCTGAAATGTCTAGTTATACCCATGATTGGAAATCTCTCATTGGGCGACAACTACCTTTGGAGACTTGAGACACTGCTACTACAGCCACTTTCTATGGCAGCCTCCTAATGCCGTGATCAGAAGAACACTTTCTTTATCTTAGGGAGGTTTAGCCAATACAAAATAATTCACTAACTGTATGTGAAGGTACCACACTGTGCCAAATGGCTGTGTAATGTACAAACCAAAGTGTAAGCGCACTAAAAACATACCAAGAATAATATGGAACGGGAGAAAATTTGGGGGGCTAGCTCTAAAGACCTACACTTTGCCAGGTAACCCAGAAAATACACTCCCTAATTGGATAGGTCATGGAGAGCTATCACTTTGGCAGGAGGAATGGATATCTCAAAAGTACAACATGGGCAATGTAGTAGCTGTCTTTGATGTTGGAAAGATGCTCATATAGGCCTTCTTTTAATATAAAACATGGAGGAGGCCGAGGCGGTCCTTCTGCTCTGTTGTTTCCATTCCCCAAGAAAATCTTACAATCTCAATCTATTGAGAATTCTACCCAGTAGGGTTGCACTGTGAATCCTCTATTCAGTGCAACCTGCACAGTGCAATTTTTACTATCAAGTTCGGATTAGCACTATTATTCCAGAACAAACAGCTGAGAAGGGACAGTACCACTTACTTTAATACACCGCAATCTTATCGTAAAATTATGTTTATTGGAATAATCAAAACATGACACATCACAGTTAATTGTGGCAAATGGAGCTGGTGTAATGTTATTTTATTACTGCAGCCAGATATAATGTTGCAGGTTATACCTCAGGACTCTTGCTAAGGGAAGGATATGAACTTGGGGCTATAACCATTTAGAGCTTATTACAAGCTTTCCATTTGAACACTTTCAGGAACAAGTGCAGGATTTTGTCAGGGGGGATTGAGACTTCACCTTTTACTAAATATGTATATGCTATGCAGGGCCGGATTAACCATAGGGCTAACTGGGCTACAGCCCAGGGGCCTATGGCATCCAGGGGGCCCTTGAAAGTACTCAGCAGCAGTATTGATCAGTCGGGGGCGGGGGCGCCCCCGGCCCGATCAGTGCTGCTGAGTACTTTCACTGCGGTCCTTCCCCAGTGCGCTGTAGTCTCCTTACTGAGGAGATCTCGTGAGTCTCACTCTCACGAGATCTCCTCAGTAAAGAGCGTACAGCGCGCCAAAGAAGGAGGTAAGTGTCGGGGGGCGGGCACCTCAGATCACGGGGGTGAGGGGACCCTCACGGGGGAATGGAGGCCCCCTTAGCCCAGGGGCCTCCATTCCCTTAATCCGGCCCTGATGCTATGTACTTCAAACAGTACATAAAGTACATTTAAATATCTCTCTCTCCTTTCTCAATATCTTAATCAGTAAGTTTGTTATAGTGGAGGATTCTAAGCACCTGTAATAACCCCTGGCCTTTCCTATACACTTTAACATTTGAGTAAACTGACACACCTTTGCTTGCGTCAATAGTTACGACATTAACATACAAGTAAACGAAAGTTCTTTCTATATATAACAGAAGCAGGTAATCTGTAACCTGCTATTGTTGAACTACAAGTCCCAGCAAAGGCTGCCAATGCATGCTTGAACTTGTAGTTCCACAACAGCTGGAGGGCCACACAATGCCTAAGTCTCATTTAACACCACAAACAACATATGGAAACAAAACGATCAATGATCTATTTGAAGTTTGTGTGTTTTCCCCGTGTTTGCGTGGGTTTCCTCCAGGTGCTTTGGTTTCCTCCCACACTCCAAAAATATACTGGTAGGTTACTGGTAGGTTAATTGTCTGATATCAAAATTGACCCTAGTCTGTGTGTCTGTCTGTGTATGTCTATGTTAAGGAATTTAGACTGTAAGCTCCAATGGGGCAGGGACTGATGTGAATGAGTTATCTGTACAGCGCTGCGGAATCAGTGGCGCTATATAAATAATTGATGATGATGATTACACAGTCAATTTGACAAACACAAACAGGAAACCCAGATAGGGCACAGGGATCTTAGCCATAATAAAACAAGACCGCGATAGGCATATTGTCAGGGAAGAATCTTGTAGGGAATAATGTTCTCAAAATCAGGACTCTTCCTTGTGCCTGGAAATGAGAGAGAGCCACTATGCACTGTGGCTTTGTCAGCCAGTGGATCTATGTGCACAATAAGGGGGCTGTGTTGGTTTCCCATGCAGTGAAACTATTTGCACAGTGGAGAGGGAGGCAGTGTGGATTTTCCGAGCAGAGGAACTTTGAGCAAAGCCAAAGGGGTGGTTGTGTAAAATTTCCCTGCCAGTGGGACTAAGAGCACAGAGAGTGAGTGGGCTGGTCCTGTCTGGCCGCCCGTGCGCCTGCGCAGTCCCCGCATTCCAGCATGGCGCTGCAGCCCGGTAGTGGAGAATCTGCGCACTGAAATCGCAGCGGCCCCGGGGACACAACGGAGCAGGGAAAAAAGGGCACCGGGCGACACGATCCTTATACCGCCACCCCCCTCCCCCAGACCTTGGCACCTCTTCCGACCGCACCCAGGTAAGTGCTGCAGTATGATGTCCGGTGCTAACAGACCGGCAACCGGTGTTCTCCACCCTGCACGATCTGTCCGTTCTGGTCAAGGGAATCGCAGGCACTGCCCGAGCCGGCTGTCTGCCCACTTACCGTGGTGCACTAACTGAAGATGTAATCCTGGCTTTTGGCTCCTAATGATGTAATAAATTGCCCCGTGAGTGGGGTGAGTGGAGGACACTTCTGATGTGCTCACCCCGTCTTAACTTATTACCCACCCTGTAGGGCTGCAACATGCCTCCATCGGGACCGCAGGGGTTAAACACTACAGCTCTATGCTAATGACCTGGGCAGAATATGGCATTTGCCCCCACTGTGCCCTCCAGCCAGCAGCCCCCCTGTCTTTGCCTCCTGGAAATGCCACGTAGGCTCCAGTGACTGCAGATGGAGAGAGGCTCCCTGCGCCCTCCCTGCTCACTTTTCCAACCCCCCCTCTCCTCCTCCTTTTCCCTCTTTTTCAGTTCTTTCTCACATTAGTTTTCCCCCTTTTTTAAAAAAAATAATCTTTGTTTTAACTTGTGCTGTTCTTTCATTTTGCAACTATTTTCTCTCTATGCTCCTTTACCCATTGATCTCCTTCAGGCGGCGCAATGTTACCCCCCCCCCCCTCTTCTAGTCCAAGTCATAACAAAGGGCTATTGACTTTTGGAGTGACGTCATCCCCATGGACAGTTACTTGTTGCGGGCGGGCTCCAATGTCAGTAGGACGAGGAGGAGGTGGTGGGCAATGGAGGGGCTTTGGGTTCTAGAATCTGGGATTATTGCTATTCAGGAACTGAATTAATTTGTGGATTGTCTGGCACTAAAATCATACAGAATGTCTCTGCCCCATCACTTATGCAGATAAACTGTATAACCTTTTCTTTTTTATTTGTTTCTCTATCATTGTAAATATTTTTCAAAAGTTTATAAAGCAGGTAAGTGTTTTTTTTTGTTTTATTAGAACTCTTAAGTCATCTGTGTCCTCACCTGTTGTTGAACTACAACTTCAAGCATGTTCTGATGATAGCATTTCTGCAACAGCTGAAGAGCTGCTGGTGGCTTTATCTTAGTCCTATTGTAATTTATTCGCTGATGTGTAATTTGGTAATAGGGTGTATGGATGCTCATCTTGTATAGTAAAAGTTGACATATGGCTCAATTTGATTGTAATACCATATGGGACATCCTAAGTTTATAGCTTTCTTATTCAAATAATGATGTGTATTTGGTCACTGTGTAATAGTAGATTGATAGGTAGCGTAAATTGGCAATTGGGTGCACTGGTATTTATTGTACTTTGTCAAACTCAAAGGAGTTTGTACTTTGTACATTTAGCATCTGCTGAGATTGTGATCTCGTAAGCGGAAAAACATTTTTGACTGTCTTCCTAATTTTCATTTCTGCTTATTACTTTATTTTGTATAACAAAAAATATACACAATGTAATATAATGGCATTGTATTTATCTTTTTGATAATATATTTACATTCCATGTTTACCTTTTAAAGTTTAGCAGTCGCCTACACATAGCGGAGTCATCATCATCATCATCAGTTATTTATATAGCGCCAACATATTCCGTAGCGCTTTACAATTGGGAGTCCATTCTTTTGTGAACTAAACCAATATTCCTGAGAATACAATTTTATCAATTCACTAGGGACTAGTGACGACACTGAGTGCCCATGGAATGGCATAGTCCCAAGTGAATTGATGTGTTAAATATTGGTTCAGCCCACAAAATGGTTTATTCCAGCCATCGGGTACACTTTAAGGCAGCATCCATGAAAATACAAACTTACCTGGTTTCATTTCAATTATTATTGCAATATTCTACTACTTACAGTCCAAGCTAGTTACACCAAATAGCACTCGGCAGACTTGTAATAGACAACTTTCTAGATCATATCTGGATTAGCTGGTTCAATATGCAAATTCTTATTTAAACCGGTATTTTCATATTTAATTAAAACTAGCAAGTGATAACACCGGCTTCCTCAATAAACGCCTGCAGTCATGCACATTTATTAAAGTTATAATGTTTTGTAATATGGTGAATGGCTAAGGAACCTTCCTTATTTTCATGGTTATAGTTTAGTAGATGGACTTAGTGTTGCCTAGGTGATTAAAATGATTTAACTACTCTATATGTGCTCTGTTATTCCTGTCTATCATCCAATACTGTAAAAATGAAAATGTTGTTTTTAGGAGGATGATGATGAAATACAACTTGCTGGCTGTATGTTGCTGAGGGACTCCAGCTAGTTGTATTATCTGTGATTTACTGTTTACATTGTCTCATGAGTGGTTTTAACACCCTGTATAACAGGACCTAGGGCCTGATTCATTAAGGATTTTAACTTGAGAAACTTCTTATTTCAGTCTCCTGGACAAAACAATGTTACAATGCAAGGGGTGCAAATTAGTATTCTGTTTTGCACATAAGTTAAATACTGACTGTTTTTTCATGTAGCACACAAATATAAACTTTAAATTTCAGTGTACAAATAAGCTATCGAGTATTTGTGTGCTACATGAAAAAAAACAGTCAATATTTAACTTATGTACAAAACAGAATACTAATTTGCACCCCTTGCATTGTAACATGGTTTTGTCCAGGAGACTGAAATAAGATGTTTCTCAAGTTAAGATCCTTAATGAATCAGGCCCCTAATCTCTAAAATGCTTGTAGAAGTTTCACTCCACCTGATTGTGCTACTTCTCCTGAGATGAGGTTCATGGGAGATACAGTAGCAATCGTAATGCATTCCATATTCTCAGTGAAGTAGGTATAAAAGGATGTCTCTTTTATGCTGTAAACTCCATTCTTAGCATGACAGGAAGAACATGTAACACTTTAAACTCAAAACTGCTGCAAAGTTGTTTTGTATCTCTGGATAACTGAATTAAGTATCTGCGTAAATGTTGCAAGAGGGTAACGTGTTCTCCAGTTATATAGTCATCCAACAGTGGGTAGCCACATCATCTCCTTGTTCTCCAGAAGGGGATGACTATTCTCCAGCTGTTCCGACCTATGATATTGCTATGTCCTCATTCCTGGCCTGTATGTACTGAGTTCCATTTGAACAGCTGTGTAGTTGGCATCGTCTCCTTCTCTTCCATATGATTCATCCTCCGGTTCTCCATTCTCTAAACCGTCCCAGAACGTCATGGTTGAATTCAGTTACAATGAAAATCCATCCAAATTGTATGGAGCAAACGCATAGTGCCGGATACACTGGTCTTGTTGCTGCTTATATCTGCAAACATTCTTTTTCCACCTTTTTTTTTTCTTTCCACATTATTTCATGGAACGTGCCATCACAAGTGGAACAGATAGGTGTACCTGTGCTTATATTTGTTGTAACAAGTTTACCTACACCCCCACCCCCCAGCAGTACCTTTGGCCTAGGCTACAGCCAGGCAATACCTTGGCAATGACATTGAATAATGAATGTCTAGAAATGTTTCCTGGCAGTCCTTCTGGTTGACTATAAATAGCCTTTTCAAAAATGAGTAAGCTAATACTGTGCTGGGCTGGCTTTATTTTTGCTCATATAGATGCTCTCTCTTTCCCATAGAGAACAGTGATTTCCTTGTTCTCTTTAAGGTATCGGATCTCCTTTACCTATCTTTCTGATGTTCGGTGATTAGCTGCAACACAGCAAGGCAAAGCGGTTCATGTGCTGAAAATGACAAACTGAAATTCAGGAGAGACAGATCATGTTAAGTAGCTTAATGCTGTTTCAGTTACCTATTCAATAATTAGTTATTAATATGTTTTATATAAAATAGTGTTAGGGTATTGCCAGCTTTAGCAAACTTTGAATATATTTATGTTTTGGAGAGCTGTGACTTTTGTTATCCATCAACTGAGCCAGTGTTTGTTCTTTTGTGTTTGTAATTCCACAGTAATGTAATGTATTTAATTTATTTTGTAATCATACCCTACATCTGCACACTTGCAATTCTTCCTATAGCCATTTCAAATTGATGCCAGTCTGGTGCTAGCTCTGCTAATGAGATAACCCTGCTTTGGGAAAGTGTTACCAACCCTTCCACTGGTGGTACTTGAATGGTTTTGGAATCTATACACTTAGGAGGAGATTCAATTCTAAAAAAAATCTGCGCAAGGTGTCTCGAACGGCTGTGAGACACAACGCGCAGATTTTTTTCCCACAGAAATATCCCTCGTTTTTGCTCGCACCCAGGGCCTGATTAAGGGAATGGAGGCCCCTGGGCTAAGGGGACCTCCATTCCCCCGTGAGGCCCCTAATGTGAGCCGCCCCCCATACGCTTACCTGTCACTGCAGTCCTCCTTCCGCGGCGCGGTGTAAGCTCCTTACTGAGCAGATCTCGTGAGAGTGAGACTCAGTCTTACTATCGCGAGATCTCCTCAGTAAGCAGATTACTGAGCGCCGGGGATGGATGACTGCAGTGAAAGTCCTCAGCAGCATTGATCGGGCCGGGGGCATCCCCGCCACCGGATTGATCAATAATGCTGCTGAGGACTTTGAAGGGCCCCCTGGATGCCCGAGGCCCTTGGACTGTAGCCCAGTCAGACCTCAGGTTAATCCGGCCCTGCTCGCTCTCCACAGAGTTCTGAGCAAAAATTAGCAGATATTTTTAACGTCTAAATGGTAAAAATGCGCAGCCATGATATTCTGAGGAACCTGCAAGTCAATGGACCCCCCCTACCTCTTGTGTATGCACACTGCATGATCACCAGTTAATAATAGAGCATTGTTTGCGGCATTGTGAAGTTCACATACATGTGATACTTACAGCCCTGGGCACCACTCCAGTGTTGGTAATCAACTTTTAGGGGCAAAATTCAATTTGGCGTGAGGTGACGCAAAGTGTCTCTGGAACAGTCCACGAAGACACATGGTGTTGGCGGTTTTACAGAAATTCCCGCTAATTTTTCCTTGCGTCCCGTAGAGGTGTGCAGAAAATGAGCAGAGATTTCTTACCATAGTAGCCGGCAATATGCGCATCTGAACATCGAAGCTATGTCCTGCGGCATCTAGCGCCGATTTGAATCTGCCCCTAAATATTGATTACCAGCACTAGAGTGTTGGCAATTGTAAACAGAAAATGGGGGATTAGATATGTTTAGAAAGTTGATTGTTTGATTTTGCACCACATTAGCTGCATTATTTTTTTTTTCATTTGGAATCTCTATATGAGTGATGGCTAACCTGTGACACTCCAGGTGTTGTGAAACTACAAGCCCCAGCATGCTTTGCCAGCTATCGGCTAGTTATCTACTGGCAAACCATGCTGGGGCTTGTAGTTTCACAACACCTGGAGTGTCACAGGTTAGCCATCACTGCTCTATATCATCCATTTGTGATTTTTTTTAACCTGGTGTCTGATCCACTTTAGTAGAGATGAAGGTGTTTTTACTTGGAAACAATTAAATTGGCAGCCATGCTTTAACTGTCAGTCATCGTATGAGTGAATTTTTCTTTTTTCTTTTATTATTTACTTTTATCATTGTTGAAATGTACTCCCCCTTGCAGACTTGTGGAACCAGTATTGTAACGTAATGCACACATATACTTTTTTTTATTTTATTTAATGGATTTTATTATAATATCCAGTTGCAGTTGTAACTGTTGCTGTCTATGCATTGCTGTATGTCATGCAAATGCACAGGCTCATGGATAAATATGGCAAGAATGCACCTATAAGACTGTATTGAAGAGACAGAAATCAGATTGAATAATGTAAAATTTAAACCCAAAGCAGATTATTTGTTTAGATTAGAAATATATTTTATTTGTTGTTTGGTGTGTTGATAGAGGATTAACATTTTCCAATTACTTTAATTTATACATGAATTCCTGCAATTTTTTACACTGTGGTTAAGACTAAAACCACATTATTGGCGGAACCAATTCTGTGACTTGCGAACCTTGATTTGTAAAGTTTTTGCTCCTATCCAAGGAGTGTAAAACCAGATCTTTTCTGCTACCGTCTTCTATGTTTCCACTGTGAACAATTGTCAGGATTAAATTAGAGAGCGAACCACTGTGGCTTATAATTAAACTGTTATCCGGTTTCCACATTATCTTGTGCTAAGAACACGCAGTCCTGTGAGTGAGCTGACTTTTCCCATGGTCCAGAAATATTCAGAACGGGAAATCATGTTTGTGATGTCATTACCTTGACATTCTAAGGTTACTGGTAAACTGTCCGTCATGAGATTACTGGATCTTTGTTTCTCTCTCTTTCTTTTTTGAGTCTGAAATGACAAAGGCTCAGTCTATGTCTGTTTATACATCTTTGAGAATTCAAAGAATGCTAAAGTTAAAGTGGTGTTTCTGATAGGTTGTGATGTAGGGTGAACTGTGTCATCTGGCCTGCCATTGGTGGTCAGAACAGCCTTGTATACTCAGGAAATGGTTAAATGTGGGCAGCACGGTGGCTAATTGGTTAGCTCTTCTGCCTCACAGCGCTGGGGTCATGAGTTCAATTCCTGACCATGGCTTTATCTGTGTGGAGTTTGTATGTTCTCCCCTTGTTTGCGTGGGTTTCCTCCCACACTCCAAAAACATACTAGTAGGTTAATTGGCTGCTATCAAAATTTACCTTAGTCTCTGTGTGTGTGTGTGTGTGTTAGGGAATTTAGACTGTAAGCTCCAATGGGGCAGGGACTGATGTGAGTGAGTTCTCTGTACAGCGCTGCGGAAATAGTGGCGCTACATAAATAAATGATGATGATGAATGGTTGGTCTGTGCTTGCCACCATATTTTTAAGAAGGTCTGCACCACATTCCTAGGAAGCATGCACATAGTAGATCCCCTGTGTTGCTTCTGGCATTGAACAGAGCATAAATGCTCCTGTGAGGAAAGAGTGGGTCATACACATAAATATTCAGGGTTATGTAGCATGAACGATGGATGCATTTTGTACATTTATTTTTCTGTCTGTTTTATACTGCATTCTTCTTGCATTGCCAAATGTTCATGTGTATGTCTCTTGCATTCTTCATAGACATATTATAACCATGGTCTAAATGACATTTTCGCTCTATTCAGTGTCGGATTTATGAATAAATGAACGACAACACAGGGAATCACCTGTGTGCATGCGTCCTTATGCTGGCCACAGATGCTGTAATCTATCCAGCGCAGCCAATGTCTATGGTCCAGTCATTGGGTAGAATTAATGAATCACAAGGTCAGTGTTTCCTGCTGTCTTATGACCATATATTGGCCTGTGTAGGCACCAGACATGGCTTTTATTGTATTGTTTGGGCCTACACATGGTGCTTTCTGTCTAGAATGTTCTAATATGTCCATGTTGTTCACCAAAATCACTATCAGTGGCTACCTTCAGGGCTGATTCACACCCATGGCTTTAACTGCACTTTACATCCGCTGACAACCTGAAAAATGCTGTAATAACTGAATGAATAGTTTCTAATGGGCTCGTTCCCACTATCGCAATTTAACACAGTACACCTTATTTTCCAATGTGCACCACTAGAACAATAGATTGTTTGTTTGTTTGTTTGTGTGTGTATAATATATATTGGTATGGAGAAAGTAGCATCACTAAAGCTTGAATTAGTTTCAATGCATCTATACATTTTGCCAGAACATGTATGAACGAGCCCTAAGCCACGGAGATAGTTTGAGTATGTATTTTGACCCTTTTTAAGGATTTTTGTTACCTGTTGTGTATATTTAAAGAAAGAAAGCAAAGCAATAGGAACACATTTTCATTTATTACTGTATATTCTGCTCTCAACATCCAGTGTGTTACTCAGTTAGCTGTGGAAAGTGTTGACACTATGTAAGCAGCAATTACACGGTTAATAGATGTTTCTTCTATGGCATTAAGCGTGTTTTCCACTTATAATCATTTGAATAATTCTTCAGTTCAAGTTCTGGTGTTGACATTTATGATTTTTTTTTACTTTCCTGAGGTGCACCTAGCTTGGTGATCAGCTGTTATCTCTGCATTAAGTAAAAGCTAAATTGTATTTTTTTTGCATTCCTGCAGAAAATTAACACATTGAACCTCTTTTAAAGCTTGCAAGTCAAAAGTTAGAAGCGCTAGAGGCTTTCATTTGAGTATCTGTTGAGCACACACCTGCAAATGTGAATGCAGTTGTTACAATAGAGGGAGTTCCCCATTTGACCCTTAATAGGCGTACTTCATAGAGATCAAGAAAGGAGCAAACAGATGGTTATGGCTGTCCCACAGGAAATTGATTAAGGATGAATTCAGCTGGTACATAAATGTATGTGTATCTTCATTGGTGGGCAGCATGGTGGCTCAGTGGTTAGAACTTCTGCCTCACAGCACAGGGTTCAATGAGTGTTCCCGACCAGGGCCTTATCTGTGTGGAGTTTGTCTGTTCTCCCTTTGTTTGTGTGGGTTTCCTCCGTATTACATTTATTCTGTGTGGGAGATTCAATTCGACACAAGGTGTCTTCAGGAGACACATAGCGGCGATGTTCTGGCTGAAATCTCTGCTCATTTTTCCTTGCACCTCTATGAGAATAAAATGAGCGGAGATTCCTACCATAATTGTCCGTTCGCCACTAATTGACTCTCCCCCTTTGTCTGTTATTTCACATGTAAACCCCTCTAGTACAATGTATAAATCAATCAGATCAATATGCTCTTCCCATGTTATCCGCAATAAAGAGAATCTATAATGCTGTGGTTACATTATGACAGTACAACGATAGTGGATGCATGATGCACTTGCTGACCTATCTTCAATTTGCTTAAATCATAATGTCACAGTCTAAAAGACGGTGCTTCGGTAGCAGTGGAGTTGGTCTTCCTGGAATTTCCACACCGCTGTAAAAATCAACTTTTTTTTTTTTTCCTAAGTTGTCAGGTGGGCGTAGGTGTCATTTAGATCTTATGATCTGACAGGACCTTGTAAGGTTAATGTCCCAGTTCCTGCTTGAAACATCAGCACTGGATGCCGACATATACTTTCATTGTCCCACGTTTCTATTCATCCAGCCTTAATTAGTTTTAGTCTGTTCCTTTCCTCCTCCTCCCCTGTAAGGCCTTCCGTGTTGATAAATGCTCCCACAGGATATATTTATGTGTGAGTCAGGATTCTAGGACAGAACTGTCTGGAGTTCTGTGGTGTCCTGGGGCAAAGTCATCGTTTGTTTTATAGATGGAAATTGTGTGTGTGATCTGTGTAACCTAATATAGGTTTAGGATGGGAGAATAGTTTACACAGTGCTGGCACTTTAGTGCTTTTTTTACAATGTGTACATGACTGTTTTTTAAACACATTTGACCCTAGCTATTATTCAGCTTATACCCCCGCACGGGCAGCTTTGTGTTTTTAGTGATCGTAAGTTTCAGTATGAAATCCTTGTCATCAAGTAGCATAGGACTTGGCACATCTTATATTATATAATACATAACACATTGAGACAAAACGTTCATCCAGCAGTTGTCTAACTATCCCCTAACCTGCATAACTTCAAGCGATGCCTTTTTGTGTTGCAGGGTTTTAGAACACGAAGCCATCAAATGTTCTAATTGTATTGATTTGTACTACAAAGTTGATTATACATCTGTGTACTGGCTCATCTACATTGTAAATTCAAATAGACACTGGTTTGCAGCCCAGCCTTTGCTCCGTACAATAGACAGTATGGAAGGGCAGTGCGAAATGGGGATTTCGGGTCCAAACGAGGCACAGTGTGCAGTTCTTCATTCCCCAATACCAGTCATTATTGTGAGGGTTACTGATCCCTCTCTGCTAAAAAATACATGTCAGGCAGGATATTGAGGAACATGTTTATGTGATGTATTGTTACAATTCTCAAAGGTCATGCACAATGAGGTGATGCAAGTTTTAAGAACAGATGTACTTGGTCAGTTGCACTCATCTGAATATTCACTGCTGGAAATAGTCTCTACACATTGCAAGTTTCTGTAAGGTCTGCAAACAGCTTGCCCTTCCTATTGTGGTTGACCCTACAGTTTCTTGTATGTAAATATTTTTCACACAAAATCTTTAAAGTGGAACAAAGCCTGCAAAATAATTTAAAACGCTCTGTAAGATATATTTTATATGACTATAAATAAATATGGTTTATGTAAGGCTGTGTGTGTGTAGCCAAGGGGGCATTTGT
This sequence comes from Mixophyes fleayi, assembly GCF_038048845.1. Lineage (NCBI taxonomy): Eukaryota > Metazoa > Chordata > Amphibia > Anura > Limnodynastidae > Mixophyes > Mixophyes fleayi. The sequence continues at coordinate 30,712,154 of NC_134410.1, forward strand.
ATAGGAATCAATGAACAAACATTGTATGATCTGAAGCTGGCCACATGTTGGTAATTTTGTTGGCCAGCTGGGCTGATCTAGACTGGCCAGCAAGGGCCATAAATGTGGGCTTCCACCACCCACAAATGACTGCTGTGAACATTAGAAATCCAGTCAAGGTGGATAAAATGACTGGCTAATTGTGTATATGTGCATATTTGCTGTTCTTGACCACCCACACTTAATGCACCAAATAGTGGTGGTCCAAATACCCAGTGTTCTTTCAATGTGGCCATACATGGATGAGGTCGAATGGGACATTGAACCTGGACACCAACGTCTAATTTTTGATTGGTTGGCAGCTTAGAAGTCTAGTTGAGCATATAGTTCTCTGACCCCTTAGGAAAATGTTGAAATGATGTCATTGTTATAATGCCCTGAGTGTGCTTCCCACTTTGTGGTGGCAGAGATGTTGGCACTTTATAAATTATTAATAATACATAGTCATTTACTAGTTTATACACAGATAATCCACAAAATTAAAAGCACTGACAAGTGAAGTGAATAATATTGATTATCTCGTTACAATGACACCTGTCAAGAGGTGAGAAATATTAGGCAGTAGGTGAACAGTCAGTTCTTGAAGTTGATGTGTTGGAAGCAGGGAAATGGGCAAAGGTAAGGATCTGAGCTTTGACAAGGACCAAATTGTGATGACTAGACAACTGGGTCAGAACATCTCCAAAATGACAGGTCTTGTGGTGTATTCCCAGTATGCTGTGGTTAGTACCTACCAAAAGCGGTCCAAGGAAGAACAGTCGGTGAACCAGCAACAGGGTCATGGACGCCTAAGGCTCATTTATGTGTATGAGGAGCGAAGGCTAGACTGTCTAGACCAATACTACAGAAGGGCTACTGTAGCACAAATTGCTGAAAATGTTAATGCTGGCTATGATAGAAAGGTGTCAGAATACTCAAGGTGTCAGCTTGCTGCGCATGGAGCTGCGTAGCTACAGACTGGTCAGAGTGCCCATTGTGACCCCTGTCCAGTGCCTACAGTGGGCATGTGAGCCCACAACTGGACCATAGATCAATAGAAGAAGGTGGCGTAGTCGATGAATAGCGTTTTCTTTTGCATCATGTGGACAGCCGGGTGCGTGTGCATTGTTTAACTGCCAGGACTGGTCTAACACACACTGCTGGCTGCAGTGCTCTCATAGTGTCTGTTATAATAGGAGAAACAATGGTTTATTGCATTATAATAGGGCTCTGTTGGGCTCCAAGAGCCGGGTGGCAAGTAAAAACAGCCGGGTGAAGCACCTGGGAAATAGGTGCTGGGGAGAACACTGAATAATCGTCTCTATTGTGAAAATGTCTCTTTTAAAATGTAATTAATAATTAGTTAAAACAAAAAAGAGCGGATAAGTATGACATCCCACAGATACATGGTATGATAACAGAAAATGTCTAAAATATATTATCCTTTATATAGTGCCAACACGTTACACATCTCTTTACAGAGAATGTTTTATCATCCACTTCGGTCCTTGCTCTACTGGAGCTCACAATCTAAATTCTCTACCATGCAGACCCAAGTACACACTAGGGTCAATTCTGTCCGAATCCAATTAGCCAACCAGTCTGTATTTGGACTGTAGGATTACCCAGAGCACCCAAAAGACCCCCACGAGAACATACAAGTGCCATGCGTAGGGGCCTGATTGGAAAAGAACCCAGCGCTGTTGGATAGCAATGCTGACCATTGTGCCTTCCTATATGACAAATGTAAAACATACATACACACACGTGCTGTTTCTTAACTTGACTAGACTGAAAAATATTTAAAATTCACATTTTGTGTTCATGACACAAAAGAGAAACATGTTTGAAAGAGAAACATTCCTTAGTCATTTATTTCTCAGGCAGGCAAGGGGTTAATATAGGTTGGGAAAAACACTGCGTTAGCGTAGGTTTGCTAGAATCAAATATAGTGTCTGTGTCATCAATCATGTCCTGGTACAGAGCTGGCACTGAAAGCCTTTGGATAATTGTATTTCGGACTCTGCTTCATCTTCTGTATTGTGCCAATTTCCCTTTTTTCTCTCTGTTTTTGCACATCATAGTCATTTATTTCCGCTCTCTTATACTGAGTCATCACATCACTGGTTTTGCCTGTGGGATGGTCTTTTCCAGACTATACAATGACAAAGGCCACACAGTGTTCTCTAGTCACTTGATATGAATCAGGAAGACAATCTGAAAATAAATGCAGTCTTGAGAACACTGGCCAGCTTCATGAACCACCCAGTCTGCACATTAAATATGCCTTGAATACCCATACTTGCGGTGCAGCTCTCCAACTTCTAATAGCACAAATTATTTGGAATTAAATTTACAGACTGCTCAAAAGTGAGTTTGGAACTTCACTATTGCCCATCGCACCAAGGTTGTGTTTTTTTTGTTTGTAGTTTTTTTAATGGAAACTTTAGGTGGAAGTAGTGTTGCACTTCTTAGATGCTTTCAGGTTTCCGTGTGAGGATATAGAGCTGGTATTGTCCTTTTTTTTGGGGGGGGGGGGGATTACAGGTATAATATGTCTTCTTTAAAAACCCATTATGCCAATAATAATTACTGCTGCTCTAATTACATGGTTCCTTTTGGCATACGCTATGAGGAGCTCTGCTAAACAATGTAACGAGCAGGGGCAGTTTCGGAACAGACCAGAGGCATTTTTAAACATAATTTTAGTATAGTTTTGGCATGTTGTTCCAAACTACTATCTGGAGGGGGGATTCGTCTCATGCATTTCACATAATAGATCTCATGCACTTACGTATGTTTATTTTAGAGTTTACTTGTCACAAACCCTTTTGGAATAAGTGATAACGCTGGCAGGCATACACAACATACAAATATATAAATGATTTGATGCAGTGGTCAATCTTTGATACTTGATACTTGCATCTGTAGGTTTGTATATGTTGAGGACAATTTCTTTTTTTTTTGGGGGGGGGGGGTGTTCTATAATGTTCTATAGTTTTCTAATATGTGTTTTATAGTGTTCTAATATGTGTTTTAATGTTTCTGCTTTTTTATGTTCTCTTCAGCTGTCTGCTCCATAACACTTAAAATAATGAGCATGTCCCTGTGAATTACTTTCCGTGTTACCCTTGTTTTAGCATTGTTAGCATTTAATGGTATAAATTGTATTGTACATTGCTGATGGGGAATATATTGACTAGCCTTTGTATTGCATGATAACATTTTTATTGGTGCTTTGGTTAACTTTTGCTGGTCAATAAACAAGGGGGACATTTCAAAGTGGTGCCATGTGGCTCAATTTTGGTCGACAGACAGTCCGCAAGAAATTTAATGTGGCCGTCCTCTGGATCAGCATGCATGTCCCCATTCTGAATTAAAATCTCCAGCATTTAACAATGATACAGTTAAAACCGCATCATGCCGGATGTACCTCTCCCCCAGGAGTAAACGTATTAAACTGTGATTCTGGCAAATCGCTGATATTTGGTGACCTTGTCGTCTAGATTTAAAACGCCAATTTAATTTGCCAGAATCACAATTTAATACGTTTATCCCCTGGTCTTGCTGGTCCTGTCTCTATTTTGGCTCAACATGTGGAAGACCAAACTGTATAGATCTGTTCATGTAGGCCAGGGGGTAGGCAACCTGCGGCTCTCCAGGTGTTGGGAAACTACAAATCCCAGCATGCCTTGCCACCTATCTGCTGGCTATCTACTGGCAAAGCATACTGGGACTTGTAGTTTCACAACACCTGGAGAGCCGCAGGTTGCCTACCCTGTAGAAATTGGGCTGAAAAAATGGATCACAATGGGAAGTTAACTGGATATGCTCTTATCACCCGAAGACTCGCTCACTGATGGGGTCACTGACCAACACTGTTTTCCATCCAGCCGTATCCACTCAGACTTTGATCATTCATGGATGAATAATGCGAGTTATAGTATTACTGTAATGTAGTTTTATCTAGCATGTACTTTTATGGAATCCTACTGTACAAAAAGCAGAAGTGTCATGTTGGCACTTTTTGTTTACAGTAACTTGGTGTCTTGGCTTAGACTGCTTGTAGGAAGTTGGAATAATTTGTCTTGCTCTCTAATTTGTGTGTATCAGTGTCTGGGCCGGATTAACCCGAGGTCTAACTGGGCTACAGCCCAGGGGCCTCGGGCAACCAGGGGGCCCTTGAAAGAAGTGCTCAGCATCATTATTGATAGGGCCATGGGTGGGGGCCTCACAGGGGAATGGAGGCCCTCTTATCCCAGGGTCCTCCATTCCCTTAATCCGGCCCTGAACTAGTGACAAAATGAAATGACACTTCAGAGGCAGTCAGAAAACCAAGGAGCCATAAGTTGTTATAAGCAGCCAGGAAAAGGCTTCACCTAAACCGAAAAGCACCAGTAGTGGATATCGATAAGTGCTGTGCCCACTTGATTCGTTGGATTACTCAGCTTTGGTTTAAATGATTCCAGACCAGTGAGAGACACATTGTAAAGCTGTGTGTAGTATGCACTACATGTTCTTTTTTTTTTTTATTTGACTGCGGGGAGGGAATCGAAACCCATGCAAACTCCACACCTGTGTCAGTCTGAAGCTGCCCCTGTCCACTTCTAGCCTTGAGGTGTTTGTTAATCAACAAATCGCCTCTGTCCTGGCCTGGCAGATTAATGGTTGTGTGCATATTGCGCAGTGCATCTTTCATGGGACCCATTGGCCAAATGTTTGCTTTGTAACAAAGCGTTTGCATTCTGTCAAGGTTCACAGCAGCATCAAAACAAACAGTCACTGTGGATTCCCAGGCATACTGGGCCTTTCAGGCTCTCCTAAAAGGGTCAGAGTGACCTTTTTGCTTTTTTTTTTTTTTTCTGTGCAAACACAAGCCCGGAAACGAGGTCCTGGAGTTATTGTACTCCAGTGTTCTTTGTTAATTCTTTGTTGTAAACTTGGACAAGCAAGGGCTGGCTGGTTTCACCATCTCGCAGCTTTGTACTTCTCTTCCACTCTTAATGTTTTTATAACTCTTTCCAGATCCTAGACTAATTTTTGCGGTTTCCTGTGTATTGATCACTCTCACTTCTGGCTTTCCTCCAAGTTGTTGTAGAATTTCAGTTGCTGAAAGCAGACTATATATTGTTTTCAGATTTAAGCAACTTTTTACCTCAGAGGTTCATTATCCTCTGTCATAAAAAGATGCAGGACCCTCGGATAGCCATGTTCTGTAGATTCATTGGTCAAACCAATTATTTGCACCTGTCTGTCATGCAGGGTGTAACCATGCACAAAATGGTTTAGCGATTAAATTGTTTGTTTATAGGTCTATTAAATAACCTGTGAGAGGAAGCCCTCACATGGTGTGCAGCAAATAGCTCTTCCTATTGGCTGATGATCACTAACCAGCTGTCCCAGCCCCTTTCTAGAATAGGACCAGACAGGCATTGTGCTTTCTGGGACATAAGTACAGATAATCCTAGAAGATTTCTCTATGTAAAGTATTTTAGTAAGGGAGAACTGATGTAATCATTTATATTGACTATACAGTTCTCTCAGTATTAAAATAGGAGCCACCGATCTATGATGTTACAGGACAACTTCTCATTATAAGACATTACTACTCTTTAGGTAAATGTGATCATTTCTTTTGTGTGTACACTTGGAGCAAGATTTACTAAAACGTCTAAAAAGGAAAAGTGGAGGTGTTTCCCATAGCAACCAATCGGATGCTATTTATCATTTATCCAATATATTCCAGGAAATGATAGCTAGAATCTGATTGGTTGCTATGGGCAGCACCTCCACTTGACCATTTTAGAAGTTTTAGTAAGTCTACCCCTTGTTCTTTTTCAAAGCAGTAACTAAGACACTCTTATGTTAATCAATTTGCCAAGCTGTACAATAATATAGTTATAAAAAGTTCTTGGTGTGTTGTATTGTAAGGTGCATAAATAGGTGGCACAAATTAATACGTTATTGATTGGTGCATTCTTATCCTCACAAACTTCATACAGTCGTTTTTTAGTTTTATGCAAAGAGATTACAAATCTGTGTCACCTATGTGCAACTTGGACGTCCTTTCAACTAAAATATCCCGACTGCTCTGTGTGTAGGGCCAAAATGAACACCAAAAAGTGTTGCTTGCCAAAAGCTCTAACTTGAAATAGGCTTATTAGCAAGAATATAGTATTCAAAATGTCCTCTTTTCTTTACCTGTGCAATGTGTCTCTGAACACTGCTTAACTAGTAGAAAACAATCCCGACTTACAAATGTGTTGTCAAAGGGTGCCAACCTCGATCTTTAGCTATAGCTGGCCACATAGATTTGATCAAATTGTCCGCTCATTGCATTTGTCATTGACCATTGTGTGACCTCAGACTGACAGATCAAAACTGGATCCAGTTTGGAAAGAAATTGATCTGTCAGTAAATCGAGTTGGTCGATGAGCTCTTGGCATGTGTGAGGTAATTAGTATGACGCACATTTCCAGTTGCTTAGTGATTGTGCTGATTGCCCACTTTAACGAATCGCATATGAAGCTTGAAAGTTAAATACTTTGTTCAGTGTTGTTCTGAAGTACTACTGCAGCTTGCTTAAAAAAAAGTAGTTTCCTCCCCACCCTGCTATATACAGTTAAAGCCACATCCCGGGTCTGTGCTCAAATGAGATCTGATACTGGTCCAAAAGCTGAGATTTCAGTTGGATAAGATGCTGTGAAATCAGTGGTCCCACCCCTGTGTGTAAATCCACAATTCCACACTGTATTTCTGAAGAGCAGGCCTGTCAGTTTGCTGGCTCAGATATATGAGCACCTCCCTCCTAACACTGCAGCCTATGTTCACTGTAAAAAAAAAAAAAAAAAAAGCCCATCATATATTGAATCATAACATTTATTTATTCCCAGAGAATCGTTAATAAAAAGAGTCTGTTTTCTTCTTTTTTTTATTTTTTTTATTTTTATTTCTTTGTCTGTTTTCAATATGGTGTCAGAAAGTTTCACAAGAATGGACCAATAGTGTCAAAACAGTTGGCACACAAGTAGTGCTGGGTATACTACCAAGATCTCATCTCCCAGATGTTATTGCTCCAGCCTGTGACCCGGCTGTCAGCACTGTTTCTTTACACTCTGGTAATGAGTACAAGCAAGTTGTCTATTATATTTACTTATGCTTTTCATTTTTAAACATATAGTGAAATATAGTTTATACAGCTTTTGAACCATTTTTTTCACTACAGTATACTCCATAGACCCAGGTTTTGTCAATTTTTGTAAATAACTTTTTTTGTTGTTGTTGGTTAGGTAGACTGGTATTTTCATGATTTGAAATGTCTGGTCAGCTGGATAGATGACGTAGTGGTGAGGGCCAGTTAAAACTGCATGGTATGTACCCATCACTGACTTACTATTGGTCAGCTTGTAGGTAAGTTACCTACACTCCACTTGAGAGTGTATCCAGCATATTTTTTTTTTTTTTTTTTTTTTTTTTTTAAAAACAGACTGGGACCTGTATTTACACAGTTGACCCTTCAATTTTTGAGTGATCTTATTCTTTACATATTGACATTTTGCATCTTGCCTAATCGGTTGCATTTGGGTTTTTATCAAGCAGGATAAGGCTACACATTTTGCATTGTCGTTCAATTTGCTGACGGACTCTTAATATTCATCCTCAGCATTTGCGTTTTTGAGTCCTGTTTTTGATGAGTTCTAATACCGGATGGAACCTTGATACATTTCTTTTTCCCCTTCTACTTAGCGTTTGACACCAGTACTGTCAGTGCTAATAATACAGTTCTCACTGATCTGCTGATTGCTATTCCAAAGTCATTTTACTCTTTTTTGGTCACAGTAAGAAATGCTTCAGTGTAATGTCTTGTTAAAATTTACAACTACTTCTTATTTCAGATATCTGTGTCCAGAGTATTGAAGACAAATAATACGGACCGGCTTAGATATCCTATACTTTTTTATTTCATTTTAATATTCTGTATACGCTTCGTCTAGGCTACTTGAGGGCCCTAATGAAATTGTATGTTTTCCATCAGTGCCTCTTTGACAGTAGCTACATGTTTCGGCTGACAGGAGAAATAATATGGCCTTAACATATTTTATTTTGAGTAGGTGTGCTTCAAAGCTGGTAACTGCATATTTACTATTTGAGCCATTCCATTTAAATTGACACCATTTCCCCCCCTTTGGAAAGAACAGCACATGAGACGTTCTTAGAATGCCGTGCCTGTTTGTCCTCAGTGGTTTGCTGTTCTCAGGAGCATAACGCACAAAGTGTCTCTTTCTGCTGGCTAAACTAAGATATTAAAGGTATGCTCAAGGGGAAATTCACTATTCATAAACATATTTCGATGTCAAGTTTCCACTGTGGGGAATACGTCCTCTCCAGTGATAATCTCAATCGCCTGTTATTTCAGGTATCTGGCCAAGGTAATATAAGTAATCTGAAGTAATAGTCATACAATTTCAGCCTATCGGTTCACTAGGAACCAGTGACATCACTGAGATATTAATGGTGGCAGCCTAGGAATTTACTAGGAGCCATGATGCTGCAATGGAGCTAACTGTATTCGATTCAATGGTAGATATCATCATGTTTTCTGGTTAATGTTGAACATTTTTCTACAGATGAGGAGATCACCACTTTTTTTTTTTGATTATAAACATTTTTTATCTATATCAAGATTAAAATGAATACACCAGAGTGGAATCACCTCGGTAATTTTTTTGTAATAGATTTACTAGGTGTATAATAAGCTATAATAACCTTATTATAAAGTCTCTCCAGCAGAAATACCACACCGCCAGTTAAAAGGGTCATTCCTTGCGATCCTCACTGTTTGTAAATTCGCAAGAGACGATCATCTGCCAAAGTAGGTAGGTTTTTGAAATTTGCCAAATGGAGGTTACCATCTGCAATTCTACTTATAAAAGGTTTTTTGGTCTAAATTTAGTCTACGTTTTTTTCTAGAATCTGGAGACCTTCTTAAACTGGTTCCTGATGCTGAAGGTCTTTCAGCCTGCTAGGATCCACTCTATTCTAGTGGGATGTAGATATGATCCTTCATCATAATCATCACCCTTTATTTATATAGCCCCACTGATTCTGCAGTGCTGTACAGAGAACTTGCTCACATCAGTCCCTGCCCCATTGGGGCTTACAGTCTAAATTCCCTAACACACACACACCAATTTGATAGCAGCCAATTAACCTACCAGTATGTTTTTGGGGTGTGGGAGGAAACCAGAGTACCCGGAGGAAACCCACGCAAACACGGGGAGAACATACAAACTCCTCGCAGATAAGGCCATGGTTGGGAATTGAACTCATGACCCCAGTGCTGTGAGGCAGAAGTGCTAACCACTTAGCCACCGTGCTGCCAAAAATGAGGACAGGCATCATATTCCAAGTTGTCCCTGACACTCCCTGGTTCCACCATTGTGTATGGGACCACTTTGGTTCCCCAAATAGCTGATGATGATATGGACAGGTAGGTGTTCCCTAGTAAGTTCCGTAGATATTCTTAGGGTTCTGTGTGCTAAAATAAATTGAGAATCACTGCTCTGGTTAATACATACAAATTAAATTAGATTTGCTACCAAAACAAAACTCCAGCACAAAAATTTAGAACTAACTTGGGTAGACTAAGAAGTAAAAAAGAAAAGAAAAAAAAAAATCGTAGTTCCCCACACCCCAAAAGTAAAATGTAGTGAAATAAATGGGTGAAATACCCTGGTCATCTAATCCTTAACAAGGTGGACTTGTGAGTTTTAAGAAATAACATGATCTTTAGTGGACAGTGGATTTTGAGAATGTGTCCACTTTTAAAGCTCTATCTTGGTTATGTTCTGTTGTGCAATATAATATAACCCCCGATTAAAAAAAAAATAAAAAAATATCTATCTCAAGGTATAAGCTGCATTCAATGCAAAACTTAATTAAACCAATTACAGGTGCCTTGTATTAATACTACAAATGTTTAAATTATGGATGCATAAGTTTTGAAGTAGAAGAAAATATCTGGACAGAGTCTTGGACAGTCTCTTTTTTTTTTTTTTTTTTTTACCATCCCTCTAAAATAAAGTAAATAAACTTATTATTATTTAATTATAGTATTATTAAAGTTATTCACCGTTTAACCAACAAATCTTAAAAATATGTACTTGGTCAAGAGGCTATCGAAAACCTCTAGCCTTGATAGGGTTAAAGTTTGTTTTAAATTACCAAGTATTATTCTGAAATACAATACATGTTTGTTTGTTTATTGATTTTGGATTTCAGGGGTCAATACAATTAATTCTACTAAGTATTTTATTCCAACAGTGCTTTGCTGCATTCTTGACCTTAAATAGCACTTTAGGATTTCCTGTATGAGTGTATGTGGGTGGTCTGACCATCCCCCCACTAAGAGGGACTTGGTATTGTATTCCTCTTAAGGACACTTTCTGTGCATCCTAGTTTTGTGCTCACTAATCTAGGTATTTATAGGGTATCCAGTTCCTTCTAGTCTTTGGAGATTTCAGTTATTCAAAGAATGACATTAGTGCTTGGGAGATTCCTGCCCCCCTAGGCAATGTGTAGAATGGGAAGAGATACTTCATTATTTGCTTCATAATCAACTTAAATGATAATAAGAAACAAAATGTGCTAGGCTACGGTATTGTTGACGGGATAGCTCACATCCTTTACAATACATTATCCTTTTGATTTGGAGCTGCATAAAACAGTAAGTAGAGACTGTATCCAGGTGGAGTGTAGACTTGTCAGCTATAAAGTCACCACACACACAGGAAAAGGAACATGATTGTGTACAAAACTAACTCCAGTTTTATGTTCAATATGTACATAGTGTTATTTAGAAATGGTCATTTTCTGTTATTACTGTTTAGTAAGGTATTTTATACTCCAGTTAAGCTTGTCTACAAAAAAAAATATTCCATATCTCTGTGTATAAAGTCCAGCATCAGTCTAAATAGCAGATATGGTCACGTGTACATAGAAACATTGAATTTGACGGCAGATAAGAGCCACTTGGCCCATCTAGTCTGCCCATTTTTTTAATCTATTTTTAACCTCTTACCCTATTTAAGCATTCGTTCTTTGTAAGGATATCCTATGGTGACATAGTATAGTATGTTGAAATATATATATATATATGTATGTATATAATATTTATATATTTTTATATATAGTATATGTGTGTGTGTATATATATTTACAGAAAACTGAAAAATACAGTGGGAAATACTATATATGCAGCAACATTAGCGCTGAGGATGTGTATAGCTGCAGAATGATGGTTATGGCTGAGAATGGTCTGATCGACATTTAGATCAATTTCGGGAATGTCCCCAAGTCTGTTCAGCAGATGACAGCCATTGTTCTCTGATTGTGTAGCCTGTGCACAAATAGACCTCAATATGATGCAGGAGTTTGGTTTGAGAACCAGTCACTCTACTACCTGTCTGGCCAAATTGGATACAGATCTTGGTACTTGGCTCAACCCGCACGATCAGTATGTGTGTAGCCAGTGAGAGGGGGAGAATGACTAATAGTTAACTTTCCAGAGTTACGTGATTGGGACAAGAGAATGCATGCCTTGTCTCTTGCCAATCATAATGAGAAATGCATCCTATAAGTTCCTTAGCAACCAGTGACATCACTGAATTGCTGCTTTCTCCTGATAATGGCTACATTCACACACGCTTCAGTGATGTCACAGGTTCACAGTGAATACATATGCTGCAGTCAAGTAGGTTCAGCCCACAAAATCTCTGTCTGCACTGGGGGTAGATAATGGGAGCACATAAAGATTGGTTCAGAAAATTCATGTCAACAGCTCCCTTTTTATATACAACCAATATTCTCCTGCAAAAAGGTTTAATCTAGTTTGATTAGGTGTTTTACAACAGGATATAGAACTTTTTTTTTTTTTTTTTTTCTCCAAGCAAGCTATGTAGATTATTTTGTTGATAATTATTTGCAGGTCATCCAAGCCTGATATAACTTTTTTTCCTTACATCTGAATTTTCCATTTTGTAAACACAGTATCTGTCCCAGACATGAAACAACATTGTTGTGAATACATGGAGACTTGTATCGATGTGTTTCCAAGTGTTGGTTTGAATGACACATCCTTGGTAAACAGATATGAGTTTTAAAGACGTGACTTAGGGTAGAATTTCTAACTCCTTGAATCACCTTTGGAAAAACAGAGTTTGGTCTCAGACACAGTGAGTGGGATTTACAAACCTAGTGGCCCGTACATTGAAGTAATATAACTTCATTGTTTACTTGCTGAAATGAGAAATTGATTTTGGAGAATGTTATGTGACTTTTTGTTTTACATGGTTAAAAAGCAAACAAACAAAAAAAACGACAAGATCCGAATTGAATACTGAGCAATGTTCTAGATGATTTGACAATAACTTTAAACAAACTTATAGTCTCTAGGGGGAAACATAGCTATTTTGATTTTTAGTGAGAGTAAGTGCCATGTATAACTTAAGGGAATATCTTTTATGGACTGTAGTAGCCCTCTGGCGCTTAACAAGGGCATTTCCTATAACTATTCATATATGTCTTGCTGAAGACTTTTATCTTTACAAGGTATCAAATGTTTCCAGTATTCTGACTATAAGAGCTTCCTTATAACATCCGGTATAGTATATAGCAGCGGTTCCCAAAGTGTGCGCCGCGGCTCCCAGGGGTGCCGTGGCCAAGAAAAAAACAACTTACTAATCCAGTGGCGCGGGACCCAGCATCCTCCTTTCCTCGCTTCTCACTGAATGTTGAGCGTGACATCATCACGCCCGACATATTCGGGAAGTTTCCCTTTACAAGGCAGCGCCGCTTTAAATTTAAACGCCGAAGACGCGGAACTCGCGGGTGTTTAAGAACCCGGAGCTTAATACATTTACCCACAGGTGTGAATTCACGCCAGTAGAGAGAGAGAGAATGAAAAGATGAGGAAAAGAGTACGCTAGAAAGAGGGACGGGAAAGGGAGGCAGGAGCCAAGTGCATTGAATCTCGGAAGAAAAAGGGAATAGAAAAAAAATTGCAAACAAATTTATCATACAGGTCCTTTATTGTGATTTGTTTTTCTTTTTTCATGAGGATGTTTTTTGTTTTTGTTTTTGTTTTGTTTTTTTCCCCCCTTTTATATTTTAGTTCTGTGTAACAATAACCATATGTTTGTCCCATGCATCCTTGAATTTATTTTAATGAGTTTCAACTTCAGCTGATGGGACTATTCAATGGCTATTTCTGTAAATAAAAAAAATAAAAAAATCTTTTGGTCCTTCCGTTTTCTTCTAATTGCAGAATGTTTCCTCTTGTTTTAGTTAATGTGCACCCACTGCCTTCCTGAACTTTAATACATTTGGTATATTTGAATGTTTCTGTAGTATCACCTCTGTGCCCTCTCTCCTCAGTTTGTACAGTCTTTCCTGGTAGGTTTTGTTATGCTGTCCATGCACCATTATAATAGCCTTTCTTAGATATTTTATAATTGTATTGTTTTGAAGGTAGGACCTCCAGAGTTGTAGACAGTACAGGGGAGGTCTTACCAGTGACCTTTTAAGGTTGTGATACATCCTGCTCCGACTAATACCCATTTCTGTATGACCAAGTATTTTACTCCCACTGCTTGTTGAACATCATTGCCTCTAAGTCTGACTATATTTGCATTTATTTGGTTACCTACTATGATCATCTTTAATTGACAAATGTGACATTTCTTTTTGATAGCCAGCAGGGTTGTAATATGTATATGGCAGCACGGTGGCGTAGTGGTTAGCACTTCTGCCTCACAGCGCTGGGGTCATGAGTTCAATTCCCGAACATGGCCTTATCTGTGTGGAGTTTGTATGTTCTCCCCGTGTTTGCGTGGGTTTCCTCCGGGTGCTCCGGTTTCCTCCCACACTCCAAAAACATACTGGTAAGTTAATTGGCTGCTATCAAAATTGACCCTAGTCTCCCCCCCCCCCCCCCCCCCCCCTCTCTCTGTCTGGGTGTGTGTGTCTGTGTGTTAGGGAATTAGACTGTAAGCTCCAATGGGGCAGGGACTGATGTGAATGAGTTCTCTGTACAGCGCTGCGGAATCAGTGGCGCTATATAAATAAATGGTGATGATGATGATGATGAATAATACAGGTTACATGCTGTCAATTGCAGAGATTCGAACTCTGATTTTTACTGTTCTTATCATTTAAAGTCTGGGATAGTTTTGGTTAAAACAACAATTGGATCATTTATAATGTGGTCGTTTCATGAGGGATTAAATAACTTGGATCTGATGCTCATTTTTCCACATCTGTGTTTTCACAATATGTAAATAGGACACAAGTCTTCTACTTATTGCCCTCTGAGCTCAGTAGCCTGTCTTTCTTATGACACCCCATGCATGCACGGTGTCTAAGTGGTTAGCACTTCTGCCTCACAACGCTAGGATCATGAGTTCAATTCCCGACCATGGCCTTATCTGTGTGGAGTTTGTATGTTCTCCCCGTGTTTACGTGTGTTTCCTCCGGGTGCTCCTGTTTCCTCCCACACTCCAAAAACATACTAGTAGGTTAATTGGCTGCTATCAAAATTGACCCTAGTGTCTGTCTGGGAATTTAAACTAAACTCCAATTGTGCAGGGACTGATGTGAATGAGTTTTCTGTACAGCGCTGCGGAATCAGTGGCGCTATATAAACGGTGATGATGATGCTTACAGTATAATATTTATATCTGGATGGTGTTATCTCCCCTCTGGCCTCAACTTGTAGAACCTTCTGTATCAAGAGCTCTGATTGGCTCTTAAGATATGGAAATCTCTTCAAACACAATATTCACCTTCCCTGAATTGACAGTTGATAACGGCACAGGGGGTGGCACACAAAAGGCGCGGGTTTCTGACCCTGAACCCCTGCTGTGCTAGTTTGGGAGGAAGAGAAGTTGCAGTTTAATTTTTTACCTCTGGGTGATATTCTTCTTTATGTGGCTGCCAAGGTTCTTCAAAGAGATATTACCCTTTCTCCAATTACCAACCCTTCAGTGACATATGCAAACCAGCAACAGAAAGAGTTTAGTTATTTCTTTGCTGCCACCCACAAATATTGATGCCCTAGGCAATTTAAGATAAACAGTCCTGTTCTGTGTTTTGGTTTTCTTTAGTATGTGAATTTCACAACGTTTTAAAGTAATTCTTAAGTATTTCTACAGAAAGAAAATGTTGAAATCTGTTTGTACATAATATGGAACTTATGTTTTAAATTCTCCTTCGGGCTTCCAAGGAGTGATGTCATTAAATTGACAGAGAAGTGTGCTGGTTGCAGTACAAAGTGATATAGGATTTGGTCAAACTCACCTGTGGCCAGTTCTGAGTATTACAGAAGCCCCCAGCTGTGTACGAGTAGGGCTTTGGCCTTTGTAACCGATCTCTGGAGTTTCACCACAAAGGACTAGTGCACAAGGAAGGGTTTTAATCTGCCTGGAGCTGTGTTATTTCTTCATTAGACAGGAGAGAGGTTCCCGGGATGAAGCTTGGTCAGTGGTTAATGTAATAAAGAGTTTTGTGAAGTTAGGTCATAATATGAAAAGCTTTGCACACAGTATCTATTTGTGATTCTCAGTGTTCTCCCCAGCACCTATTGCCAGGTGTTCCACCCGGCTGTTTTTACTAACCACTCGGCTTTTGGAGCCCAACAGAGTCCTGTTATAATAGAACAAACTATTGTTTCGCCTATTATAACAGGCACTATGTAAGTACTACAGCCAGCAGTATGTGTTAGACCACTGACCACCAGTCTGACCAGTCCTGGCAGCTGTGGGCAATAACCTCCAACATTTTTAAATATTATTGCAAAGTATTACAACCGCCCCCACCCGGCTGCTTCTTAATGCCACCCGGCTGGCAACATTTCTGAGAACACAGTTGCTGTAAAGTGGCATTTTGTTTTGGGGCAAAATACATGTCTGTGGTATAGATGGCATATATTTTGGGATATATTTCCAAGGCTGCATTGGTTAAGTTAAAATGACAAAGGACACAATAATTTTTCTTTCTTGTGTCCTTAACGCGGTATGTGCCACTAGGTAGGTGTGTGTGTGTGTGTGTGTGTGTGTGTGTGTGTGTGTGTGCGTGCGTGCGTGTGCGTGCCCACCTGCAGCTTTTAGTAAATACATTTCATCATTATAGCTCCCTCCTGTGCCTTTCGGCCTTGTATGCATATCATCATGCTGGATGGTTGTTTGATATGAAGCTGCTCTCTGGATACAATTGTATCCAATACAGAAAGCAGAGTAGTGTCCCATTGAATCCCTGGGGAATAGAACTAAACATCTCTGCCTAATGATATAAAGAACTGGTAAAAGAGCACAGACGCAGGCAAGATAAAAAGAAATAGACTCGCTTAGTACAATTTTCAGGGGAATATGTACAAGTTAATAAACTAAAGGTGTATTGCGTGCCTTATTCCGAGATTGAGTCTAGTACTTATAATGGTGGTGTTACTCATCCTATACTAAACATCAGCATAGTTAGTCACTGTGTGTTTGAAAGACTGCGCAGTTTACAGTTGTATATTTGTAAATGACTGTTGAGAGGTTTTTGTGTGTTTTGTGTTATGTGGTGTGTGTGGATTCCTATATGTAAGTGATACCATAGTCTTACAACTGTGGCTTGCAAGCGGAAGTGCAGTGACCATAACAGGCTACATCTGTAACTAATATTTCTTCACTTCAGATTTTCCCCGATAAATAACCTTTCTTGGTTCTTATTATGTCTGTTATAGATGCTTATTGGTGTATACATGAGACACGGCTATGCCTTTAAGGGTAATGTTAACGAACTGTGAAGTATGCTAGAAAAATGTTTGTACAAAGAGTTAACAAGTGACATGGATTTCTTATTACACAAACATGATAGAGACTACAACTAAATTGCTTTTTGTTTTTTAAGCGGCTCTGCCATCTCCTAACTCCCAAGAGCAGTTGTAAGTGACATAATATCTTTTAGGGACTTCTCAAACCTCCATAATTCCTTTTTGTAGGAAGTTTCAGAACTAATTAGAACACAACAGCAAGAAGTCTTCCCCTATAGTTAATCTATAGAAAAGACAATCGGACTACTCACAGATAAAGGCTGGGAACACACGACAGTTAATTTCTCACGATGCGACATATTTAACGATTTTACAGACTGAAAAAAAAGTCCCGATCAGCATGCCGATTCATATGTACACACTATACACGTTTCGCATAATTTACCTTCAGATCTGTGCTCTTCATCTGTCATAACCATCAGCTGAAAAAGATTGTGACTGCACACTCCAGAAAGATCTATTGATACTGCCGATCGTGAGTACATACGCACTGCAGGATTGGAATCACATTGTTCCATCATAAAAACAACATTTTTAGTCCAGTTTAAAAAACAAATGAAACGATACAATGTGCTTTGGAACGATAATCGTTGCAGCGTACACACTAATGCAATATTGAGGCGAACAGTCGTTTATCGTGTGATTGGCCCGATAATCAGCTGAAAACACTGTAGTGTGTACCCAGCCTAACTTTGCTAGATTGCCTGTGTAACTGCATGTTACTCACTCTGTATCGGGATCACTAGAAAGAGGCCCAAAGCAGAAACATTGCTCAGATCAGTTCTACACTTTGTACCTTTTTATGACCCAAAAATGGTTTAGTTCCTACACTATTTACAGTTTTAGGGTTCCTGTAAGCCTAAAGTAAAGGCAGTGCAAAATAATGTTACCTGCACTCAGGTATCTGGTTGTATCCTCCCTTGGGGTCTGTGCAATTACCTACAAACAAAAGGTGTTATAGCAATGGCAATTAATATGACCTTTTAATAGGCCTCCCCGTTTAATTATGTCCGTTGAGGAGTTTGTATGTTCTCCCCATGCTTGCCCGGGTTTCCTCCGGGTGCTCCGGTTTCCTCCCACACTCCCAAAAAACATACTGGTAGGTTAATTGATTGCTAACAAATTGACCCGTGTGTGTGTGTGTGTGTGTGTGTATTTAGACTGTAAGCCCCAATGGGGCAGGGACTGATGTGAGTTCTCTATACAGCGTTGCGGAATTAGTGGCGCTATATAAATAAATGATAATAATAATTGCTTAACAAAATCTGACTACATCAGGTTGATGCAGCGGTATGCTTGGCTGTTAGAGGGGGGGATTCTATTAGCAAAAATGTACTATTAGGTCAGGGGGCAGATTATATTAAAACTTCTGAAAAGATGGATTTGACTGTTAAATTGTATTTGTAAATCCTGTAGCTCGCATGTAAAATGGCTTGTAAATGATGTGTACTTTCAGATTGAAACAAAATTGTGACACTAGGAAACTGTCACAGGCTTCTGCAAATTAAGGGTTGACTGTTGAATGGACTTTTTATGCTGCGTTTAATTGGTGAGAAATTAATTATTCACAGTACCTCTTAATTGGATTCTCTTGTTAATCATGTGAAAGCATTATGTAATCATTGCTTTTTAAGAATGGATCACAGTTGCTGACTGAGGCAGGTAGTAGAAAATATAAATATTTTCTTATTTCAACAAACTTTTCTCAGGAGCAGAACATAAAAGTTGTATTTATAAGCTTGAAAATTGTTTATCTATAAATTAACCTCCAAAGGCCGTTGGCTAAATGATTAGATTTTCTCTTTTGTATTTTCTCTCTGGTTTCTGCATCTGCGTTGTTCTGTTCTCCAGATGTCTCTGAAACTCTCATGACAGAAACTCTAAAGTTTATATAAACCATTGCGGTAGGTATCAGAACAGCAGATGCTCTGTGAGTAGTCTAGCTTTTCACAATGTCTTATTTTAGTTTAAACAATTTGAATATATGAAAAGAAAATTTCCTGTGTTAACTAAGAGGGGATTTTCCAAGTACCTCAGTTTTTTTTTTTTTTGTAATACAGTCTGAAAAGATGAAAATGATTTACTTCAGATGAGATTGCCACATTAAACCATGTGTAATGCACCAATTAACTTTGTTCTTATGTGTCACTTTATTGTGAAGGGATTAATGGGTTAAAGAGGTAGAGTCCCCAGGTCCTGTGATGACGTTTCTTTTGGTTTGTACGCCAACTACGTAATGCCTTGTCACTTTGTAGTTGGCATTAAAAAGTGTTTTCCCAGATTCCTTTGAGAGAGCATGTTATTGGTAGTGCAGTTGATGCAACGTGCTCTATCCTGGGATAGGCTTTTTCCAGGATACACAGAGATATAGAGGAGCGAGCACGGGAGAGAGCTCTCTACCCTGCAGCCCAATTCTCCTTCTAAGCTGAGCTTTTATAATACTCTACGCTAGTCTTTACTATTGATCTCAATTAGTGCATATCTTCCCTGGTTCCTAGACTTGCCTGACTGGTTCCTAAATTCTACAAAAAGATACATCTTGTTCTTATTTTGACATCTGTTCCTATGCAGTGCGCCATGTACATCCAATGTAAATATGACTGCGCCAGGTCTCAGTTTGTTAAACATATTTCTTCAGCCTGCAGAGTGCAAGCAGACAGCAGCATTTCTGTTCTTGGTCAGACTTTTTTTTTTTTTTTTTTTTTTTTAAAGCGCAATATAGAGATAGGCAAGGACGGCACAAAAGAGTTTGTTGCCTACATATATGATGACCTGCATCAATTGACTTGAGATGTGGGGCTCGCTTTCACATAACTATAGTAACTCTGTTGGGCAGGTTCTGAATTATTGTACTTCTATAATTCACAGGCTAAGTTCTACAATACAGCCTAAATTATGAACATCAGGGGGTAAATGTATCAAGCTGAGAGTTTTTCGGCAAGTTTGAAAAGTGGAGCTGTTGCCTATAGCAACCAATCAGATTCTAGCTGTCATTTTGTAGAATGTACTAAATAAGTGGTAGCTAGAATCTGATTGGTTTTTCAAACCCACCGAAAAACTCTCGGCTTGATACATTTACCCCCAGATTTAGTTCCACTTTGCACTTGTAATGTAGGATTTCTTCTAATTATGACCCCCATTGGCGTTCAAAACAAAGGAATGTGTGATAAGTACATGCACTTGCAAACAAAATGTCTTGTTTCATAAGGTTATCTGCTTGAAAAATAAGTTCCTGAGTTACGTATCATAACCACATGCAATAATATGTCACATGACATCCAAGTGTGTGCATAGTTTTTTATTTTTTATTTTAAGAATTATTGTGCCGTTGACCAAAGCAATGTTTTAACAACTTGCCACAGTCAGAGGAAGTAATGTGGGTATGTGATGTCCACACTGTGTAATGATCAGACCTTATCTGACTTTACAATAAAGAGAAGTTTAATTCTTTTGAAATGATGTTGGCTGAGTCAGTGGTGACAACCTATATTTTTTTTGTTTTGTGCGGGGGGGATTTATGGCAATCATGTTACCATGTGTCATTTAAAGACAGATTCCACTCTTGGGTTACTTTAATTTAAATGGCTTGGTGCCTACTTTCCTGCAGCTTTTTAATGTGCTTTATAGCTATCTCTTTATAGCCGAGTTATTTGTTTCTGTTCAGTGCCCTGGGATATTACACAAATCCGCTCCTAATACAAATTTTATCCAGTGCAGAAATCTCAAAGTAACCAAACAACAACTCTGCTGTAACTTTATGCTTGAAAAGAAAAAGCCTTTTGCTCTATTTAGTAAAAAATTGCCAGAAGGCGCACACAAGTCCATAAACTGACGTTAAGCGAAGGTGGAGACCGCTGAAGTGCACAGGGCAATGTGCAAGCTATATATTTAAATAGTCGGACTGCTAAATGCGGGGATGTAGAATTAGAGCAATAAAACTCACTCCAAAGAACAGTGCTCTTTTGTTTTATCCCTGCAGGGGGAAAAGATGCCAGATAAACGTAATATGGCATGACAAATTTCCTGTATCCTGTTATCTCATTTTTTCATGAGAGTGCTGAATGTCATTAACTGTTCAAACCACGATGTCAGTGTTTTTCTAGACACTTAAATTCATCCTGTTAATTGGTCACGTTTGAGAGGAAGTCGTTTCTCATGGATTTTATTCCGCAGATATAGAAAATCATTCAGACTCCTACTTTACATTTTTCAAACGGCCTGAAAAACTGAAATCCCAAGAAAGTGTTAATAAGGCAACGACATTCCACACTTAAGAATATATCATTTGCAATTGACCACAGTGGCTTATTGTGTAAAACCGTTTGTTCCAGCATGTAAGATGTCTACACCTGGTGGATGTTCTACTAACACATCACACCTGTACAATAAAATAAAATTGAGCAAACATATCCAGTCCTGTATATGCTAAGAACAGTATTTTTTGAACCATTGCATTACTGCAACATGAACTAAAGTATTTTATGTACATTTTCGGTAATACACAACTAGAAATAAAACCTGCTGTACAGTAGTATAATAGTTCAAAATGCAGGAAAAAAATTGTGTTTATGTAAGGGAATGTGCCCAGGGAAATATATTACAGAATAAGGGAATGTGGAAAAAGTCTAAAATGCGTTAAAGTGTAAAATCGAAACTTTGAAGTTTTGTTAACTAAAACACAATGTCTACATAGATTGGTTTATTATGCTTGCTGTGTTTGGAAAGCTTGAAGTCATTGACGAAATCTTTTCATTACAGTTGTTGTAACAGTCACAACTGAATGCTTTAAAAATGTTCTAGCCAACATAGTAAAACATGGAGAGAACAGTGTCCAAACATGACCATATTTTTTGGATGATGAGATACTTTGTTGCCTAAAAGGTAATATAGTGTTAACACATATGACTCTAAAATGCTTGCATTAGAAACTAAGTCTGTGGGCATCCAATAGGCTCGTGCATCGTCTCCATGGTCCTTCCCTTACCTGAAACTCCTCTATCCATTGGTGAGGCTGTATCCAATCAAATGGTTTCTTCTGTAAGCAGTGCTGCCACTGAATAAGATGCTGTGTAACACACGTGGCCAGAGGTGCAGTCATATACAACTGGCGAATTAGATACTTGTGTGGTGGTTGTAATAGATGCAAGCGCTTCAAATAACGGGGGGCATGGATTTATTTAGCAGTGTATGTGAGGCAGCATTCTACTGGATGTCTTCTGGCTTTTTACAAAGCGTTTTTCTGGGCACAGTAGTATTGGGTAGGTGGGAGGAATTTTGTGTGTGCTTGTAGGGTCTTATACACCAGCGCAGCTCATGATGCAGAGATATGGTGCATGGTCAGAACACTTTTCTTCTATTAATATGAATGTATTTAATTCCATATTTGGTGACAGAGGTCTAGTAAAGCAGAGGTTTGGCTTTAATGGCATTTAGGGTGAGTCTCCATGATCCTGCTTTTGCACAGCTGTTGTGTACCTCCCATAAATACAACTAGACTATTAGTAATTATAAATGTAATACTGAACTATGGATTCCTAAGATAACTAGCCAGATTTCTGCATCCACAAAGCTTAGCGCTAGTCTGGCAGGATCCCAGTGTTTACAGTAACTGCTATGTGCAATCAGAAGGAAGAGATAGAAGCCCGGTTCCTGTAGCTGATACACACAGGCCACAGGAAGAGCCTGTACCCTCAATCTGGGCCCTAGGCTGGGGGAACAAATGGTCTGTACGCCCTGCGTTAATGCATTGATTTTGTGGAGGATTTTTTTCCCCCTAAAAACACAAGAAACCATGGCTCGTGAATGAATCCTGTATCACTTTGGATTCAAGGATCGCTCTGCTACTTGCATGCACTTTAATTCATGTTCTGTGTGTAATAAGAATGAATTCAGATTCATAGTAGGTAAATAGTAACTTATGGAACCTGAGAGTTCACATCTACTTAGAGCACTTTAGAATTAACATAACATTATTGATTTGTAACATATCATATGAGCATGTGTATGAGATAGTTGGATATAGCCTATAAATAATTCTAGTATTCCTACATTTCATTGTGAGGCATTCTGTGTATGTACATTAACATTGCAGCTACCCTTCTAAATGTCTAGAATGTGATCATTTGTGTAGGCAATAAGGGGTCATCCATTTGTACCATTTGTGTAGGCAATAAGGGGTCATCCATTTATACCATTATGTGTATTTTCCATTTGAGTTGAAAGGATTACAACTAATTTTTTTTTACCGGCTGTATGCTACAGTATATTCTGTAAAGCAGTTTAAACGAGTAAAACGTGTATTTGCCAAACAATATAGGGATTAACACAAAAATGTAATCAAATTTTATTTTCTTGCCTGCAGGTGGTGGATGTAAAATATCTGTCGATGAATGATCATTTCAGCCATGATGGCCGACCAGCCTCCTCCATTGGAAGCCACATCTTTACTGAATGAAGTGTCACTTGTACCTCACATGGTAAATGGTGATAGTAACCAGCAGGTAAATCATGGCTACCAGCAGTTAGAGTGATGGATTAACGGTCTACATTTATTTTTTCTGGGTTAAGTTCAGCTAATTTATATAAAAAGCACAATCTTGTAGTTATTGTGTATGCACCGTTTGTCAGATCTCTTGTGCTCCCTGATGGCTGTAATCGCCCCTCAACCATTATTTACTGTACAAACAGAAACAAAAAGGTGCAAACAAAATAGAGCTTATCTGATCCATAAACATCAATCCTGGATATCGATTGATGTAATCCTACTGTACCTCATCTGCCATCAGTCCAGCCTGAGTCTGGTCTCGGAGATCAAGCAACACCATTAGGTCCCGATGCGTATCAGTGTGCATTAAGTAATGCCATTTTGAATCAAGTGAATGTGATTCATTAAAAAAAAAGTTGAGTGTCCTATTTACACTCTGGCAAGAATGTGTAAAAGTAATTTAAACACCAAATTTAGTTACAAACTTTTCAGCAGATGGTTATGAGAGATGAAGACCATAGATCTGAAGGTAAATTGTGTAGGTGTGTACGCATGAACCTGCATGATCATCGGGACTTTCAGTCGTTGGTAAAATGGTTACAGAATTCGCATCTGGAGTAAAATGCGATAGTGTGTACAAAGCTTTATGCAGCCTATGAATGCTTCAGAATGAGAATCATTATTTCTTAGAAAGTTTGTTTTTTGAAAAGTATTTGGCTTGTCAGTAATTCGTTGAAAGTGGAAATACCACTGACAGTATGCACAGATTGGATAACTACTGTACTGGATATATAGTATATGTGATGTATGTGAAATATAGTGTACTGTGAGCTTTATAGAGCATGGGAAATTTATCAGCTAGTCAACAGCTTAATTGACAGTTGTCTTGCTGAGGATCTTGAGTTTGTAGTTTAACAACAGCTATCTTGAGGTTATAGTTAGACGAAAGCTACAAGTCTATAGTTGGTGATGCCAGGACGATGTAACATAGCATGCGTTATTGCTCTGCAATGATTTCTGCTACAAATGGGATATTCAGTGATATCTCATTTGTATCAGTTGTAGGCGTTGATTCAGTGCAGTTGTAGCCATTTTTTTTATGGTCCTTTTAATCCTGCTGTGTGTTAATTTGTTCAGGCAGCTACCGAGGAGAAAATTGATGTGTATATAGCACAGCACCTATGCCAGGTTGATAAACGAGTAATCTGAATGTTGCATTGTTGGGTATTATTTTAGGATGGAGCAGATCTCGTAGGATGAATGAACCTTTAGATGTGAAGCCAAACTGGAGAGTGACTTGGCAGGTCTTGGGGCCTATGTGGAATTCTATTATAGCCCTCAGTAATGTCTAGTTCATACCCATGATGATATTAGAAATATAGTTGTACAATTTATATATTATAATATAAATCAGCCAAATTGGGTAGAATTTCAGGAATGTGACATTGAATACTCTTTCAGGACTTTCAAATGGCCGGTGGGTACAACAGTTAAAATTCTCACACAATCACAATTGCAGCAGTTTGCTGACATTCCGATTGAAGTAGACTGTATTATTCTAGCTGAGGCCGACCCAACGCTTTATGAAGTGGTATCACTTCCTTCCACTTCACTGATCAGCGACATTCTATTATTTCTCAGCCAGTGTAGCACATCCCTCCGCAGCTTTCACAAGCACGCAAGTAGTTTTCTTAGAAATCTTATACACGGGTGCATTCAAAGATGGAAAAAACAACCTAGCCAATGGGGCAAAATTACCATCATATTGAACCCTGTCAGGGGCCCGGGGCATAGCGGCGTTCAGTTTTCTGTCGATGCGAACACCCTGCAAAGGAGTTGGTCTGATACTGCTTAACAGTTGTCTCCCGAGATTGTTTCCAACCTGGGCTTACTGTACCTATTTAACTTGTGATTCTTTTTTTATTATTTTTTTATTTTTTTTATTGATCCAATTTTTTAATCTGTCAATATAACGAAAATGTGTCTGACGATACTAAAGCACCAATCCTTTTCTTGCCACACCACCTTGAACAGTGATTTCACATCAATATTCGGAAGCTTGAAAAGGAACGGTCACAGTCCTGAATGATAATGGCGAAAATCTCCCAACTGGCGCCGGTCCATCACCTAGTATGTTTTCTATTTATATAGAGTCCTAATGCAGAACATCCACTATATCATTCCTTCTTATTTTTATTATTTTTCACACTATTAATTGGCTGTAAGGAAATTGAGAAGGTTACAGTAAAATAATGCCCCTACTTCATTTATTTGACAGACTGGCTAGTAAGTTTTTTAGGAATCTGGACTAGAAGACTCCTTTATAAGGATATTTCCAGAGGATTTATTTTATTCGCATATACACTGCGGAGGCTTAGCCAGTATTCATGGGAATGAAGCCTATTAATTTACCAGTGTCATTGGTGGACTCTCTCCAGTTGAAGAATATTTAGCTCTGTTGGGGAAGTTAAACCTTTACGTGTCTTATTTTTGAACCTCGCCTCCAGAAGAAGGGAAGGTCCAAGGGACAAGTGTAGGGGGCATGATGACGAAACTGGTGTCATCACTGCCCCCGAACACACCATCACCCCCTACACTTGTTGCTCAGTGGTGTGAGTTACATCATGGCGGGTAGCGGGACATGACACGATTAGCATTGTATTGAGTCTTTTGAGGCTCCATCCACTTCAGTAGAATATTAAGTGGTATCTGGAAGGGGTTGCCGTGAGTCTACCAGAGGTTATAATAGAGTGGGCAAGTATGATTTGACCTCTGTTAATAACTGACACATCAGATGTTGGTCACCTACACAGGGCCGGATTAAGGGAATGGAGGCCCTTGGGCCTCCATTCCCCCGTGAGGCCCCCCCCGGCACTTACCTCCTTCTCCGGCGCGCTGTACGCTCTTTACTGAGGAGATCTCGTGAGAGTGAGACTCACGAGATCATCTCAGTAAGGAGACTATATCGCGCCGGAGAAGGATCGCAGTGAAAGTTTCAGCAGCACTGATCGCGCCGGGGACGCCCCCGCCCCCGACCGATCAATACTGCTGCTGAGCACTTTTAAGGGCCCCCTGGATGCCATAGGCCCCTGGGCTGTAGCCCAGTTAGCCCTATGGTTAATCCGGCCCTGCACCTACAAGATATTGGTCAATATGAGCGTATCTAACCCAATTCCAGCGTCCTTTAACTACGCTTTTCGGAATTCTCTCTTTCTACAGGCAGTGAGATACATTATAAAACTGCAGAGCCCATGTGCACAAGATTGTGAAACGTTCAGTTCACTAGAAATATGTGATCTCACCACGGCAGAAACTGATATCACATGTTCCAAGTGCGTTACATAATCTTTACTGTTGGAGGAAATGCACGCGTCTGTGATGTGGTCATCAACTAGTTAGCTCTGCAATGCATGGTTCAGCCTACAAAGTGACTGACTCCTGTATGTAAGTGACAGCTGCTATTTAACATGACTGCCTAGCTTGAGCAAAGTTCCTGTCATGCATGGGAGTACCCATGTCATGTCCACACAATGTGTCGTATATAATGTTTCTGCGTAGATGTCCTTTTGGTTTATCACTGTATGGTACGAGGTGTTATATGTAATGATGGCTGAAGAATAAATAGCAGTTTTTCACTGCATGTATTGGCTTCTTCTATACTATTTTCCATGACTTCACGCCACTAATTACATGTGGGTAGTGGCAGCCAGGAACAATGCCATAAATCTAACAGTAACATCGTTGGAATTTAGAACTCGTCTCTGACTCCGAATATATTTTTTTTCAAAATGGGACTGTACTAGCAAGTCTGAAAAGAATTTCCACGCATTGGCAGCTAGAATGAACAAATTACCTCTTTGCAACTGTGAAACAGATGTTTTCTTGTTTTTAAAGCCTCATGTTGCGCAACAGTACAGCTGAAATAAGCTTCTAATTGTTTAGCATTTCTCTAAAATACCCACCAGTGACAGATTGGCCACACTCAGAAACCAGCAGCTGCTAGAAAGTGGAATTACTGCTTGTTTTGAAAGGAATATTTTTTTTCTTTTTAAGTTTCAATTTTGAAATAAAGTATGGTCATTCCAGTACCTTGTATTGCAGTAGAGCAATGAATGGGCAACGGGTGACACAGTCCCTCCGAGCCTTCACCTGCGGCCTCCAGGTCCTTCCTACTTCATTGTCAGATTGGTTTGTTATAGCTTGTAACACTTGTTTAACATGCCTGCTAATATTAACTGATTAAATGTATTATTTTAACTTTAAGGGTGATTTGTACCCCTTCTGAAGGCTAGAGGGCTGCCCATGTGGCCCCAGGAGTGCATCAGGTTTCCTATTACTTCAGTGGAGGCTTCTTGAATGTGGTGTGGTGTAAAGTGGTATTCCCAGGCTATGCTCCCCCAACTAGTAGAACCATAGGGCTCCCACTGAGGTTTGGGAGAAACTGTCCTTCCTGCACCTGGCTGCAAATGCGAAGCTGAGCGCCCAGGAGTATCGAGGGTTGGCAGTAACCAGCCTGGGGGTGAGTCTGCCGAACCACAGAACTCTGCTTGTTAAAGTTAGGTGATGGTGTGTGGGAATTATTGCTGAAAAAAGTTTTGGGACGAGTATTTTTTTTTAAGGGAGGAAAAGCAGTTTTTTAACCACCTATGTCTTCCTGGCTTCCTACCATTAACGGCTACTCTCCTAGGCAAGATAAGCCAGCCACATACCACATAAACCAGTCCTCCGCCACCCCACCCAAATAAAAGTTGTGGTTTTTTAGCGCTACAGTTTTTGCAGACCGCAGCATGTACTGTTAAAGGGGTAATCAATTAAAGTTGCATTTCATCAAAGCTGTAGTGGAGAGTCAGGTACCCATGCAATCTTCACATGTGAGCTCTGTTGTCATTTAACCTGCTTCAGTCATTATTGGGGTCCCTTGGCGAGAGGGAGTAAAAAGCTTAATCACGTGTTGGACCATGTTTTAAAACCATCTCTCATGATCATTCATGTTAATGCCATCTAGCTTTCATTGTCTTTAGTTTTTCATTCATACCATTAGACCATTAGAGCTTCAGGGGTATATTTACTAAACTGCTGGTTTGAAAAAGTGTGAGATGTTGCCTATAGCAACCAATCAGATTCTAGCTGTCATTTATTTAGTACATTCTACAAAATGACAGCTAGAATCTGATTGCTATAGGCAACATCTTCACTTTTTGAAACCCTTAGTTTGGTAAATATACCCCTCTGTGTCCACAGAAAAGCCAATGCATGATACTATCTTATTGTATACCAACTGTTTCAACTGCTTTTTGTTATCTGCAGTTTCCCAACTTCTGTTTTTGCTTAGAACTACTGAAATTTAACGTTCTCCTCAGTTAATGTTTTTATTATTTTATTAGCCTCCATCTACAAATTTAAGTAAAGTTGAAATAGTCACACAGGTAACACACAAGTAAACACTCATTAGTTTCTGTGTTCTATTATTCCCTTCATATGAACGTAATGGCGACAACCATTCTGTGGGCTCTGAACCAATATTCAGCCTATCGATTCACCTGGAACTAATGACATGACTGAGGCAGGAAGTCTCTAGTGAATGTATACACTAAAGGGCCAATTCAATACTGCCGAGAATAGTGCGCCGTTGGCAGTTTTACCGTTAATACGGTAAAACTGCACATAATAACCCTTAATACGGTAATTTCAGCTGTGGATTTTTACTCGCGGCTCAGGGATAAAATCCAGGTTAGAATTACCGTATTAACAGTAATACTGTTAACGCCGCGCTATTTGCGGCAGAATTGAATCGGCCCCTAAATATTAGTGTACCTCTCAAAGAGACTTTATCACGGTGTGTAGGCAACTAGTTAATTTAATATCAAATCACCCACTCTATTAGGGAATATAGAGCTTCTATACAGTTGGGCCATCTCATATCTTACATAAACTTGGGCATAGATGTGTCGGTAACAAACGTCCATCAGTATATTTTTATAAGGTTATCGGTATAAATGAATTGCAAAGGTTGGCAACTCCCACATGCTTGTGGCACCTGAATGATGGACAGACACTGCTGGTGAGAATTGGGTAACCGAAAGTGCACATAGTGGAAAAACAGTGATGTAACTAGTTACTGGTGAACTCATAGGCTGGATATTAGTTCAGAGCTCCCCGGAGCAGCGCCTCTCTACCCTCGGTGTCATATGTCTGCACCTCCTTCCTCAGCCTCATATTCTGTTTCTATGTGCAATTTGTCTTTTGTATAATTTGTTACAAATAAACAATGATGAAAAGTGCATATTTATTAAAAATGTGAAGATAAAGGGATAGTGGGATGCAGTATAAGACCTGGGGCTAGATTTACTAAACTGCGGGTTTGAAAAAGTAGAGATGTTGCCTATAGCAACCAATCAGATTCTAGCTGTCATTTATTTAGTGCACGCTACAAAATGAGAGCTAGAATCTGATTGGTTGCTATAGGCAACATCTTCATTTTTTCAAACCCGCAGTTTAGTAAATATACCCCCTGATGTGTTTAGGGCTAAAACTAGCTGTACATCACAGGTAAATTTTTTAGTGTTAGGGGAATATTAGCAGTGTGCTTTAGACCTTAGTCTAGGGGGAGAGTACTTGTGCTCATTTTTGTTAAACACGACCTCCAGATTTTGTTGACTTTCTAACTCGTGCGTGGGCAACAGGTGATGAGATGACATTGGTCGTCTTGAGCAGCAGTAATTTGCATTCACATCATTCATTATATTGTTTAAGTCAGGAGAACACCTTGAACTGGGACTCTGAAGTTATAAAGTGAAGGTAGGTCACATACTTAAAGCACTTGTAGTGTTGGTTTTATGGACCTACTCTTCATTGCAGACAAAATATGAGCCATATTCCTAAGGCCACTTTCTCATAAGAGAGTGGCTCATGGTCATCCAGCACTGGGTTTGGGAACTTGTGATTCTTTAGTTGCTGTTGGATTACTGCATTCAGAATGCCGGGAGATGCAGATAAAACAGTCTAATAGCAGATCTAAGTTATTCAGTGTCTTGCAGCAATCTCCAGTAAATAAGGTGAAGTAGAAGGTCGTGCAGTGTCTGGTGAGTTCCTGGTTTACATTCTTGTAATAAAACTAGCAGACCATGATACCGGTGCTGGAGCTTAAAAGTCACTTGATATTCAGTCAATTCTTTGATCTTTTGCATCACTTTAAATGATTCCGATGCTTTTTTGGCACCTTACAAAATATGTTCCTGAAGGCACCATCGCCAATACCTCTGTTTTGTGCATTAGGCTACGTACCCACGGACATTAAAGTTCTGTGTTTAAGATGTGTTTCCAATGCAAGTTAAGCGTGTAAGAAAGAATGGGAATAGAGAAATCATTGAGCCAAATGAGGCAGTACATGTTTGCGTTTTCATGTGTTTATTTGGTGTCACAGTACATAATGGTGTTTTGAATGTGTTTTGTCCCATTTTAGTGCATCTGATGCGTAACTATATACAGTCATGGGCAAAAGTTTTGAGAATGACACAAGTAATGTTTTTCGCAAAGTTTGTTGCGTCAGTGTTTTTAGACCTTTTTGTTGCTATGGTATACTGAAGTAAAATTACAAGCATTTCATAAGCGTCAAAGGCATTTATTGACAATTACATTAAGTTTATGCGAAGAGTCAATATTTGCAGGGTTGACCCTTCTTTTTGAAGACCTCTGCAATTCGCCCTGGCATGCTGTCAATCAACTTCTGGGCCACATACTGACTGATGGCAGCCCATTCTTGCCTATCAATGCTTGCAGTTCCTTGCAGGTAACCATGGTTAACAGAGGAAGAACAATGTCTTCAAGCACCAGCCTCCTTTTAAAACTTCCAGTCTGTTAACTCAATTAGCAAGACAGAGTGATCTCCAGCCTTGTACTTGTCAACACTCTTAAGTGTGTAAGCGAGAGAATCACTGACCTGATGTCAGCTGGTCCCTTTATGGCAGGGCTGAAATGCAGTGGAAATGTTGTTTTGGGGATAAAGTTCATTGTCATGGCAAAGAGGGACTTTGAAATTAATTGCAATTCATCTGATCATTCTTCATAAAAACTGAGGCAGCAGACTTTGTGAAAAAATAATATTTGTGTCTTTCTCAAAACTTTTGGCCATGACTGTAGTTAAACATTCATCCCAACAGAATCGCATTGTAAAAATCGCTTACATATGTGTATCCACCTGCATTTGTGACAAAACAGTTGTCAAGTCAGACACATGTTAAAAGAATGCGGATTAAACACACCTGTAAACACCTATAAATACATTGAAGGCATTGGACATAAATGTCATGCAGTGAGTGTATGTTTACATGTTCACCTAAAAAAAAACCAAAAAAACACTGCCATATATATGATGTGTGTAAATGTATGGATGTGTGTGTATGTGTGTATATATATATATATATATATATATATATATATCTCCTACACCAATCAGTATAAAACTACAGCATTTTTTAGCTAAAATCTAGGGCTAAGCCTATGTATCTGTAGTGAGGCAACAATGCTAAAACCGCTCCCACAATATAGATAATTGATCTTAACTTTGAACGCAACTTTTGTGCGAGAGCTGGTTACAAAGCGCGTTTCACCCTCTCCCACCACAGTTGGTTTACATGGCTCGCTTCTTAGTCTCTTACCTCGGTTGGTTCGCTTCTTAGTCTCTTACCTCGGTTGGTTTGCTTCTTAGTCTCTTACCTCGGTTGGTTCGCTTCTTAGTCTCTTACCTCGGTTGGTTCGCTTCTTAGTCTCTTACCTCGGTTGGTTTGCTTCTTAGTCTCTTACCTCGGTTGGTTCGCTTCTTAGTCTCTTACCTCGGTTGGTCACATGACCCTTGTCACCTAAAATCCTTTTATTTGCTGGGACCATAGTTTATATTTTTCCAGCAGTATAAAGTATTTCAGAGCAACGACCTGCTAGTGCAAATGCAGTGCTGTTCTACCCAGTTCCCCACAGCCACCTTCTCTCATTTCCAGACCGCCATTGGCAAAGATAACAGCAAAAATGCATCTGTAAATGCATTGTATACTCTGAGGTGTGTCTTGCTCACTTTAGTATGGAGGTCAAGACATCTGTATAGTGACAGCTATTTTAGCAGTGTCTACATTGCAGTTGTTGCAGCTGAGGTAAAATGTTCTTGTCTTACACAGGTATAGAAGGCAAAGGCTGGTGTTTGTCTAACACTAACCTTATTTGTCCTTGAATTGTCTTCTATTTATAACTGAACTAATATTTGTGGGCTTAACAATGTTAGTGACGTCAATACTTTGGTGAATTGATAAGGTTATACCATCATATATATAGGTTCAGCCCACAAAATGTCTGTATCCCCTTGTGTTTGCGTGACATTAAATAATAATAACAGTCTGTCATACATGTATTTCTTTAGGGCTCTGCATTTGCTCATACCAATCGATCAGCTTCAGTCTGTGGAGCTCAAGTCAAGCAATGGTTTGTTTTTTTGTATAACAATAACTTGTGTAGGATACTAAAAATACATTCACGTTTACATTGGAGATAATATTAACATTGCAGAAGTATCAGCTTCTTGTTAGTTTGTAAAGACATTCACATAAAGCTGTGAACTTTTTTCTCACATATGAGACTTCCTGTCTGTAGCCTAAATTATGCGTTTATTCCATATGAAAATTGCTTGCCCTGGTTGTCAGATAAATTCCGGCATACATGGTATTGCTTAACACACATGCAGCCATCAATTAATTTTCTACAACTACCAAATTAATAACCAAATTGCTAAGAAATAATTACATTTCTGGGCTCATCATCATCATAAGCTATTTATATAGCGACACTAATTCCGCAGCCCTGTACAGAGAGCTCCCTCACATCAGTCCCTGCCCCATTGGAGCTTACAGTCTAAATTCCCTGACATATGCACACACACACACACACACACACACACACACACACACACACACACACACACACACACACACACACACACACACAGACACACACACACACACACACACACACACAGACACACACAGACACACACACACACACACAGACCAGGGTCAGTTTGATAGCAGCCAATTAACACAGGGTGAGCATACAAACTCCACACAGATAAGGCCATGGTCAGGAATCAAACTCATAACCCCAGTGCGGTGAGGCAGAAGTGCTAAACACTAAGCCTCCGTGCTCCTGTACTGTCTATGTGCAAAATGTTTTCCCCATGTTCAGAGCCTTATTTCAAATCTATTTTTTACAATACATCTACGTTTATTGATGTTACGTGAAGCTCTTTAATGTGGCAAACCGTTTAAACTTTGTTTCCTTAAGTGCAAGTTTTTTACCTCTTTAACATGAAGCCTTTTCAGGTTGTCCTATAATTCAGTCAAAAATCGATCTGTAACATAGATAGTTATAGCTCCCTCTGTAAAGGGAAAAAAAAACTTTCACACATGGAAACATTGGTTTCTGCTTATTCATAGCAGAGTGTAACCTGATCTGATTCTGAGCCAGTCAGTCACGAAGTTCCTTAGTGATCACATGATAGCAAGGAAAGAAATGGAATTGAACGGGCAGGAGGGCTTTCCATGGCCCCTCTCTCCTCAGTACATTATATTTCATGTAATTGGTTGTCATGGTAACCACATGTTGGGTAACTTGGGTTTGGCTGCTATTGAACTACATTGATTCAATGAATGCTTCAATGTAGTTTTAAATAGTGGGGTTCAGCCAGAAATAACCAATCGGAACAGCTATATGGACCTACGAGCACTGGGTGCCAGGGCATGCTAGCACCTTTTTTTTACAGGGTCAATATTTCCATATAATGTAGGCAGGTGCTGAATAGGTTAGGGTTGTGTGACATTATGACAGGGAGACTCCAAGGTCACCAGCCCATAGCTTAGTACTGGTAGCCTTTTCAGGAGGACCCAACGCTGTCTGGTGTCTCAACAGCAGGAACATACTCTTGATAGTGTATCATCATTCTGTATGCATTAATACACACGTAACACGATGCGTGGGACACTTTTTACGCAAACTCATTGACGCTCTTACAGAAGACACAGGGTGAGTTAATTTTTAGAAGGTATTACAGCTTTAATTTAAACTGTTTTTTTTTTTTTTTTTAGTGATTCTTTAAGATAGAGATTATATATCTATTACATTCCTATTTCATATATGATCAGCTTGTTTTTAGATGAAGTTACTCTGATAGGGTTCTTTTAAAATAACATGTAAAATATCAAATTAATAGTTCATCAGACTCGCATACAATGGAATTGCTAAATTTCTATTTCAGAAAAATTCAAATGTATTTTTATTTTTGCAGTGCTCTTATCTTTGGTGTTTTACATTTTATAGGAAATTACACTTACATTTTGTATTAATCATCAACATAATTAGATGTATTATTTACTTGTAAAACATGCACGTTAAGCTGTAATGCCATTTCTTACACTACTCATATAGCTTTTTGATTCGCTCCTGCAGATGGTGAATTAATGTTAGAACATTGATTGTGAACCCCTTGTCAGTTATGCTATATTTCTCTTTAAAAAATAAAATTTAAAGAACTCTACATATATAAGATTTGACCTCATTTGCAATCTGTTGTCCTGTAAGGTGACTACTCCCTAAATTGCAGATGGCTGCTACAAACCATCCAGAGTTGGATTTGGCAGGGTCTATCCATTTATTTATTTATTTTATTTATTTATTTATTTATTTAGAATCTTCTATGTACCCTTTTTATTTTGAAAATGATCAATGTATAATACACAAGTAATGCTAACACTGTATATGTATAAACGCCTGTAAATGAGATCTGTATAAATGGTGTGTTCTGATGTCATTACTTCAATGTTTATATTATAAGGAATGATGTACCCCTAACTGTAAAATAGTATGTCCGCTTGACTTTCCCCTAACCTGAAAAGGGTACATGACCTGTGTCTGGTCATGGAACTCCAAAATTCCAATAACTAACATTATCACATATATAGTAAATGAATGATCATAACATTAATTAAAAAGAAAAAAAAAACAAAAATATTATTTGAAGTCAATGAAGCCTTACTTATGGTTCTATTTTAATAGAAAAAAATGTTGCATTACCATTTATTATTAACAAATGTTCCAAAAAAAAAAACACACACACAACCACCCTTGATATGGCGCCTATATAAAATATACCAAACAAAAGATGACCAAAGGATCAAGCTGCTGCAAACCACCTACATAAAATTTATTGACAAAAAAAGGTAGAATTGCAGCACTAAAAATCAAACTGGCCCTTAAAAATATTGATGTTGTTATGAACCAATTAACAGTCACGAATCATCAAACAAAAAATTTATTGTACCATACAAAATCAATAAAAATATATAATGTACACCTTGACTAGGTATAATATTATAAACAATTTATTATTGACAATGCTAAAAACCCGAACTCTTCCAAACAGCCTCTGTATTTGCAGGTTATTGTGGTGCAGGTGAACCCAGGAGAGACCTTTACAATCCGCACAGAAGATGGACACATTCAGTGTATCCCGGGTAAGGGAAACAAATTCTGCTTCATGCTCTCCTTTCAGTCCTGGGGTTTTCCCAGCTCTGACTGTGATAAATTAGAGATACATAGGCAGACCACAAGACTTGTTGTTCTAGAACTTCCTGGAACTGCGAGACTGCTTGTCAGCACTGCCGCGTTATATCTGATATTGTGCCGTATAGTGCTATCAATAAACCACTGTTCTTAGAACATCAAACCAGGTGTATAAAAAAAAAAAAATTTTGTAGTTTAAAAAGAAAAAAAAAGTTGTTCTTTCCAGTCATTGAAGATATGGAATTTCCCATGGGTAACTTCACTTAACTTTTTTGTGTGATTCTAACAGCATATTTTTTCTTATTCATGTACACATTAAACACAGTATTGTGGAGTGTTGAACATTTTTTTGTCTATTTTGGATACTATCGGAGACATAAAAATAAAGTGCTGTCAATTTTTTTTATGTCTGACAGCACCTTTTGTGCACCCGTCTATATCGTTATCAGGTTATGTATATGTTTTATTTTTCCTCTGCAGTTGTCAAATTCAGGCTAATTTATGTGCTGGCCAAGTGTTAAATGTTAAGAGTAATTAGCTAGTTCTTGTTGCCTAATTGTGTTCTTTATATACATCTACAGGCCCAGCACATGTTCCCATGATGTCACCAAATGGTTCAATGCCTCCCATATTTGTGCCACCTGGCTATGTGTCTCAGGTATAATTTCTGCTTTTTATTAGTTTCACTCCTCTTATTAGTATTACTTATGGCGGAATTCAGTTGGCCGCGTTACTGATGGCTGCGCACTATTACTGTTACTATGGTAATAGTGCGCACTATTACTGTTAGTACGGTATCAGAAATCCGGGTTAAAATTACTGCATTACTGGTAATGGTGCGCCAATTGAACTCCCCCCTAAGAGTTATTTTAATTTATTATATCATTATGTTATCATATTTAAGTTATCATATTTATTATGCTCTGTATTGAAAGATGAACACAATCCTATAAACATTTGCTTAATGGGTAAATATTAAATGTGAACTGTAGATATAAATGTATTGGGGGAACAGTGTAAAAGAAGAAAATATGGATAGGATTATTCAAGCATTAAAAAATACCATTTATGTCTGTGTTTAGAGGGAAGATGGAGTATAAAGTAGTTGATAATGTCAAGATAGATGTTTTAAATGTCCACTATGTTTGTGTAATATTTTTAATTGTGCTCTAAACTGCCTTTGTTTAGCATAGGTTGTCTAGAGACGACAGTTTGTGCTGCCATCCTCCTTTTTGGTTCCATCACCACATACCTTTCCGCTGAATTGTATTGTAATTTGAGTGGAACTTCTTCAATTAAATTACCCTGTATAAAACAATAAGTTATCACTGCCCATTTTAGACAAATGGTAAATAGAAAGGTGTCACAATACTACCGGTGGTAGTAAGTATAGGAATCAGGTACTTACCCCTTTAATTTGCCTTTCAGATTATTTTTACAGAATAATATTTACCTATGGCAGGTGTGTTTTTCTAGTTGCCGCTGCGGCTAGCTTTAAGCCCCAAGGTGTGTACATAACATACCTACACTTGCTTATTTTAACTTATTAACTTTAACATATTAACTAGTGGCATAAGTTT
Source organism: Mixophyes fleayi (assembly GCF_038048845.1). Lineage (NCBI taxonomy): Eukaryota > Metazoa > Chordata > Amphibia > Anura > Limnodynastidae > Mixophyes > Mixophyes fleayi. Next base: position 30,749,703 of record NC_134410.1, read on the forward strand.
ACCTCAACCTTATGAAATTTGTTACAGCTGAGCCATTGATCACTAAAATCCATCTCTAACATAAAGACCTATTAACACACAGGGGTAGATTTATCAGAACTTCTAAAATAGAAAAGTGGAGGTGTTGCCCATAGCAACAACTCAGATTATATCTATCATTTTTTTAGAATTCTGATTTAATCCTTACCTATTTTATTTATTTCTATTATTTATCTTATGATCTGTGTCTTATTCATTTAAACTTGAAACCTCTCATGTTTTGTTGAGGTGTATGCCAGAAATGTAAAAACAAATTATTGCCAAGGCCTGCTAGTTGCCAGCCGCGCCTTATCCAGCAAATATAACAGTGCATTAATAAAGCAGTTGCAAATATTGGTCCTTTTCTGGTAGCTAGAGCTCACTATGGCACAGAAGCATAAAGGACTAATAAGTGGCCATTGACTTGTCATTCGCTTTCACAATTGAAAGCATGCTTGCAGCCGTGTGAGGTAAATTACCGTCACTGACTGGATATTTCTCTTTTATCTGTCCCTGGCCGGGACTTCAACATGTTTTTGGCATAAATAGCAGCTCCACATCCGTCATTCTTGTTTGGGCCGAGTGGGAAATGCTATGATAACATTCTACAGCCAAACCAAATATGGAGCCAGCAGTGTCTTAAAAGTGTCTTCATGGTTCAAGAAGAGAACGGTTACTGAAACTTGTCTTAATATTTACAAATGCAGTATTTACCTTCCTTCTGCTATATGTGCTGACGCTACCCAATGAATAGAGTATCATAATCAATGCATAAGTATTAATTGTAGGCCATGGTTTGATCGATTACATAATATGCTCACAGCTGTGATTGCTGTGTATTTTGTGTGTTTTTAATGGCTTAAAAAAAACCTGACTAGAAATACTGACTGGAAAAATGCTGCATGGTCCAGTTTTAAATGTATTTTGCCAAATAAGAAGCTGCTGTAATGTTTGCCGGTTCCGTCACTTTGTCCAGATGAGATGTATTTACTTAAAAAAAAAAATTAAAAAAAATAGGCTCCTCCCACTTGCATTCCATTGCTCAGCTTGGAAATATATTTTATGATGGAACAAAGTGAGTCACTAGACAGGAGGATTATAGGTGTGAAGATCACTTTATATACTGTTAACCATACACTATCCAGTTATTGCCATCTGATTTTTAACTAGCCTCACCAGTGAACTGTGAGGAGAATTGGACTCACATAGTAACACTGATCATATATGAGACTGGTTATTCAATTCCTGGGTGTTTCATTAATATCATTTGAGTCCTCAAGATGTAGCTAGCCACAAGAAGACACTTGTAATACAATGAAATCGGCAGAGTAGTAGTATCACTATACATCTGACATCAAGATATTCTCAGAACCATCATTTCCAGATTAGCCTTCCACATTTACATATTTTAATCTGTTAATTGTACTTTGACATATCTGATGATTATAAAGTGATATGGCAGGGCACATACTGACCGCCTATTCTGCAGCTAGTAGTGAACGCTGCCTGTCCCTGGTTGGCAACATATTTGGACTTTTTGCATATTTTTTGGGGGATTTACACACAGTACTGATAATTTGTGGTGTTCAATGCACTTGTATATGAAAACAAGTGAATACATCCAGTTTCATTTATTAACACTTTTTTTTTTTTTTTCTTTTTTTTAATGCTATTCTATGCTACAGGTTGTGGAAGAAAATGGTGTGCGTAAAGTGTTGGTCTTACCACATTCGACAGAGTTTCATCCATCGATGCACCCCCCGCCACCTCACGTGGCCCATTTTATGCACCACCACCACCCTGCTCTGCTCCCCCACCCTCCTCATCCTGTGTACCCCCCAGTACCTGGCACAGGAGAACTGCAACATCAGTTTATTCACCAGCATGCGCCACCCCCTCCACACATTTTCCAAGAACAAGGTAATTTTAAGAAAAGGTTGTTTTTTATTTATTTATCAGTTTGTAAAGTTAAATGTAAGAAGATGGTCAGTCATCTCTTGCCCACCAACTGTTAGTGACTTAAGATAGATTAAAGTCATTGTTTAATAGCTGCTGGACATTGGGATCCAGATAGATCTGTTCAGAAGGTGGCAGAAAATACTTGTAGTAGTAGTAGTATTATTATTATTTATTATTATTATTTTATTATTATATTATTATTATAACTACCAGTCACGCATTAATGCTGTTATTGTATTGGAGGAATCTGTGTTGGATAGTATGACATAAGCATACTTGGTGCTTAATTATTATAGGGAACTGAAAGCTAAATACAGTTCTGCTCTATAACCATAGGGTTGTGTAAAACAGAGACAGGTTAGAACTAAATATTTATATTTTGGCAAGTACCTTCAGCTCTGTTTGTAATCTTCAGGGTCTAATAGGTTGGAATAAATGTCTGTTTATACGATATATGTGGAGACAGTAGTTGGCTTCAATACCTATAGTATTCTGTATTTCTGTATTTCAAGTAAGGATAAGTAAAGAGACCTTGGTAATGTAAAATGTACTTGGTGTAGCTGTGCCACTACAGAGTAGGCAGCCGTTTTGCGGACTGATTTATTATTTAGAAGGGGGGCATCAGTTTTGTAGACTGAACCAATTTTCCTGAAAATGCAGCCTGTCTGTTCACTAGTAACACGTATGATGTTAAGTTCTTAGTAGACTGCGTTCTAAAGAAAGTTGGAGCCACACAAGTGCTGCATCCACCGTGTTTAGGTGAAAGGTTACACTTTGATTTATTTATTTTTTCTATCTATTTGTTGTATTTTAATATTTTGTTAGTGCTCCTTTTAATAATCGGACTTTTTCCTCCCTAAAGAACCACGATCCCACGGGAGAATGAATTTCCTGCCGAGAGATGAGCGCAGCATGAAGATGCAGGAGCAACTTCGGAAAAGATTAAAAGATCGACAGATCAGCGCCCACAATAACAACAAACTGCACAGCCCACCTGCCTCCCCTCACAAAGCACACATTGCCGCCAATTCACACCTACAGAACGGATACTCCAAGGGACAGCACCTAACAGGGGGGCCCATCAAACTGAAGCAAGCCTTTCGAACACGGAGCAGCCCCCCTGCAGAGAATGAACCTGGCGGTATGTTGTAATAGAGTCCTTATTCTGTATCTGATATACTGTTAGTTACCTGGTTTAGTGACCAATGTTGTATCGTCCTGTGATGCGTTATATGCGGTTTTATGATACCAAACCAGATTGGAAAGTCCTCACAGTACATTTTCATTGGGTTCCAAAACCTCTAGTTATAACTCTGGCTGATGGTAAAACGAAATAGGGAAACCTGTATTATAAGTGTGTATTTAAAGGGCAGCATACATGGGGGTAGTACAGACGAGGTAGACATAGGTCATATAAGCAAACGGAACGATCACAAACATGTGCATAGCATATGTAGAACGGAAAGGAGCTGGTAACAAATCCAAGTATGAATACAAGAAGGATAAAATCATGTCATATTACAAAGGGCAATTACAAGGATGGCAAGGATGGCTGAACATGACGAGGGAGGGATGGGAAGCAAGTGGAGAAGATGGAGGTGGGAGGAAACGAGAGAGGAGGGTTCTGCTCCTGAGAGCTTAACCTTTAAATAGAAGTACGAGATATAAATGTGGAAAGTATGTCTTGAATCAGGAAGCACCTTTTTAGTTTGAATAATCGATCTCCTATGTTCAACTTTCAGCACATATTTGGGTAAATGTATCAAGCTGCAGGTTTGAAAAAAGGGAGATGTTGCCTATATCAACCAATCAGATTCTAGTTATTTTGTAGAATGTACTAAATAAATGATCTGATTGGTTGCTATAGGCAACATCTCCATTTGTTCAAACTCGCCGCTTGATAAATTTACCCCATTGGCTTTATTCCCTTTACAGTTACTAAGTTTGTCATCTGAGTGATATAAATATAAACCTTGTGTTAGGGTTTTGTTGGTGTACAAAGACTGGTCACTGAAGTGTGTGACCGTTACCTTGGCTTTACTTGGCTGACATATTATCTCTTTGTG